>NC_044601.1:22284608-23484608 GCF_901933205.1 Camarhynchus parvulus | reverse complement strand
AATCATATCCAGTCTTACTTGTATTCTTTCTTAAAAATATCATGTGTATAAGAACAAACTATTTTTAAAGCAATGAGTAAAAATTAGTGCATATAAGCCTTCTTTTTTATTAAGATAAATACATAACACTCCTAATGAACCTTGGGAGTGATTAAAAAGATATGTATGGGTGAGGCACTTCAGAGCTTCTCTTGATGTAGTTTCTTCAGAGATAAAGGCTAGTGCTTTCATACTTGCTCATCACAGGGCACAATCTGCTTCTGATGGCAAAGCTCCCACTGACTTCAAAGGAAACAGTCAAGCCAATGTTGAGAGCTTTAGAAAACTGGAAATTGAAACCCTTTAATAATTTAGGCCACTTTTATCAAATACAGCTTTGCCTTTGTTGGGTGCATATGCCAATAATTGGGAGATAATCAATTCTGAATTACAGTATCTATTTTTTCAGAAATATTTTTTGGATTTATTTGCTGGAAATAACAGACTATCAAAAATGTTCTCTATAAGAGTACATTTTGAATGAAGAAATCTTTCATTCTAACAAAATTTTCAGGTTCAAATTCACAATTATCAGACCAATAAAAATATTCCCACTATAGGACAAGGAAAAACTCATCACCAGATAGATGTCTGTCATGAGAAAATTTGTAAATATGTGACAATCATTTTTAGGAGAAGTGGAAAAACAAACCTACACTGAAAAAAATAGGGTGTGGTTGTGTTAAGCCACTGACTTCCTTGATCCCAAAATAAAATTATCCATATAATTCTTGGAGTGCTAATGCCATTATGAATTAAACTACCAAATATCATATACTAACAAAATTCCTCTCCAAAAAATGAAGGGAATCAGTAAACATTTTCACCCAGAACAAGTGTCCTGAGCTCAGATTTCTGTTTTGTTTATATATCTATCTAATAAAACAGCAGTGAGATCTGTGTAACATTATAATGTAGCAAACCCTTGTTCCACAGAACAATCAGTTATGTCTAAATAGTTTGACTACATCAGATGTCAAATAGTTAGGAATACAAACAAGCTTCATCTCATCACTGAAAACATAAAGGTGAAACATGCTTATAATGTCAAAGACTTCAACTCCTTTTCACTGTCTCAGTTTTCATCATGCAATAATTTTGTCCCCCATTTACTTGAGATGAAGTTTCGTACTCTTTGACTCTGGACAAAGCTCCTGACATCAGAAGAAAAGCTTTACAAATAACTTGCTGAATGTACTTGTGAAGATCTAACATGCTCTTGATCTGCTGTACAGAAATCTGGTTTAGAAATACTCTAAATTAAACACCACGCACAAAAATAAAACTACTCTCTCTGCCATTTTTATCAGGAGACCATTGCTGTAGCTTTTCCAAAGGTTTCCAGGAGCAGTCTAGCTGCACAGCTGTCTTCCAAATATGTCCAGTGTACTTGTTACATATCCAGCCAATTGCACACTACCTCTGAAAATCCCATCCAGAAAAAACTCATATAAAAAGCATTAGCATAAATGCTACTCTTGCTTCTCTTTTATCTAGGGGAGAATATGGACTTCATGAATACACAGAAGTTAAGACTGTCACCATCAAAATCCCTCAAAAGAACTCATAATGCTCCTTGAGGTGCAGAAATTAACATCTTCAAATGAATCTGAAAAGGCTATCTGAATTCTCAGTTGTCTTGTTGTCCAAGTGATGCATTAACTTTTCTGCTTTCTGACTGTATAAGAGGTACCTTCTTACGTTAACAATATAAGGAATAGCATAGAAAAAAATTAATGTGCTTATGAAATCTTTAATGTCTGGTTCACAGCTAACTCATTTTAAAACCCAAGTCCAGAAATATCTACTCTTGTTTGTAGTTGTCGTTCTCTGTAGTGTTATGAAAATTTTCCTTTTTCAGTATATTCTGCAAGTACAGTTTATGTGCTCTTGTGAGTGTTAGATGTCAAGTTCTCCTTGCATTTTCTTCATGGCCTTAACAAAAATGCAAAAGAGTAGTTAGCAGATGTTTCTATGTTTCTCTAGAAACGTTTCTCAGACTATTAAAGTTGTTCATCATGCTACATGAATGTAATCTGTATGTTAAAAAAATATTAAAGTTCACCTACAAAACCTAGTACTTCTCACTTCATTAGTCTTTTCTATTATACCAGTTTACCACTGGGAAAAATGTATCAGAGGCACCAGGGGCGTGTTCAGGTCATCAGAAATAAACTACATCTGCTACATGGAGGATAAAGACCCCAACATTTTGCCAGTATTATAGCTGGAAAAACATGAACACACAGAACAGTAAACAATTTGCAGAGCCAGCACTTGGCTTTGCAGTGGTAAGTGTGTAACAAATCTTAACAGATTTATGGGCAAGAAACAGTGAAGAGAAAGAAGAGGAGGGGAGGGAAGACAATCTCTTTTGTGATTTATACCTGCTACATTTTTCCTGTACTCACATAATTTCATGTAACTAGCCTGTTCCCTTCCCTCTTCTTTTCTCCTTTAATCCATTGTCTTTTATCATCCTGTTTCCTCCTCTGTTCCTTACACCTGCTTATTCTCATAAAGACCCTCTTTAAACACCTGTGTCCCAAGGTGATCATAAACTCAGCTCTGGCCTTTCACAGCTCTCTAGCAGCTCAGATGCCACCACCCTCACGGTCTCTCAGCACCAGCAACCACCAGGCAAGCTCTGGGATGGAGGCCTTCAGACAGCCAGTCACAGCCTGCTACTGACAGGCTCGTATTCTCTCAGGACTGAACCCAGAGCCACAAGTCAACCCTTCAATACACGGGCTCAGCCTTACAGACAACCTGGTGCACAGTACGAGCCCTGCCCAGTAATAAGAACATGGCACAACAAAAATTTTAAGCAGCAAGTATGGAGAATTTGCGCAGTATAAAAAGGAAAAAGGGTTCTGTTCTTTTGGATACACTGTCACGTTTTAATTATTTTTCTTTTGAATATTATAGTTGGAACAAAATACAGATGAGACTTTCAGCCTCTGACTCTTCTTAGAATGCCTTTTTCCATTAAGAACTGGACATAAAATTTGTCGTATTTCTCTCCACATCCTCCATACTATCTATTTTTGGAAGGTATCCATTCCAAATCCCATATTCATGCCTGTAAAATAACTTCATAAGACATAGTTTTCAGACAAATTGAATTCTGATCTCATATAAGAAACAAGTAATAATAAAGGAAAAGACGGAAGAATTAATCAAAAGTAATAATTATCAGAGATTTTCACTGTCAAATAATAATCAGAAATAATTATCAGAGATATAAATAATTATCAGAGATTTTTCTGCAGAGGATAGTAGAGAGAAGAAAGCACAGAAATAAAAATAAATTACAAATAAAGTAAAAAACAAACAAAAAAATCTTTAAAAATAAGCTGCAGATAAAAAAATGGCAAAATTATCTGAAAGTCTTTTAAAGTGGCAATGAACATAGTTTTAGTGAAAACATAGATACAGTGAAGGATTTCATATTTTAAAAGAAATGAAAAGCCATTTGTAGAGTTGGTGGATCTTAAAAAATCTCTACCATCTTCTGCTGTTGTATTTAAGATTAGAAATCTCAAAGAAGAATATATAAGTCAAATTAAGCCTATCTCTTAATTTTGTCTTGGATCAAGAGGGTGATTCTGAAATTATATTCCTGATCTTCCTGACTTAACTTCTTTACCTGGAAGAAGGATACAAGGGAGCAAAACGGGGTTCCTTTTTGGTGACATTAAGCCAGCAGGCTCACACGTGGTTTCTGGTATGGTCCAACCACTGTAACAATTCAGCTCTTAGAAGCAGACTAAGGCTAATCAGTGTTCTTTGGCAGCCCAGGACTGCAAATCCAGCCCTACCATGGTGCCTGTGACTGCAAGCCCAAGCAAAGAATGACTTTGGAATATAATGCAAGGAAAGGTAAAACACAGCATAATACAGCTCTTTAGGAGAAGGACCGACTGGACCCTTGTATACATATTTTTTTTTTTTTATCATTAGAATGTCTAAAATATTTTAATAGTGTTCCCAACATTATTGTGAATATGTATTTTAGTTCCCATTTGATAGTCTTGATGGGTAAAAGAAAGCTGGTAATGATCTTGTCCTGTCAATTTTATTTTTTCAATGTGATCAAAATGTGACTTCTAGTAGCAACCTGAAGTTGCCATATTTCAAATGCCTTGAGTCAGAGAGGTGCTTTTATGAGTATATTATGTATAGGGAAAAGAGAGAGGGAGAAAGGGAGAGAGACAAAGTCTGTAATTCAGCCAAGGTTTAACACCCAAAGTTTCCATCAGAGTGAGGTAGAGATTTGCATTGATCTGATGACACACTGAAGTTGTTCCCAAGAGATGCCATGTGGAGAGATATACCCTTTGGCATCTAGTGAGCTTAAGGAATTCAGTATGTGTGATTCCCTTAAGGAGTTGAAATATGTTTGAAGGAGGCAAACAAGGGCTCAATAAATTTCATAGTCCGGTCCAGCTTACATAAGCACATTTTTTCACAGTATAGGATGATGCCCAAGCCAGAAAAGAAAGAAGAATATGGTCCTACTTGTTCCTCAACTGCCAGTTTACTGACTCAAAGGTCAGGGGTGTGTTTTTCTCAGAAATATCTTCACTGTTAGTACTAATCACTCTGTTAATAAAAGAAATGTCCTTTCAAAATTAGGTGTGTTTGTAACTACGTTCCTAGTATTAGAGTCTCCATCTGATGGTGAAATATCTTTGCTATGTTTTTGAATTATATCTGTACATGGGTATGATGACTCGTGATCTGAACAGGAATAAATGAGGACTTAAACTCTGCAAATATTACACAGATGATTAAGGAGGCTCTTTCTTTCTGGGAGTGAATCATTATCATGTTACTCCCATTATGTGCCAAAGCAGCACCATTTAAATTTACTGGAATGAAACACGAGAAGAGCACTAGTTGATCTCTATGTAAATATTGCTTATAATGTTAGTGAAGTTGTAGTCAGTATTTCACAGAGGATGAAATTTAACAAGAGACATTAGAATTAGCATGTCCTTTCAAGGCCCCTGAAAATTGATTGCTAGTGTCAGCAGTAGTTATTAAATGTTTATTTTATTTTTTGAAACCATGCCATTTTTCCAATAGTTCTTGAAGGCAATGGCTGTCTAGGTAAATAATGTAGAGCAACATTCCAGCAGATTTAAATGGGACTACTTCTTTTCCTTGTGAACTCTTTTTCTAATCCCTTAACACTAATAAAGGCACGCCTTTAACATTCATGGAAGTATGACTAAGGACATGATTTTGCAGTTTTGTTTGAAGGTTATTTGTTTCAAGCAATTTTATACCACACAGAAAAGCAAACTCTAGAAATCTGGACTCCTCAGAACCATTTTCTTGCCAACAGTGAGGTGATCCCTGTCCCCTTTCCTGCCTCCAACACACTAATTTTTTTTGAGAGGAAGCTTTTGAATGGCTACAGAAGGATAGAAGCACCCTTAGGCTATTTCAGTCAAAATACTGAATTTGTAAGGAATTCTCATTCTGTTTCAAGAAAGAAAATTACTGATAATCCTTGACTACCAGATATGTTGGCCTTAAGACAGAGAAGAAAAGATATGGAAAAAATATTCAGAGCAAGAGAGGCATCTGGCTTGGATAAAAAGTGAAAATTCCCCAATGAAATAGGTTTTAGGGAGGAATTTGAAAGATGTGAACTTGGCAGCCAAAAGGTTTTTGGGGGAGAAGGGTAGGCCATCTGGGATGCAAAAGATAAGTGCAGAAAAGACAAGTGCAAGAAAAAGAGGGAAAAGGAAGGGAGCAGTAAAGGAAGCATAAGGAGTCTAATGACGAACAAAAGCAAAGGTTCGCCCTGAGATTCTGAAAGATCCCATTGTAAGATCTCATTATAATTTTGAAAGATTTAACATGAACTTTAAGAGATGGAGTTTTCTTCTCCAGCCCCGCTATCACCATGTTTGCTATCAGACTATTTTTGAACCACCCGATCCCTCCGCTCTTCTTCTTTCCATTCAAGTCATGGTACAGTTCTCTTGATGTTAGTGCTGTTTTCCACATATTCCCCCACTGAAAATTGAGATTTAGAGAAATCCTTATTATGGAAAGTATAAAATAAAGCAATAAAAAGAGGTCTCTGGTAATTTGAAAATAATAGTTCCCTGTGAACTTAGTAGGAGGTCTGAAGGACTGAATTATAACTTTTGTTATGCTGAGAGAAAAACAGTGACTTGATGAATATAGTGCTCTGCAAACAAAAGTAGAAAATCTGAAGCACAACATAAACTAAGTCAGTCAGTTTAATGTTGCATGAAAAATAGGGCAGGATAGTGACCCAATAAACAGAACTGTGTATTAGGTGATTTGACTGTTGAAAATCCAGCTTGTGGAACAATCCTCAAAGAGCAGCAACAAGGTTGATACCTACACAGTGTGGGAGCATGTCATGGAATGGACAGGCTAGAGAGTGGCCACACAGCCACACCACAGACAAAAAACACCGGGCCTCAAGAAATAAGAAGCTACAACTGATGATATCCAGGCAGCTTATGGTGAGGAGCAAAGAACTTGCAAAGGGCTCTGGGACCAGCTAGGAGTGCCCATGCAGCCCATGATTGGCCAGAAATCTTCTAGAACATTCTATGAGAGACTATATAGATGGAGAATGAGATGATTGGCTCTTGCAATTAAAAGATAACTATTGTGTGAATATTAATAAAAGCTTTAGTGATGTATAGTTATGCTATTGTAGTTTAAATGTCCTCTGTTCTCCCCATAATTCCCTTTTCTCCCCTGTATTTTGACCATCAGACAGCCAGGGTTGTCTAGGACAGGTAAAAGAAGGTTGCACATGTGTCCCTTGCATGGGGCAGGTGGGAATGGAAAAGCTTGTTGCTTAGGGGGCGCAGCATGGCCTGATCTCCACTCAAGTTGCAAGAAAGAAGTCTCTGCCAATGAATGGTACTGACTGACAGACTTTGGGAGGGGCCAGGGTTGGTTGATGCAACCTCTAGGGGTATATAAAAGACTGAGCATCCAGCTTGAAGATGAACCAGCTGCATGGTATCCACAAGGGCAGTTAATTCACAGCAGCGCTGTGAATTTTTCCTTATGCTGTCCTTTGTTGTATTTTTGTCAAGGTTTAATAAACCTTTTTAAATTTTCAAGGTGAGCTGTTGTCTCTCACACTATATATATATGAGTGTCAGCGCCAATTTGGGGTCTTTGGGGTCTTCTGAAGCAGCCTCTTTATGTTTTGTTTTACACCCTTCTTTGTGCCCTTTTATTTATTTAATACAATAAATAGGAGGTCAGAGACGTCACCATCAGTTGGACACATGCTGCAACACAGTGTTATAAACTGGCCATGCAGGAGGAAGAGACCATAGTTGCTTTTACACATCACTAGCAGGCAAGCATCACAAGCAGAGAGATTTGGCAGAAATATTAACCAAAATACCATAAGGTTGTCCTTGACAGAAGCTGAATAGAAGTAGCCAGCTCTCACAAGAAAAATGATTAGTACTGAGGATTTTTTAAAAGGAAGAAAGCTAGAACAGATAGCAGCAATGAGAAGGTTTGTTTTCTTATTTTAGTTTATATTTTCATATTGCTTATAATCTTATGTGGAGCATAAGGTTATCACTAAGTAATAGCTTGACAATAAAAAATGATCAATACACCCAATCCAAGATGGCTCTAGATATGAAGAGCAATTCAACACACTCTGACAAGCTTTTAAGTTTTTAAACATAGTATTGCACCTGGACACCTTCTTCTCACTAACAGCACAGAAAAATCCCTTACTTTGTCACATTCTTTATGAGTACCATTTCATATACTGCTAAAAAGCTTCGATAATACAGCATGGCCCATACAGCACAAACCCTGCTGCAGCAAACAAAATAGTGCTTTTGATCCTCAAACCTTGCCACATGTTACAAACTTGTAACATACATACTTGCCTTACATACTTGCCTTCTTGTATGTTGGTGACCCCACTATTACCTATGGCCTTCTTGCATGTTGGTGACCCCCCTATTTTGGATTCTACATTCATTCTGAATACAGCTCTTTATAATACATAGTACCCTCCACTTATGACCAAGGAATACACTGTGGTGACAGCAAGAATGAGACTGGTGACATTTGAGCAATATTTGAGATTTATTGCCCTTGTAAGAGAGAAATGCCTGACAGGAAAGTAAGCGAACCAAGTGAGAGCAAGCAACGCTGTCCGCAATTACCTACATTCAGGAACAGGAAAGACTTTTTGGGAGTGTGAAAAAAAAGAATGGAAATGTCATGTGAACTTTCTACTTGGAGCATAAATATGTCCCATGCACAGACATGTTAGCGCCTACTTTAGAACTCATTCTGTGGACAGGCATGCTGCATTGCTAAGCACTGTGTGTTAAAGAGCTGACTCAACTCTTAAAGGATCTTAGTGCACTGTGTTGATGGCAATCTTTTAAAGGCAAAAGTTCCTGTGAATGAACAATCATGGTCAAAGCAAGAGTAAGGAGGCAAAGGAGAGAAGTATTCACAGCTCAGAAAACAAACTCCATGTAAGAAAAAAAAACCCTAAACATTTTGCTTTTTTTCTAGTCTCCCCTTAATTTGATTGAGAAATTAAATTTTGGAGTTACGTACATGTAAATTGGACATTATGGAAAGAATCCCCTCTATTGAGCTAAAGATATCTTGCAGTCTGATAAACAGCTTATTTCATATCTTACATTTTTGCTGATTTTGTGATGGAAGGGTAAGGCTTCCTTTTGTTTTTCTCTAGACCTCAGCAAGCAAACAGAAGAAGACAATTGAACTCGATCTTAGGCGTATTTTCCAACATTAATGATTTTATTCTACTTTAAAAAAAATGCCATTAACCCTAAAGAGAGGTCCAGCTCAATGAGAAATTATCCTAGGACTCTAAACCTTACACTCAGCAAAGCAGGATATGTGTTTTCCTCACAATACGTTTCTTCAATCTTCACTGGGTAACTGCACTCCTTTTCAGAGAGGTCTACATTACCTTAACAAAATCATATCTAAAGGAAATATGTCCATGCATTCACTGATACAAAATACATCATGTCTGACAATTTGTCATTTACTCAAAAAACACCTAGACAGTGTCCTTTTCTGTATGTGTTGTACTAGCCACCACTAAGGCAGCCTTTCTAAAACCTTCAACATTTTATCTTTCATTTTTCCCTGCCTCTGAGAATATATAGACTTTATAGCTAACCTCCACTGGCTAGAAATTGGGCTGTTTAATTACATGGATTTACGGACACCAGAAGACCACCTTTTAAACTTTTCTCCAAATGAATAAATTTTTATGAAATTTGTTTGTTGCATATGCTATTTTTTTTCCTATTTATACTTTACTGACAGAAAAACCTGTATTTAAGTACTAATCCTATGCAACACAAATATGAGTTCCTATGTAAGTCATTTTATTATGGAGTATATTTACAAGAACAGAACATGGCAAAATTTTATTTCATAGGAGGAGATTACAAAAATAAAAAAACTTTGACAGACCAGACATATAGAAAGAAAGAGACATATGCCTTCTCTGTCTCACCAAACATGCCTGCCCTGGTCAAGGTCACAGTGGTTTCATTGCCTCTTTCTCTGCCTACTTCCCTAGCAAACAAGCAACTGCCTGTGAGAAGAGTGGGGTAAGCCAGTCTGATGCAGATTTTTGGGGGGCTTTAAGGCTCGAATGCAGTTGGAAAGCATCTGGGAAGAAGAGATTCACAGCTCATTAGGAGTTCCTTCATGTCATTTGAAAACCTGTATGGGAGAAGCCAACTGTGTACTAACATGATTGACTCCTAGAGTCCAAAACTTTCCATCACCACCAAATCCAGCAAAGTCTGATATTTTTCATGTTAAAACTAGTATTCAGAATTGTCCAAGCTGGCACTGCTTTGTGAATAACAGAGACCACTTCTGAACACTCTATAACCTACACAAAATTTTCAGTCCCATCAACTAAGACTTTTTAAACAGAGTATTTTCAAGGAATGTCTGCTGCCACTAGCATTAATTTTGATGGCTTCAGATAACCTTGTCAGTCAGACAAATATCTCCTATGAACATTGATATGCTCTGAGCAGAAGTTCTTCATTGGAATCTGATGCTTTACTCCCTCAGGACTGCTTGTATGGCATTACTCCTTTAACTTCCAAAAACATGGTTTTGTCTGAAAGACACCCTTTAAATCTTTTATACCGAAAGAAAATGCACATCTCTAAAACTAATCTTTGTGTTGAATGGTTCATGGAATAAATGATTTTGAAGATAAGACTAGTAACAGCGGTATTCCGATAGGAAAATGTAAAAGAAATCTGAGGACAGAAAAAAGAGCACATCAGTTTAAAGAATCCAGAAATAAGTTAAATATTTAAATCTAAAATTCTTACTGTATAAATAAGACCTTGCATGATTAAACAAAAATAATCTGTTTACTTTTTTGTCACTGTGCTCTCTGTAAGAAATCTTGCTTCTTTAAAGTACTCATGCACAAAACTGTGAATGTGTGTTACAGTGAACTACAATCACCTGTTAAAATCCACAATTGCAAGGTTAAATCTCACTCACAATAATCAGATGAAGGCAGAGGTACTCCAGGGAAGAAGGTGGACAAGACTTTGTCTCCCAAAAGCTTTACAAACTTAAAATAACAAAGCTTGAAAAAGGAATCAGAAAAAAAGGACATAAAATAAATCAAGAATCCTACTGAAATGGGAGGATATATTTTTATGTCAAGAGAAAAGTTGTGCTGTCAATATGGATTTGATGCAGAAAACCACAGTGGTAGAAATGAAATGTCTTGTATTATTTAACAGGCAGCAAAATATGGTCAATTATGAAGCCTTAGCATTTGTAAGAATGCATTTTTAGCTATAAAATTTGAAAGCAAAATTAAATTAAACATTCCACCCCCATGATATTTTTAAACCACCACCTAAAAAGTCCAGGTCCTGAGATTTATGGTTTTTCCTTATATATCTCCTTAAGAAGTACAATTCCCGGGAGACTAGAAGTCAGCATGTACATATGAAAAATTTAGATTTGAGAAAAAAATTTACACTAGCCGTAATTAATAGATTCAGAGAATTCATAGCTAATATTAAACTTAAAAAATGCAAGTCCAAAAGGCTGAAATGCCTGCAGGCATCAGTAATATGGACAGTGACACTCCATAGCGAGCAGAAAAGAAGCTGTTTGTGAACTTATGCAGAAAGGTAGAGCAAATAGTTTATTTAACTTATGTGTTATTTTATTATACTTTCTCCTTTCTTGCCAATACTAATTAAATAGATGCAAAAAGTAGCATTATCATCTGCAGATAACCTACTAATATGTAGGATGTTGTTCAGCTCAATCAGTCTTTGATGCAGTTTTAATGTGGATTTCAAGAATTTTTTTTTTAACATCTGTGAAATCTGTTTCTGCTGTTATGACATTTGTGACAGATGGGCCTTATTTCCTCTTCATGGTAAATACATTTGTCCTTTGCCATAATGTATTGGAAACACTTCCTCAACAACAGCAACCAAAAAAATATATAGATGAAGAAAAATAATCTGTCAAAAGAGTACCTGCAGAAGGATTTGTATAAAGGATCTATTCCTAGCCTCAAGGACATGATGGCACAACAATTCTTTAACTTGTCTTGTCTGTCAGTGCAATAAGAAACACACGAATTGAAATAAGTACTGCAGAGCAAGAAAGGATTGCATTTTAACCAAGGATTGAAATATTCTTTATTTCATAATCTGCCAGCAAGTAAATAATACATTTTATGTCTCAATCCCATATAAATTACATGCAGAGTTACCGTAAGAACTGTTAATTTTTTAAATTTTTTTTTTACTCTTTGTAGCAATCTCTCCTAGAACACACCTAGAAGACCGACAAAATAGCATAAATGCTAGCTGTAACACATCCTTGCTGTCTGCAAACATTTTCAGGAGGTACCTTGAGTTCTCAATATCTAAGTGAGCTTTTTAAAAGCATTGAAAAGAAATCTGAAAAACCTTGTGTGCTAAGCACCAAGATAACAATTGCAAAACTGAATTGGCAACCACACGTAGCACAGAGGTAAGCTGCAAGTTTCCTGCATTTTCAGGGAACAGCCCCTATCATCTCTGTGCTCTGGAGTCTATCTCTGGCACAGGTGCTTTGCTTCTAGTGAAACAGGAGAAAAGGAGAAAGTGCCATCTACAGAGCAGGTTGCTGTAGTGACATTTTTTGGAGAGGCAAAAGACTGTGGGAAAAATCTGAAGAGCAAGAGATTTGACACTAGAGTCCTGCACAACAAAATCCATTTGCCACCAGGACCCTAGGACAAAAAAATGGGAGCCTGACAGTTCATGCTGTAGTCTGCAATGCTTGCAGCTCGCAGGATTTCGGCCTGAAACTGAGTTGGTTACTCCTTGTACAGTTTAGGTATGTATTGAGTAGCCTGGTTTTTGACGCTTGAAACAATCAAGTTTTGAACATGTCTAGGAGTAGTCTAGCAGATATATGGGTACCAGAGTAATTTTGCTAGTGGAAAGATGTATTCAACAGAAACTTCAGACAAGGTAGAAGAGGAAAAATTTTACTCTGTCATTCAGAATGTAAGCCATGAAATTGGAAGTTATATGCCTGTTTTGTGGAATTGGGTACTGACCCTCAGTTGTATCTCTCAGCTAGGTAGAGCTGACACAGGAAAAGTATCCACCAATTCCATCTAACGGAAAGATCTTGGCTGAATCACTTTGGATGGTCATGGATTTGTAGACTAGCCCTAGCAAGAGAAGCCAAACTAAAAGAGCATATTCAGTGGCCTTGCTGAAATTTATCCAAGGATCATCAAAGGTGCAGAGATTATACCATCACTTGAAAAGTAAAATGTGTGATTCTGCTATGTATCTTTGGCACATCATAAAAGAGTACAGACAGATTATTCTACATAAGTAGTAAAATATTTCTAGCAAGGATGCTGTGAAAAAAAATTATCCTGATGATGAAAATGAGATGGATGGCTGAATGATAGATGTCAAAGGCTGGTAATCAGTGGTAGAGGGAAGAGTTGGAGGCCTTTGATTGTAGGTATCAGTCAAAGTCCAATACTGGGCCCAGTATCAGTGTCTTCAATGAAGGGGCAGATGCCTCCTCAGCAAGTTCACTGATTGAGCTGGGAGGAGTGTCTGACACCCAAGTGCTGTGCATCCCTTCAGAGGGTCCTCAACAGGCAGGAGAGGTGGGCAGAGAGGAACCTTCTGACAGTCAGCAATGGCAAATGCAGGATCCTGCACCTGGGGAAAAACCACTACATGCACCAGGGAGGGCTGGGGCTGACCTGCTGGAGAGCTGCTCTGTGGAAAAGGACCTGGGATCCTGGTGGACAAGCTCTCCATGAGCCATCAGTGTGTCTGTGTGGCCAGGAAGGCCAATGGTGTCCTGGGGTCCTTCAGGAAGAGCACTGCCAGCAGCTCAAGGGAGGTGATCCTGCCCTTTTGCTCAGCCCTGGTGAGGCTCATCTGGAGTGCTGTGTCCAGTTCTGGCCTCCTCAGCACAACAGGGACATGGAGCTCTGGGAATGGGTCCAGGGGAGGGGTACAAAGGTGGTTAAGGGAACAAAGCATCTCTCTTATGAGGAAAGGCTGAGGGAGTTGGGCCTGTTCAGCCTCAAGAAGAGAAAACTGAGAGGGGACCTCATCAGTGTAAGTATCTGCAGGGAGGATGCCAAGAGGATGGAGCCAGGCTCTTCTTGGTGGCGCTGAGCGACAGGACAAGGGGCAAGGACAGGAACTGATGCACAGGAAGTTCCACTTGAATAAGAAAATCTTCTTTACTGCTTGGGTGACCATGCATTGGAATAGATTGCCCTGAGAGGCTATGGAGTCTCTTTCACTGGAAGAAGACTATTAAAGAACTGTATGGACACAATCCTGTGCCATGTGCACTGGGATGACTCTGTTTGAGCACGGAGATTGGACCAGATGACCCACAGTGGTCCCTTCCAACCTGAACTGTTCATGCAATTCTGTGATCCTGTAATTCTGTGATGATGCTGAGTTTCATATTCACTCTTTGCTGGAATTTGTTCTCCTGATTTCTTGCTGCAAGATTCCCATACCATTTTAGTTTTCTTGTGGCTTACAAAAGACAAAACAAACTTACTCCACACTGCATAGTGGCAGCTATAGCCTAGATTACTTGGGCTTGTTCTGGTGCAAAAATTGCCTGGAGGGAGTATTGCTTCTTGATGTAAATTTATTTGTTGTAGTCAACTAAGAAACAAAGTGAAAATTGGATATACCATTGTTGTGCCTAGCACCTGACTGTTCTGCCTTAGATTGAGTTGAGAACAGAATCTTTTCTGCATTTTCATAATTTTTTTGTGTCACAGAATGAAAATGTGAAGTCTGAAGTATCCTTGAACTTTTTCACTCATGATGTGAAAAATGAAGGACATGTGCCTTCATATACCTCCTGAAAGAGACGTCTCAGCTTTTTAAGACAGGGTTGTATTTACTTGCATGGACAGTTCGGGCGAGGCAGGACAATCCCTCTGCCCTGTTCTGTCACAGCTTATAAAGGCTGCAGATTTTTCTTCAATCATATCTTTGCCTGTAACCTCTCATTCCTGTGGTGTTTCAGCTATTATCATTAGATTCACCATGATATGAATTCTTTGCAGAGCTGTTTGCTACCTCTACTGAAGGAGCTACAGTTTGCAGTTTATCCAAACACCTTTGCTCTGCAAAAATGTTTCCCAAATTATCCTCCATAAGACTTATCTGTTTGAATATTACTACACATCTATGCATTTGTCCAGGAAAATGAAAATCAGTACTTAATCTATACCTAGTTATTTTAAACAAGACATGTTTTTTTGAAAAAATAGAAGATTCTGAAATGAAAGTTTCCTTTGATGAGTTTGGAGTTTGCCTTTTTTGTATACTTATAAATAATGTTTAAATCTATCTTTTTGAACAAGCATCACATTTTGTCTTATTTGAAGTGAGAGAATAGATGGACTATTTTGGTCTGAGAAGTACCTATAGATCAGATTATATGATTCAGCAATATTGATTTAAAAGCAGAAATCAAAATACTGATTCATAAGCAGTTACAGTACCAGTTATTATTTCTAAAAAACACATTAATGTTGGACAGGGTTGTTCCCCCTGAATTTTCGCATTCACTATGTCAGGTGGCCTATTAATTTTTTTATTTCTTTTAGATAGCCACAGAACAGCAAATGTACCACTGGCATCGGTTGAAACATCATATCAGCAGACTTCTGGCACTTCCACAAATTCCCACTTGATCTGAAGCTATTAGCAGCCTTAATTCTTTCAACTTTTATGGGATCAAATAGAAAGGATTTATTCTTTCCTAAGGCAATTACTCACACAGATAGTTGGAATTATCTTATGTTGTTCTGACCTCTACTGGAGAGAAGACCAAAAGCACATGTAATTTTACTTTTTATTTGTTTTATGAGGCAAGTGGAAGACAAAGAGAAAAAAGTACTTTTAACATCACTGTAAGCTTTAAAGACATTTTTTATTATGCATGCAAGTAGTAGAATAATTTATATCTGATGGCCCACAGCAGTGTGAAACTAATGGTTAGGTACTCACACACTTAGATGCTCACTTAGTAGCTCCTAGTTCAATTTAGAGCAGCTTTGTAGTGGGAGACTCACAAACAGAAAAAACATCTAAGCTGCCTCAAAATGTTCCCATGTAGTTCAGGACATGATCTAGTCAGTAAATTTCACAATATAAAATGTTAGAAATAAAGAATTGGCTAGGCAGATGACTTTTTTAATAAGTTACATTCAACTTAAATTCAGCAGTTAATAAAGTGAAGACACCAGGTGTTCTTCTGCAGTCAGTGAATGTAAATGCTGGATTATGATCTCTTTTATCTCTATTTTTAAGTGATAGAGTGAATAGAGTGGAAACTAAACTAAAAGTGATGTCTACAGTTAGCAAGGAAGAAAGGCAAAGAGCAAGATTTCAGGGAAAGACAAGGAAGAATTGAGGGACAATTTCATCGAGCTCATATACTAACAAGAAAAACTGTCTTTCTTCAGTTAAAACTGGGGAACTACCGAGACAAACTATTTCCTAGTTCGAACACTCTGGAATATAAAAATACAGAAAACATTTTACCAATCAAATTTAATTGAGGTGAGAGGCTCCTTCAAGGTAAAGGTGGGATTGAAAGAGTCAATGAGTGTCTTTTAGAAAGCCTAAGAGTCCTGTCAGGGACGCCATATAATCTTTAAAAGTAAACATAGCCAGCCTGGGTTGGCTATGTTTACTCAGGTAAAGGCCTAAAAATCCATACATAAAACTAGTGACATTCTAGTGGTATTTTGCAAAATTGCATATGGAACTGAGTATAGTATAATGAGATAAACCCATACATTAAGTAAGGAAATATCATTTTAGCCTCTGGCTTGATTAAAAGCAAAAGGAAGAGTACTGGGATTTCTCTCACCTGTACATCAAAAGAGGAATTAAATGATGGAGCCCACATGTAAAATAAGTCCTACAGTAAGAAAAAGACTTCCTGACTGGTCTGTGTTTCAACAGCACTGGTTAACCACAGAAACTCTCCTCCTGCCTCAGCCATGGCACGACCATCCCAGCACAATGATTCCAGTGAAATACACATGCCTAGCACACAGGGATTGCCGGTTTCACAGAAAGAGCATGACTGTTTCATGAACTGAGAGGATATACAAGCATGCTGTGCCTTTTCTATCCCAGATTTGGGGCATAAAGGAGCAGCAGCTGCAGGTGGCAAGCCTCTCAAGCAAGTAGATAGCATGGCAGCTCAGGAAAAAATCAGATCCTGCTTCTGCTGTGTCAGACTGGGTCATGGGACATAGCTGGACCAGCTTGCCACCAGGAAAGTGGAACTACAGCCACCACCACAATGCTGTACAGAAAAGGGAAAGTAAGTCACTTCCCTCTTCTCATCAGTATCTGTGTGCTCTTCAATGATTTTGCTGCAACCTTCCATGGTAAGTATTACTAAAAGCCTGGCTCACAGGGAATCCAAAGCCAAGGTTAAAGGCAGCTCCATACTGACATGTCCCATTGAATGAACATGCAGGAGACAGCCCAGATATTTAAGTCCTCCTTGATTTGAGGTAATGTTTAGAAGATGAGGGCTCACAGGTTGTCGACCAGGATTCCCACTGTCATCAGCATCCTGATGTGGAGGGTATGGCTAGGGTAGAGAAGATGATGCTTTTTGCTATTTACAAATTTTTTGTCTATTTGTATCTTTGCAGATTTTTTTTTTATATAGATGTATAATTTTTAACACTTTCTTATGCTTTAGAGGTTATCCTTTCTCACATATTTATGCCAACTTCTTGAAATTCTGCTTAGTCTTATTTTCAAGAATTTCTAACAAGAGCACCCAGTTTTGCACCAGCATTTAGGAGACATAGCAAAATATGGCTGAGGAACCCCTTGGAGTCTTTCCAATAGGGCAGATCCAAGGGTGGGTTAAGTTACCCGGACAACCAGTCTTCTATTCATTGTACCTGCTAGATACATGAATTAATTAAACTCATTAAAAGTGTGGAAATCCAATAACATGCTTGTGCATACACAGCTGTGTTTTTGCGCTTGAAAGCTTTCATTAAAGAACTGCTCATTATATTATTACCATTTTTATATTGTTTGGAAAGCTTTCCTTTTGATTCCAGGCAACAGGGAGCTGCCTGGACAATGTGCCTTAATCAGAGGAAACCAGATTCTAACACGTAACATGCTTTGGAACTTAGGACATCTGTTGTAGATGATAGATTAGATAGACAGACAGACAGACAGACAGACAGATAGACGGATAGATAGATAGATAGATAGATAGATAGATAGATAGATAGATAGATAGATAGATAGATAGATAGATAGATAGATAGATAGATTTACTCCTAGTCTTGCCTGGTGATAAAAGCAGCATCATATTATACAGGCAGATGGTGGGCCCTAAAATTCTCTGAAAGCTGTTATTTATAGTAAATTGTCAGCATGCCCCAGAGAATCTCACTTCCAATACATGTTGTACCACTTTCCTCTGTTTCTGGAAACGACAGAATATTTGCTTTCCACTGTGCAGCAAAGTTCATTTGAGGAGAGGAAACACCAAGTGCCAAGGAGCTTATTCTGGCAGATAATATTAGAGAGCACAGTTTAAACTGAGAATTCCCATCTGCATGAAGCACACAAGAGCAGCAGTGGCACAGACAGAACTGTCAGTCTGCTTTCATGTGGTAAGACTGAGACCAATATAGACAGTAAGAAACTGCTCGTTAAAAAAAAAATCCCAAAATAAGCACTTCTCTATTTTTAATCTAGTTGCAGCTGGAACAGAACTGATTTGTGGCCCTTCAGCGTCATTGTTGTGTGTGGCCATCAGAGATACCAGGAGGTGGCAGAATGTTGACACTGGCCTTTAAAATTGTGTGAGAGATTTTAGAGTCTCTCAGTCCTAGGTATTTACACATTAAGGACTTTAAAAACACAGTTGCATGTCTCAAAAAAACTGTCAAGTCCACAGAAGGAATGTGCCATAAGATAAACTGCCACAGCAGGAACTTGAGACAAAAAAATTATGACAGGGAGGTACTAATTCCAGGCCTGGGGAGGTGAAATCTGATTATCACTTTATGGCTAACATATCTGGACAAAAATTCCCAGTGCGGCAAACTGTGGGAAAGGAAGCAACTCTCATACACATACCACACCAAGTTATGAGAATAGCATCTGCTACTACCCCACAGATACTTGAATTCCAGATACTGGAATGTAAAAAGGTGAAAAATCCCCAGTAGAACTGTTCTTGGATCCCCACCACGGGGAAGCCCAGAGTGAAGAAGAGCCAGTGGGATGCCCCTGGATCTGTGGGTGCTGACTGTCTTCACTTGATCTCTCTGTCTTCTCTCTACCCATCTCCACCTCCAAGACCTCTCTTCTATAAATTTTTATGTTTTTACCTCACATTTAGAGTTAAATAAAATCCATATTCTCAGCTCATTCTGTTATTCTGTGATATTCTTTATTTCAATATCTGGTCTTATTTGCACTTTAATTTGGGCAGAAGCATCTCTCACTAATCATAACAACCAGCTCACCAGGCTTACCAGGATATTTGGGGAAAATATCCTCAATGTATTAAATATGGTTCCTTTAAACAGGTGAGTGTGACTTGCAGACTTTCTAAAACTATCTTTTATCCAAAATATCTGGACCCACGGCTCTGTCTGCTGAGCAGTTCTCAGGTGATTTAATAAAAAGAAGTTTTGAAATATCACATTTACTTTCAGCTAGCAAGAAATTAATCCCATGATAATTTCAGTGAAATATTGCTACATATTTTCACACTGTAAGGATCAGATTGTTACTTTCATAAGTTGTGGTTTAGATTGATATCTTTCCAGAGGTTATTTGTGTTTTGCTCAAGAACTGGCCTTCATACTTTGAGAACTTACGAAATTATTTTAGAATATTTTGTTTCCTATAATTATTATTACATATCACTTTTTATCTTTCTTCAACTAATTTTTCCAGATCTTAAAAAAATTATTTTTGTTTATATATGTTTTAAAATCCAAGAGTCATTCCCTATCAGTGATGCAACCTAATTGTCCCAATCTGCGGTTAGCTACTTCTCTCTCTTTTGGATAGCTCATTGCATGATAATAGATTTTAGCTTGAGGATCAATGACTTGAGATGGCTACGTGTACCATTTTGTACTTAGAAAATTCAATACTTTAAAATGGTAATTTTGATGGGTAAAATTGGTATTGATTTAAAACTATTGGCTCTAAGAATTATGGATATAACTCTTATAATATAACAGTTATAATGTAACTGATGCTATATTTTGAGACAACTAGTTATAACTATTATTGACAACAAATTACAAAATGGATTTTTTTCTAATCTATTTCCAAGAAAGAGACAGAAAAAATGTTCTTGATCTTTTTTTTTTTATTAAGATCTTCACAATGGATTAAGAATGTGAAATATTAAAATCTCTCCACAACAATGGAGAGCTGACAAGGACACAGACACGGGTGTCAAATGCTAAGTACTGAACATTATTTACTGAACATATCATTAGTTGTGCAGGATACCAATGTACACACATAAGAATGGATCAAAGTGGAAAATAAAACACAGGTATTGGAAATTCTCTTTCCTTTTGCAATTTCCAAACTAAATCAGAAATAATTTTGAAAATTTACATACCTGTGATATTAAGAGCAGAGGCTATTATGTAAAAATGCACAAAACATTTCAACAAAAAGTCAATGACCAAAACAATCCTCAAAGTGTGTAATACTATTCTTCATTATTATTTTACTAACACACCACCAGATGTGATTCATAACTTTCTATGACTATGCACTGCAACTGAGACGTTACATCTCAAAAAAAAGCAAAATATTCTGATGTCATATACTAGCTCCTTTCTTTAAATTTTCATGCTAAGCAGAATAAAATAGTCAGACATTTGAAGTGCAGATCAGTACATTCCACTGTTCCCCAGACACACAGGAAGATTATATTTGTTCTTACATTGAATTATTATTAATGCCTAATATCTTTCAGCTTTTTACCTTTCTAATAATGTAAGTACAGGCAAATGCTTCAAAGAGAATGTTTACACCCAAATGTGATACTGGTAGTGTTTTGCATCCTAACATTAGCAACATTTCCATGTTGTACTGAAAAATAAAAGTGTCACAAAATAGACTGATGAAATACCTTTACTTTTAAGTACCAAAGAATAAAAATAAATATCTCATTTTCAATCACAGAACAACATCTAGCTTTGCTATTGTTATTCATACAGTAGATGGCTGGTACATGCTCATCTCTGCATATACATATATTTTATGAGAACACACTGGCTGTTGAAAATCAGTACAGCATACAGATCTAACAGAAAGCTCCCCAGAACAATTTCAGCTGGGAATTCTTTGCTGTGTCTCTCTTCCATTCACAATGTAAAGCAACCCCACAGAATGAAATACTAAAACCACTAACAATGAGAAAGCCTTTAATATCCTCAGAAAATTTTCACTCCCGACAGAGCAAGGAGTCATTATTAAGGTCTGTATATGTGATGTAAACATCCCTCTACATTTTAGGGAACCAGACTGTATGGTTCTTACAACTCTAATTTACTCCAACACCTCTTGAAAAGCTCCCCAAGCTCTAAAGTATCTTTAATCTCAATTTCTTCACCTTTTCTATAAAAAATCATATATTTTCTAAGGAATATCCAGAGTTTTCTTATTATGACATACTAAAAAGCAATGAACTAAAATCTCTGTGTAAATCAATATTTCAAGAGAGATCAAGCCCAGCTGGTAGGAAAAAGCTCGTTAGGAAAAAGCTTCTTAAAAGCATGAAAGCATTGCCATACTGGGTTTCATGCTTAGCTTCAGTAGAAAAACTGGCAACCTTTTGTTTCTGGGCTAGATATATGCAGTTTAAAAACAAATCCTATTAGAAAACTTACCAATTAATAAACAGTTTGAATTACTATACTTTTTCCATGAGTCTGAAGTTCATAGATGAGGAGAAAGGTGAAACAACTTGCACTGCACTTATCTGTACTCTCTCAAAATATACGACTCACAGCACCCCAGTTGCAGATACATCCAGTGTCTGCTCATGGAAGCAGTACAACAGCCAAGTAATGTATAAAGTGAACTTTCATTAAACTTTCCAAGCTCTGGCAATTGATTTAAAGACTGCTTGAGCTGGAAGTTGGATCACTGTCGTTTATGGGGATACACAGACTATGCTGAGGGGTTTTGTAAGCTGAGGGGTTTTGTAAGATCTTTTTGAAACAAGATCCACAATTTAATTAGATGGAGGTTGTTTTGTGATATCACAGACCTTTTTTATACAGGGATATGATTAAGATTTTTCTACAGCACAAAATGAATCTCTGTTATACAGAAGGCCCTCAATGGAATTACACTTATTTTTTGGAAGACAGTACGTTGATTCATTTTGTTGTTATTAAGCTTGTGAGTCTTAAAATAATTATTAAGACCAACGTTCTGAAAAAGGAAATAAGATCAGAACAAAAAAAATCAACCTATCTTACTGAATTAGGTAACATCAACTTGCCCCCAGGCTTATATCTATCCTGTGCTTCCACAAGACCTGTCAGGAAAATAACCTGTTCCACCTCAGACTACATAGAGACAAATACAGGTATCCAGTCATAAATTCAGAGAGAAGATTATGCACTACATACTTTTATGCAATGTTAAGTGTCTCTATATTACTAGGGCATTTAGGAGAAATTACTCAATAATTGTCTTACCTCCATTCCCCAAACATGTTTTCCTGCGCAGGAGATACTCCTTTACCACTCTGATTTTTAAAATGTATTTCTAATCTTCAAGAATGTGATAAAACTATTCCTAGCTGAAATTGGTAGTGTAATAGGAGTTAAATTTTCTTCATAGTTACAGGCAAGCCACTGCTTTTCTTTTTCCTTTTTAACAATTTACAGAGACTTTTGATGGAATCATGCAGATTTCCCTAGTTTTGGTCCAGGTTTCCCTATGCACAATCTGAAATCTTTGGCTAAGCATATTTGAACTGCAGAGGACAAGATACATGCAAGGTTAAACTGATTCTCATTTATACAAAGCTGTGCTTTCAGTGAAATATTCTTAGGAAAAGGAAAAGACATTAGGGACAAAATGTCAAGCTTTTAAGAAAAGTCAGTTGAATACAAATTGTTTTCCACTATTCTAACAAGTATCCCCAATAAAAACCTGTAATTTTAGCAATTTATTTTGATACAGACAACACATTTTCACAATGCCTTCAAATGCAAGAAGACATATGCCACATTTTCTTCTGATGTTCCCATGCTGCAGAAAACTGAAGCACATGGGTTTCTTCTATGCACATGAAGATTTACGACAAATATAGCAAGGTTCTGCTCTTACAGGAGTGTGGTGGGTTTAGGACCACGCTTCTATCCTTCAGTGCCTTATTCTTAAGGCTTCTTATCTGTACATGGGAGGGCCCCTGGGCATTCCTGGCTGCATCCCTGGGGGGCATGGATTTCCAGGTGGGTAGCCTGGCATTCCAGGCCTTCTGGGCCCAGGTGGCCTTGTCACAGCTATGGATGGAGGAGGAGGGTTTCCTCCTCGGCTCTGTGGAGGACAATGGCCATTCAGGACAGGGCCAGGATGCTGAGAAGAGCTGGCTTCTTGTGGCTGGCCTGTCTTTGATCCATTGCCATCCTGCCCTTTCTTGCTGTCTGAAATGAGTTTGGAGGACAGAATTAACAAATGATCATGCAAATACGAAGTTCCTTGACAGGGAAATCCAGCAGCTGCCTGACTATCCTAGATTGCAGTAGAAAGTCTGGGCCTCCCCTGCCCAAACCTGGGCTAATGCTCCTTCATGATCTTTGTGCTGTATTTATCGTCCATTTTTTCTGCAGGTCTCCCATGTGAGTATTTGGGCAATTTGTCAAGATGCAATTAGATATTGTCTATTAATGGTGATGAAAGCAGTAATTACACATGGCTCTTCCAAAGACAATCATCTCTCACCTGGGTTTCCCTCCTAGGCTTGAGGCTGTTTAGTGGCTGTAGGGCATATGTGCATGATGAGGGAAAGGAAACAGCCAGCAAAATCCCTCAGGACCGACTGACACCCACCTGCCCCAGCCAGGCTTTCTGATAGGAGCTGCTTAATGTGTTCGTACTACAGCTTCTCCACATGAACCTGGCACAGGTGACAAATACTTTCTTGCATAATTCTGCATTGACAAAATGCAACAGAAGGGTAGTAGATGTAGATTTTGACTGATGTGTGATAGATAAGAAGGATCACTGACATTTAGACCAGGCTTTTTTCAGGACGGTTATGACTTTCACTTCAATATAGTTTAGCTTTTTACTTTAGAGTTGCTAGGCATGAAATTATGTTGCAATATTTCTTTAAAAAGCCAAAGAAAGAAATAGACTAATACTTGTGATTCGGTATTGTGAAGGTGATTGCGAAGGAGATTAGATCACACAAGCATAAATTACTCATCGTGAGACATTCAGACCAATTCTTACCTGCATTTGTAGTGGACTCATCTTGCTTGTCTCCTTTAGGCTTTGCCGGTGGTGGTTCTGTCTCAAATGGATTTTCCTCTTGCTCATTTGATTTTTGTGCCTTTTGTTTATTTCTTCTTTTATTTTCTTCTGCTTGCTAATGATAGGAAGAGAGATGGCATTTTTCAGTGACCCCCAACAGTCTCTCTAATATTTAGTAAAATACAAAAAATCAGTAATTCTCTATTCTTACACTTTGTAACTTCTTTTTAAGTTCCAAGTTCGCTTCCTTGTAGGATTTGGATGTTGCGTTGAGATAATAAAGGCTCAGGCTAAATTTAAAAAAATAGTAGTTTCCTGTTAGACAATGATTTAATTACAAAGACTCAGAACATTCCTTTAGCAACCATTACAGTTGTGATAATATAAGGCCTGTATCTTTTTCTCATTTATTGTCCTTAATCAGTGCTAGTATTTTGAACTATAATGAACAATGTGCTTCCTTACATTATTCCTTCTTCAGAAGGCACTGTTATTCCAGGGGGAAAATGAAAGAAATTATTCTATCCATTAATATTCTACATTCAGTCTTATAGTATTTAAGAAATATGTTTCATTAAGTAGTGCTTAACTCTGAAATTACTTCTATAGAATAACTTACAAAAGTTAACCAAGTCTCATGACATGCCTTAAAAATGAGTAAATCATATTTATGAAAGTTCCTGAACAAATATAGTAAACAATCTGAAATACTGTCAAGAAAACAACCAAAATCACATTCGTTTTTTTTCCCAGTAATCCTTCTACTATTATCCTTCTTCTACTAAGACAAAACATAATATTTTCATTTTTCAGCGTATGGAATTACTATTGTGACAACTTTATGAAATTAGTAGTTTTCACTATTCTGACTTAATAAGAAAACATCTGCTATGAAGTCTTTAATTGACATAAGCAGTAAATAAATAATCAGCACATGCTGTTTCCTCTGCCTTGCCCGATTTTGCCTTTTATTTTTCCTCTTTCTTTTTTTTCTTCTGTTTATTTTTAGTGTCCTTACCCTTTACAGCTAAGGGTTAAAATAGAATACGGCATCAAGTGAACCTTGGCAAAATTTCATCTCAATATTTTATATTGCACATATAAAATCCTTTTGTAATTTATATTGTGTTCTGTAATGTCTACATTTATTTGCAATGCAAAGTTAAATCCCAGCGTGTTTTTGTATAGAATTAAACTTCAGTTCAGCAGTATGCTAAATACCTGATATAATAACCCTATCAAGCAAGTTAAAATGCCATGATAAAATAGGTCTCAATAAAATCTCCAAGAGCAAATATTCCAGGGCCATTTTTCTTTACCAATTACTGACTTACTCACAAAAACCTCTACTAGCCTTGTTTCACATGTCTGTCCCAATAATATAGAGTACAGTCTTTATCAATTAAAGACACTGAAGATTAGGTTCACTGACAGTCACTGAGAATAACTCTGCTCCATGATGTTCATGTTTCTATTGAACTTGCTAAGGATTTATAATGTGCTGTTTTGCATTCTGGACAAGATGATCAATGTCACAGCATTACAAATTCCCTGTGTACCTTTTGCATTTTAATAGTTTTCTATCTTTTGTGGCGGGAACAACATTTTTAAAAGTATAATTAAAGAAAAAAGAAAGCCATTGAACAAAAAAGAGATATCAGCCTTTCTGCAAATGCACATTAAGTATGTTCAAAGAAGAGACTCATGAATTGTTCAAGTCTCTCATCACTGCACAATTAGTGCTGCATTTCTTAAATATTCAGGCAGTGATGACTCAGAGTGAAAGAAACTTATCAGACCTTAGATACAGCAAGCATTGAGTTAATATTCTGTACATACACCATCAGCAATATAAAGGGTAGGATTATTCCAGGGTTAGAGGCATAACCAAAGACCTTCCCAAACCAGGAAGGAAAGTCGTGCTCCAGAGTTTCTGATATGACTTCAAACATTCTCGTCTTCCCACTATTAAACAGAAAAGTTGACAATATCACATAAAATTATTATGGCAACCGTGAATATATAAGCTAATCACATCAAATCAAACCTGGAAAAAGGATAATATAAGGTATGTTAACATTATTTAAGACTTTACACTCTGGAGGGAATATTGTCTAAAGTAGTATTTATGTATTCTATCGGGGGGAAAAGACACCAAAATACTTATTGTGTGCTAATAGATTTTGCCAGGTTACCACCCAAATTATTCCTCAGTGAATCAGTGTATGAATTGTGATCTCCATACCACCAACCAACGAACAAAGACTTATTTGTGCTCTATGAAGACATGGGGGAAAAATTCAAATCCTGGTTTTTATGTTTGACAAGCAAAAAGTGGTCTGCAATTATTTTTGTTCCACCCAATTCTCCTCTCTCTTTGGTGTGTGAGCAATGCTGCACAAGTCAGTGGCTGTGTTTCAGGATATTTTTGCACTTGTTGCAGCAATCTAGTTATCTTCATATGTAATTGTTCCAGCTTATTTATTAAGTTATTTTCTCCTTAGGCTATTTTCCTTCTGAAGTGTACCAATAGATGTTCTGAAAATCCCGTTCTGTTTATCTTGCCTTTTTCTATGCCTCAGGGCACAGAAGTTTGTAATTTTTAACCTGGACAAGACTGGTAGAATGGGTCCCTGTGTATCAATTCTAATTAGTAGTTCTACTTAGTTGTAGGAATTGTCACCAAATTGCCATGTGATTGTCCTGTCATTGAAGCTTTCTGTCACTGCTTTTCAGTCTGGTAAAGAATTTCTTATAAATGGGTCTTTTTTTAACTCATTCTCAATGTTTACACTCTTTCAATTAATATAAAAATTTTGCAGGTAAAATTCTTCTCTACTTTCTCTCTATTTGCCCTACCCACTCACAGTAGATGAGAAATTCCATCCTCTGCTGCACCGTGGCTAATTCTATCCTTTCTTCCCTACTCCTGGCAGGTCTCTGTTGAATTGCGTATGTTGCTTTAATGAATGGACTAAAATTTAAAAAAAAACCAAATCAAAACTAAACCCTAAATGATTCACAAATTTCAAAATGGATGGGACACTGAGCTCTCAACAGGAAAATGTTTTGGTTTTTAAATGTAAAGGAACGATCTACCAGTATTTATTCGCTGGCTATTCCACTGTAGCATTACCTATACTGAGGCTGAATGAACCTTCATCAGTTTCAAGTGCTCCCCATCAAAAGTTACATTGAAGATTTCACTTTTTGATGAAGAACATAACAGAGAAAAAGTGGCAAGAATTATCCTTCTCATTTTGAAGAGTAATCTCACCATTTAGTTAATACCCAATTCAATAACTGCTGCTACTCATATCTGACTTCAAATATTTCCCTCAATGTATTTTTGCTAGGACTTAAAAAAAATCTTAATTTGCATCTCTTGTTTAGTTGTAAATTCTTCACTAAATTCAAACAATTTTCTGTGTTGCCAGAATTTTTGCCATGTCATGTGGTTCTCCCTTTTAGGTACCTATGACTATTGCAATGACAATCTGTTATTTTGCCTTTCCCCAGATTTAATGTGGTGAGACTTCTGCTCCGTTACAAAGTGCACCGGGGATCACAGATTTTAAAACATTTTACAACAGTAATATTTTATTTAAAACTTCCCTTGCAACCACAATGACTCTTCTACGGTTCTCTCACTCCTGCTTTTTAAATATTTTATTCAAAAACAAAGGCTAAAGACTTTTAAAATTTTTAATTTCTTGTCTTGTCTGTTGTCAAATTATACAACTCATTATAAATTTATCTCATGTTACCTGGCAGGTAAAGATGATTCAAATGATCCTAGACTTTCCAGGTACTGTGCACAGAAGGAGAAAGTGTGGCAAAGTCTAAACTACCTTGAATTCAAGATGTGTTTGCAGGGCAGGCCTAGGTGTTTAGAAAAGGTCCATGACTATGGAGACCTTGAAGACTTCAGAAACAAATTCAGCTTCACAGTGCTAGTACAGACTCATGAAATTCTGTGAGCTGGAGAGAGTCAAGGCATTCAAAGACTGAGCCACAGTACATTTATCACACCCTCACGCATTCTGATCTGCCCTTCATACAGGACATACAGACATTTCCTGAAAGCCATCTCTTTCAAACACAACAGGTCACTGCTCTACTCCATAAAAATAATTTTACTTCAGTGCAGCAGTAAAAATAATTTTTTTCATTGAAACTGACAAAAATAAAAGTTTTTCTGTTCTACACCTCAGATAAAACTTTCTAAAGAATTAGTCAGTTTTCCAGGATTCCTGCTTTGGGAATTATCCACAATGAGAAACGTATCACAATTAAACACTCAGCATATCAGGTGCTAATCCTTATTATAGAGGCACTTTTTCATTACTTCATCATTCTCTGTGATGTGGGGAAGCAGATCATTTCAAAAATTTCAAAAGATGGAGGTAAAATGCAAAGAACCTGAAAGGACCACAGTCAAAAGATGGTGGGATGGAGACAATGGTGTACACAGCAGGTAGTGTGGAGAGAAAAAGGATGAAAAGCAGCATGGCCATGTAGAAGTTATTGGATCTGGAAGCCTTGAAGACTCGTTCCTGGGGTACGTTGCAGCACATCACTGCCCAGCACTGCAGGTACATTGATGTGTGGAGGCGGAACACATTGATTGCTGGGAGACATGGAGCATAAAAAGATCCCATCCTAGAAGAGAAGAATATAAATAAAATAACCACTATGCTATAAGATTTCTGTCTTTCCAAGTATGCCACAAATTCCCTCTGTCAATATGTTTTGCACACTGTGTACTTAGCAATTCATATAGCCAACTTTATGGGGTTTTTAAACTGGCCTTTGCTTCTTTTTAAAAAAGCTTGAATGAATACAAAGAGAATTATCTTCATAAAAATATGAACTTCTTGTTACAAAATTCTCTTTCTCTGCAAATTAAATGAGGACTTGGTGAAAAGTTATTCACTCTAATTTTTCCAGGTAGCATCTTGCTTGTGTTGTGTCAAAAAATGATAGTCTTTTTATAAAAAAATAGATATTACCAATTCCTACAGCTAGGTATAAACAAAATAATTTCATTCATAATTTATAATTTTTATTGATATACTAGCACTTTTTTGGAAAGATATTTTTGCTTAATTTACATTTATTTTAGCTGCTGTTGCCATGCTAATTTAGTGCTTCCTGCCAACAATCTGTTAATTGATTCTGTAAAATATATTTTTTTCCCTTATTATATATAGTTGCGTGGTTATGGCACCAAAATAATTGGCACATTTTAATGTTCATCACACCTTCTTTCTTATGTCATGCTGACTTAAGAGCAGCTAAATTCATTTTCCTGGTCAAACAGTACAGAATACAAGAGATTGGGAACCTGCTTCTTCCTTAATCCTTGATCCTGTGATCAAGATGATCAAGCTAAGTTGCTTTGCCCCTGAGTGCCTCAGACATTCCATTTGGAAACAGGAGAGATATTTACATTAGGGTTGGAAAGACCTTCTGAGTACAGAAAAATGACAGGCTTTATTATTTTAATATATCCCCTTCCTCTTTTCATGCATCTTAAATGAAATGATAAAGGGCTTTACTGAAGGGACGGCTTTTACCATACAAAAAGCCTGATCAGCGAGGTCATACTAAATGTAAAAAATTAGGCCTTAGCAAGAATTGAGAAGTCAAATGCTTGCAGAGAACAGTTCCTGAGGAAGACTGAGCATGTTGCATGAAGACTTTATATGCTGGTGTTCTTTACCAGTCATGTAAAGTCCAAAAATAGAATGAAAACCTACACCTTTCCTCTACATCTGACTGATGCTGCAGCAGTAGCATTGTTTACACATTCATGTGACTACACAGATAAGTATAAATACATTTGCTTTAAGGCCTTTTTGCATAGGAACAGGGGAAAAGAATGGTAAGGTTCACTGAAAGGCTAAATTTCGAAGCAAAACACTACAGCAAGCAGTCAGTGACCAAAAGAGTAAATTTAATTTATGCAGATTTTTACTGGTTGGTTTTATCAACTCGGTGCAAAATCCTGATATATGTGGTCCAATAATCTCAGTCCATAACTAGTATTGAATTGTTCCAACTGATTGTATGGTATCAGAGTTTGGTATATATTGCATATACTTCCATCAAATTAAAGAAATGGGATAGGGTCAGTATTTCAGAAAAACCCTTCACAGAGATAAATCCCACCATCCTGCAGATGCAACATGCTTTGCCAAACCTACCAGATCATGCCTTGGTTAAAGATCAGTCCCAGCACATTGCCACTTATATCAAACTCAGAATATGATGGCTGAAAGAAATTATACAGGTGTTTTCATTAGGTTTGCACAAAGGGTTTTAAGATGAGTCAGAGTAGATGAAAATGTTCACTTTGAAGAGTAGCACCACACTGGCATCATGTTGCAAGGCCTCTTGATGCATTTTATCAGTGAATCATGAAATAAATTATATAATTCAAGGCTACAAGGTAGTATTTAATATAGTTCACAGCATTTACTGAAAATCTTTCTGACATTTGTTCAGAAGCAGGTGTTAATGGAAAATTAAAACAATTTAGAAAATGTCCATTGGAGTTGCCACTGGTTATCGAAATATTTTGTCCTCCAGTACAGCACCAGCAGAGAAATTTAATGTGATGAATGTGATTTAATTGATTTAATACCCAATTGAACTCTAGCACTATTTTTCCTTTTTTTTTTCATATTCCAGCAATTGCACTTTTAGTTTTCCTTTTAACATTGATAAAGGTTCCCAATCATTTTTTTTATGGATATCTTATTTTGAATTTGGGTATTTGATTCTAATTTTCCCTTTAAGATTCAGAACTTTAAGAACTTTATATGGTCTCATTATCTCTTTCTTTGCTGAAGAAAGCCCTGTATCATACATTTTTATTTCCAGTGTGGGCACAGAAATACCATAAATATTGTTTAGTCTTTTATTTCTGAACTAATAATTTGACCCTTCATTCTGGTTTTTCAAATCTTTAATCACTTACTAATCTTTTTTTACCTTAATTATTTATTTCTTATTTATTAAAATTTCCAGTTGTAAATATCGAATACACTGAATTTAAGCAATGATTGAAAGGCAACAGATGTTATTTTGTGTCCATATGCACCAGATCAAAACTTTCTGCTAAGATATTGATGGCTTTAAATGTTTTGTTTGTACCTGAATGTTTGTTTCAAATATATTATTTATATATTTATACATATTATTTATATATTTATATATTTATACACTGTAACAGGTGTCTTGCATGATTCATCATAATGATGGACAAAAAGACCATGAATAATGCATATATTCCACATATGATAACTGATAGAGGGTAAGAGAGGCATGAGATGCAAAAATAACAATTCCCTTACAACTGAAGCAAGACAAAGTCATTCTACTGAAGTCTTCAATTAAAGCCACAATTTTGACTTGTACTGTGCTGTGCTGTTGGAATATCTGAAGTTTCTGCACTTTTTCTGTGTAATTTTATGCATATACACATATATATATGTTTTCATTGAAGTGATATATTTATGTCACATGTATTTATGAATCTGCTAACATAAGGGGAACAATTAAAGAGATTACTAATATTACACTTGAAAAGCAGTTGACTAAAGAGATATGTATAGGTTAGAATATCAAAAGAAACATGGAGATATTAATAAGATCATAGAGACTAAAATAATGCATGACTGCTTTTTGTAACGTAGGTGCTAGCATTTACAGATTAAATAATTTGAAATCCAATTTTTAAACAAATAAAAATAAGGTCTTCCCACACAACATGTAAGTTAATCTCTGGAATTCTTCACCAAAGGATATCTTGATCATCAAAAATGTTTTTCTTGTAGCAAAAGGCTTAAAATTAATGGATATATATCCATGACCACTAACCACAGAGACACAGGTATAGCTACTTCCTAAGGAAGGTTTTCAAATGAGCTATTTCTAGAAATTCAGTGATTTCCAGCTTCAACTTCCACTTCCAGGTGCTGTTTCAGGCAGCTTACTGGACCTGGGGACCACAATGGACCAGAACATTACAGACATTCCTATATACTGCCAAATAAAAATGTCAATTATAAAATGGTTTCAGGATCCCCTACAAGCAGATGCGTCGTTGTCAATTTTTCTGTTCATGCTATATTCGAACTCTTTCCATTTCATTTTGATATTGCAACAGTTATTACCTGTTTGACCACAACCTGACTAACTGGTAGTCTTTGTATCCATCCCCACACTAGTCCTGCTGGAAGGTAAAACATAAAAATAATGCTGAAATTTCATAGGAGTCAGCAAGGAAGAATGAGATTGCTGTACCAGAAGCAAGAGTTTTTTAACAGAAAACATGAAAACTTTCACTTTCTTTGGAACACTGGGATTTCCCAAGATGCAGTTCTTAGCAATGTGAGAAATTTTTACATGTATGAAGATAAAATTTTGACAAAAGGTGGTGAAAATTACAACTATGACTGCTTATGTAGAGATACTCTTGATAGTCTTAAATTATGTAGCCTTTTTCTGTACTTCTCAGTAAGTACAAAACCAGCTTCAGGAGTTTCACAAGCTCTGACAATACCATGACTCTTACTTAAAAGATGAAAAACAGCATCAGACCCTGAAAGCATAAGTAGCTGGCAAATTTAACTTGGATCAGGTCAGTGTGAGACTGCAAGTCTCAACTCCCAGGGGAAGAGTTCTGTGCCTGCATTTGTTATGGGCCTTACTAATTTTACATCAGCTAAACTAATTCTAATGAAATACAGATCTATCTGTCTATCTATCTATCTAGTAATACTTCTAGAAGAGGGTCTTTCATAGTTTTCTTCACAAGAACTGTGCTTGAAGACCCTATCCAATCAATGAGATTATACTCTGTGAAATGTTCAAATAGTAAATGTGTGAAAAATGTGTGTTCTTACAAAGAAAATAAAATTTGCTCTTACAAAATAAAATAAATTAAAGAAGTCCTAAAGTTAGCAAAGTCTAAAGAAGAAGAAAAATATTAAGACATAAGCAAAATGCAAAAAAAACCTAACACCATGTGTAGTTCAGGGATTTTGAAGTTGATGTATTTACCAAAGTTAACTCTACAGCATTGACATGAAAATGTATTTTGTTACTAAATTGTCAAGTGATGGATAGGAAAGACATTTAAAATCAGATACTTACAAATCCGTACTCCAAATCCCAGCACCAGCAATAATTGAAAAACCTAACAAAGACGGCTCTCAAAAAATCGCCAATTAGAATTGTGATGTATGTTGTCATCATGTCAGAGACTGTCAGGCGCACAAATTCCTGTTAGAGCAATATTCTCTTTTAAGAATACATTTAAGCAATTAATAGTTACAATAATAATTAAGTACTGTACTAGATCTTTAATTGTGCTTATCCTACTTCAACATGGACGAAACTCTTGACCTTCCTATATTCATTGATTCTGTAACGTGCTAGAACTACTGCCCCTCATTTTCTAGAGTTCTTAAACTGCTTTTGATCTCTTTGAGAATATTAAAAACAAAAAAAAAAGTGAATGGCTTCTTTCTCAAGGAGTGTCAATGTCCAGTGGATATGGAGAGGAAGAAAATCCAAATGCAAATCCTCATGCCTCTACTTTTATGTTAGGCATTTTATGTTTCACTAAAACCTGCTGTACCAGGCCTTACCCTGACAGCCCAGAAAGACATTACTCTCCCTGATATGAAATTAAGGGTAAAATTATTTCATTATGAGCTTTTGGTGTTCTTAGCTTCTTATTCAGCATCAGTGAAAAGAAAGGAGCTGATTTTCCTGCCTATATGGTCCCTGCTAGAGATTTATTATTTCAGGAGAACAGATTGCTAGAGTGGTGGAGAAACAGCAAAATTTATTCAGTATTGAGTTTGTTGTCATGGACAAAACAACAACAAAGTAGGATCAAATAGAGGAAAATGGTACGTTAGAAAATTGTTGGAAACCATATTTTATGCTAGTGGGTCAGTAAGAGTGAATGTTCAACTGAATCCAATAAAATATTTGAGCAGATTTTCCACTAAAGTTTTATTGTCATTAGGCATTATTTTACTTGGCTAAAGACAGAGATGCCTTCTCAAAAGCATACTGTTGTAAGAGCTGTCTTACATACATGTCCCTTTTGAGCTACTCCTTTATTTTTTCAAAATTAGTAGACAAGCAAGGAAACTAAGAGGATAGAGGAAAGGAGAGGGAAAAAATAAATGCTTTCCATTCAATCAACTAACACAAGAAAGAACTTCCTGTTAGACAGGATTCAAAGAAAATAAAATAATTTTTAAAAAACTTTTGGTCCAAGAGAAAGTCCCACATCTGCTTCTCCTCACATTGTCTCGCTTGTTAGCCAAAATACAGAGGATTTAGATATCATGTCCTGTAAGAGACTGTATGATCTATTTTCAAATCTGAGCTCCAAGCAGCTACATTACCTGTCCTACCATTGTTTCCCAACATGGTCCTCTGGGGACATCAGCAGGATCCACCTGTATTGGAGGAGCAGTTGAATTCTCTGGAATAGTACCATTGTACAGACTGGCTTCCCATATTGTCATGTTGTATTTGACTATCTTTTCTTCTTCCAACTAAGTAAAGAAATAAATCGGGGGGAAAAAATCAATGTGAGCTTGTTACCAACTCTCAAGATTGTCTATCCCAAAATTCCCATTGCTAACTTAGATAAATGTAATTTGCAGAACAGAAATAAAAGAATGCCTTTCACAGATATGTCTGTGACTGACTGGAGTGCCTCAGTGTTGCCCAGCAACCTGTCAAACATAGTGAAGGGAAGAAAATATCTTGCCTTGAGGTTGATTTCATCCATTAGGGCAATAATGAAAGTGTAGAGATTGCCAAGGAAAAGAGCAAAGATTCTTCCCAGCTGCCATCTTAGAGCTATTCGAGGGTGGTAATTTTCCAGAGAACTAATTACATCAAATAAAGTTGGACAGAACATTCCTAAAAGTGACATAACTGTGTTCACCTGAGGAGGGGGAAAAAAGTTGACAAGGAAATATTAGAGACAAATTATTCTATTAATTCCAATTTGGGTGAAAAATATATTTACATTACTAATTTTTATTTGGTATTTGATTTAATAAAAACCAAAACCCACTCTGAGTATCACAAGTTGATGAAATCCACACACAGTTCCAGTCTGCCTCTTTCCACTAATTCCCTATTCCATGACACACTAGACTGTGTGTATCTGAACTGTGTTCTGGCAGAACTAGGAACTACTGATATGGAGAGGGAGATAAAAACATTTACAGCATTAAAGAGAGAGAAGGAGAGTCAGAGAGAAAAATATCTTTTCCACAAAGTCATCAGCATCCCATTATGCTGTGAACTTCAGGAACACATGACAAAAAATATATTTACCAGGGGTTTCTCAGTCACATATAAACCATGTTCAATTCCTTAATGACTCTAGTGTAATGAAATTTTCTACAAAAGCAGATTAATACTTTCATGAAGAATGTATATTTTTAGAGCTTCCTTCTTCCTTGCACATAGGAAATGCGCTTTTTTTAAATTTAAAAATTTTACATTAGGCATTGGGATTTTTTTCTGATCAAATCCTCAATTCATATATTAATGATGCAAACATAAGAAAATTTGATCTATAGAATAAGAAAAATGTGTAAATTTCACTCAGAAGCCAAATATATTTATGCAATTAAAATATTAATATCCAGTCAAGGGCAATGTTTTGTATTCATAAATATGTTAATTACCCATCAATAGGAAAAAATTTTAGCCAAATAATGTCAGTATTGTTTTATCCACTCTGCTTTGGAGATATACCTGCTCCAGATCTTAGTTCTGTCACCTTAGAAGCATATTTTTATTATAGAAACAAAAGCAAAACTATGAACATAAAGACAAATGTTACCTACTTTCCAGATTACAGCATAAACTAATATAACAGCCTTTGGTAGCCCAGTTCCTGTTTGCACAAATCTGTTACCACATCTTTAAACTGAGAGAAAGCTGAATTCCTCCAAGCTCTGTTGTCTCAGAGCTTGTGTTGCCTTAAATCAAGAAGTTTTGTACACAATTTTTCCTTTCCTATCAAAATAAAATGTGATAACAACTAACCTAATCCACTCTCAACAGTCCTATTTCTCTGGATTCCAGAAGTGGATTATTTGATATTTTAATGTTACTTTCTCAGTCAGGCTTTGGTGTTGAAAATTCTGGATTGCTTTTCCATGTTCCGCATCACCCATCTCATCAGCTTTGTGAGGCTAACACTTTTTTCCTTACTTTAAGTCAGGTATGTACTTTACACTCCAGCTCAATGATAACCTTGAAGTAACAAACTAGTTTTACAACAAACACAGTAGCATTTTTGCTAAACAAGTAAAACCTTCCCAGGTTTTCAAACAGCACGCTGACTTCAGGTGCACACGCACACTGCTGCAACAAACAAAATCGTCATCTTCACCATACACCCTTATCAGGCAGGGTGCATCTGCATTTGAGGGAAGCATTAGGCTCAGATTAGGCACAAAAGAAAATCTCATGGGACGCATGAACAGGGCAAGTGGAACTGGGAGGCATCAGTTTCAACCTGTTGCTACACTGCAGAGTTGTATCCATGAAGCCCCAAGTAACTTTCTCTGTCCCCACAGATCAATTACTCTGTTTGGGCCAGTCTCAGGAGAAAAGGAAGAAGAGAGTGGGCTCCTTGAAGACATCTTATGAATCCATAGAGTGTCTGGAAAACAATCCTAAGAGCACAGAGGAGGAAATGTAAAGGCCTCAAATGAAATCTAAATACTGAGGGATATTTGAAAGAAGCCAAGTAGAAATTTGATGGAAGCAGAGAGACATATGCAATTCTTATGTTAGATATTTCCCACCCACACAGAGTATTTAAACTACCGGGGACAAAAAGGCAACGTGCAAAGCAGAGGAGCACAGTTTCAAACCACATCTATTATAGAAATAGCACGAACTTCATTTCTTTCCCACCACCCGTAGTTCTCCAGACCTTCCAAGGCAAATTGCTGGGATCTTCTTACAACAAAAAAGATGAGGTAGCCACTTCCAGCAAGTGTGCAAAAGGCTAAGAAGTTAGCAAGAACCCTTAGGAATCGAGTCAAATGAATATTTTCTTCTTTTCGGCTCTCCTGCTCCTCCACAATTGCTTCCTGCACTTGTTAGAAAGAAAAGAATATTATCAATACTTTAATGGTCAAGGCCCTACATTGCTTCAATTGTTAGAAGTCAGCTAAATAAATTACAAAGATGCAAATGGACGTCTGGGGTTCAAGTTTTGAGATGAATGTATATTGTCTCATAAAATCCTGTTCAGGTCCCGCAATATTCTGGGGTTTTGCCAGAGTGCCTTTGCCCCTGTTGATTGTGCCCACAACGAGTCTTGTTACACTTGTACTCATGTGTCAAAAAATACCTAGCATGTTCTTTCAGCTTGCAAGGTGAAACAAGGTTGAATGATACAGCAGGATAAATGATTGATTGTCTGTCAGAAAAGGAAATGTCACATTTTTGAAATGCACATTTGTGAGAAAAGAGGCAAATGTTTTACTCTGAAAGTCAGCAACTCAGAAAGAATGAAAAGATGCGGGAATCCCCCCCAGAAAATTGGACAGTGCAGAGTGTCAGACTGCACAACAAAATGTTTGCCCCACATTTACCCTTGATCACAACTGATAAATATTAAGACTCTAAGGCAACTATAATCTCCAGTTTTTACTCTTTCCAGGTGAAAGAGCTTTTGGTCTGGAGGGTCCTCATGAAAGGAAGTTTTGTCACAGCTTCTGACTTTGTTTAGGGATCTGTTGCCCAGAGGGGAAGCTGAACGACAGTGTAATAATTGCCTTTCATGGTTCTGCTCCTTTTACAGCATGTGTTTGTCACATAAATGAGAGGAGACTGCAACAGCTTTCAGACAAATCTCCCATGACCTCACCCAAGCCAAGATTTCACCCTTTCTCTCTGAGGTTCCTTGCTTGTTTGCAGCAATTACAGTAAATCTTCATGAGTTTGTTTCTCAAAATTAAGCCTTTTTCTCAACAGATTTGTATTCTTTCCCAAATAGCTTTCAACATCTGCTCTTAGTTGGCAGGCAGGGAAGCTCTTACAAATTCAGCACTTTCAAGCAGTATTTCTCCTGTAATTTCTTTCTTGGCATCTTCTCTTGATGACTTACATTTGAGGGCAGTTCTCTGTTATACCTGCAGCTGAGGGGGCGGACAGGGTGAAGTGGGTGTGCTGTCTGTGTGTGGCACTACTGTGGACAGGAAGAGTGCAGCTGAGCAGAGCAGCCAGTGCTCAGAGTGTCACACTTGTCAGTGTGACTGCGAGCCTGGCACCTTCTTCATTGTCTCAAAACACTACACCTCTTGTTATCTGTACATTACATTGAAAATTAAATCTTCTTTTGCATGCTACACTGGTGTGTCCCAGCCACCCTACAGCACAAACACATTCTTTAACATTCAACATATAGAATATATCCCCTCCATTGTTTTCACAACCCTGTGTCTTACATCTTGCCCCAGATTCCTTACACAACTACTCTTGAAATCAGTATACCCTATACACTGGAAAGAGGCCTAACATTGCATTGCATATTGGGCTATATTTTATAATTAATTTGAAAGTAAGACATTTTTTTACCTAAAAGCAAGTAGAAACTCAAAATTCTGAGGCCAGTTCTTCTGATAAATAGCCCTATACAGATTATTCTATCATTTTCTATTATATTCTATTATTATATTCTGTTATATCTCTTCTCTGTAACAAGAGAAATTGACAATGTGAGGTTCCCAAAAGGGGAGCAACATTTTGAAAAAAGTTTTTAAAAGTTTTTCAGACAAACACCATAGAAACTGGAAGCCATCAGAGATGAGAAAAAAGAAAATATAATTTTTACAGTAGAATCAGTTTTCTAAAACTGGTACTGTCAGCAGAGAGGACACAAAAGATGCTAGTGTTATTTCTTTCACAATTACAAAGAAAAAAAGTCTGATGGCAAGACACAGAGACTCAGAAGGGTGTACAGATGCCAATTTAAGTACACGTTTCTGAGCCTCAGCACACCTTACTCTTGACCTTAATTCCACCTAATTCACACCAGTGTGAAAGCCAAATCGTGTTGTCTCTCCTTAGTAAACTCTGTTTTACCTTAAAGCTTGTTGTGATGGAGGCAAACTTATTATCTGCTGTCTCAGGATTGCCAATCAGGTAGTCCCAGCTTGTGAACATTTTCCAGCTGAAATTAAAACTAGTGTCATCCCCACCACCATCGTCATTTGCATTCTTTGCCATTCTACAGAAAACGCAAAGACACAGGAAGCACTTGTTAGCTCTAGTTCTGCTTTGTGGGCATGACTTTTAAATGGTTCCTGATTTCTAACTCTTTTCCTGAAAAAACTCTACATCATTCTTGCTGTTAGTTATGCTTTACTAAATCTTTATTTCTGAAACAAGTGAGCAATGTGGAGATTTTCTTATTTAGACACTTTATGAGCTCACCACAAATATTTTTATGAGAAAGAATAAATGTATTTCATTAACCTCTCAGAGAAACTCTGCTAGATAAAAAGCTTAGTAGAACAACAATATTGAGAACATCTCTTAAATAGAAAGGTGCAGAGCATCCTGAACTGCAAGAGACTTTATTAGAGAGTTCACAAATAGAAAAAGAAGAAAAATCCAATAAACAAAATATTCTAAAAGCAAGCAATAGACAAAATAAATGCATAAATAAAGCAAAACATATAACAAAGAATATAAGAAATATTCTAAAATAACAAGGCAGAAGAAAAAGTGGTTTTAACATATAATATAGCACTCATACAACAATCTTCCCTATCATCTCCTATGCATATACTAAAATATTTATTACAGTGTCCAGAAACATCAGATTATTTCTTCAAAGAAGTATTTCTTCAGATTAAACTTAATCTTGTCTTCAAAGCTCTCAGTTTTAAAGGAGTTTCATTCATGTAAAAAACCATGGTATTGCTTTGTATACTTTGCCACCTAATTCAAGAAGTCATTAAACACAAGGAAAGAGTGTGCTGATAAGATACACACAACTTAGTCGTCAGTATTTCTGGTCAGGAAAAGGTAACACTTATTTTAAATCTTAATAATCCACCACAGCTATGCTATTAATATTAATATTAATATTAACGCATTCTATGCGTCACATTTTTAAAAGTCCAGTAAAATACATGCTCTGAAATCTAGATTGAGAATAGTAAGCAAATACAGAAAACCTTTCTGAGATGCCAAAAATCAATATCAGGGTTAGTCTTATCCATAAGAGTCAGACATCACAAAAGGTTCTTGATAAAAGTCTGCCCTGCTTCTGATTTATAGAGAAAGACATTTCCTTCTCAAGAGTTTCTAATGAAATTATGACATTGTGATAAGAATATAATTTCTTTGCAATCACAAATATTTCAATTTTATGTTATATACTGCAGGAGTTGAAGGGAGGAGATCTACATCTAAATATTTCCTCTAAATAAAATAATAGTGCTTATAATCCTCACTATCTCTTTCACATAGACCTTTCTCTGTTCTCAGTCAACAGCAGAAAAATGATAGCACCTCCTGCTACACTGCTTTTAGTTTCTGTGCTCACTGTGCTCATTTTTGGAGAAACAGAAAAGGGCAGAAGACGGCAAGAACTCTCATATGATTACCTAAATATTGGTCATAATTAGTGCCATATGGCAAGATGGAAAATTAGCACATATGATGTATTTTTTTTCTTAAGGATATTCCTTTGTTTTGGGCTCCGGGGTTTTCCTGCTATCAGGAATATTTTTTGTCTGAGAGTCATTGAAATAAAATTGTCTGGGACTAAGACTTTTCTAATCTTGGTAGTTGTTTTATCAAAAGTATTTAAAAACCTACTTTTGAACTAAATCAATTGCTATTTTATTGTACTAGTTTGTTACATCTCCAAAAATATGTATATGTGACTGAAGACATTTTTTTTCCTCAAATGATTGTTGCCTTATACAGGAAGCCAGTTTGAAAACAGAGCATGAATTAATCTAGTGCTCATGCAAGTGAAAAATACTGGCTTCAGAACAAAACAATGGAAATACACTAACTGCATTTTTCTCAATGTTTAACAGTGTCTTTGAGTCTTGAACTGCAAGCTTTTTATTTTTTTCCCTACAGGCTTTTTATAAAACCACTGCTAGAGGCGTACTACTGTGTTAGATGGTCATCTTTCTTGAACCAAGGGTATTAAAGATTATATTAACTGGCAGCATTTACTGTGGAGTGTGAGCTGAACTGTGAATGAAGAATTATTTGCCATATGCTTCTTTCTTGTGTTCTTCCTTCATAAAAGAGTTTTAACTCACATAAAGTACCACTGAAGGTAGAATTATGGAATTTCCTGGATTTTAGCTGAAAATCTACTGGATGCCAAGTATTATGAAAAGATGGGCTGACAGATCTCTTCCTCACTTTATGCATTCATTTTTAATTTTGAAGTTCAGGAGAGAAGTGTTTTGTTATTTCAGTAAAGATTTACTCACACTTTCACAACACTGTAACACAACTTCTGGCACAAAATAGATTAAAAAATACAGGTTGAAGAACTCTTATGTAACTTTGACCTTGCACTTGGTCTTGCATTGTCCTGTACTTAGAATTAGTGCATTTTTTAAAAAGACAGTCTCCAGGGTCAACAGTGGAATTACCTGCCTTTTTGAATGTACTTTTTCCAGAGCCAAGGAGAACTTACGTTCGAGTGACAATCATAAAGCTATAGCCAATAGACCCAATTCCAACAAGGAAATATGAAAGAGGCATCCTGAACTTGAGCCACCCGATTGTCCTCTGATTATTGTAATAACCGTAAAAGAGTACAGAATACTGTGCAAAGCCCTGAAAAGTCAGAAAAAATTATAATGTTATTTTGCTATACTTTTATATATAATGCATATAATCAGTAAATGTGTCAATAGCAATATATTAAAACATTCATTTAATTGAATTCAAATTAGTTGCAAATATCACTATAATAAAGCTCACAGAATAGGAACAGTGTATCTTTATTTTAAAAAGACATAGAATATTTCATAGCAACTTCAAAATCTTTTAAAACTGGTCATTAACAATCCCTCTACAATTTAATGAGTCAAAACTTTGTCATAACATACTTCTTGTAAAGAAAGAAACATATTGTCTTACAAAAATTGTTTTTCAGATTACTTGCAGATAAAATCCCACATTTTTAACTTAATTTTCACCTTTCTAAAATTTATTTGCCTGAATTTGATATGAAAATCTTGTATGGTTTCTTTGTCTAATAACAGTTGTCTGTTGTTTATTGGGTGATCATTCAGTGTATATGATAATCAATAGGTAGGGGCATTTTATAGGAGATTATTCAGTATGTAATTCTTCAGCATATTTAGACTCGATTCTAAGGCTGTAAAAAATGCAATATAAGTTCAGTATCTTTCTCTGCAATTCAAACTCTCTCTTCTAAATATCATAGTATGAATTTCCCTCTCTTCTACTGGTCAGACAGATGATTTTTCTAAATTTCAACAGTACGTTATTGACTGTAAGAAATTGCTGGTGTCTGCATGGATCAAATAGTTAAATCTTCCTGGTAATTCTCAGGTTATTGCAAGAACTGATCTCCTAGAAGAAAGCCAAAACCAGAGCCTTTCCCAGGACAGCTCAGTGCATGCGCAGCAGTGGCAAACCTCCAGCTGGATGTAAGAATTCCAAGTGCAATATGTAGTATTTCACTGCATAGTTGGAGGATAAACCATGTATAATTTTGACAATAATACAATAATAGGAAGGGTAGGTGAATTTAAAAACCATTTGCTACCATTGTTTTTCAGTTGCCCACTTTCCTTAAAATTACTAACATCTTTCTCTTTTGTTTTTTTAAAACATGCACTTGATTTATTGAAGCTTTTCCTATACATGAAATGAGTCTCAGGCTTATTTGAAAATGAGTCTCAGGCTTATTTGAAAAACCTAATTCACAATTCTAAGCTGAAAATCAAATATAAATATATGGCACACAAAAATATTATTCAAAATATCTTAATCCACATATCTCATTTTTCTTCATCTCTGACTAGATTTGAGAGATGTGCTTATGCATGATGAATAAAAATATGCTCATGTCTAATAAGGCAAGTATTCTAATGGAGCACATTCCTTGCTAAGTGCTAATAAAACATCTACACCAGTCAGAACACATTCAAATTCAATAGTATGTATACTGCATATTTTTGGTCACCTATAATTCCATCTTAGTCCAGGTTTCAATACAGCCTAATCCAGCTCTGGAAAGCCTTTTGGATCCCCAAAATCATTAAAATGCCTTTTTAGTCTCTGTGTTCTGCAAGTCAGGGGTAATTCCTGAACTGTGTATCATTCAGTTTGTTGATTCCACATCACTTCACCATAAGATTAGAAATAACTTCAACTCTGTAGAAGTAAGTGTGCATGGAAGATGTCTTTCACTCCTTTCTGAACCTAACATAAAAGAATACTGATTAAATGTGTTACTTCAATAAAACTGGAGACACTAATATTTTATGACTGGATTATAAACTGAAAACTAAATGTTAAAATTGAATTCCAAGTAGAATATATCAAAATACAAATATGCTTCCCTTTGCCATGTCACTAATGTGAATCAAGCACAAGAGAAAGCAGAATGGGCATGTTGAGCTCATCTTTTCTTGTCTTAGAGAGTAGTTAGGTGCTATGATCCAATTATAAAGAGATGTCTCTGCCCAAAATAAGGTGACCATAAGAGACCATACTCTGAATTCAACAGCACAGATTTTACTTAATGGTAAATGTGGGGGGGGGAGAGACACAGAGAGAGAGAGAGAAAGAAATGGGGGGTAAGAGACAGAGAGAGAGAAAAAGAGGAATGGAGAGACAGAGGCAGAGAGATATTAAGTAGAAAGATAAAGATATCACTATCACCACATGGATTCATGTGGCATGCTGCCAGTCCTTTTTCACCCTGGTCTTCTCAGTGGAAGAGTCCCAAGACATTCTTCCTTGGTATCACCTTTGTACAGTCTGAGTTACAGGTGTCCACGAGGTTGCCATGATTTGGGATGGCATGTGGATGAGCACTTGCTTCCTTTCTCGCTGTTTGCCACAGTGGGAATTTTTGTCCAGATGCTAACCAAGCCTTCACCCCTGTTAGGCCTGGAATTAACTACTGCAGCATCTGTGCTTATCTCAGGTTCCACTATGTTGGTTTACCTAATGGGGACAGTGTTTCCTGCTGTATTTTTTAAGTCCTTACATAGGGCTTGGAATTCTTGGATTTTGTTGGTGTTTTGTTTAGGATAAAATATTGATTGGTGATGTGTGATCATTTATTTCTAAATTACCTGGTAGCATACAAGTGTTGCTAGCAGATGAAAGGTACTATCTTCTGTGCTGTTTAAAGTACAGAGATGACAAGACAAAGAAGTCATTGTCTTCAGACAATATTTGACAATCTGACATGCCTCAAGAATTTTTTTTCCCCTCAATCTTACAGGGGATCCATCTCTTTCATTGCCTTATTCTATGTTTATGATGTTTGCATTTGCTCCTTTTGTTAAATGCTACATTGTTACTCATTGCATTTTCTTCTTCACACCTGTCCATTTATTTCTGACTATTAAAAACTTCTCCTGTCTTTCTACCATGCCTTCATCCATCTTCTCTGGAACACATTTATTTTACAAGCTTTGTTCTGATATTCTGTATAAAGATCTTCTAGCCTATTCTCTTGGCAAAATCTTCAAGTTGCTGTAATTCCTTTCTCTCCAATATTTCCCTGATATTTTTCTTTCTCATTTTATAATTTCAGTACCATTATCTCACTAGCCACATGATAAGATTTATTTTTACTGTCACTCAAATTTACAACCTCTAATGCACTAGATGAAATGACATTTTAAGTAGTCACTGCAAAATGTTACATACATATGTTTTTAGAAAGGTCTTCTAATGCTTTTTTATCCGAGGAGAATCCATCACTGGCATTGTATGTAATCGAAGGGATAAAATGTGTGGAGTTCACTATTATTTTTAATGTATTTTCTTCTCTTTATTTCCTAATTCATATTGCATTGTAAAATTCAGAATCTTAATCATATAAAAGCAGAAGACCAAATTCACACTTCAGAAGTGGAAACCCAGTACCCCAGAATGACAAACCAGCTTTGAGATATTTTCCCATGTGTCTTTGGATTGCTACATATACTGAGACATGCTTGTGAATATTAAGCTTCATTATGTGTTTGTCTGAAAGAAACATCTATAGAGAGAGCTTGTGAAAAAATATGAAAATTAATTTTCTTATGAATTATCTCCTGAAATAATTCATATTAAATAACTGAACATTAAATAATGAAGTAATTGTGAATAAAAGTCATGTGGATATGCAGCGTTGCAAGATCATGCACTTACACTAAAATCCCAGAGGGTAGCAAAATTCATAGCAGTTGCTTCTTCAGCTCTTGGGACAGTTTTTCTAGGCAAAGAGCCATATGGCTTACCCATCAAAGCCTGAAACCAAAAAATGAGAGTAATTTATATTTTAAAGAAAAATAGCAGCAAACTGCCATTTATTTGAAAGACTGGTTTTATGTTCCTAAATTCCCTAACGAGAAAGACATACTTCTACAATTCCTTTCACTGCTCCCCACATTACTGATTGCAACTGTGCTTAGCATATGCATTCAAGGGTGTGTTCTAAATTTAAAATTTCACTAGTATCAATGGATTGCTAACTGTGCCTCTCACATTCAAAGGCAAGAGAGAGTGCATCCATATTTCTCTAATGAGTGGTGTTTATCTTACAAAGACCAAAATATTAATTTTTCTTGCAGTATGGATTTTACTGGGATACTTCAAATGAAAAGTATGGGAAGATGCTATGGAATCAGTTTTTGGATTCTGACAGTTTCCCTCCTGTTGGCAAGATGCTTGTTCAGGCACAGTACATCTCCTCATGGGGTCTTTTCCAGGCTCACTCTGAAAACTATTGGACATTTATTCTGTTTTGGCTTCTATGGAAGATCACAATATGACGATGCAAGAATATTCTGAGTTGAAATGGACCCGCAAAGATTATCAAATCCAACTCCTGGCCCTGCAAAAGATCATCTCAAAGAGTCACATCATGTGCCTGAAAGTATTTTCCAAAAACTTATTGAATGCTGTGAGACTTGGAGCTGTGACTATTTCTCTGGGGAGCCTGTTCCAGTGCCCAGCCATCCTCTGGGTGAAAAATCTTTTTCTGATATGTAACCTAAACCTCACCTGACACAACTTCAGACCATTCCCATGGGCCCTGTCACTGTCACCACAGAGCAGTGCTGCCCCTCCTCTTCCCCTCATGAGGAAGTCATAGATTGCGATGAAGTCTCTCCTTAATCTTTTCTTCTTCAGGCTGAGTACACCAAATTACTTCAGCTGCTTCTCATAGAGCTTCCCCTGGGTGCCCTTCATGATCCTTTGGATACTCTCTAACAGCTCAATGTCTGTTTTATATTATGGCACCCAAAACTGCCCCCAGCCCTCGAGGTGAGTCTGCCCCAGAGCAGAGCAGAGCAGAGCAGGACAATCCCCTCTCTTGCCTGGTTGGCAATGCTGGGCCTGATGCCCCCCAGGACACACTTGGCCCTCCTGGCTGCCAGGGCACTGCTGGCTCATGTTCAACTTGCCACTGACCAGGACCCCCAGGTCGCTTTCCATGGTACTGCTTTCCAGCATCTCATTCTCCAGCTTGACCATGCATGCAGGGTTGCCCACCCCAGTGCAGAATCCGGCACTTTCCCTTGTTGAACTTCATATGGTTGGTGATTTCTCATTTCTCTGATTTGCTGAGTCTCCCTGCAGGGTCTCCCCGCCTCCGAGGGAGTCAGCAGGTCTTCTCAGTTTTGGATTGTCTGTGAACTTGCTTAGTATCCCTTCCACTCCTGAGTTCATTAAGGAGATGCTGAAGACCACAGGGCCAAGAATGGAGCTCTGTGGAACCCCACAGGGGACAGGTCACCATTCTGATGTCACCCCATTCACTATCACCCCTCATGCCCGACCTGTGAGTCAGCTGCTCACCCACGCCATGATGTGTTTATCCAGCTCTGTGCTGCACATTTTCTCCAGGAGGGAGAGATAGTACTGAAAGCTTTTCTGAAGTCCAAAAAGAGTTCATCCACTGGCTTCCCTTGATCAACTGGTTGAATTACTTTGTCATAAAAGGATCATAGGTTTGAAAAGCAGGACTTTCCTCTTATGAAGCCATATTGGCAGTGAGCAGCCACATAGTTCTTCAGGTGTTTTTCAATACCTCAGAGAAAAAAACTTCCCCTTAACTTTACCAGGCACTGAAGTGAGACTGACAGGCCTGTAATTTCCAGGGTTCTCCTTCTTGCTCTTCTTGAAAATTGGAACACTAGCCAGCATCCAGTGGCCTAGGACATCTCCTAACTCCCAAAACCACTCAAAAATCATTGAGAGATGTTTTTGCAATGACATAGATCATAAATCCCATCAAACCCTATATATTGGTAGGGATCTACCTGGAGGAATAGAATTTCAGAGGAATTTCATCCCACTGAAGTGCTGGGCTGGGAAGTTGTTGGAAATTCCTAGCTCTTTCTTATCTGCTTACTACAAAATGAGAAAGATAAGAGGAATATGGGATATTAAAACCTGGGAGTTGGCACAATAATTTTACTTCCATAAAAGCCCTTCTTTTAGAAGGGCAATATGATGGCTCAAAGAAACCCAGGAAGTATTACATTTCATAGAAGTAATTTATGTCTGTGTCCAATATCTGGTCTATGTACCACTTTTAAAAGAGATGTTGCATACTGCGAAATATGAGAGGTCTCTCGTGACTTTATAACCCTGTTATGCCTTATAAACACGTGAGTGTTACATCTGAAAGGATCCTCTGAGCCTCATGAAGATGTATCTTTCTATAGCAATGCACATTTGGACAAAACAGTCCTCCTGGGATTGTCTTAGTCTCAGTTCCTCTACTTTGTTATGCACAGAACCACCAAAAACAAACAAACAAATCCACTTCCCCAGACAACAAAAAACTCCCACATCTATGTCATCCCAGACCTCAAAAACCATTTCAGAAGACAACCCTAAATATATTTTTACATTTTCCCAGCCTGTTTAATTCAAGACATCTCTCTGTAGAGACAACTGTCCACAAAGGAAGCCCACTTATACAGGTTTAGTACAGTCTAATACTTCCAAATGGAGCATAAAGAGACTAAAAACGTGTTTAAAGCTGCAATCCTATGAAATCTCACTGCAAAAACAGAAATTCTTATGGCAATCCTTAAAGATAATTTAAAAGATTCCCACCTCAGGCAACATTACAAGACCAAAGGTCAATCCAAAGAGAATCATATTTATTCCATACATCCAACGCAAAAATATGAAGTAAGATGCTACTGATGAGCCAAAGTGACCTGTGAAAACATGAGATGTGATTAAAAGGCAGATAAGCTGGTCCTTTGAAGTTATTTTATCTAAGAATGCACAAAATTTACTCAAAAGAAGTAAAATCAAGAGAGGGTTTTACACATTTGATGGATTCAAATTTTAATTAATTTTAAATTCTAATTAATTCTAAATTTCATTTATTTTATTTTTTCCTTTATTACCATAATTCTAATAAATTTTTTGCATATTGCATACTAGATGTCTTGAGATGGCTGAAAAAACAAGAACAAAAATATAAAACTATTAGTTAAATAGACTTTCTAGGGTCATATAAAAGCTGTGATGCTTGCTATTATTAAGTAATCTCTAGAATTATGTTTCAATTCTATTTTTTTTCTGTCTGATGTGGATTTTATGCATTCTTGACACGCTAAGCCAGAACCAGCCCAGTTTTAATGGGAAGCAGTGCAGAATTAGCCAGCAAGGAAAGTCTTTCCAAGATGATAAAACACTTGTCAGAGCTGGTATAAGAGTGCTGACCAGATTTTTTTCACTAGAGATGAAAAACATTACCTGCAAGTGTTTGCACCCTTTCCCTCTCTAACTTTTCTGTTTATGTGGTCCATCTGTAGCCAGGTGTTCAGGCAGTCCCATCTCTAGGTGAAGTATTTGACCTGAGACACCCCCGACCCAGACCTGTACACAGATTACAGGCTGCAAGGGAAGCACTGAGAGCCAAGAGCCTGTTTTGACCCATGCTCTGCAAGTTAGGCCAAACAAAAATAATAGCTCAGATTAAACCCCAGCTTGCTTTAAAACAGTTCTGCTGATTATAGGAGAGCTGTCAATTAGATAAGTACTAGGTTTCAGTTCCATTACCATTCATTTGCAGGGGGAAAAATGAACTTTCAATAGGTTTTTCATACACAGTCTAGTTTGGCAGCCTGGAGCACACTGATAGCGAATGAAAAGTAGATCTCTCTGTTCAGAGACACTTATTTACATCATTATTTCCAAACTCTTTTGCAGATATGTAACACATTCTTTCAGTCAGTAATATGAAGTTAATTGAAGTTAATATACTTTGTGTTATTCGGGATGCATAAATTCATATTTTACTGTAACAGCTCAGTTGGTAGAAAATTCAATACACTTAAATAGGTAAAATCCCAAAATATAAAATAGGCCAACTAAGAGACATTTATCACAGCTGTGCAAAGGGAGGAACAAGCCATTCTGTCAAGGAGTTTAGTAATTTAAATCTGCTTTATTCATGGTTCAGAATTAAACCATCATTTTGTAATTTTGTGTGAAGTGGCCAATATTAGCATTGACCGACATACTGGGAAGTCTGGGGAGAGGTATAAATCAAGAGATTTTGAGTTACTCTATCTGGTTGTGAGATGCAGATTACCCAATTATAACCAAACTACAGCCCTTGGGAGACAATACGGACTCAAAAAATACAGTGCAGGAAATTATGAGTATTTCTGATTTCAGGTTACTTTTGTAGACCTCTCCATGCCCCATTATTTCTTGTGCTCAAATCCTAATAGCCCTGTAGTATTGTGAATACCTTTTTTTCATGCACTGAGTTATAGTTCTTGTATCAGTTACCCTGATGAAACCTCTGTTATGCATCCATTTGGAACATTTACAGTGAGGTAATGTGTTAGAATACCTGCATCTGTATAGTTACTGCAAGCCAATGAACAGACAACTCATGTACTTCATTCTTTTTCACCAATCAGGCAAGAACAGACCCCTCTGGTAAGTAAAAAACTTAACTGTGGATGAGGACAATTTAGCCATGACTGCCCTCAGCTGCATTTTCAGAGTGGGCAGGTCCGAACTGCAACAGGGAACGTGGAAAATGTCACAAATGGACTGCCCTAGCTGTGAACAAAAGTGGCCCAAGGTTCACCAGTATTTTGAATCCACTCCAAGGTGCAACATGTTCTGTGTATGAATGAAAGAGTTCTAAGTAGACTTTAGCCATCATTTCCTGCACCCACAGCCTCACCACACAAGGCATTGGCATGAAGATTGGTGTGCATTTTAAAATAAAGTGAAGGTGAATAAAGTGAATGGCAAAATCCCAATTAAACTTTTCTAGGATTAATTTCAACACTGGCTCTTTAACTGCTACCTGTATAGCTGCAATTTTAATCTGTAAAGTGATACCCTCTGAAGAAAATTTTCAACTAGTTATATTATCAAGCTTAATTAATATTAGTGAAAAAATTAATACTCATTGATTTTAAACTATATATTGAATATAGATACATATACTAAAAAAAGTAGCATTTGGGAGACATCAGAAATATCATGCTAGATCCTATTCTTACTTACTTACTTTCAATCTCCTTAATTTTCATTTCCCAGGGTATGCAGGCTGTCTTAAAATTTTCAAAATCTCTTTGAAATTTCATCCATTTCTGGAACGAGTCACAGAAAAGAAAAAAAAAAAAGGAAAAAAATAACAACAACAACAACAAAAAACCACAGCATCATCTCAGTGCCCAGATGCTCAGTTCTACTTGAGCTAATGTAACCCCTTAATCATTCACAAAATCCATTGGCAGAATCCACAAAGTGATTATTTGTGAAGAGCCATCTCCTTTTGTTTATTTTAATGTCTTCTACTGGATTTGTGTGAAGCTCCTATTTCTACCACAAGAAGAATTATTACCTAATCACTTCCTTTCATGCCAATCATTTTTCTTTTTCTTTTTCTTTTTCTTTTTCTTTTTCTTTTTCTTTTTCTTTTTCTTTTTCTTTTTCTTTTTCTTTTTCTTTTTCTTTTTCTTTTTCTTTTTTTTTCTTTTTCTTTTTCTTTTTCTTTTTCTTTTTCTTTTTCTTTTTCTTTTTCATTTTTTCTCTTTTTTTCTTCTCTTTCTCTTTCTCTTTCTCTTTCTCTTTCTCTTTCTCTTTCTCTTTCTCTTTCTTTTTTTCTTTGTCTTTTACAGAGGGCTGTCTCAAGGGAAAAACTGAACTTTGGATTCATTCCACACAAATGCCCAATCCACACCAAGACAAATTAGCTTTCACAAGATTTTGAACCCTTGCAAACTCCTGTAAAACAGCTGATTTTAGTTTTGATGACAAGTTTTAAAAATCAAACCATAAGCTTTCATTAGAAATATTTTCATGCAAGATCAGTGAAAATAAAAGTTTAAAATCCATAGAGAGACAAGGAACGCTACTGTGGAAGATGAGTACCCATGGCAATAACCTCCAGAAGGCTTCCCACTAGCTTTACAGGAAGTTAGTGAAACAATCAGTTTACCTTCATCATCATCACTTTGTATGCATAGAATTTTTTTCCTTTTCCTTTTCCAAGAGCACCTTCAAACTTCTCAACAAAAAGCTGTGCTTCCCTGGAAAATGAAGGCAAAAGAGTGATATAGATTATGTTATAGTAAATTTTATATTGTCTCTATCATATTAATGTAATTTTTTTACTCCTCATAGAATTTTATAAAATCTTGTTACCTTAGTAATGTTTGAAACTAAAAGCTCAGCATTTTTGTATTTTGCAGAAGACTTTATATGTAATGTATATGTAATGCAAAAATACAAGCAACTTCATTCGCCTGATCTAGTACAAACATATTTGCAACTCTCAGATTTGCCTATGTCCAGTCGAGGTAACTAAATATGTTTAATCACAGTAAGTCAGTAAACTAACTTTTGCAGTTCAGCTACTGCCCATTTATGTGATGCACATATAGTTATTCATGTTATTCTGACAGTTATTCCAAGAGAAGAAATAAGCATCTTCATGAGACACTGCAGATCCTTAGTTGTGATCACCTTTCTTGCTTTCTGCAATCCTTTGCTTTTTCCTACTCTTCTGATTTCTTCCTTGATCTCTTCTTTGATAGTGAATAAAAGTGAATTACCATTTTAATTACCAACATTTGATCTCTTTTGTGTCTTAGTCATGCTCTGGATACCTTTGAACCTCTCCCCTCTGTATTCTCAGCTTAGGATGCATTCCCACGTTGGGAGAGAGATGTGTACACTAGAGCTTTGGTTCCCTTTGCCCACCCTTCTCAATACTACATTTAATTTAGCCCTTCTGAATTTCTGTATGTACCTTCTCTAGCTGTACCATTCCCAAAGCAATTTCTTTCAAATACAGCTTCACCGGTCCTCAGTAGGCTAAAATTTTGCCTATAGAGATATAATTTAAATAATATAAAGGTGAAAGGAAGAATTTTAAACTCTTTTTAAAATGCATAAAGTCCATGGATTAAAACAATAAAGAGATGAGGTCCAGGTCCACTGCATTCTAATGTTTCCTCCATTTAATCCAATTTCCATGTATGACTTTCCACTATGTCTCTCCTGAGAAATGTGCTTTAAAGGCTAAATGTCCTAAACCACTGGAAAACAGACTAAGGATTCTTAACGCTCAGTGTACACACAATGCTGTAAACTGTTTTGTTGTCACACTGTATAACTTCAAAGCACTCTATATTATGTTTATTATTATTATATTGTATTGCACAAAGCACCTGGGAGAAGGTAAAATTGGGAATTGGGAAAATACTAATTGTGATGCATATTGATGTTGATGTACTTTTCTTTCTTTCCAGAGCTGCTACAGATAAGTTTACCAAGTGAAATTAATTATCATGTTTATATTTTCTGCTCATATATTTTATACAAGGAAGGAAAAACACAGTTTTAAGCAGCAAAATCTGGCAGTGCTAATGACAGTATAGCAGTGTAGCCATGACATAACTTTTCTAATTTAATGGTTAAAAATCTCAACATCTATAAAAGTAGCTGTGTCTTTTTAGTAACTACAAATGCTTAGAGTAATCTTCAATCTGAAGATCTATCAAAGCCTTTCAGAACTTAGACATCCACTGCAACAGTTGCTTTAACTTGCAATACCAAGGATCCAAATAAGTGCGTATAAGTGCAAAATTGAGTTATTTAATTTAATTTTCAGTCATTGAGAGCTTTCCTTATTTGAGAGTTCTGTGAGCACTCTCCCCTTCCAAGTGCTTCTGCCCAGACCCTGCTGGTGAAACATCAGGGCCAATGTAAATTCACCTGGCCTTCTCAGGACTACTGCACGCATTTTCCAACATTTGAAATTATGGATGTTAATCTAATCGCCTTTTTTTTCTCTCCATAGCAAAAGTAAAGCAAAGATTCAGATTAGAAAAGATAAAAATACCCAGCCACCCGCACAACCACAGAGCCCACCTATTGATCACATCAAACATGTTTTTGAGGATCAAGTCAGTGTACTTAGAGGGTGTAGATCCCTTCTTTCCAATCCTGTGCTTCTAGATCACATTTCTATTCTGGACTGTTAAGTCTGATCTTTCTGTGTTTAGCTAGTACTGACACTCATTGGGGATTCTTTATTTTCCAAGCCACTCTGAGTCCCCAGAGATTTTACAAAACACCGCTCACATATTATTTTTTCATTTTGATTCTCAGAAAAATCTATAATTAAATTTCAGCCCTTCCAAGTAAGTAGTAGAAAACAGATTAATTCTGCTTCAGGAAACTTCTGTCCAATGGTTGCCTTTAAACCCAAGCTTCAGGATCCAAAATCTTACTGCTCTGTCAACAGATATAAGGGCATCCTGACAGCAGATGGCAGCTTACTCCTAAATTCAGCAGACAGTGCTGGAACAGTGCCACAAAAGCAGGAAGACACAATAAACTGCACACCTACCAATCTCCCTGGTCAGCATATTATATTCTATTATCACTTCTATCACTGGGTGATTCAGGCTTGTTCATGAAAATTTTCTGAAATGAAAATCTACAGAGTAGAAAACTTGTGTTTTCAGTCACTAACTATGTTATGCTGCAGAATATGAAATTTTCAAATTTCAAGTCAGGTTTTTTTTTTCAGAGTGAAGCAATAAGTTAGAAATTTAAGAACATAATGTGAAAACAGCAATAAATACATTAAAAAACCCTTGATAGCATATATGAGTACTTTTTACATCTAAGTGAAACACTCAAGCTCTCCACAAACTTGTTCTGATATAAAATAAAGCTAAGCCAAAACATGAAGAAATTTTCCACTATCAAATTCCTAAAAAAAACTATCTTAAACACCTTCTTTACTTGTTTTAAATTAATACTGTAAGGTTTTCTGCTAGAACTAGTTTTTCTTATCCTCATCTGCCTCCTGGATCCTTATCAAGCAATCTTTCAAGTGTAATCAGTATTTAAGCTTTTTCTCTAGGACAAACCAAAAAATTGCTTTTTGGAGATGGTGATCTGGACCTATAGATCTTATGCTGCTGATGCTCTTGAATGCTTCCCTGGATTCTGCTTTGCCAGTGGCTGAAATTTCCTCTCTCTCCTTGCACCCCATCATTCCTAAATGTTTTATAACATTATTTTCACTTATTTTCATTTGGTTTCTCTGCATTGGACTAAGTTCATTATTGCATCACAAGCAACCATTTCTTACTGAGTGGTTTCAAGTGCAGTCAACTGAGTTGCACAAGACTGGACCAAGAAAACTGTTGGATCCACATGTTCACAATATTTATGAAGATGTTTCATCATAGAAGCATGAAGCAACTTTCACTTTCTTAACAAATTGCTTTCCCATGCTAAAAAGTTTGTTGCATAATTGCTAAGTCCAAATGGTGGACTTGCAGTATCATTTTCATTTTCATTTACTCTGGCCTAATAACAATGCACTTTAATTTATATTTTTTTTATTAATAGAATTGCTGGCATTAGTGCATTGACCATTAATGCACACAGACCGTGACAAGATGTTTCAAACATGCATTTAAACTGGTGACAATAATGTTTCCAATTCTTGTGAAGTAATGGCTAAAATCATTACATAGTTAATGATCACAACATAATTAATAAAAGAGTAGCACATGCTATATGGCCAAAAGAGAACAGAGTGAATAGAGTGAAATCCATCTGTCATCCAGCTGGAGTGGTGTTTCCCAGGGCTCAGTACCGAGCACAGTCCTGCTCTATAGATGATCTGGAGGAGGGGATCAAGGGCACCCTCAGCCAGTTTCCCTCCTCAAAGGAGGTTGTAGTGAAGAGGGAATCAGTCTTTTCTTCCACATACAAGAAACAGGACAAGAAACAGTCTCAAATTGTTTCAGAGGATGTTTAGATTGGATATTACAAAAAGTTTCTTCACCAAAAGTTGTCAAGCATTGGAACAGGCTGCCCAGGGAAGTGGTAGAATCACCATCCCTGGAGGTTTTGAAAAAAATGTGTGAATGTTATGATGAGGGACTTGGACTAGAGATGGACTTGACAATGCTGCGTTAATGGCTGGATTCGATGGTCATAAGGCTCTTTTCCAATCCAAATTGTTTTGTATTATTGTTATGAAATTGAAAAATTACTTTAAAAAAATAGAAATTACTTTGTGAAAAAATAGTGGAAGTATTTTTTCACTGTTGGAATAAAAGAAATCAAGTTACCTTTGATGTTCTACAGGCATATCTTACATTTTCGTAGTTTTACCAATAACATTCTAAATAACATTTTCATATTGCTTATGATGCTGAAGCCATCAAACAGAATATGCATTCATTCTCTCCTCAGCTTTTCTTCCCCCACCAGCTCTGCAGCAGATTAGTGGAAACTAACTAATTACTCCATTGAGTACTTACTCCTGACTTCTGTTTGTAAGTTACTTAAACCTCCTGACCTTAAAAGTTCAGCATCAACTTGGCACCATTCAGTCAGGGACCAGGCTTGCCATGTCCTTTCCATGCCTGTGACACATGTTCTTGTTAAATATACTTCAACAGATTACTTAACTAAGGTTTCTACCTTGATGTCTAAACTATCTAAATGAAATACCTCTATTTGTACAACCCTGTGGATTTCTGTCAAATTTTGTCCTGTCCTTCATTTCTTTTGTGCTATAAATAACAGGGAGAATGGACAAGTCTTAGAAATTCTTTAGAAACCACAACAAAAACCAAAAGTACATGTATACATATTCATGCCCACTTGGAAGTATTGTGATTTCACAAACATGAGGATGTGTCAAAAACAACGCAGACCAACAAAACCAAGCTTTGTAATCACTGGTATCATGTGTTAGAGGTAAATTATCTGTATCACAGGATAGGCCAAAGTGTACCCCACTAGCTAACTGTGAATTTAAAGAAGCTTTAGAGAAAGCTTATTAATTGAATTACAGATGCAAGGACTAATAAATATTTCAGGGGGCCAGGCATTATTGTCCCAGAGAAGCCTGAGTCAATTATTAATACAAGGTGTGGAGTTACAGCTTCCAAAGTGCTAGGTGTACAGTACCTCAGGCACTTCTGTGCTGCAGAGGGGATGCGTTACAGCTCTTAGAGCTTGTTGCTAATGAATAAAATTTGAGTGGATTGATCACGTTTTTCAGTAACAGTTCAGGAAGGTTTCAGACTCTAAGAACTAAAAGCTCAATCAAAAGAAATGTTGATCATCCAGGACCTTTGTAAGTCTTAGAATATTGGCTAAAAACAGACTTCAAAACAAATATTGTTGGGCACAGCTCACTTGAAAAGCAGTTCAGCAATAATAGTGGGCAAATTATATTGTTATTTAATACCCAGCTGGCCTCCAAGACAGCCAGTCTGGCCTCCAGGACTGTCAGTATATCCACAGTAAGAGAGATGAAATACTGATTGATGGGATTACAAAGAGTCCAACAAAAGATGAGAAATTTCCACCATCTCACACATGCACCTTATACATCTTTGGGTTTGTCTGCTTATAAAATTCCTTATTTCCAATTCATTTATCTCAATGGGCAGTCTAAGTCCTGTAATAAAATGAATTATGCTAGAAAAATACTGAAAAGTCACCACAATGTATTCTGTCCCTAGCATGAGATCTGCTATGATGCAGTGACCACATCAGTGGAAAAGGAAAGCACATCAACCTGTTGGAGCTAGTCCAAAGGAGAACTGCCAGGTTGCTCTTAGAGTAACTTGGTTAGAAGGATGGAGCCAGCCTCCTATGAGGAAAGCCTGAAAGAACTGGGTTTGCGTAGCCTGGAAAAGAAAATGTTTCAAGGTGACCTAATTACAGCCTTCTAGTCTCTGAAGGGGACATGCAAGGAAGGGGAGGGACTTCTTACAAGGGGTTATAGTAATGGATCATGGGGGAAAGCCTTCCAACTGAGACAGAATAAGTTTGTATTAAATATTAGGAAGAAATACTTTACTGTGAAGGTGGTAAAGTGTTGTCACAGGCTGTCTAGAGAAGTTGTGGATGCCCTATTCCCAAAAGTGTTTGTGGCCAGGCTGGATGAGGCTCTGAGCAACCTGGTCTAGGGAAAGGTGTCCCTTCCAATGGCAGGTGGGTTGGAATAAATTTAATTTTAAGGCCTCTTCCAGCTCAAACTGTTCTATAATTCTAAGAGAAGAAAAGATTCTGCACTACACTGATTTTTCTAGGGGAAAAAAATAGTTCTCCCATCTTTCTTTATGACATGCAATTAATTGGAAGCCCTTCAAAAAACCTAAACTTAATGTTTTACTATCTTTTTTAATATAATTTGTTATTTCACTTGTTTTGATAGTGTACTAACTGGCTTGTGGTGTAGCTTTAGAGAACAAGTTGGCATATCTTTGGGTTCTTGTGCTCAGATCTCTAATTGTATGTTATCATAAGAAGCATTGCTGTTGGATACAAACTGCTCAGTTACTAATGGAATTTGTGCTTTTATAGCACAGAATTTTGTCTATCTAAAGTGCCGTGAGCACTAATAAGAGAAGTGAGATGAGTATACCAGAGTCAAGCACAGTACTTAAATCCTTCCCTTTTCTTCATATTGGTGCAAAACTCAGGCAGAAAAATGCACAAACAAGAATACAGTTACCAAAATCCAGTCCTCAGATTTAAACTGTGATAGCTTTCCCTGTAGGTTTTCCAGTTTGCAACAGCTGAAGCTCTGGTCCATTAGTTTGGGTTTGGTTGGTTTTTTTTGGTACCTTCTTCTAATCCAAAAATCACAGAATCATAGAATGGTCAAGACTGAGAGAAACCTTTGAGACCTTATATACAACCACCAACCCAGCACTACCGCTGTAATCCCAAATCCTAAACCACATCACCAAACAGCAGACTGAGATGCCTCTTGAACACCTTCAGGGATGGTGACTCCACCACCTCCCTGGTGCATCCTATTCCAAAGCATGACCACCCCAACAGCAAAAAAGCTTTTTCTAGTGTCTGATCTGACTCTCCCTTGTCTCAGCCCGAGGCCATTTTCTCTTGTCCTCTCACTGCAGGCCCTGTAGCAGATTCAGGCCCCGACTCACCTCAGCCCCTTACAGGGAGCTGCAAAAAGCAATGAGGTCCCCCTGAGCCTCCTCTTCTTGAGAGTAAACAACCCCAGCTCCCTCAGCTGTCCCTCATGAGAGATGTTCCCCAGTCCTTTCAGGAGCCTCGTTGCCCTTCGCTGGACAGGCCCTCAGTGTCCCTTCTAAAGTGAGGGGCCCAGAACAGAGCACAGACTTGAGGTGAGGCCTCCCCAGTGCCCGGTCCCAGGGCTCGATCCCTGCCCTCGTCCTGCTGGCCACTCTGTTCTAGACACAGGTTGTGTGCCACCAGCCTTCTTGGCCACTGGGCACACGCACTGCTAGCTCATGTTCAAACAGCAGCCCTCTGCTTTCTTTCCGAAGATCTGCTCTCAAGCTGCCTCGCCCCAAGACTGTAGCACTGCACAGGGGCTGCTGCAACCCCAGTGCAAGACACAGCACTTGGCCTTGTTGAACCGCCTGCAATTGTCCTCAGCCCACTGACTGAGCCTGTCCCTCTGCAGAGCCTTCCTGTCCTCAAGCAGACCAACATCCCCACTCAACTCGATATCATCTGCAAATTTAATGAGGGAGCAGTCAATTCCCATGCCCAGATCATCAATAAAAATGTTAGACAATGCTGACCCCAAAACACAGCTGTGGGGAGCACCACTAGTGACTGGCCATCAGCTGGATTTAGCTCCACTCACCACCACTCTCAGGGCCCAGAAAAACAGATAGTTTTTACCCTAGTGCACCCATGCAAGCCAGTTTTTCTGGAAGGATGCTTTGGGAGACTTTATCAAATGCTTTTTTGAAGTCTAGATAGACGACATCCACAGGCTTCCCTTCACATACTAAGCGGGTCATTTTGTCATAGAAAGAAATAGATTCTCTTTTTTTCTGGAGATCAGGCCTAGTATTAACCAGCCTGGCCTTTTTCCCAATGACTTGTCTTCCTGCATATGAGGACAGCCGGTTCCTGAATATTTAACAATTTCCTTTTTAAAGCATATCCATCCTTCCTGGACTCCTTTGCCCTTCAGGACTGACTCCCAAGGGTCTCTGTCAATCAGTCAATCAATGAATTTACTCCTCTCTAAATTTCAGTCTCGCAAGTATTAATTAATGATCATTTTCACCTGGTGGATCTTCAGGCAACTTTGTGCTGACCTGAGTAGGCAGTGTCAAGAAGAAATATCACAAGTTCTCGTCTCCCATAGAAAAGGCAGAGCAACAATACTCACAAACCATGTAAACCAGTAGAAGGAAAATTACCAGAACAAGAAAACTCTTCTGAAGAAGATTATTTGTCTTAGAAATGACAAAAAGTCTGGACTCTAGGCACATTGATATACTCAGGAGCACAGACCAGCATGTGCCCAACCCACAAGTCTATTGCTTAGGGCCTAGAAGAGTGGGGATGTTGTTGTAACATCTTTTCACTCCTCTCCATTTCTTCTTCCTCTCTTTTTCACATCTCCAGACATGTGAAGATCTGACCACAATGTCTCAAGGTGAGCTTAGAGTCTGACAGTATTAATACAGCTCAACTTGAAACTGCAGAGGGGCACTGTATCAGAGCAGAACCCTCATCAAGTCACGGTTCTTCAGAGAATAACCATAGGCTGTTTGAAATGAATCTTTTTAGACACAGGGATGTAAATTAGAAGTTAGAGTTGATCTAAATTGCCAGTGCAGTTCTATTAAGGATGCCATTTCTGCAATGAGCTCTCAGCCATTTTTTGACAGAAGGCATCTTCTTCAGAGTAACTAGTTCTACATCTGTGCTCTAAAATGATTGTTCATTTATGCATTTTTCCAAAGAATGAAGGAAAATATTTAGCATTTTCCAAAGTAATCACTAGAGTTAAGTATAAATCATCTTTCCCACCATATAGAGTTTAAGCCATGAATTTTTTTTCCTTTGAAAATGCTTAAACAACATTTTTAATTGTAAAAAATGCCTTTTTCTCTTATAACCACAAATGTCATTGGAAATTAAATCTTTCTCCCAAAATTGTTTGTTTTGACAACACTTCTTTTAAAAAAACAATATTTAAAATTAAAAGTCCCAATTGATGTTAATATTAGCCATTCAAAATTATATTAAAAGTATTTTTTATATTATTTTGAATGGTTTTATCATGTATAGGAGTATTATTGGATAGCACTTTTCTTCCACTCTTGGAAATCAAGATGCTAATACAGAACAAACATGGAAGCGGGGGTTGGCTTATATAATTATATAACAATTATCATAAGGCTGAGAAGAAACCTCCAATGAAGCATCTCTCAATTGTGAAAGCTGGAAGACTTCCAGAAACAGGGCAATTTGTTCTTCTACCTGTAAGGAGGTAGTTTGGTTTTTTCACCACATATCACACAATATTCTAAACCTTTCACAGAGAAAGAAGCAGATGCCAGAAGGAAATACTTACTACTAACAATGGTTCACCAAGAGTTTCAAGAGCCAGAAATGCTAACACAAGGTTATTCAAAAGTCACATTATCAATTTAAAAGTTTAAGGCACTTACAGCCAGCATGTGTCCATTTTTCTTACATACAAGAACAATGCCAATAATGCCAATCTATTAGACTATCTATTAGACTATCTGTCTTAAATTACTTGCTAAAATACAGAACATAGATACGGTAAAATATGCTGATATTATTGTAACTGTAATCATAATAGAGTGCCCATTTATAAGATAAAAATTTTACTTCAAGTAGCATAAAAACTCCAGATCTTGTTCTTGCAACTCAGTTGAACTTATGCTCCAAAGAAACAATTACAAAAGCAGGAAGTCTAGAAAATATACTCTATAACTGGTTTTTGGTATGCATGTCCTGGGATCAGAAAATAATTAAATTATTTAGGCTGTAAGGATTCTCATAGATTTCCAGACCCTCTGCCATGAGCAGAACAGCTCTTACTAGGTCCAGTTGAGCAGAGCTCCATTCAGATTGTCCTTGGACACTTCCAGAATGGGGCATCCACAGCATCTCTGGGCAGCTTCATCCAGTGTCCCTCTACCCTCACTACAGAGAATATCTTCCCTATATATAGTCTGAATCTAAATTCTGTAAGTTTTTATTACCATTTTGCTTTAAGGTTTTATTACTTCTTGTCTAATTACTGCATCTTCTTATAAAAATCTGTTCTCTCTTTTTTAAACACCCCCTTTAAGTATGGAAAGGCTGCTATAAGGTGTCTCCAAGGCCTTCTCTTCTCCAGGCTGAACAAGCCAACTCTCATAGCCTGTGTCCATAGGAAAGCTATTCCAGTCACCTGACCATTTCTGTGGCCCTCCTCTGGACCTGTTCAAGCCTTTCCTGCACTGAGGATCCCACATGCCAGGTAGGGTCTCATTAGAGTGGTTTAGAGGAGCAGAATCCCTTCCCTCACCCTTCTGGCCACACGGCTTTGGGTTTGGTTTGCTGGGCTGCAAACTCACGTTGTAGGCTTTCCTTTGACTTTCCATCCACCAGCACACCCAAGTCCTCCAAAGGGCTGTCCAAGCAGACATTGACCACCAATTCCCTAGCTGTGACCTAGGGAGTTGGTCAGACAAATTCAGACAATTTCTTAGCAATCTTACAGTCCACACATTTAATCCATATCTTTAAAATTTGGGGAGAAGGATTTTGTAGGGTAGCATGTCAAAGACCTTACAGAAGTCCAGCTGAATGACACCCACAGCCCTTCCTTTGCCCACTGATGTAGTAACTTCATCACAGAAGGTTTGTTGGTTTGTTCGGGCAGTTTCTTCCCTGGTGAAGAGGTGCTTATTGTCTCAAATCACCTCCCCATCTTCTAAGAGCCTTAGCAGAGTTTCTAGGAGGATTTTTTTTTCTGTGAATTATTGTATTAATAGAGTGTTTCCTCCAATATCAGTGCTCGTAACCAGGAGTACAGAGAAAAAATTACTTCTGTGCCATCTTTCCTTACCAGATATCCCAAGGCCCAGAAGTGTCTCTTGATCATCCTTCAGCTACATGTTGCAGCATCATCACTACCCACACGGAAAAGCAATAATGGAAAATAGTCTAAGGGACACCCCAAGTCAAGAAGTTTCCTTGGAATTGCTATGAATTATGGGATAGAAAAGAGGCTGTAAAAATAGAAGCTTTCTCCATAGGAAGACTATAAACAAATGTTAAGTTTATGTACATGGGGATCCTTCAGCTGTAGACTATCCAAAACCTAGTCTGCCCATTTATACTTTGTTAAAGTTCTCTTACCTTCACAATTCTTCTACTCTACATCTCCTAGATTCTGTTTCCTTTTACCTAGTTTGATTCTTTTCACTACCTCTTTGCAAGTTTACCCTTTCCAAAATTACCTTACCTTCTAAAAGGATAAATCTATGGACTTTCCACACTATATTTCACATCTGTGATTTCTGTTCATATTAAAATCTCTGCAGGACAGACCATCTTTTCTTTGCTAGATATGTTTTGTTGGTGTCTTGGTATTGCTGCAGCAAATTAGTTATTGAAAAAGGGGAGCATAGCAGTTTTGTCAAAAAAATAAAATTCTCTCAATTTACTCAGTTCCTGTGCTTGGTGGAAATTTAAATGTGAAGAAATACTTAATTATTGGTTTCCAAGTAAATATAGCAATAGGTATGCTAGGGCAAAATACAGTTTTCTATGTGGTGCAAATAAAAATACATGAAAATACAAGTTCTGCCTCCAAAGAGTTTGCTTTTCCATAAGCTATTTTTTTTTCTTTCTTTAAAGTCAGGTTAGGGAGAAAAATCCTCTCCTTTCTCTCTAGCAATCTTGAGGTAATCTTGCAATTTCATCATTTTTCTGAGAGATATCAATGAGATATTAATCTCACCAATTGAATAATTCATCAACATCAACCTAACTCAAGAAAATAAAAAGATTTTGCGCCGGGTTGTAATGGAAATTCTGAAAACAAAAAGCTTAGCTTTCCATATTTGATTTCAGCTCTACTAGGACAAGTGAGCAGTGATCAGCAGCACAATTTACTTCCACTTATGGTGCGCATACTTTCTAGGGAAGAGAGATTAGAGGTGGTCTGAAGTTAATTTTGTGAGTAGGTGCGGAACTAAAGCGAAAATTCAGAAAAACAATGCAAAGCAGCACAACAGACATTCGTTATGGAAATCAAACCATACTTCAGGACAGACAACTTCTTTTTCATCTTCCATGGCTTGTTTCGTAGTGTGGCAATCAGTTTCTTTTTTTCTTCTACCTCTTCTTTCAGCTTGGCCAATTCCTCCTCTGTAATTGGCTCCTCCTCAGATTCAGAACCAGAGCTTCAAACAAAAGCAGCAACAGAAAAAAATCACCAAAACTCAGATAGGACAGATGTTTTCACAGAAAAACATACTTTGTGTTAATTTCTGATAAATATGAGGCTATATTAATGCCTTCACACTTGCACAAAAGGGAGGACCCACTTTCTTTAGACTTTTTATTAGTTTTAGTATGAAAGGCAAAGCCTGCACACAAAGTGCAGAGCTGGGGGACAGTGAGCAGCATGCTTGAGGTAAAATCTGACAGTCACTTATTCTTTCTGCAGCTGTAATTAACCTTCTAAGAGTCCCACCCAAACTCACTATGGTCAAGTCAGGATGTTCTAACTGCAGCCATGAAGGAAACTCCTTCACCTCAGTATGTCCCAGTAGAGAGACAAATGACAGCCCATACACTTACCAAGGCAGTAACATTTCATAGATGGGAAAAAATTCAAAGCCAGATTTCAGCAAGCATTCAAGGAAAGGAGGTGCAATTGTAATGGCATCTCCAGGTATGTTGTGTCTGAGATCTGAATTCATTATCCATACATCAGTTTGTTGTGTCTTTGCAAAGAATCGCTGATTAAAACAATATTCACATTTCTAAATTCTGCATAGATATCCTTTTCTTTGAGCAATCTTGCATCTCATATAATGGCATGTAGCAATTCATTGGCAACAAGTGCTTCCTCTTTTTATGCAAGTGAACAGAAAAGTGATAAAAAGGAAATCAATAGACTGACTTTCTGCCCTAAAAAGCTGACAGTGACAACTACCACTAAGTGATCTCTTGGTGATAGCAGTTTGATGCATTTCTGTCTGTTCTTGTTTTGCTTTCTTTAGCTTCTTTTGTCTATTTGCTTCCCTGTTTCTTTGTCTTATGAATGTTTAAAACTTTACTGAAGATTTGTTTGGGGTTTTTTAATGGTTTTTTGGCTTGACTGGAGAAAAATTAATTCTGACTTTATCAAGTAAGTAGTTTTCAGACTCTTTTGTTCATACTTCACCTTTCTGCGAATTTTATATCCAAGATCTGATGTGAGAGCTGAATTATTCATTACCTAATGTATAGGTTCTATCTCCTAAAAAATTTAAAAATTATAAAACTTTTCCTCTATCAAAACAGGTAACACAGGTCTTTTTAGAGATCTAAATGGCATAAATGACACAAGAGTTTACCAGCAAGAATACTTACAGGATTCAAAACAAACAAATAAAATAAAAGCAAAGTACTTTTTGAAACACAGAAAAATACAAGTTTGTTATTGGTCATCTGCCTATAATCTTCATTAATTTTACTTAATTAAAGGAAAAGATTAGGGGGTGAGCTGAAAACTTTCAGACGCACAGAAGTTAGCAAAGGAAAGAAAGAGGCTTCCATAGCTATGGGTCACCTTGCTATTAAAGGTGAAAATCCGTTTTATTATCATAGAACCATAGAATCACAGAATGGTCCAGGTTGGAAGGAACCTCAAAAATCATCTCTCTCTAACCCCCTCTGCCATATGCAAGTATGCCATCCACTAGATCAGGTTGTTCAGGACCCCATCCAGCCTGGCCTTAAACACTCCACAGCTGTGGGGCACCCACAGCTTTTCTGAGCAACTTGGTCCAGTGCTACACCACACTCTGAGTAAAGAATTTCTTCCTAACATCTAATATAAATATGTTCTCTTTCAGTTTAAAACCTTTGCCCCCTGTTCTGTCACTGTCTGGCCATATTAAAAGTCTTTCTTCCTCCTTTTCATAAGGTCCCCCAAGGCAGATCTCCCCAGAACCTTCTCTTCTCTAGGGTGAACAATTGCAATTCTCTCAGCCTGTACTGTAGGAGAGGTACTCCAACACTCTGAGCATCATTGTGGCCCATACTGAATAGACTGTCACGTTAGAAACTTGTACTCATCAGTCTTATCGTGTTGGGCTTTACATGGCAAAAAACAGTATCACAGAAAGCTTGAAGCTACATAAAGAAAAACTGCTACTGAGTACCACATCTATTTATTGTCACACCAGTATTGTGAAGAGCAAGCTGAGAATGGCATGAAAACTGAAGTCAAATTGATAAAGGATAACAAAGTGATTTGTGCATAAAATTTTGAGGGAAAATGCAAAGAGAGTTATGTCTTCATGAAGAACAGAAGGATTAAAAGTTTGATTTCAGAGAGCTCAGAATCCATTGTCACAATCAGATGTTCTCCATTTTACTAAGCAGAGTGATGCACCTGACATTAAACATGTCCTTTGATGGAAGATTGCTGGGTTATGCAAAGCTGGAATTTGCTGGTTTGCAATGCTGCAGTGAGAGAGTGGCAAACATGAGAGTTTTGTGCTAATGCAGTGAGCTTACTGAGAAAAGGAAGCTTAACAGAACACAAGAGGCCAAGTCAGGATTAATATAGGCTTTGTGCCCTTTGCCAGCTACTGCTTTTTTTGTCTTTACAAACATGTCTCATCTTCCATTCTTCACTTTCCTTTGGAACCAGAAAAATAATAAAAAATCCAAATTCCAGAGTTTCTTTAAGAAATCATTATTTTCTAGTGTGTTTGCATTATGCAGCCAAATTTGGTGGAGTAACAGCAGACTTTTCCTTCAGCTGAAGTGGTGGAAGACTATGTTATTCAAGTCTGGAAAGCAAAATTCTGTCTTCTGCAATCAAAAGTCTTAGCCTTTAATGAAAGGTTTTTATTCACACATTTGAAGGTCAGAAGGGTTCATTGTGACCTGCAGGCTAACATAAAGCATCAAGTGTCAATAAATATCTTGACATAAAGACCCCATCCTCCTTGGCTCCAATTCAATACACATCTAAGTCAGTAGAGTTCTTGAAATCAAGTGCTTCTTCCAAGTTGAACACACAATGAATTTCTTCATTCTAGTTTGGTCTTATGGCCTTATTATACATCTCTATTTTAGTTTTAGTTTCATCACCTCTTTATGCATGTAATTTACTTTTCTCATTATTTCTATGTATAACATTAAAAATTAGGATGCAAATGTTTTCTTTGGGCTAGGATGTTGCATGATAAGACTGGTAAGACTTTGAGAGTATAGCATGATAATTTAATAAATTTTACTAAATTTGAAATCTTTCTAGTTTTTTGTGTAAGTTCTATTTATTCAGATAATCCCTATAGCATTGCCTGTCAGTTAATACTATTCAGTTAGAAAAAATTAGTGTCTTAATCTTCCATGTACCTCCAAGCTTTCGCAGAAGTTTTATACTCTCAAGCAAACTTAATAAAAGTCAATTTACTTGCAGATAGAGTTATGCAGTAGGAAGAATATGATCCCATTCTATTTTTTTTTCTTGTGTGACAGCATAGAGTTTCTAAAACCGATCAGACAAAATGAAAAAAGGCAGTAAAGTACTAAACCGTTTTTTAACCCATGAACATCTCCAACCCTCATAGTGAGATTAAAGGAGCAATTTATCATTGATATTTTGGGGTCAATGATTATGAACAGGGTAAAGCAGGCTCTCCTCACACCTTCAATAACAGGTAACAATCAACCTCATCAACAACCATTAACATCTAAGAACAGAAGATTTAAAACTCACCGAGAAAGAACTCCTTTGATCATGGCATTATCCTGGGAAATTCACTACCACAAATTAATCAAGAGTGGAATATTTAAGTTTTGAAAAAACAGAACAACTAAACCAGAAAATCAATGCAGAGTTCTTCTAAGATTCCCTTATGTCCTTTATGTAGAATAAGCAGTGTATGAAGAGGTTTTCCTGATTTAAATGAAAAGTACTGAGGGGGGAAAGGGCAGCTGGAGCAGATTCTATTGACTTGTACTGTGATCTCACCAAAATGGGGCATGTTGCTAGAGTTTAGCAAAAGCCACCATGGCAGTGGTAAATACAATATTATCTCTCTGTCAAATAGTTCCACTTTTCATTTAGGGAAATTTTTCTTGTGTTTTCTTTCTCAACTTCTGATTTCGTTTTCCCACTATTTCATGCTGAAACACTTTGGAAATTAAAAAACTGCATCAGCAAGGTCTATGTTTAAGCAGTATAGAGAATTCGTTGTAATAGATCCTTCTGGACTTGCTAGAGGAGGAACCTAACTTTCCATTCTGAAGCCTTACAAACCCTTTATCTCAGTCACAGCCAAACTGATCAGCAGCCTACTATACTTCATTCTTACATTATTTTGGTTTTTTCTTTTGAAAATATTTTCAAATATTCTTATTATTCTTCAATCTTTTCAGAAGCTCCTGTAAGTCTGAAAAGACAATACTCTTGAGTTATCTTTGAGAGCGTCCTCAGTTTTTCCTCAAATGTTGTTAGGCTTAATACTTTAAGATCAATGTCTTGATCAGGCAGCAATTTCAAGTTATTTAGCCCAAAATTATGTATTTTAATATCAAAAACTTTGGAAGACAATAAAAAACATAGTGCCCTTGTTCAGTTTTCTATTTTCAGTGGCCTTTTTTAATTAACACTGAGTAAATGTTTATGATGAAGACAAAAATAAGCAAAGGAACATAGGTTTACACAGTCAGAGCTGTTGCTCTGTGAATACAGGAAACTGCACACAGAAGTATAATTGCCACCACAGTGAAGAGCCAGCAGAAAAAAAGATTTTAGGCCTTCTTATTCTCATTGGGAAGGGAAATGAAGTAGAAAGTATGGAAATGGGATCACAGACAAATTAATACAACAGCATATCTTACTGTATTTTTTCCTTTCCTTTTAGTCCAGCTGTGCTCTCCAGTGATGCCTCTGGGAACAAAAACAGCTGTAACAAGTGATGACCGAGGAATGGGAGTTTCTCTCCCTCTCCACTGAGATAGCTCCATTTGCTCCCTTTTACACGGCTCCTGGGGTTGCGTCCTTTCAAAAGCACAAGGGACAAGGAGCAAGGGAATGCTAAGATGGCAGAGAAATAGAAATGTTTTTCTGAAGGGCTCCCTGTCACTGGAGTCTTATAAAGACCCCAGATTGCATTAGATACTTTGGAAAATTGAAATGTGACATTTCAGAGGAAGTGAGAGGGAGACAGATTGCAAAATCCCATTTTAGTTTTCGGTTCCAGGTTCTTGAAATTTGGGCACAGATCTTAAAGACCTGGCTCAAAATTGGCTGGGAAACAAGAATGTGATCTTCTGAGAAGCATCAAGATTTTAGCTCTATACTGGAAATAAAACTTGGCTTTCTTGGAAGGTAATCACCTTGGAGTTTGGGGCATTTTAGTTTTGCAGAAAGAAAAAAGTGGGGCAGATCTCACCACTTTCCACCACCTCTACCACTTTCTCTTCTCCTCTGTCATTTTCGCTCCCTTTCTCTAGAAAGCAGCTCATATACTTGGAATATAACTAGATATGATTTTCCAGAAGGTTTCCATTTCACTCAGCTGTCATTTCTTCATTGCAGGACAAAGAATATCTGTCCAGCTCCAGTTTGACTGTCACAAGTAAGGGAGTCATATTGACTCTTGGTATTTCTCAGCTATAAGAGAAAACAGGTTTTATGTAAGACAACTATAGTTTTATTAAAAGGAAAAAAAAAAACTTAATTACCCTGATTTCTTTTTGTCTTTTTTCTTCTTGTTGGCCTTCTCTTTTTTCCCTTTTTTATCAGACTTTTTGTCCCCTTTCTTCTCATTTTTACCTTTCCCACTTTTATCCCCTTTCTCGTCTTCATCCTCTTCATCATCTTCCTTGGATTCCTGATTTGCTCGATTCTTCCTGGCTTTTGCAGATTCCATATCAGAATCACCGGCCTCATTTCCCGCTGCTCGTCCTCGTCTACGGCTTCTGTGCCTGCGAGGCCCAGCTCTCCTCATCCCACCTTCATCATCCTCATCGTCCTCATCACCATGCCTGTCTCTCCCTCTGGCAGGTGCTCTTCTGGTTCTTGGTGTAGCTCTCTTCTTCCCTTTATCTGTGATTGATTAAAAAACATAAAAGCACACATGAGAGGAGGGTGTTTGTTAGAAGGAGACCTTTTCTCCTCCTTCATTCTTACTAATAATCAGAAAGCGTCTATGTCCGGCCTCAAAGTAATCCAGGTCACTGACCTGTTCCTTTGGCATTTTCTTCATTCTCAACTGCACTGCCTTCTTCATTGTCATCACAGCCATCTGTCAAGTGAAAAAAAGAAGGCCAGTGGATATGAAGGGTAGATCAATCATTAGGAAATCAGGGGTTTCAAGAAATTCTTGGCAACTACCGTTTTGTACCTCTTTACAATATTTTATGAAACCAGCCTTTCAGAAATACGGCAAACAGTTTTCAAGGGGTAAGATGAAGACAGAAATGCCAGTTACACTTTCCTTCAGCACTCCAATAAGTACACCTCAAAGGGACACTGGGAAGAACTCTTTCTTATGGAAGCAATATAAAGGAAAGGAGCATGCTAAAAAACCCCTAAAATTTGAAGAACAAGGATGAAAATGCTTCTCAGACAATTCTCTGAGATTTTCTTAAATATGAGAGATAAATAACTTGCTGAAATTTAAAAAATACAGGAAGAATCATTTTCTGATTTGACTGGAGGGCATGAAGATCCAGACCTGCAGCATAGCTGAAGAGTGCCATTCCTGAAAAAAGAGGAAGTTCCAGCAATCAAATCTCTAATCAAAGGGAGAAAACTTGTATGTTCTACCACAGCTCACTTGTACATTCTACCACATACAAGTTCTGTTCTACCACTCTACCACACAAGATGTTTTTAACATTGAAGGCTTTAGAGGGATAGGTTTTTTTAGACGACTGTAGTGTTTCTCCTTAGAAATGTCTTGCTTAATTTTTCATTCTCAGTCATTCTCAATAAGCTCAATGACAGACAATGTCTGTGCTACCTATCAATAAGCAGAAAATTATCCACTTCATTTGCCTGGCACACTTTGAAGCTGTGATCATGGATTTATAGACAATAAACTAAATAATAATAATACTATCATATGTATTATATCCATCATAGTATCTAATTAATATCTAAAGAATGTGTTCTTTGAATACATTGGTATGAATATACCACTTACCTTGTAAATAATCTGAAACTGCTTCTGAAACTGCTACTGATATTCCCTAGGAAAGTTTCTTCAGAAGAAATATCTGAGAAGCCAAGTTCTAATGGGCACTTTTGAGGTATTTTTGAGCTTGCATGTGCGGCCATAGAAATATAGAAATAGGTGGCAGTAGGAAATTAATGAGAAGACTAATAGAGATTAGTGAAATAGTAGAAGTAGCTAGTAGTTGTTCTACTCCTATATAATCTGTATGTTCTATGTATATATTGTCTGGTTTCTCCTCTGGACAGGTGATAGGTGCTGTTCCTTATAGTAGCATTTTTTAGGTAAGAAACTGCAGTATCTTCCTTTTTCAATCATCCCTAACATTTCTGAATTTTTCTTTATATTCTTTCCTCACACATTTCCTGGTTGCCCAGTTTCTCTTATAAATTTTACTAAACCACTACCAATTCATTGAAAATTTATACACAAATTGATTTATTTAGGGACTGCCATGGTGAACTTCTTGACTTCTCTACACAAAACATCTGATTGTAATTAACACTTTCTACCACTCTGACAGCATCTGCACCATAATTTTTAAGATTATGCAAAAATATTGTCATTCGATATCATCATTGGAATGTGACAATAAGTGCTCCTTTGTTCTGCCTGGACACATGCCTTCTGCTGCTGACAGTTACAGGATCTCCTTTGATAAAGACCATTGTGCTGCTATTGAAAGCTTGCAAAGATGAAGACAAAGATCTCTAAAGAGATACTTCACATGCAACAGTAGGGCACTGCCTCTTGTCAAAACAAATGCTGTGGCTGATCTCCTCTGGCCAAACAGAAATTTCCAGGAAAGAACTTTATTTGTTAGAGATTGGCCTCAGTGCAGCCTGATGAGCCCATACAACCAGCAAACAAATGGAAATTTATCATATATACTGAAACATGCATCAGCAGTGAAGTCTACCAAGCTTGAGTAGATGTCATAATGACATAACAATGACAATGACAAGGGATTGTGAGACACAGAGACTTAAATGAGGTAGAAGATAGCTGCTGGAATCTGTTTAATTCTAGTAGCATAAGGATAGCAAATTCACTACACTGCAAATTTGAGGTAAAATTCTTAGGTAATTTACAGACTTCAGACTGCTTGGAAAAAGCATTGAAAACACTGCTATGGGTGAGTGCATCTGAATATTGAGTGCTATATGTTAATGGGTTTTTTGCATCTGAATTATCAGGAACATGAGTGATAAAGTACATTTTTTTAAAAAATAAGGAAAAAGCCTAAAATCAAACAGCAATAGATATTGCCACAAAATAAACCTAGAAAGCATGACCAGTGATTACATGGGACTATCAGCTAGAAATGGGTATTAGAGACATGCCCAGGAAGCATTAGTACACCTTCAAAATTCATGTCTGCAAAGATTTAAAATTTTATTTCCAAACTGAACTTTATATGGAGACAAAGTGTGTTAACATGAAGACTGTTAGAGGTGTGCCCTTCTCATTCTGGTATATCTACAAAAAAAAGACCTCCTCCAGGTCATAGGTGCATGCAGAGAGCATTTTGCTGAAGCTCAAGGTAGAACTAAAAGTTACTGTGACAACAGTGATAGCAGTTTGTGCTGTTTAGGAGAGGGAAAAAAAAACACTGAGCAGAAGGAATGGAAGAGCTTTGTCACCCCTGAGAACTGTGCTGAACCACATGTATGTGTGGGTTCATGTAAGCTATGCAGCCATCCCACACTGCACCCACATGTAGCTACACCTGGCAACATGTATTTCAGAGAAGCTGCATTAATAACTTTTGTGTCTGACTGTTTTGCGCTTATTATTGAAAGACCAGTGTTGATAGTTACCTGGGTATTTGAGTAATAAGATAAAAATAAAAATATTATTGTTATTGTTATTGTTATTTCAGGTCATAAACTCCATTATACTTTTCAAAGAGGAAACAGGCTAGGCAGCTCACAATGCAGCAACTGTACACAATTGGTGCTTGTGTAAAAGCCTGTTTCAATGAACTACCAGAGAAGCATTTCTACAATGTTCAAATGCAAATAACACTTTGTGATGACACTATATCTAAATGCAGTTTAGTACTTCATTTAAATGTTCTGCTGTAAACCACAACATAGACAAAAAGTAGAGTTCATTCCCAGGCACTGTATTTTCATCCTACAGGAAGCCAAAATGCTTTTTTTATGTTTTGGTTTGTTAAATTGTAGTATTCATTGCAGGAAAAAAATCCTCACTATATGAGAAATTTGCAAATTAATCTTGAGCATTTTTAAAGAGATCATGTGATTCCACTTATCAAAAGTTCAGTGAATCCTCCTGTAAAAACAACTGTCACAAAAGCACTGTCTAGAATTACCAATTTTTCCAGAAAAGGGTTGATAGAACCCCTTATCTTCTCAGTGTTAATATTCATAGGGCTAATAGCAGCCTTTGACTCAGCTAACTGGAGTTAGTCTGACTCAGAGCCAAAGCTCAACTGCAAAGCCTTACTAGATACATCATCTTGTCCTAATAACTGTATACTTGCATATGTATCTTTAAGTATATTTGAAGATATATTCCATAACTCCTTTTAGTCCAGGAAATCCAATCACATTCTTATTTTTTTTTCCAAGTAGTTTAAGGGAAACTTTCTCATCTTTCTAGATTAAGGGCAGTGATAGTGTAATCTAAGTAAGCTATCGTTTTACCCAAAGGCTTATTTAGACTATAGCCATAAATAAGACCACAAGACTTAAAGAAGGTGTTCTGAATATGGGCTCAGACCAACCTGCAAGTCACAGTTACAAGGCAGAATATCAGACAGCTCAGGGAGAGGACTCCAAACATTGACATGTTGGCTGCTGAGGAAACTAAGGGCAGAAAAAAAAATGCATAACACTGTAGTCTTTGTTCTATCAGGTGTTGTTTAGCAGATCACAAGAATAGTTTGATCCTTACCTTGATTTCCCAAGTTGTTTTGATACCTTCTGTCAGAAGCTATTACCCAGATTTCATGCTTTGTATTTTTTTTTTAACTTATTCTACACTGACATAGTTTTATGGACTTTTCACAGTGAGAGGGATAATAACTCTTGAAACAAACTCATAGAACATGGCCCACTCTTGTAACATCTGCGCTCCCACTACTACTGTGTAAAGCCAACTGCTGCTAAGCAATTCCGCATTTTGGTGCTACAAAAAATTCAGTGGAATGTAAAGTAACCTGTATATCAAAAATGCTGTCTGACTTTTTGTTTATATTATAAAAACAAATTTCTACTTAATTAAGTGTCAAGTCAATGAAATGGATCTTCTGCCAACAGAGCCTCATAAGCAACTACTGTGTTTGTCTCTGAATTGGACCTTGTCCTTTTAAGTACTGGAAACACATCAGCCCAGTTAGAAAATAAGCTAAGTGTTCAACAAGAGGAAATGTCAGAAATGCAAGATTGTATTAGACAATAAATGCCTGGCAAGTGTTACTCAAAAAAGGGTAGTGTCATGTTACACTCAGTTCTATATATTTGCATACCTTTCTATATTATTCTTTCTAATCATGGATATAAGACAGTATCTCACAACACTCCTGTAACAATAAATATCACTAGAAGTAACACCTGTGAAATACACCAGAAATAATATATCTATGTCATAGTAAATCTATTGGAAAAGTGAATTAGTGAAGGCTTCAACATGTAAGATTTGTGACCCTAACAATAAAGACCGCATCCTCTTAGTCTCTTTCCAGACTTTGGGAAGAACATCTTGGCTCACCTTGGGCACAAAAGAAGAGAGTTTCAAACACAGAAATCTCAAATAAAAATTACATTTATAGAGCAGCCATAACATTCGGTATTTCACACCATGCTTTATTTTTCCTCTGTTTTTTTCCCAGTGTCACAAATTTTATTTCCAATGAGCAAACATAACAATCACACAACTGAAAAAATGTATCCTGACCAGCAATAGCTATGAATTTATAAGGTAAAATAATAATAATTATTCAGTTACACACAAAATGGCTAATATATTGCTTGTTTTTTCCATCAAAATCGGCAATATCATAAATACCAAAGTAGGTAGAATATTTTTGGTAAATGTCATAAGAACACCAGGGTCTTGGAAGACTTACTGGTCTTAATGTACAATGCTGTGTCCTGCAGGCCTATACACCTGAGTCATTTCGAGAAATTGTCTCTGGGGCAATAAGCTTTCTTCCCTCTGCAGCAAAGAAAATTTGTCCACCTAATATTTGAAATGTTTGAAATCAATATTTGAAAACTATAGCTGGAGACCACAGGGAACAAATGAAATCCATTCAATTCACATCCATAAATAGCTCATTTCTTCTCCATTTGTAAGAAAAAATTACTGATTTTCTACTGAAAGGTCAGAGGCTGAGCTCACATGGGTCATGTTGACACTGTAGCTAATATGGTATACATCATCTGATTGCACTCTCCTCTTTCTTCCTGGCTTCCTGCTAGGCTGTACTTATACATGGCAAGATTTGATATCTGTCTCTCAGTTTGAGGGTCAGCACTTCTTCTAGGCTAATCCTCCCCTCAGGGATAAAAGGATTCTAAAAACTGATATTACTGTTATAAAGTTCACAAAAGGTAGAGGGGGAAGACAGTTCAATGAGAAGCCCCTTAGAATTTCACCCCCTTCAGGAAAATGTGTAAAATTTCCAGGCCTCTGTGCCTCACTCCATCTCTGTGTTCCCCTATGTGTGCCCTACAAAGGTCTAACCTTGGGGCGCTTCTCCTTATCCAAGGCTAGAGAGCTGACCAGCTTGCAGGCCACATTGGTTACTGTAGTAAAACAAGACACAGCACTTGCACTTGGTCTTCATCACACAGTGAGGCAGTGGTGGGAAATTTACCATTTTCATTGCAGGCTTTACTGCAAGAATTAGGACCAGACTATTAAGTGTTAAGTGCACCCTGATGAAAAAAGTCTGAGACTGCAGTAAACCATACCAATCTGGCCTTTTCCAGTTCTGAAATGGGATTTATTTAGCTCATTGTCATTCACTTATAAAGCTGTTAAAATGGGAAAAACACATATGTATATGGAGAAAAAAGTTTATATTCAAGTTAAAAATGACGGGTTCTTAGTGGATATGAAATCAATTGTATTTTTTACTATTCATGAGTAGAAAGGTCTTTTAAAGTTGATAACTAGAGCTGACCAGCTCACCACATATTCTTTTTACTATATTTAGAGGGTAATAGGCACTTTCCAACTGCTCCCTTTTGAAAATCCACTCTGAAGATTTTTGACCTAGGCTGTCTTTTCCTGTATGAGATGCCAGGAACAATGAATTCACATTCATGAACTCATCATAATGGACCATACATGTCCTACTATCTTAGATTTTGCAGAAGACATGCTGTGAAACATGAAGAATCACCGGACAAAGAATGGTTTCACTCAAGATAAAGATACCAAAAAGCAAAAATGCATTATTTGAAACTGTTGCAAGAATATTCCTCAGGACTGTCAGCAGTGATGACATAAAACCTCCTGTAAAGAAACTGCAACTAGATTAGCTCCTGAACTCTGTGCTACATAGCTCTAGCCCCCGGACTTTTTAAGTTAGGAGAGGATTAAGAACTATATTCTGGAAGTGTCTCATAGTTACTTGTAATGGAGGTTCAGCTTTTCATATGTTCTGAAATCATAATGTAGTCCTAAGCTTACTAACATGATCTCATCTCCAAATATACACACAACTGTCATTGCTAGGTTTTACTGTAAATTATATGTACAAGATAAATTTTCATGAAAAAACAAGAAGTGTCAAGGAGTGAGCATGATTCAGCAATAAAAATCTTCACCTTCTCCAGATAAAAAGTGTGCAGTATTGGCTTGCCATGGGAATGATATCCTCTATAATTCAAATGAATAATACAATCACTGAATAAATACAAGTCAATTCAGTCAGGTATTTTCAAGTAAAATGCAGATGTTAATGGCAAACTTAGAACCTTGTTAGTCATAAAATTTGTTCAGTATGAATTCTTATAAAAATGTGTATGTTCTATGGTCATGCTCATAAGATTTCTTATGAAGATAAAAATTCTTTAGTAGCTATTAAGTATTTTGCCTGTGCTGCATTAAATTCTGTGATTCTCTCATGTTAAAATGAGTTCCATTAGCATATACTGCTTGAAAATTAAATTGGTCAGTAAAGAGTGTTGTAGAAAAAAAAACAGAGGTGGAGAAAAATGAGAGGATCTCAGACAATAAAAGGAAAGCAAATAAGATGAACTTTTAAAATTAACTGCTTTTTATATTCTGTCGAAATGCTCAGCAGTCCCTTCTGATGTTTTCTATTGAAGCAAAATATATTTTATTAATATTGAGTGTTACAGTTATGGATTAAACATCTAGGAAGCCCTGTTTAGTAGTAACAGCCCTGGTACTTAGCAAGACCTACAGAATAAGTCCCTTATTTTCTCCCATGCTGAAGACAAGAAACATCAAGCATACAATAGAGATCCCTGCTTTAGAAAGAGTAGCACTGCTCATGAGAACTGAGAACACTTCTCATATTAGACTTGCGTTGCACATCACCAGAACAAACCATTAGACATTATAATCCTACAAAAAAAAAACATTTCTTAGATCCAGAATAGTGTAGTATTAATATAGAAATGCTGCTCATCTTACTATGAAGAATGTTTGACATTTCATAATAAATATAGAAAGCAGTAAGAAAAACAGGCAATTTTTATGCACCTAACAGAAGCCACAAAGTAACACTGTTTCCTTAGTATTTCCTACAAACTGCATGTAAGTGTAAGAAAGTAACAGGACTGTAGTCACAATCTTTTGATTTACTAATCAGTGGAAAGATACACTACCATGCTACAACTAGTCAACTTCCAAATAAAACACATTTCTGAACAAAAGATAATGCATTGTGACTAACAAGATTTTATATTAAAAAGAAGTAGAAAGAACAATTTTCACACTGTTGAGCTACATGCAGAAAATGAATACATGCTCAAGTCGCATAATGATATTTGCAATTACCTTTTCCTTCTGTTGACTTGTCCTGTTTAGTCATTGTGGTGTTTCACAGGGCTACTGCAGGTGCTGGATATACAGGAGAGTGTCTGAAGGCTGGGTGGTTCAAGATGAAGCACCCCACAATATCATCCTGCCTGTCATTGAACGGGTGGCGCTGGTGAAGTTTCACTCACTGAAATATAAGAAGATACTAATTTCGTAAGTGATAAATCTTTCATGAGTGTTTAGTTTACTATTTAGGTTTGGCATGCTAGGATTAAATGAATCAAAGAAGTTATTCACTTTCTTTATTCTTATTGCTGAAAAAACACTTCTGCAATGTACTTACCTATGACAAACATAGGTTTAAGTGCTTAAGTGCCTTACTGAGGAAGGAGGTTGCACAGTGTCCACATGATTATGCTGTCATGCTGTATTCAGACCTACAGTTCTGCACATGGAGGAAATTACATAGATTATTCTTCTGTCACAAAAGTCAGATTTTACAAAAAACATGCTTAAATTGCATAGCTTTGATAGAATAGCCAGACACTGATTTAAAAAATCTTAGCAAAATGAGGTAGATTCTGACTTACCTGCTGGTTTGCATTTGCACCTCCTTGCAGTTCTGTTAGGACTTGTTTCTGCCTTTATATCCAGATATTACACCCTGAGTTTACCAGTTTTATGCAGATTGGCCTTTGATCTAAACTAACAGTGAAAGAAAGCCAAAATATAGTTTACAAGACAAGTCAGGTTTGGAAATAAAAACTTGAAAGAATAAATTACAAATAAAACAACATGAAATACAATTCTTGCATTAAGTATTTGTATTTAACTACATAATTCCATCATAACTCTTTAGTTGAAATTCTTTCACTGTGACCCAGCTGAAAAAGAGTGCAAGAATCTGCAGAACAGCCTACCTTCTCAGATGCTCATAAGGAGTGTCTGGATCCTCTTACATACAGGACTGTGAAAGCCATTTTTTTTCTTTGGAGTTGTCATCCAGGTGTCTGAAGGAAGTTTATCTGGAAATTAATCCAGTGAGGCTGACTACCTTAGCCTTTCATTTTCTTTTATCATGGGGCTGCTTGGATTTTTTGTTCTGTTTTGGAACATACTGCTATTTCTCTTAAAGTATTAACATTGTATGTTTGAAATATTCCCCAAGAGATTAAGCCTGCCTTTACAGTTGTAAGAGTCTCTGTGTTATATAACATTCTTTCTGAACTTGTATCTTTCCCTTTTGCTGCATTCTTATATTAGTCATTTCATAGTATCCTAGATCCTGTGTTTCTCTATACTTGGGAAAGACTTCTAATAAAAACCAAGAAATTTAGGAAAATGTTCAAATCATCTCTGAATATCCCTAGTTAGACTATGTTTCAAGTATTCAGAAAGTAATAATCATGTTCTAAAAATTCAGTTGGTAGATTTCTGTACTTCTTTAATAACAGAAAGAAGAATATCTTGGGAAGACCAATGAGCACGGATTTGCAAGTACTTGCAAAAAGAAGCAGTCAAAAAATTCTAACAAGATATTTTGCAGTTGCAGTCAAAATGAGACCAGAGCACTGGTCCTATAAGTCTTCTTCAGAATTTAAAGTTAGTAATACCTCACTTACATCTATTAGCCACATTGGAAAATATTTTACTGGATATGTGAAAAGGAAAGGGAAAAATATTGAATGCTGACTTATCAATCTTACCCAAAATAACCGCAAAACACAAAAATCAGAGATGCAAAGGGAATATTGTAAAAGATACGTACATAAAAGAGGTAAATGTGCAGTCTGATGTTGTCTGTGGGTGAATATTTGCTATAATGTACATGAATTGTGAACATTTTGTTTTGTTTCTTAAAGTCTCCTGACTCAGTCAGCAGCTATATTTCATTAAATACTTTTATCACAGCATAGCTTGTTAGTGTTTCCAGTCTCATTTGTAGTTTATATTTGTGTCTGTACAGTTAAATGTTTCTTTAAGTTCCTCTACTTGCTGCCCTCATCAGTATGTCACTGTGGGGCTGCGGCGCAGACTGGCTCACTAATCAAAGCAAATAATCAGTTTCTTAAGTCAGCTTAGTGCAGTGATCCCATGCACAGCACAGTCCACAAACAATTGTACTAGCACAAGAAGAAGTAGTCAAATTTTGACATGATGTGGGAAAGGGCAGCCGGGGCCAGGAGACAGGAGACAGGAAGAGGCTGCAAACCTTTGAAGAGAGACTTGTCACTGGAGCTAACATAGCAAGGAGATATGTGCTAGATTTCCCTTTACCCTGGGGGTTCAAATACTAATCAGAGATTGAGAACAGTTTTCATTTACACTAGCTTCTCTTTACAGCATACAAGTCTTGAAAGACAAAAAAACACAAAACTCCAAAACAACCCCAAACCAAACCAAATCAAACCAAATAAACAAACTAAAACCCAAAGAAACAAAAAACCAAACCTACTTCAATTTAGCTCTATACAATAGCAATGAAATCAGAACATACAGAATGCTATTGATAAATAAAAATATATTAAAATAGTCTCAGTGCAGACAAGTTTAGAGAACTGGTCTTAGTCCTGGTGGACTTTGTTGAACACTGTGAAAGTGTCCATGTTGGCAAACGTCACATTTTATTCCCTTTGTTCAAATCTCCATCTCTTCATCAGAAATATTTACTATACATTCTGAATGTAGAGTATGCTTGCTGAAGCATGTATAGTAGGCAAAAGCTGAGGATGGCAATACACAATTATCCCTACCTTAGCTGAAAACCCATAATGAGGAAGAAGTGGAAAACACTGGTCTACATACCCTTCTGCAGACTGCTGAAGTGATAGCCATCTGCCAAACAGATAAATCCAGCCAGGGAAAAGAGCCATGACACCAAAGAATGATGACTTAACCATGTTTTGCATAAACATTAATGCCTCAGTAAATCTGCAAGCATCCATTTTACTTGTAAACAGCTGTTAAGTTACAGTGCCACAACCTATGCACAAAGAACCTCTGTAATTTCCTTCTTCACACTTCTACATAGCAGCTGAAAACCCTTTCTACAACCATGAAATGTACTGAATGTTGTTTCTTATGTATTTCAAGGTGAGTTTTTCCTCTGTTTCTAAACTTAATGAAAAACATAGGGCAATCATTTTTTTTTCTGACAGACTTTGCTGAAGGTTACTCTTTTCAGGATGGGATTTTATAATGCCATTTTGTCTAGAGGCATACAAAATGCATATTCTGCCTGTCAAAGGACATGATCAGGGAGTTCTGGAAGTAGATACAAAGCCAGTCTGAAGGCATGGCACTGTCAGCATGCTGGCAGAAACACCTTTTTCATCCTAATGTAGTACTTAATGTCAATCTTTCCCTAACTCTGCATTCAAATGACAGATGAGTCTGAACAGCATTAACTGGTAAGTCTGTACCTACTACCCTCATTATCCCACATCTTTTCACAGCTGAGTGGATGATTTTGCCAATCAGTCTGGGAGCAGCAGGAGACTGCAGCAGAGGTGGCTGAGGTGGGATGGGGGTCAAAACTTCCCCTAGGGGCACCAGCCTGCAGCAGTGCTAGCAGAGCAGGGAGGTGACACTGGCACTGGGGGGACCTTTGTAAGGGTGAAAGGCACCGTCACATGACAAATCAGATTGATTCATTTCGTGCCAGAAACTTCCAAAAGCTGACTTATGTTCTTTTCAAATATTAATTCCCAAGTCAACGAGTTCAGCTGCTGAACATGGATTAGGGAATGCCATAAACAGAAACACAAGTAACATTGCTCTGGTGCCTCTCTGGTATGGACTGAGAAAGGAGTTACAGCTTAAATCTACTTGCAGAAAGAGCTTTATTTGTGTAGAGATCTCTGAGCCCCTTGTGGAAAGGAAATCTAACAACCAAGTCAGAAAAACTACAGGGAATGCCAACACAATTTTACAATTACTGTTTCTAAAGCCATTTGTAATTTCTCTGACATTTCTGAAATACTGTATTTCAAGTTTTTCTAAAAAACTGGAATTTAAACCAAAAGTACAGCAGGATGTAATCATCATTAGATTCTCATGGTAGACAAAATAACTGGGTTGAAAGAAAAAACATCAAAAGCCTCACAAAGAAGTCATTAAAAAATTCTAATCAATTTATGTGAATAAAGATATTTGGGTGGTATGATTTAGAGGAATTTATCCAAATTGGTCTTGGTCAATGAATCTATCCTGCTTTATTAGCAATTGGAATGTCTTATTATAGCCTCAAAACCCACTTTAAAATCCTTTAAAACCCACTTTAAAATCCTAAATATTCACTAAAACTCTCTAATTTTATTTTTTTTTTAATTAGAAAAGGATATATTTAGAAAAGTTTCTACAGATCCATATGTTCGGTTCTTTGCACCTCTTCTGAAAAATTTGAGCTGGAAATGTTCAGGAATTTCATGTGAAGATACACATATATATATTTCCTCTAATGATAATACTACTTAGAATTAAATAATTCTATTTAGAATCATATCCTTATCTTTCTTCTAGCCAAAATTAATGGCTGAATGAATGGTCATTAATAGACCTGCTTTCTTTATTAATATCCAGCAGCACACAATGGCAGCAGAGACTGTCTGTGTGACTGCTTGTAGCACCTGCTCTGCTGACAAATGGGCACATTGCTCAAATAATTGCATTTACTACTTAGTTTTGGCTGCGCCCGGTGGAGCAACTCCAGATTTATTTCCGTGACTGGAAAAATACTGCCGTGCTCAAATGCTGGATACACAGACTGAGGCTTGAAATACATGCTTAAAACCATAAAATCACATTCTCCTAAAAATCAAAGCTATAAAGTTAAGTACTCTTGAAATAATTATTTGCAACATAAAAGATCCTTTGAGAAAAAAAACACCATTAAATGTAATAGACACTAAAACCTGTCTTAAAGTTACTATGATTTGGACTAAAATTCAGATTATCAGCTAATATTCTAAAAATCTTACCATTATGACATCCTACTGAGTTTTCTTCACATAATCTTTGGAATTTACTGGAAAACAAAGGCAACTTTGCAAGACTTTTTTCAGAATACCCTTGTGTCCTTAACAGAACACCATTGCATCATCATTTAGCATCACAAGATCCTTGGGAAAAACGCCCCCTCATATTCCTGAGCACAAAGATTTCCATCGCTATAGCAACAAAATGCCTCACTCAACATTTTAAATCTATGGTGTTCCTGGTCCTCCAAGCCCTAGCTCAGCCTTCTAATTATCTCTAAGAGGAGATGAGACAGCTGAGTATGAGCCATGGAAAGAACTTTCTTTTCTTCCTAAAGTTTCTTAATGTCTCAGAGGTTTCAGTTTCCATTTTCCGTGGGTAAAATGCCATGTTGCACCTCTCAGCCAAATTCTGGGAAAAAAATTCTACAATTCTGTTGCACACACTTGTCTTTATTATATGATGCAATACTCACTCATTAATTGCAATTTTACACACACACATGTTCATGTCTGCCAAATTATATTAATTGACTTAATGCTCCTCATTTACGTGGAAGTGGAAAAATTTATTATTTTATTATTTCCATCACTCTTTGGCCATACATACATACATACATACATACATACATACATACATATATACAACAGAGAGTCAGACAGAAATTTGTATTACTGGTAAAAAAGCTCCAGTGGACAGGCACTGGAGTAGCAGGGTAACATCAGACACTGGTGGGGACACCAGTGGGGACCTGCAGGGCTCCATCCTTGGCCCTGTGCTCTTCAAGGTCTTCATTAACAACTTGGATGCAGGACTCAAAGGAGTACTTGCAGATGACACTTAATTGGAAGGACTGTCAACTCTTTCAAGAACAGAAAAACCTTGACAAACAAGAGAGCTGAGCAATTACCAACCACATGAAGTTTAACAAGGACGGTGTTGGATTCTGCAATGGGGTGGGCAACCCTGGCTGTACACACAGCCTGGGGAATGAGAGGCTGGAGAGCAGTGCTGCAGAAAGGGACCTGGAGGTCCTGCTCAGTGGCAAGTTGAACATGAGCCAGCAGTGCCCTGGCAGCCAGGAGGGCCAGGCGTGTCCTGGGGGGCATCAGGCCCAGCATTGCCAACCAGGCAAGGGAGGGGATTGTCCTGCTCTGCTCTGCTCTGGGCCAGCCTCACCTCGAGTGCTGGGGGCAGTTCTGGGTGCCACAGTATAAAGCAGACGTTGAGCTGTTAGAGAGCATCCAAAGGAGGGCAAGGAGCATGGTGAAGGAGGGGAAGCCATATGAGGAGTGCCTGAGGTGCTTTGTCTCTTCAGTCTGGGGAAGAGGAGACTGAGGGGAGATCTCTTAGTGGTCTTCAACAGCCTCACAAGAAGAAGTCAAGGGGTAGGCACTGATCTCTTCACCCTTGCGACCAGCGAGAGGACTCAAGAAAACAGCATGAAGCTGAGTCAGGGGATGTTTAGGTTGGTTATCAGGAAAAATTCTTCCCCCAGAAGGCTGTTGAGCACTGGAACAGGCTCCTCAGGGAAGTGGTCACAGCACCAAGCCTGACAGAGTTCAACGAGTGTTTGGGCAATGCTATCAGGCCCACAGCATGATTCTTAGGATGTCTTGTGCAGGGTCAGAAGTTGGACTAAATTATCAGGATGGGGTTCTTCCAACTCAGCTTATTCTGTGATTCTGTCTTTCTATGACCTCTCCTGTGTATCTGCAGTTGCAGCTATCAACAGACGGCAACACATGCCAACCAGCTGCACCTTAATGCAGGAGCTCCCCACACAGCAAAACCAGTATCAAAGGAAAATCACCATCTCGTTACTTAGGAAAGCAGTGGACAACTCAACAGATGTTTTGCTTAAAAGAAACAAAAGAGAGAGCATGAAATTGAACTGCATTAATCTTGCATCGTGTCAGTAATGTCTGTTCTTCCCATGACTTGTTACATCTAAATTAATCAACTGTTTGGATGGTAGAGATAAAATACCATTCTTGGTCAATCTGTCAGTGATATAAACAATGCACTCTTTTGTTTCATTGTATGGGAATAACTTCAAAGCAACACCCAGAGAGCAGCTAGCTACAGGAAAAAAAAGGCTGGAAACAGTCGACTTCTGGTATGACATGCAAACCTCACTTTTTGGCTGGTGTTTCTAATGGTAAATGGATGCTAATGTGCACAAATTGTACCACTCAATAAAGCAAAGAATAACTACAGAAGAAAGCAAGGAGATCTATATGCCTTAGTCCATCTCTTCTTCCATCCAGGAGAAAAAAGTAGAAACTTAATTCTATCTCCATGTATTCAAAAGGCACATGAATCAAAAACCTGAATGTGGCTGTAAAACTTAAAAACCTGCAAATAATTTTGTGAACTCATCACTACAGGAGTAACATATACCAACAGAGAAGACAGATATAACTACAGAGACAGGTGGACATGTGTAAATAAATATTTTCAAATATACTGACCTTGATATTCACCTGTCCCCTCTTTTTAAATAAAGTCCAGTTTTCCTCTAATGATCAATCATATAAATTTATTTATATGCCTATATCCTCCCTTTAAAACTATGGCTATTACTCCCATCCTTACTATCACATTAAGTCTGTAAATATATATAAGGAAAATGCAGGAGAAGGTAGGACTGGGTTTTGGGCCAATCCTAGAAAAAACACATCATTAGCAAAAGCAAAACATGGTGATATGAATCCTGTAACTGGGGTTCCTTGCTGGAGGGTTACAGCCCCCTTCAGGAGGCATAGGCAGAGCAGGTAAGCTGAAGGGGTTGTGTTTTATGTACTGGATGGTCTGGGGTGTACGGCTCTTGCAGCTGGAGGTGACACTGTGGAGACCCTTTGTACAAAAAAGAAGGGAAAAGAAAATAAAGAGGATACAGGGAGAGCAGACTTCAGGGTGCAGAAGGAGCTACTTAGTAAAGTCCTCTGAGGATCTGCTTTTGAATTTACTTGGGTTCCATGAATGCTGGTTGCTTTTCTGTCAACTCTTATGAGTAACAATTTGATAGGAGCAGTCAATTTCAAGCTAGCAGGGCAGAACAACAGCTTGGCTAAGCAGGTATCTGCTTCCAGAACTTAGGCAGAAAATGAAAGTGCACTGACATTGAAAATGGGGACAGACAACACAGGGCAGCTACAGCAAGGTTGCCCTGTTGTAAGAGAAACTGTGTTTCTCCTGCAAAGTTTGAGAAAAGCTAAAGGAGGATCAGACATAACACTGGTCCTTTGCTCGACAAGGCTGGTCATAAACAGGGACATGGACAAAGCAAAAACTAAAGCCTTTTTCAGCTCTTGTCTTCAACACCAGTGGTGGGCCCTGGTGCCCCCAGAGACCAGGGTTAGAAGACCATGACTAGGGGCAAGATACACTCTCTTTCAACTCCAAACTTGTTCCAAACTTGCTTCCCCACCTGGATGCACATAAATCACTCCAAGGGGGTTTGTTCCAGGGTACTGAGAGAGCTGGCTGATAGTATCTCTTGATCTCTCTCCATTATTTTCAAATCTTGGGAGTCTGGAGACTTCCCAGTGGACTGGAAACTAGCAAATATTGCCTGAGTTTTCAAGAAGGGAAAGAAGGAAGGCTGGCAATTACGGGTCTGTCAGTCTCACAGTGCCTGCTGAAATTATGGAGAAGGTTAATCTTGAGCTACTGAAAAACACTTGAGAGGCAATAAAATCATTGGCAAGAGCCAGCACAGGTTAACAAAGGGAATGTGCTGCTTAACTGCATTAATTTCCTTTTATGACAAGGTCATACTAGTAGTTGACTAAGGGAAGCCAGAAAATGTGTGTGGTTTTTAATTTTAGCAAAGACTTTAGTAATGTCTTTCACAGTATCCTTACTGATAAACTGGCCAGCACACAGCTGGACAAGTCAATAATATTTTGGGTGAGCAATTGTCTGATGGGTTGGGCTCAAAGGATTTTATTAAGTGGGATTAGAACAGGTTGGCATTTAGGGCCAGTGCTGTTTAATGTTTTTTATAAATTATCTGGACTCATCTGGACACAGGAATCAAATGTAAATTAATAATTTTGCCTACTATACTAAACTGGGAGTAACTGTGGACTCCTTTGAGGGTAGAGATCTCTCAGAGAGAGATCTGGATGGACTAGAGAACTGAATAATCATGAACATATGAAAACAAAAAAAAAGAGCAAGTGCTGGATTCTGCATCTAAGATGGGAAAATCCTGGGGGTATGTACAAACTGGGGGATAAGAGGCAGAGAAGCCGCCCAACAAAAAGAGATTTGGGGATTTGGATTGGTGGCAAGTTGAACATGAGTCAGCAGTGTCCCATGGCAGCCAAAAGGGCCAGCCATTCCCAGGAGTACATCAAGCACGGAATCACTGGTTGGTCAAGGGATGTGATTGTTCCATTCTACCCTGCACTGGGGTGGCCTCACCTTGAATCTTGTGTCAGTTCTGGGCACCTTAAATATATGAACATCGAACTCTGGAGTATATTCAGAGGAGGGAGACCAAGTTGAGGGTAAAAGGACTCAAGGGCAAGATTTAAGAGGAGCATTGAGGTCATTTGTCCTGTGCATCTTGGAGAAATGAATGCTTGGGGGAGACCCTATTGAAGTGTAGCAGTGGAGGAGTGACTGCTGGCTTCCTCTCTCTGGGAATCAGAGCTACTTTAGAGGAATGAAGCTGCTTAGGAGGAAGTTCAGATTGGTCTTTAGGAAAAGATTCTTTACTGAAAGCATTCTCAGTCACTGAAACATGCTCTCCTGGGAAGCGGTCACAGCACCAAGTCTATCAGAGGTCAAGGAGATTGTGGATAATGCTCTAGTTGTATGGTTAGTCCCGAGAGGAGCAGGGGAATGCACTCAATGATGCTTGTGGCCATCTTCTGATCTGAAATATTCCACGTTTCTGTGATTCTGTGATTAGCTGTTTTGCTGTTACTTGCATGTACATTGTTTGAATGTTTCTGTGGAGGCACTTGATCTTCTCTCCCAAGATACCTTCAAAGGCAGCAGAAATGGTAAGGAGTGGGAAGAACCACTACAAGGGAAGAACTAGGATGCTGAGGTATGTATAGGGTTGGTCTGAATACCAGCATGAAGGCTTTGAAGGTCTAGGAGCTGGATGAAGGTCTCTGGAGGTCTGGGTCCTGGATGTAGAGGGAGAAGTGAGGAATTCTCCTTGGGATGCAACTTCTATTTCAGTCCTGGATGAAGTAACACACACAAAGCTTGCACTTTTATCTGCCTATTACAGAGGAAAAGAGCCAGTAGATGGCACTCCAGTATATGTAACTTTCTTCTTTGGGTTGAAAAGGAGTGTAACACCAGCTGTTTTACTTGCCTATGGGATGATATGTGCTGCTTATCATTCACAAAGGAGATTCTTAATCTCTTAGGGATGTTGCAAATGTACGTGCAGGAAAGAGGCATCTCCCTAGCAATCAGCATAAATGTTCCTAGAATTCTCCCCAGTCCCCAGGGTGCTCATGGATGCTGTGGCCTCCACACTGAACCACAGAATTTTCTTCACTTCAGCTGGACAAGCTACAGAAAGCAGTTAGTCAAGATGTTCACAGGAACCAGAGTCATCTAGGACTTAACAGAGGAAAGTGTTTCAGAAAAGTGACAAGAGAATATCTGTGCTGTGAATGCACAGAACATTGTTGTCTTCTGACAAGATTCAACATTTTGCAGTGTTTCCTTAAGGAGTGTTCTTTTACCAACATCAATGAGTTCAAAACTGCCGCTGGCCATTATTATTTTCTCCCGTGGAGCAGCGCTGGTTGGGCTGTACTGAAGTAGTTAAATGGGCAGAAGCAATGCACTTCAGATTCAGCCTGCTGTGCCTGTACCTAGCCAAAGGTGGAGAGCTGGCACTGGAGCATCCCCAGGCTTCACTTTCCTGGGGGAAACCTTTCCAATGAGCTCTGATACCTTTAATGAAGAAACTGACATTAAAATACTGACATTGAATTTTGTGCTTCATGTAGTGAATTAATAAAAAAAATTGGGGAGGCAATGAGGTTTTTGTCAAGTATAGTGTTCCAGACTCTTTAACACAACTCTTTAACACATATTATGTCTTGTTCTTTTCGGGTTTTTCATTTTAATAATGAGGTCCTGCTGAAGGCTTATATCCTTTATAAACTTTTTTCCTGTTCTAATTGTAAAGAATATTTTTCATTGCCTTCATTCAAACAGAAGTTGTCGATTTAAGACAGAAAAACAAAGCAGAGGAGTGGAGAGCAGTGGTGTTGCTTTAAACTAAAGTTGCCAGAAGAGGGGAACCTCAATCCATCCCATTCCTACCAGTCTCGGGTCAGGACCAGCAAAGGATGCTCACAGTCTAGAGAGGGATCACAAGTCAGCAGGAGAGCTGAGACAGTTCAAAAGAATTCCAACCACTGCAGTTACTAAGTCAGCTTCATAGGGGGTCATATCTAAATGCCTCCGTGCAAATGCACACAACATGGGGAATAAACAAGAGGGATTAGAGATATGCACATGTCTGCAGGACTGTGATCTTACTGGAATCATTGAGATGTAGCGGGATGACTCCTATGATTCATTCCAGTGTTGGAATGGATGGGCACAGGCTGTGTAGGAAGGACAGGCAGTGGAAACGAGGAGAGGGTGTCTCTCTTCATGTCAATGACCTGATGGAGTATATGGAGCTCCGTTTGGGGATGGATGAGGGACCAAGTGAGAGCTCATGGGTCAGGATTAAAGGGAGGGCAGGGACAGGTGACATAATGTGGGTCTGCTACAGACTGCCTGACCAGCAAGACCAAGAGGATGAGGCCCTCTATTGACAGATAGGAGCAGCCTCACATTCATTCTTCTGAATGTCAAGTCCTGGTCCTCAAGGGGGACTCCAATCACCCTGATGTCTGTTGCAGGGACAGCACAGCAGGACACAGGCAATCCAGGAGGCTGCCAGCATACAGTGATGACCACTGCCTTCTCCAAATGAGAGAAGGGCCAACAAGAAGAGGTGCTGTGCTAAACTCTGCTCTCACCAGCAAGGAGGGGCTGACAAGGAAGGTGAAGCTCAAGGGCAGCCTGGGCTAAGTGACCATGAAATGGTGCAGTTCAAGATCCTTGCAGCAGTGAGGACAACGAGAAGCAAGCTCCAGACTTTAGGAGTGATGCATCCTTCCAAAAGGAAGTCTGGCAAAAACTCCAGGAGGCCTGTGTATATGAGCAAGAAGCTCCTGGAAGAACTCAAGCACAAAAAGGAAATCTACAGATGATAGAAACAGGGATAGACAACATGGACAAAATAAGGGTTGGGAAATCTACAGCCATGATAGAATTAAACCTTGACAGGGACATCAAGACCAACAAGAAAAATTCCTACAAGTACTCTGGTGGTCAAAAGAAGAGTGGGGAAAATGGTGGAGTCACTCAAGAAGGAAATTAGAGATCTGATTACCTGCTATATGAAGAAGACTGAGGCATTCAACAAAGTTCTGCCTCAATCTCCCCTGTCAAGTACGCCAGCCACATCATCTGTGATGCAGAAGGAAAAGGCAGGGGCTGGAGAATGAAGAGCTGTCGAAAATCAGATTCAAGGCCACCTAAGGAAGCTGAAGGTGCACATCTCCATGGTACCCCATGACATGCTTCCACAGATCCAAAGGAAAATGGCAGATGAGATGTCTAAGCCACCATTTGTCAGGTTTGAATGGCTAGGCAGGGCATAGCCTGGTGAAAATCCTCCTCACTGAAAAAGGAATATAAGGTCCCTTTTTAAAAAGGAAAAAAAGAAGACCCAAGAACAATGGACCTTCCAGTCCCACCTTTGTGTCCAGCAAGATCACAAATCAGATTCTCCTGCATGTTGAAGGAGGTAATAATTGACAGTCAACAATATTTCTCTAAGGGCAAATCATTTTTGTTGGGTTGGTCTGGGCTGGGGTTCCTTGTCTCATAGCAGCCCCCACAGTGCTGTTCCCGGCATTGGTTGGAAGGTGGTTGATAGCACAACAGCGTTTTGGCTGCTGCTGAGCAGGGCTGGCACAGCAAGAGCACTCCCTCTCCAGCATTCTCTCCCATCAAGGGGCTGGAGTGAGCAAGATCCTTGGAGGACACACAATTAAGCCACCTGACCTAAACTAAACCAAGGAATGTTCCATACCAAATGGCATCATCTCAGACATAAGAGCAAAGGAAAGGGCAAGGAAGGCAGGTATTCATTATTTACAATATTTGTCTTCTGGAGCAACTGCTACATATGCTGAGGCCTTGCTTCCTGGGAAGTGGTTGAACATTGCTTGCTGATGAGAAGCAGATAATAAACCTTTTTTCTTTTTCCTCTTTCTTGTGCATGCACAAACTTTTGCTTTGCTTCAGTAAATTGCCTTATCTCAGCCTATGACTCATTTTCTTATTTTCTCTACCCTGTCTAGCTGGGGAGGGGAACAATAGAACAGCTTGGTAGGTGCATGGCATCCAGCCAAGGTCAACCAACCACAATCCTTTTTGATTCCCCATGTGGGGCTTGAGGCATTGGAGACAATGGCAGACTTGATTGCGATGTACTAGATGGAAGTTACATTCAGCTAGTCGTATTCAGCTGGAAATGACCAGGCTCCTGTGCTCGCCATGGGGCTGTATTTCCTGGCTGAATATTAGAGTCTGGAGCTTGTCAGTGGCCACTTTTTGCTTTTGCTGCTGCTGTAGTGCTCATCACCTTCCTGTGTTCTGCCTGGGAACACCTTGGTTATGACTGTGGTGAAGCGCCTGCGCTGCCTGTGCCAGCATGGCGCTGCTGCTTTCCGTGCTGGGAGATGCGGATGGAGCTCCAGTGGGAAGGGACTGTGGTGTCAATGAGACCATGATGGAGCAGAGATCACCTGCAGCCCATGGAAGACTAGGATGCGGACTGTGCTACTGGTGGACTCTGGAAGGAACCGCTCATTGTTAGCCAAGCTGAAAACAAGGGGAGGGGTTTGTTGCAGGGTTAAACCAGACAACCCGGACTAAAAGGAGCAGGGAGCTTTAAATTATTGTAAGCCATGAGTTGAGTTGCATGTTTCAGGACTTATGAAAAGAGAAACTTCCCAAACCAATGGAAGAGAAGCCTTACAAGAAGCAGTTGCAGTGCAGCAGTGACCCAACCTGATGCGGCATTGGTGCTCAGTAAGTCCATCCAACATACCAGCTCTCCTGTCCTGAGGAACCATCACAACAGATTGACCCCAAAATCATGAATTAATTTAATTCAACAGATATTTGGTGGACACTTGATGCACATTTTTCAGGGGTGGTCCATCGACTAAGAGAGAAATAGTGTGTATATTTCATAAAAGAATAGGAAGTGGGGTGGTCATTACAGGGGTTGTGTGGGACCTGATGACAATCTTATGTACTCTAAAGAACATACTCTAGTAAATAGTGCAAATCAATTCCTTGAGATATTCTGACAGGACACTACATCTGTACAAACTAGGTTTTGTATACAAGCTGTAGTCAGCATTCCTTATGCAGCAATTTTCCAGCCTGGTTGTACTGGTGAGTAAGAAAATTTTGCAATTCTTTTGTTTCTTCTTTTATTTCTATTTCTGTATCTTCTATTATCATGTCATGGTGTTTTTCTAGGAATTAACTGAAGAATGCAATAATGTAATTTTTTTTCTGAGACTCTGTGAGCATAAAATGAAAATGTATCATGCTTCTCCAGTATTAAAAAGAGTCACTGTTAACTGGAGCCAGCAGACTGCTGTAGAGGTTATCCAGATGACTAGTGGAGATCCTAGCTCAGGTGAACACCGAAGCACATGCTCGTGTGAGGCACTTCAGCAGCCTCGTCTGTGAAAAAAATTGGCCATCAGATGTTTAAGTGACTAATCATGTTTCTTCTTACCAAATGGCATAAGCATGAGGTGTTTGCTTCTCAGTAAAGCCAGAAGCAAAACACCCATCAAGAATAGACCATGTCAAGGCCAGTGACTAGAGAGCACCCCAATCATTTTCTTCAAACAGTATTCAAATCAGACACTGGAGGTTTGTGGAAGTCCCCACACACATGACAGGACACTATTACAATTCACCATGTCATTATTCTGGTTTTGGACTCCTAAATCCCTTGAAATACAGTTTTGAACCTATACAAGTTATGTAATTCAGCAGCAAGAAAATCTCAGATCTTTTGCGGCATTTTTTTTTCCTTATTTTAACATTTTACTCAGACTTTATGATGAACCTAATAGATATTTCTGCCTTAACTAATTTGCAGCTTAGTCTCTTATAAGAGATTTACTCCTGCTAATTTGCACTTCTTTTTCTTCTTTTATAATTTAGTTTTAAAAAATACTACACACAGCAGATATTTTTAACCAAAAAGATTGACTTTGATGAGATTAAACTAGAATAGACTTTATTATTGTATTTTTTGTACTAATATACTACTTTTTGGGGGTAAATTTTTAAAGTCAAAATTTCACTGGCATATTATGGAGATAAGAAAAAAATAGTACAAAATTCCTTTTTTTGATGATAATAGTTAAATACTGTGGGTATATATATAACTCAAGTTTCAGAATCTTAAGGAGCTAACATCATTACTTTATCTTTTTGTATTCTTTCTTACAGTAGGGACTAGAAATGGTCCTCCATCAGCAGGACCCTTATCAGGGTGTTCAACAATTGATGGCAGTTTCTCTACTTGATGGCTTTACATTCATCATTAAAAAATAACTTGTTCATACACACACACAATTTGCAACCTGGATTCTGTGCCTGTCAGAGTAATCAAATCATTACTGTCAGTAGGTCAATCACTAATATAGTGCACACAGGTTGTGCAAGATTGCCAGTGATCAACCCTTGGTTGTTTTTATAAAGAGTTTGCTCAAGAAACTGCTGTCTTCCTAACTGGCAGGAAGCACATGAACGAAACCACAAACAGGAGTTATGGTTTGTGCTCTGTCTCTGGTTTCTCAGCAAAAAATCCAGCACCTAGGTTTTCTTTTGTCACAACAAAAAATTTATGCATTTTGTATCATGGCTCTCTTTATATGTGCTGGTTTATTGTGAGTCAATGTAAAGACTGTTAACCATGGTTGAATGTGTTTCAGATTAATTACCAGCTCCTGACATTATGCCAGTTGCATCATTTAACTGCACTGATCACTGCTAGATATGACAAGTTCACATATCCTAGAGTTTATTTTGCACCCCATAGTTTAAAAATGGAAGCTGACCTTCCTGTTTTTAACCACACTGATCTGTCATGTGAGAGCTGTGCCACTCTAGTAGAGGGTGCCAAGCGTATCTAAGTTACTCATTGCCTCATGAGCCAGGAAAACATTGTGCTGGACTGTCCGTGCAACTGACAGAGGCCTCACCTAAATCAATGCTTGGTAAACTGAGGCTATGGGGACATTCTACAGACAGTTTCCATAGCAGAGGCATCTGTGAAGGCAAATAAAGTCCTTTAGACACCTTTGTTTTTCTTCAGGACACAAGAGAGAGCTCAAATGAAAATATTCATTAGAACACAGAACAGCCAGTGAGACTCACATGTTTATGTAGAGCGGCTCTTAACACCCACTGGAGCTAGTGGGACTTAATTAGAGGAAGTTTCCAACAACATTCTCATCTGATGGCCCAAACGTGGAGCCACACTGGATTGGTGGGCTGTCATGAAAACATTGGCCCTAACAATTAGTATCACATTTCAGCGTGAGTCACAAGCACTAAAACATCTATAGGGAAGGCTTCTTGCAACACTGAAGTCACCTCTTCTACCTACAGTTTGTAATTTCCTTCTACCTCACAGAATTCCTAAAAAATCATGTATGACTTAGCGTTAAGAGCCCATACAAGAATTCTGAGTTAAAATACTTCCCCATGACAAATGGAGAAGTCACCCAAGATGGACAAGCCTCACTGTTCCCAGCAATGTCAACATCCCTGACTATGCATGAACATGTTAGAAACATTTTAGATGAGTGAGCAGAGAATAGTATTGTTAAAAAGCACTGGGAAAAACAATATCCCCTGTCATTTTTGCCATCTTCAAAAATATTTCTAGGACATTTTTCAAAGAGCAAACCACTCTTCTTTGCTATTTCAAAATAGTTCTTGTACTTTTGTATAAATATAAATAAGAACAGCTCTCCTGGACTGGACTGAAGGTTCCTCTTGTGGCTATAAACTCTATGACCACATAAGCACATCCAGCTGTGGAACACAGACATCTCTGCCCCCTTCCTCTAGTGCCCTCCTCACAGCCTCTCACCCTTTCCAGTTGACAGACCTCCCAAACCTGACACAGTCACTGTGCATTAACCAATCCTCTGGAGAATTCTTTTCCATTAATTTGTTCATCAACCCATGCATGATTTAGGTGCCCTTTCACACCCTGACCCCTCTCAGCCTGATGAACCAGGGGCTCTGCTTGTTGATTCCTCCCAACATTCATTTTGGAAGAGACAGCAAACAGATGTCCCTGCCTGGTACATTGCATTTATGATTCAATTGATCCCTGAGGAAAAGCCTTCCCAGCTTTCTCACACACCTTAGCCACAGCCAGCCTCTGCTGAGCCTGCCACTCACCGTGCCATGCATGCCATACGCAGGCCAGCTGAAGGTTTGCTATTGAGGAACTCGGGCTAGGTGTCCTGGGGTAGTAACAGTGAGATCCTGTGGGGACAGGGTAGGATAACGCCCCACAAGTTACAGTGAGAGAGACCTGCTGAAAGGTGGAGCAGGGGCAGTTTGGACCCTTGGGACATCTCTGTAGAGATAAGTGGGATTCCCAGAAGAAAAGTCACACATTGCCACTTGGAATTAAGAATATGGCTCTTGTCTGTTGCATTTGTTTGTTTATTTTTCATTCTTGATGCCTTTATGCTTTCACTGACTGTTAAATATTGGGGGGAAAAGCCAAAACCAGCACCTACATAGACTAATGAGCAATGTTCTTTTCTTCTACAAGAGGTGAGGAGGAGTTTGGCTTTTTACATGCCAAAAAATAAAATGGATAAACCAATCTGTTTCACCCTTTGACGTTCATGTGTACAGGCAATGGGAGTGGGATTTTTCAAAGCTCCCTTCTAACACCCTGAGCTAGAGCATGCACACTAGAAAAAATCCTGTTTGATAGAGCCTATGAAGTTTTCTCTTCCTCCTGTTCCCATCTCTCCACTTTGGATGGTCTCCCTGACTGAGATTCAGTGTCAGGGTACAGAAACAAATTCCCTTTGTTTTCATGCAAAGATGCTGTCTCTATATACGCCTCAGGAGCACAAAAATATTTTTGAGACTCCAGACAGAGAATCACTGCACCATACACAAAAAATCCTTGAGCCATTCCAGAGACTAACTCTCCTCTCAAATGCTCAGGAGCATGTCTCTGCTTGATCAGAGCTGGCACCTGTTCTTACTCCTTAGATCAAGTGTTCAACAGCTCCACAACTGATATTAAAACCAAGTCATCACAGAAGAAGGAGAAGTCAGGTGCTCAAATCTGTGTCAGAATTTCAAAACAAATATTAAGCAACATAAGAAATGACTCATTCATGTTATTACAGGGCTCCTCACTGGTGCAGCTGGATGAAGTGAATAAAAACAGGAAGAGAAGCATGAGCTGCTTTCCAATGTTTTTTTCAACTCAGACACAAAAGCAGTATCTGCTCCATCACATGTGAAGCTGCCATCAGGGCCACATCTTGCAGAACCTTCCCCACCAGTAAGAAACCAGCCTCTCCAACAAACTACTTCCCCTATCTGCTCTGGACTAGGCAATAAATTAATCAGATGCTTGTAACGCTGTGGCTGAAAAGCCTGTGAACTTTTATTGTTCTTGGGCAAAAAAAAAAAGAGCAGTGAATGAATTTAGTACTAAAAGGTCTTCTAGGCCCTTTGGCACTTTTTTATTTCTCATTTCCAGATGATATTCTGGACTTGCAGACAAAGTAATCAGGTAGCCAAGGAAGTGTCAGGTTTCTTACTGACCTATATTTAAACAAAGGAAATCTATATCCCTGGAGCTGATATGCTCCCAATTAGTCTGCATATTAAATAAACCTAGTGCGGGAAATAATGAAAATATCTGTTTTCCACGCACTCTGTAATTACCTATTATGTCTTTGATAACAAAATATGTCTTCTCACACTCTAAATTGCTGAAGCTGTGCTCAGTGTTAGCCTGGAGAAAAGTGTGGTCACTGCTGCCATCCTTCCTTCCCTCTCTGGACCATGTCTGGCTGCAGGCTCCCTCGAAGAATTGGATAGGACAAAGCAGAGGCACCAGTCACATTTCCTGCTTTGTATTGGTGATGAGCATAAAGTAAAGCTGAATTATTAATGCAGACCTATCTCCAAAGCAAGTTATTTGTTAGTAGCTAAAAGAAGAGGAAAAGCTAAGAGGTTTTACTATATGATATTGACAAAAAAAAGGGCTCTGGTGAAGTCGCTGGTCATGGTGTGATTTAGTTTAGTTGAAAAGTTAGTGTAGCTGAACTAAGCAAAACTAATTATTTTTGCAGGAGCTGCAGAGTCTGTGCACACAGTAATCTCTTACTCACTCCACTAAGTCTGGTCCTGCAGGACAGGACACTACAGACAACCAGGGTTAAGGCAGTAGCTCTTGTTTTCAATATACCTGAGCTTGAAAATTCTTCTCTGTGGAAAGCCCAATTTCCCTCTTTTTTTAACTATTCATGCTGAATATGGTTAATACATTTGTGGTCATATGATGCACCTTTTTCTTTTTCTGTCCTGTTCAGTATGACTCTAATGCTAACAATTTTAATTCGCAGACCTTATAGAGTTTAGTAGATTACTTTTAGAAAGCCTGAAGGACCCACATGCTTTTGAATTTATTCACTAGATCTTCAGCTATCTGATTTAGACACTCTCTGCTAAAATAAATGAGAGATAGTAGTTTATAATGTGCCAAATGTTATGACACAGAAAACTTCTGTTAAAAATATGCCTAAAGCAAGTTTCTAATAAAGTTCTTGAAATGCTGTCTGGTTTCTCTGAGTTAAAGCCCTTACTTCTTAGGCAAAAAATGAGTGTTCAGATTTTAATCTGTAGCGTGATCTGTAAGAAATCCTCACCAAAGCACTAGATTAAATAAGATAAAGAAAAATTACAAGGAGGGTGAATCTGAAACCTTTATTATATTGTTAAGATACTGTTGTGAAGGGAAGGATGTAAACTGAAAAAGACAGCAAAATGCCATGTGCTGCTCTAGGCACAGGCATGAGGAGCACACAGATCTGTCCTAGATACCTGTATAGTTCAGAATCCATCTTATCCTTCAGACTATTTCCCATTGTCCTTCATCAGCTGCGTAGCAACACCTATAATTTACAACAGTAATTGACATTTCCGAGCCTGCGAAAAATATTGTTTTTCACTTCATACTGTCTTCCTTCCCTTTTAATAAAAGTAAGAAAATACAGAAATTATCAAGCCATACTTGTTTGCAGCTTCTAATAGTAAACAATTCCAGTAGTAAATAGACAGTGCATGGAGTAAATTTCTAAAACTCTATTTACTCTAGTAAATAGAGTTATGGTTCTGCTTTCTTTCATTCACCCAGCCTCCTCAAAGGAATTATTCCTTCTATTGGTGATTTTTTTAATTGGTTTTTTTTTGTGTCATATTGTTTAAATACTACCCATATGCAAAATTGCTCCATGCACTGTCTGAGATATCACAGACCAAAGTGCATCTTTATTTCCTTGTTTTTACCTAGTTGAGTTAATGCAGGAGAAGTTATCCCCAAATTGTAAGTCTGTTTTAAAACTTAATATGGTTACATCTCAAGGAAATCTCCAGTGCATACAGTGTTCATAAAAACAACTTGTCAAATTTCTCCAGATTGGACTTCACTGAAGTCACAGCAATCACCAAGGCTTCATGTCTTTAGTAAAGCCACACAAGTGGACTCACTAAGACACTGGTAGGGAAGGGCAGTGGTGCTCAGTGGTGAACCTACACCTGAACTATACTGGATAACAATTCCAATTCACAAAAGCACATCACAGGGGAGGAAGCCTTTCACACCGACTGTATGTTTATTTACTATCAAAGCAGCTCATCTTTTCCCTATCACAACACCATTGACAAAGCAGTCACATCGAATGGGACATAAAACTGTGCAGTTGACTTACCTGCATTTAAAAAATAAAATTTAGTCAGAGTGAAAAAAAAAATACTATAGCCATTATTTAGAGAGTGGCAAAGCTGGATGAGGGAACACATAGCTATACTTTTAAGTCAGCAGAGAAGAACAAATAAAACCACAAGTTATTCTTGTGAATTAGGAAGCACAACACATTTCTTATCTTCTATTGTCAAGAGTCATCTGCAATGGTATCTTGTATACCATTTATACAAGAAATGGTATACAAGAAACCATTTCAGATGACTCATGACTCTTGACAATAGAAGATAAGAAATGTGTTGTGCTTCCTAATTCAGATGACTCCTCATCTGAGGAGAGTACTTTTAGAACGTTTTTCTCTCGAAAGGATCACCTCACTTGACAAATTGGTTTTCAACTACAGGACAGGTTTTAGAGCTGCTACATTTTTGTGAGAGTAGCAATCATTTCACAGTTTTTTTCTGAATGAGGAGACAGACTGTGATTCAAACTGCTATTACCCCTTGTATTTTTGGATGTTTACAAGTTTCCATCTTACAAAATATTATCTCATTTCTGTGTTTGGAAACACCAGACTTCTTATTTCTTGTTGATCTTATTTTCATCAAAGACATTAATCTGCTGAGAGATCAAGTAAATCCATTTGAAAAATAAATATAATTATTTGATAAACACTGTCCAAACAGATCACAGAAAGAAAATAACAAGAGCAAGTGAATTATTACAATAGAAAATTGCACCTTCTGAATATGAAATATCAGTTGGATGTTAGCTACCAAAAACTTCTCCAAAGCAGGTTCATTCATGTTTGTCCATAAAAACACTGGTGGTTCTTACCACTCCTTCACCAGCGTCCCTACTTCGTGAATCCTGCCCAAAATGTAGTCAGGCTAGGGACAGAAGGGACCACTTCAGTCCAGGCTGAAATCTGTCTCATAACTTTGCATACTGAGTTTCAACAGTTGTGTACCACATGCCTTTTTCTTAGCTAACAGAAATTCCATAGCCTGATCTGCAGCCTGAAAGAAGGGGTGGACAGCACCCGCTGAAGTGCCCGCTCAGAAAAGTGGTGAAAATTAATATGACTTTGTTCTTCACTTACAGCATGTTGAGGTTTACCTTTAATAGTCTTCAATTACAGAATAAGAATAGCTATGGGACATGAAATCCAGCCTGGGCCCAGAGCATCCTTGTTTCAGCTCTTCAGTTGTTACAGCTCCTTAAGATAATTTGGTTGTGAAATATTTTTTCTGTATTTTTTCCAGCTTTTATCACAGATGAGCTCTGTAATCTAAGCCACTGTATGATCTCACAACCAGTGATATCTTTACAACTGAGAGTATATGTAACTAAATTGAGCTAACCGCATTCATAAAGGCACATTTTGCTTGGAAACTCATTTTGTCTGTGACAAATAAGGGTGGAGTTAGAGCTATTCAAGCATAGGCTGAGAATAAAGGCAAGGGGTAACAGCCTTCAATAACAGCACCACTGCTAAAAGAAATACTTGTTAAGTCAAAGTTTCTTTATGAACAGTACCTTTCATTAAATGTTTTTTTTTCTTCTTTTCCAAAGATCAGTTATTAGTAGTTCATGCCATGCAAATGCAGCTATGATTAACTGGCTAAAGAACTACATCATATATTTCTATTGCTTACTGAGTCTTTAACAGGTGGTATTAAAAAAGGCAGAGCAAAACTTGAAATGCAAATGTGATTATGTACTTCAAAAAACCCCAGCAGTTATAATCAACTTCAGTCAACAAGCTGAAAAATGTTCTACATGTCTTCTACATGTTTCCTCAAGTGGCAAAACTGAATAGCCTCAAGGTCTTCAACAAAATTTTCTTGGGGAGAAAAAATCAACTGGATAGGTTTTTAAAGTTGGAAAAATAGTGTAAAGCTTTTGAGACATTTAAGCTTCTTCTAAATATCACACATAGGACCAGGAGGGAAAAATAAACTCCAGATGATCAACTGGAGTTGATCCATTCTCTGCAGAAAAGAAAACTGCCAAAGAAAAAAACAGTGAGGATCACAGTAGGAAAACAATAAATCAATTAGTAGTTTCTTAAAGAACACAACAGCTACTCAAACTGGCACTATAATTTGCGGGTTTGACCTCAATTACTGTCTCTGTTTACTGATCAGAAATGAAACCTAACACCACAGGTGCAGTTGCAGAGAAAATGGGTGCTTCTCGTAGCTAGTAACCTAGAAAATGTAACAATGTAAATGAATTGGTTTTTCTATTCTTAGGAATCCAGTAAAATCTTCTGCAGCAGTTAAAAATCTCCTTGTGTTTAGTACCTATTTTCCTCCCTGTAGAGTGGAAGTGCAGTGATGATAGTCACCAAGCCCATTGTCCTTCCTGTTCTAGATGAGTTATCTTTATCTTCCTCATCTTTACTCATACTTGCAACACCAGCTCCTTCTGATGATAGACTAATTACCAGGACTATTGGGTAATGCATCTGCTTACTAGCACTGACAAGAAGAGCAATGGTAATATAAAGGGCCTTGCTGTGTGCAAACAGCACCTGTTTCTTCTACTGTTCCTAAACCTGTACAGACACTCAGAAAACCCTGCCTTGAGTGTGACAGTCTTTCAGTAAGTGGTTGCTTGATAAAAAAATGTTTTATTCCATGCGGACTTTAGCTCTTTCCATCCTTCATGGAAAGTGGGAAGGATCATCCTTCTAAGATTTCAAGGAAACAGATTATTAGCCTGCATTTAATTTATCTAAGCATTGTTGGCAACCAAATCCATTGAAACTTACTTGAGCATTTTAACTTAGATTTTATTCTCAGCTTGCCTGAATATGGCAAATGCAATTAAATATGATTAAAATGTCAGGAAACAGCAGAAAACTCACATCGTATGGGGATAGCTCATTTACAGAAGACTTTTGTTCGGTATTCCTGGCACCCAGATTGCTCAGGGAAAACCAAAAACCCAAGCTAATTATTCAGGGGACTAGAGAAATGCTTAGCTGGCAAATGGGTGTTCTGGTTCATGGTTGGTTTTTACCATTCTCTGCAACTTATAAACAACACTGGAAAATGGATTACAGGAGCACTCTCCTGTCCATCCAGAGTTGGTTTATCCAGCCAGCCAATTTGAATTGATCTACCTGACTTTTCCTTATATGGATGATTCACAGCTCATGAGACTCCTCCAACTAGAGCAACCTTTTCTTGGTTGATGGTAGCAAAACTGGCTCTTCACCTATGAGAAATGTCCAGAAGTGGGCAGAACCCCTTCTGGATGATCCAGAGCTTTTGGGGATGATGGTCAGCAGCTGCTGACCAAAGTACACTACCTACCATGAATGCCAAGAGAAAGCACTGGGAGGAAGAGAGACCCTCCCCAATAATATAAACCCACATTCTTTCACATCCTAATAGATTAGCCAAGTGCCTAAATGAGCATCTTGAAATTAAGAGGACATTATACAGCAGGCTCCTCCAGAGCGTCACAGATTTGTCAAGCAAATGTAGTTAGAGCATTACAATAGAATACAACAATACAAAAATACAAGGTGGTAGCATGAGCAGTTATTGTTTTTCATTACCTAGAAAATGTTACCAGTTATTGGTTTTCATTATTTTGCATGAGACAAAATATTTTCAATCCTTTAATCTGTGAACCCTGAACACTGAATTCACTACAGAAAAGAAAAAATCATTCCCAGGGCAGGGTATATTTTTAAGGTACCTCAGACACTTAATTCATTAGAGAAAAAAGGTTCAATAAACTAAAAGGATATTTTTGTTGTTGTTGTTGTTGTTGTTGTTGTTGTTGTTGTTGTTGTTGTTGTTGTTGTTGTTGTTGTTGTTTTGATAGCATCACAAGTAAATGCTGCTCTACCAAGGCTTCTTCAGGCAAGCACTGCACAGGCCATAAAATTCTTGCCGTGAGGAGACTGCAACCAAACTTCATTTACTCTTGAAAGTAATTGTGATACACTATTGTTCTTTACATAGCTTAAAAGATGTGTACCCTAATAACCAGAGTAAATAAATGGCTGATTTGGAAGTTCTTTTTGTCCTGAGAGCAATAGAGTTGGTCATCAGGATACACAGCTTAGAAATATAATAGGGTGCACAAAAACATTCCTAAATATTTTCACATAAGTTTAAGAATCTTAGTAACACAGTTAGTTACAACTAGCCTTTTTTTTTCTTGCCTCATTTTCACTTCTCCTCCCAACAACTTTATTGTTTTTATTTTTAAAAAAGCATTCCTTTCAGAAAATGTTTATAATATCCTAATACTTCCAGCAGAATTTTTGATTTAAAAAAAAACAATCATGAGGCTACTTATAGATGCAGTCAGTTATTCTAGGAATTCCTTTCTGCAGCACATTTGAAATAAGTAGAATTAAGCACACCATGGCAAGATGCAGTGAAGTCCCTGCACTGATTCCTCAGTGGGCCCTACTCCCCCTTCCTCTCCCACACTCACTGTGGCACCAAAGGGCTTCCAGTGTATTTTTCAGTCAACATTTCTCACCCATTGACATGATCTCCACTTCCACCCCTCTGCTGCTCTCCCATGGTAGTTAGTCTTGCCCAGACAACCTTTTCTGTATCCCGAGCTACTGTCTTGAGCTACAGAAGGAAGACAGACTGCTATATTGTTGCCTTTATTCTGGTTATGTCTGAAAAACAAAAGCCTCTCCTATGCCCATGCCTTCTTCATCATCAAAAATTGGTTCCCTGGTTCCAAATGTAACCTTGCTGTTACGTTTGTTTAAAACTTTGTGCTTTGCTGTTATGTTCAAGTACTTTAAGCTTTGCTGTTGTGTTCAACTACATGCAACCCTCGCCTTCCGTTCTCTTTTCAATTTGCTTTTGTGACATTTTTTCATTTCCTTTCATGCAGAAAGAGATTTCTACTCTGAGCTCTTCTGTGACAGCTCCTTCAGGCTGCACAAAAAACTTTCTCACACAGATCAGACTGCTCTAAATGGTGCTGCTGTAGCAGCTGCTGCTGCTGCTGTGTACACTGACCAGCACCCACTTACCATGGAAGTCACGACAATGCATGTGGAATAAAGTGCCAGGACTAATGGCAGGAATGAGCTCTGCTCCTGCCGCTATATAGGCCACAAGGAATAGGATCAAAGAACCTGAACACTGAAGCGGCTCTTACTCCATCCTAACTCCAATTCATTCTAAATAACCAAGGCTTTCTTGAAAGAGCAGTAGGAAAGGATGAAAAATGGAAGGAGGAAAAAGTGGGCTGGAGACATTCAGAAAGTGCTTTTAACAGCCTTTGGAACAAATGAAGATCCTTGTCCCTGGTGGTTGTACGTGAACAGCTTTCCTCTATAGATGAGGTCTGCAAAGAAGTACTCATAAAGGTGAGGAAGATACAAATGACTCACCTAGAACAGAGGCAGCGATGTGGTCAGTGAGTTGTTTATTTGGCTTCACAACATCCTGCCTTTTTTAATTGCAAGGCCTCTCCAGGTCCTCCCAGGGAACCACCCACCCCTTCTCATGTCTGTGTACCATATCTGAAGGTGATTTGCCTCTGAAAACAGGGAAGAATTTGGCAGCAATTTTAGTCGTGCATTACTTCCACTAGCGTTCTCAGTATTACTGTATTAGTGGGATAGGACTGCAAAATGAAAATGTGTCATGGCACACAAGAAATGAACATGTAGGCTCTATGTGATATATTCTATTTGCTATTTACCCTTGTAATGTGTCTTACTGTTCTCTGCCCAGTTTCTCCTTGAAATTACAGGATTCTTGGGGCTTGCAATTTTTTTTCCATTTTCGCAGTTTTGTAGGTGTCTCTCTCTACATTCATTGTCTCTCATGACACTCTGCTAAGCAATCAGTCATTTCTCTGTGACTGGCAGTTTCTTACAAAGGCATTTATATACCTTTGTTATTAGTCCTTCTCCAGCCAGAACACATTAATTTCTCTACAGGCCCTTATTATTTCCACTTTTAACTTTGTGTTTAATCCCCAACACCAAACAAACTACGAATGTCTTTAGGGATTTCTCTTAATCTTGTTTTTCTTGTGGAGGATCTTGTTTGTTTCAATAGCAATTAGCTTTTACTGTTCTACTTCCCTCTTTTGTTTCACTTGGTCTTCCTCCTAGATGTTACTCCACTGCACACATTCTATTGTGTGTTTGGAGAGTACCTAGCATGTCACTGTCACTGCACATCATTGCCACTGCTGTAAGAAAAAGGTCTTAATTTATTGCTTAGGAAATATCATGCCATGTTATTTTCTGAAATTTCTATAGTCACCTGAGTCTTAACCAGTAAACCCACAAAAATTCAGAGGAAACACATAAAGGAGAAATTACATGTGTAGCAAGTTCAGTCAGTTAAGTAAATATCTTAGTATCATAACCATCTGTGCCTGGTATCAAGTGCAGATAGTTTATTTTAATACTTCATTTCTAAGTGTAGGGTATCCAAACAGAAGAATTTCTAAGCATCAACAGTTCTATAGGGACATACACTAATCTTTCCTTTTTCATGTTATACAGATTTCTTTATAGATAAGATCCAAGAAACAGCTACTAACTGTACTTCTTTAGTTGAAACAGCCTGTCAGACATCACTTAACTGAAGAACTTTGGCTTTGGTTTAGGAGGGTGTTGTGAGCTGTCAATTTACTTTAAACAAAAGGGACACTGAAGGTCGTCTAATTCCAACTCTCCTGCCATGGGCAGGTACAACTTCTACTTGTCCAGATTTCTCACAGCCTCGTGCAGCCTGGCCTTGAACACCTCCAGAGATGGAGCACCTACATCTTCTCTGGGCAAACTGTGCCAGTGCCTCATAACCCTCACAAAAAATAATTTCTCCCTAATATCTAATGTAAACCTGCTCTCTTTCAGTTTAAAACCATTACCCTTGTCCTATCAATACATGCCCGTGCAAAAAGCCCCTCTCCACCTTTCTCTCAGCAGGCCCCCTTTAGGTACTGGAGCACCCTACCACTCCTCTAAAACCTTGTCAGCCTTCATAAGAAATCCAGCAAATGTTCCCTACCAGCTGAGCGACTTCCTGGAAATCTGCTCCTGACAAGAACATGAGTCCTTTTCCTGACTGTGTGCCATGCTCCTGCCAGCTCAGCAGCTCGTGTCTGCTGGACTGAAATCATCCACCATGCTCAGCAGGTCAAGCTGGACTCCTAGCAGCCAGCAGCTCTGGAGCAGACTACAGTGCTCCGCCAGCGCATTCCATCATGTGATTTATAACCCTTTTCTTTTTCTTTTTTTTCTCCAGAGCCACTCACACAGTTTAACTGTTATTGGAAAGGACTGTAGGGATAGAGTGGAAACCCAGTAGGGAATCCCTGTCTACCTGGGTTCCCCCACTCCTCACACACATACTGGTGAATTTTGTCTCAAGTGCTCAGCAAAAGATTACTCACTTTTCAACTCCAAGTTGTCCATACTCAAATTTGATGGAATTTGGAAACTGTTTGCATGAGGCAAACTTCATCCTTCCATACACAAACATGTGATAATGAAGGAAGATTGTGCTGGATAAGGACTCTAAATGATGATGACATTGAGTCCAGGCTGTGTACATCTTGCCCTTGTCACTCTCACTGACTAACTTTTCTTTAATTCAAGTTTTGGTTTGGGGAGGGAGGTTTGTTTTGTGGTTTTTTCATGAGCTTGGGGGGAGGGAGGTTCTATTTTGGATTTGGGTTTGGCTGTTTGGGAGTTTGTTTGTTTGTTTGTTTGTTTGTTTGTTTGTTTGTTTGTTTGTTTGAAATGCTTGAGAATAGAAGAGAAACAATTCCCTGAACAATTTATTCTTTATCAAGTACCATACAGGCCTGAAGCAACATGTACTAGGGTTATTTTAGCACATTGCATGGCAGAATATGTTGTTAAACATGTGCAATTTATTGAAATAAGTATTAAATAAAGATTATATTTTAAATGCCAATTGAAACACACAAAGATGCACCAAAATTTTTCCCTGACAAGGAAAATACTACAAAAACAACTACTTTATATCAAGTAATTTTCAAATCAGAGGAATATCAAAAAACATCAGACAGACTTTAAAATATCTGGGGCATAACTTTAAAATATAGAATGTCACCTAATTAATATCAAGCAAGGTACCTTTTTTTCCAAAAGGCAACATAACACTGCTACCAGCATCTAAGATTCAAACTAGGTTAGATGTGACTGAAAGTTTGTTATAGTTACTGTTTTGTGAACACTGGGATTCAGTATGTTTTGGAGAAAGCAGCTGAAACTTCACTTGATTTTATCAGTGTTTACTTATCAGCTCTATGATATCTGCAAAACAAGAACTGAACATTTTGGCTGATTAGTTCTTGCCAATTGCAATGGAAAAATTGAAAGGAATTCACCTGCTCATATTTTGGAACAAATGATAAAGGAGCAGCTGCAGTAAATGAATGGTAAACACTCTCAGTATAATTGTTATCTGATTTTTGGATGTCAACAAAAGAAAAAGTGAGCCTTTTCTTAATTACCTAAATTACCATAAAAAACAGGTTAGGATTTACAAAACTGTGAGAACAGTTCTTACATAAAACCAGCTTGTGTGTCTGGAATCCCAGCAGAGGCTTAGGATACTTCCCAGATAACTGCCCACATTGTTATAGTCAGCCTGGTTGCACAGGACTGTGTGTGTCTTATTCCATCTTCCTGCTGAGGTTCCAGTCTAAGTCACTTTCTCTCCTGTGTCTGTAGGATCCTCCATGGAATATTACATCTCCCTACATAAACTACATGAAAGTCCTCTTAGTCCACTTGAGTTTCCAGATTATTAGGTGACTTCAACACATTATTCTGTTGTGTTGAAATAAATTAACTTTTCCACACATTGTGAGCACAATATCTTGATCATAACATTGTGGACCTCCACACAAATCCTGCTAATGATAGTACCTCTGTGAACAACTCAGCAGGATTCCAATTTGGGATTTTGGGATGACACAGGGCACAAAGAACATAATTAGTCATGCACATGCTGGATGGAGAAAGATTCTCACTTCAGCCAAGTACGAGAGTAGATATAGAAGAACATAAAGTCACAGTAACCTCTCCAGTCCCTGATCTTAGCTCCCACTCATAGTCATACCCATCACCCCACACCCTCAGGAACCTCTCCAAGGATTAAAGGGAGTTCCAGGGTTCCTTTGCGCTTCCACAAAGACCTCCTGCCAGGTATTAATCCCTACCAGACCCCAAACTCCCCTTTCTGTTGGACACACAGATGGTAATTTTCCAGTGCTTGCAGCTTCTTTGCTGTGTCTCCTTGGGGTAGATTTCCTGCTCTGCCTGCCACCAGCTGACCAGAGAGAAACCAATGGTATTTAAACCAGGGCTAGAACTGATTCATTAACTTTATTTTTCCTGCACTATGAAATTTTTAATGAAGGTGTAACACTGGTAAATCTCTGGATAAATGCTAGCCTAGACAAGTTTAAATGAAGCAACAATCTTCCATTTTAAACCTTAATATCGCCATTCGTTAATCTCCTTCTCTGTTAACTACCTGGGTGCTTATCTTGATGCCCTTTACCAAAACATTTGAGGTCTGACAAGATGATATTTACAATAATAAATCTCTCATCTTTCTCATCATGTAGTAGTTGGAACTTGATTAGGAATAATTTTAGGCGTTGTTACTCCTGTGTTCTCCTCAGGGACCAAGCAAGTCTTGTTGACCGAAACACTAGTAAACAGGACTATGATGAAACAAATCATCGAAGTAAAAGAGCTGGGGTGTGCAGCCCAAAGCATTTAAAGAAATGCATTAGTCATACCTTGGAAACTAATCAAGAATTTGGGGAAGGGGGGCAGAAAGCTAGTGAGGTCAAAAGGTAGGCAGAACTAGCTGTAAATAACTTCCCCCAAGATAGCTGACTAACACAACGTGCGTGAGCTGAAACTTGTTTATTTGAACCCTGTGAACCCAGCACACATTTCTGTTGGTTAAATATCTTGGTGCTGGAGGCAGATGCAAGAGGTGAAGGTTACTCCCTAGTTACTAACACTAAGCAACCTGCTCTCCCACAACTCTCCACCAAGGGCTGGAATGATCAAACAAAAAACCCTTAACCCCTGGGAAATACATTCTCCTCTGACAGGTGGGAATGGTCCTGAAAAACAGCATGCACATCCACCCTTTTTTACACACCACATATTCCAGGACTAATAATGGAAAGGACGGTGGGGGACACTGCTTTGGAATTTCTCATTTATTTTTCTCAGCATCTCCTTTCCCTCTTGTTTTCCTTCTCTGCCCATGTCATGACCTATGCCTTTGACATTTTGTTGCTGGAAACACATATTTTGGCAAAAACTGCAGAAAAAAACAGCACTGGGCACCAGTGAAGCCACCCTGAATAAATGTGGAAAGAAAACCCAAGCCAGAACAAAAAGCACCCTCCTAGAAGAAGAGCTTCAAACAAACTCTAGAACAATAGGATCTTATTACTTTTTATGATTCTTTTTAAAGTCGGCTTCTGAATAGTGGATATTCACACATTTCATCAATGAAATTTACTTGTCTGCAGATATTATCTATATTCTAACATGCTTGTTTTATAAATTTTAAGGAGGGAAATACTAGAAGTGAGAACAAAGAGTAAACTATTTCACTGCACTAATAAACTTCTCAAATCCCAGTAGTAAAGCCAAGCTGTAATGAACATGTCAAATTAAAACTCCATAGTGCTCTAAGCGCACCTCATGGCTTACTCCTGCTGCATCTCAGGTGACTTAAAATCAGTTTGGTGATGTCTGCCCCATTTCACAATTGAACTCAGAAGCTATCTAAAAATAAAATCTGAATGAATTTGTTTGCAGCAACCTGGTACAGGTCTTTTCCTGCTGAGATCAGACTATGTCAAAACGCCCCAGTTTCACTGTTAGAGTGAAAAGATTATTCATATAGTCAAAATCATGACAAAAATTTTAACAGGAGAAGGATGAAGGCTGTACATAATTACCAGCTGAAGTGAGAATAGTTTGTGAGTGCAGTTCACAACAAGGTCACTGCAACACCATACTTTCACATAAACACACTTCTCACTATGGTAGTGCCTCCTTTCCATTACTGTAATAGTTATGTACATTATTGGAAGGAAAGGAATGTTCCCTGATGCCCATTACTCTCTGGAAAGGGAAGAGAAAGATAATGACTTTTGCATTTTTAGAACTGATCCAAATTTCTTGCTGTAACTATCACATATTAAGGATGTAAGTTTAATTGTCATTATCACCAAATAAAAATACCTAATTTTTCCAGAAGAAATGCCAAACTGACATTGTTCTGTTTGAACTGCTGTTAATATGTAATCCCATTGAATATATCCAAATATCAACTTGTAGGAGTTTAGTACAGCAAAAGCTGTAAAAAAACTATAAAAAAAAAGATGTTTCAGGCAGTAAACTGGTTCTTCAACAATTGAAAATTGACATTCATGACAAGACTGCAACTAAGTTATTGCTATTGTTATTTCAAGGGATTATACTAGAGAAATAACAGGTTAATAGTTGTAGTGTAGGATTATTCAATGAGCTGATTCAGGATGAGCCTGATAAGGCATAAACAAGTTTTGACTAATTATCATCTAAGTCAACATAACATTGTGTGCACGTGTGTTGTGTGTGCTGAATGGAACTTACACTGTTATGAATGTGTCAGATCTGCAATACTGATTACTCATCTTTGCTTGCAGACAAACTGAAAGTACTTGCTGTTAAGTGTGTGTGCCAATTAAGTCATAGAATCACAGAATATCCTGTGCTGGAAGGCACCCATCAGGATCATCAAAGTCCAAATCCAAGAGTCACACCATGTGCCTGAGACCATTGCCCAAACACTTCTGGAACTCAGGCTTGGAATTATGACCACTTCCCTGGGGAGTCTGTTCCAGGGCCCAGTCACCCTCTGGGTGAAAATCCTTTTCCTGATATCCAACCTAAACCTCCACTGACACAGTACCCTTATGAATTAAGTAGAGAATATTGTCATTCAGGTTAATGGTGGCTCAAATATTGCTGCTTGGTGAATGAATTTTTTTTAATCTTTTAATAACTTCCTGTTCTCTTGTGTTACAGAAGCTTCACCATCCTAAGAAACTGGAGCATAAACTGAAAAAATCATGTCTATAATTCAGCTATTTGTAGCCCAGCATTACATCAGGAGAGTTCTGAGTTTGTCCACAGTGCTTTCTGTGCAAAGTTTGGAGAATAAATGGCCTTGACATATCTGTGAGCCCACAATTGCTCCTCCACTTGTGCTTCGTGTTGTTATCCTATAGAGGTCAAGGGATGTCATACATCTGCATTCACTTGTTCAGTGTATAGCTGTGTCATCTTCTTCTGCAGTTACCAAGTCAAACCTAAGTCCTTCATGCAGCGTGCCACTGGTCCCCCCAGTCACACCCTGGTGATTGGCCAGACACAATTCCTTTCCTGGCACCACTATCAGTCAGGAACTACAACTGGATATAGATCATTACACTTGAAATTTAAAAAATGCTTTCCACTTAACTTCCACTAACAGTTTGTGGAACCACAGAAACTGGCTAATATGATGGTTTTATATTATCTGTTGCAGACAAAATAGCCACACTTGACAATATTGTTTCAAAACAATTGGAACATTCTGTTTAGAGGAATTCTGCACTGAATGAAGGCAGCAGCCCCAAGAATCTTCACGGAGTGCCAGCATCAGTCAACATTCTGCTTCCCAACAGCATTATGTATGAAAAAGAGTCAGATTCTTTAAAATGTTAACATCTACAGATGAATGAGCAGTCTAAAAGTTTTGAGACTCTCAAATTTATACCTGCAAACCAAGAGGCTGGGGAATCAAAGATACCATTGCCACAGAGCAGACAGTTCCTGAATTCTGAGAGTTGCCAGAGTCAGATTTCAGTAAAAGAATTTTCCTTCCTTCTGCTGATGACTTGCACTTGCCTGAGGCAAGTCATGGTGAGAAGCAGAGGTGTTCCGGCTCCAAAGCTGCATCCCAGGAAACAGGTGGCCACTGCCTTCGGGTCCCCAGCTCCCAGACCACCTGCACACATGATCAGGCTGCAGTCTCATTCAATCACTCTTACTGCACCTACTTATATAGGAAAATTGTTAATCCAACAACTAGCAGAAGATGGCAAATAGTTCTAACCAAGCAGCGAGCTCTGTCGACTGTTAATAAGTTTGTTTTAAAGTAGTACAACCTTGCTCTGACTTTCAATAGAAAAGCTTTGGGTTTGAACAGGCTTCCAAAATATTTAGAATCTCACAGACTACTTACATTGGTTGAAAATGACCTGTGAAAACTCAAATTTTTGTTGGGGATGTATTCAAAAAGAAGTATTCCAAATTTAAAATTGCAAAGAAATTACTGAATAGGTTATGTTTCAAATCTTAACATTATTATCACTGTAGAAAAATGCTAAAAAAATGCTTTCTGGCCTAATGTTTTGATTTTTCAAAAGAATAAGGCCCAGTTAAGGTCAGGAAAATGAAAATTTAAAAAATATCCAAAAACTCTCTGTTCAATTTTCAAACCAAAAGAATAGAGCTGTAGTAGCATGGTGAGATATTGTCTTTTCCTTCACTCTGACCAGTACCTGTTGAGAGCAGGACTTCAGACTGCACAGCTGCAAAACCCATGCTATAGAGTACAGCCTGTAGTATCATGAGTACACTTTATCCATGCAAATCATTCCACTAACCTTATTTGGACAAGTCATTTTCTAGGCTGATCTATATTCTCCAGCGTTCCCACAGTTTGTGTTAAAAATATCTGTTGAGTGAGAAATGAATTATTAATGAATTATCAGCCTCAATTTGCCTTCCATATTTATCAAGAAGAGCTGTGTTTAAAGACTTAGCCTTCCACTCCACTTGTGGATAACACAAATCCAGGACTGCAAATGAAGAACAGAAGAAGGATAGAGGAGGAGGAAAAAACTCTCTTTCTTGTAGAAAAGCAAATAACACAGATCTTAGCTAATAATTTAATGAGAATTTCTGTGGTTTTTCTCATATAAATTTTCCTCATGCAAAGTTTCTTGCAATTATTCGGACCTTTATCCAAATCAATTTAATGACAAGATCATAATTTTAAATTCCTAACATGCAGATCAGTTCAGTCCAGACAGCTGGAATATTTTGACACATGTATTTGCTTCAACACTAGCAGAACAGATAACATATGAACATTGGGGCTTACAGAAGACTAAGAGTAGAGTTTATTTCAAAACCTGAAAAGGTGGCAGCTTGATGGAAGGGTAGAGCACGAATCATCACCTCCTTAGTGAGGCTGATTGCTTTGCTTAGTTTCTTGCCTGCTATTTGTCCATTTAAACACCCTGTCATTGCCAGGTTATTTTGCAATGGACGAACCTTGGATCTGCTGAGAAGGAAAACACTGCTCAAACACACACAATTTTTGAGTATTAACAGACCAGAATTTCTGGACATTAGTGAATGGCATTGCACTGGAGAAAACAAATTATTGCAGCACACTTATCTCTGCTGTCTTTCGCCTCAAAAGGTACAACACTACCTGTGACAATGGTCTCTCTGTTTTGAAGATGTACCAGTGCCAACTAACTGCACACTCTTGCAGACCCTCATCCCATACTGCGACTTAATTCTTTCTTCCTGTTATAAATGATCAAATCAGAAGCCAAATTTATAAGAAAATTTAGCAATGATTTATTAGATCGTCAGCAAAACAGAATTTCAAAAAAAAACCCACCACAGCCAAGGCAGCGTCACCCCCCAATCGGCGCTGGGTGAACCTGGATCCGACCGACAAAGTGCCTTTGTGTCCCTTCACATGTAGAACTGGGGCCATACATGTGCAGGGATAGACACAAGTGAGTCCAGATGGTTGTCAGAGCACTTCGGAAGAGTCCGCATTCACATGTAGCAGCGTGGCGCGGCGGCTCTTGAGCGTGGTAGATGCAATCTCCCAGGTGCGAGATCGCTCCTACATTCCAGGAAAGTCCTCATCATCATCCAGGAAGGTCCCATTCACACGTTAACAGACCCGATATTATCTGAATGTCTTCTGGGAACTGATTGAATAAAAATAAGACTCCTGCTCCCGGCTGGGGTGGTCAAAAGACATGGTTTGGATTTTACAATATTTTATACATAAATAGCATGAATTATCTCTACCATATACTACATTCCCAATCCCCTGGTGGGCTCTGGGGACCCAGAATAATGCTGTTCCTTGCCATCAGCACAGGTTGAAATAATATGGACTGAAATGGTCCATGTTCAAAATTACAACTATATTCTGCATTCCTAAATCATGTAGAAGTCTACACCAGGGGTCTTGTTTTACTCATAAGTAAAACATTTGTTCATGCAGGTAAGTGAACTCTGCAACTCACAGTCATATCTGATATAATGATGGATATTTAGTTCCTGGTGTATGCACTTATTACAGGGATCCCTGATTTTCTGAAAGAGATTTGCTTTTTTTCCTGAGGAAGAAAAATAATGAAAGTGTAAACACAAAGAGTTTAAAGCTAGAACAAACATTCAAGGAAGCCAAAGTATATTACAGTTGCGCCGTTACTTAGAGGTCTTTTGATTTTTAAATGCAAGAAGTCAACAGTACAGGGCTGGCACAACCATTTTGCCTGCAAAGGGCAACACCATCCCTCAGGAAGGAAAACAGTGAGTTCACAAAAAGGTGGATTTCTTTTTCCCTTAGTGTCAATGAGGCTCCACAGGCTGAAATGCGCCCATGTTTGATGGGTTAAGGACTTTACTCAAGTGGTTCTTAGCAGGTGTGAAATAACTGTTGAAAACAATCTCTGTAAAACCAATTTTGCTGCACCACATTTTCTCCCTATATACCATGTGCTGACTGATAGAGTGTGAATGACAGGCATTAAAGACAGAAAGGATCTATTAACTCATCCAATCCTTCTGCTCCCAGGCCACTCTTATTCCCTCACTTGTATTCAGAACTACCTTTAAGTCCTTTTATGAAAGGCGCATACAGACTTCCACCAATTCTTTGCCAATGCACGTCTTACCCTTCCCCAGTTAGAAAACCTTTCTTACTAACCCTAACCCTAACCCTACATAATATAAAACATATTCTATGCATACTTAAGAGAGAGAAAGGTATGCATTTCACCCTGTAACTGTTCCACTTAAATATTGATAGGGAAATCTTCATGAGATTCAATTCCTGTTCACTTTGTTGAAGAGGAATGCCAGCCTGTAAAATAGGCTTGATTTCCTCTGAAATTTGATATTACCACACTTTTGTTGCACATTTTCTAAAAAATGCTTGTCAGAAATGTAGTCTGGCACCTTTTATGTTAACTTTGCTCAACCACAGTAAATGACATCTAGACATATGCCAAATACATTTCTATTTTGTTCCTTTCATGTATACTAAAGTATGCACAGTGTACTCCTCTTAGTGGACTCCAACATGGTCTGAATAGAAGTATAAATATTTTCCAAGTCATCAGACACACAAACTTGATGTGCACACCTTCTCAACATAAATTTTACTCAAGAGAGAGAAAATCACACGGTGTTCTAGTTTAAAAGCAGGGAAGAGGTATGGGCAGAAATTTTTTACTCAGTTTTGCATGGAAGAAGGAGGGACGCTCTGCTGCCTTTCAATAGAGACTTATGCAAAACTGCCTGTAATTTTACGGTTCTACAGAGACTTGTCACTTTTCCAAGTGTTAAGTACTACTTTTGTTTTAAAATACAGTTCCCTAAGGGACTGTGAGTACTGATGAGGGTCACAGAAGAACTGCACTGACAGCTGTAAAAAATGTTCAGCCGTTAGCATGAGTTAAACAGTGCTGGTAGGTTAGGCTCCACCTTTAATTGTTTATATTTACAACATTTCTTTTAAGAGTCCAAGCAAGCTGTGTGTTCCTGAGAGAACAGAGAGTAGCCTTGGAGGACAAAAATTGTCCAGGGTTTTATTTTCCATTGTTGTCAGCTCAAGGAAGGACAGTAAAGAGCCCTGAACTTTGAAAATGTATTCTGATTTTAAAAAATTATAATTTTCAGATACAGGGCTAAGGTTGATTATTAACCAGATAGAGCAAGTTTCTGATTGCTGCATTTCTCTCCATTCCCATAATGGAGATACTCATTACTGCAAGACCACAGCAGTTACACCTGCTTCCTCTTACCTGGGGAGTTACACGAGAAAGATACTTGGTGTCTTTACATTCTGCACCAATAAATAACAAGGCATCAGCCTGCAATCTAGTTTACAGAAAGCTTTGTGTTTAGACACTGCAGAGCAAATCTTTAAAGCTTGGGCTGCTAAGCTGCACCAAATAGGTCTGCCTGCACACCTCATGCACATGAAAAACAGATTATTGTGTATTGCATTATTTTTATTCAATTGTATTTTGGTAATGAGGACAATGTACTTGGCATCCATTCACCACACACAGAGAAAAGACAGTTTGAACACACACATGCACACATACAGTCTTCTTTCATGCAGCTGCGGAGTATTGAAATTGTGGCCTTACATAATGTACAGCAAATAAATAAGCAGCAGCTAACTGTAAGACAAAAAGTAATTTGATCTCACATAGTCCAACTGAGTAAATATAGCTGCTCTTCATTAAATTTTGGGTTTCATTACAAAGAAAGATGGACAATGAAATGAAGATGAGAAAATTGTGAGGAGAAGAAAGGAGTTTGCTCCCCATTGTTACTATAATCTCAGCATTGTCTCTATCAATGCCCAGAGTGGCAGTCTGGTTTTACATCCATGTTCTTAAATTAATATTTCCCTCACTTAACTACTTGTATTGGGTTTGCATGGCCAAGCTTTTCTAGCAGGGTGGCTACAAAATCCACCAAGGTGGCTTCTGTGAGAAGCTTCCAGAAGCTTCCTCCATGTCCAGCAGAGCCAATGCCAAGCGGCTCCAAAGGCCAACATGCTGCTGGCCAAGGCTGGGCAGATTAGAAATTACAAATGACAAAAAATAATTGCAACGTTGTAATCACAGCCAGAGAAGAGTGAAAGGAGAACATGTGATGGGAACAGCACTGCAGACACAGGGTCAGTGGGGAAGGAGGGGAAAAGAGGCTCCAGGCACCAGAGGAGCCCCACACCAGAGCAGGGGGGGATGCCTGATAGGAGACCTGTGGAGAGAGGAGCGCACGCTGGAGCAGCCTGTCCTTGAGGGACTGCACCCCATGGAAGAGCGACCCACCCTGCAGCAGTTTGAGGGGGACTGTTGCCTGTGGGACAGACTCATATCAGAGAAGTTCATGGAGAACCGCCTCCTATGAGGGGGATGCCATGGTGAGCTGGGGAAGGACTCCTCACCCCGAGCAGCGAGAGAAACAACATGGGATGAACTAAGCATAACCCCCATTCCCTGTGTCCCTGTGCTGCTGGGGGAGAGGTAGAGTTGGGAAGGAGGGAGGCATGAGGGGAAGGTGTTTTTAAAGTCTGTTTTATTTCTCTTTATCCTGCTCTGATTTTGTTAGTAATAAATTAAATTAATATCTCTAAATCTAGCCTGTTTTGCCTGTGATGGTATTTGGTGACTGATCTGTCCCAGTCCTTATCTCACCTCATGAATATAACTTTGTTATATTATCTCTCCCCTGTCCACCTGCAGAGGGGAGTGAGAGAGCTGCTTTGGTGGGTGCCTGGCACCTAGCCAGGGTCAGCCCACCACCACTGATGAAGAAAAAGAATTGTGACACTTGTGAAGCAATAATGAAATAGTGAGATAAATATCCTGCATTTTCCAGCCAATTGCTTACAGACTTTCTGAATTAATATTCAGGAAATTGGCAGTCTGCTGACCTAGCAGCATCTCTGAGTACAGCAGTGGATTTAGCCAGCCTGGCAGCTCAAACTCCGCACCCTGACATGGCTCTAACTCTGGTCTGTGGCATTTTATGACAGAATAGAAATCTTGCCATTTTGTAGTTAGGCCATAACTTGGAAGAACTGAGATGACAACACAACTTAGAATTAGTCTAGGATTGGTAACTAATTTTTTTTTCTGGGATATTTTTGTAAAGTTAAAGGACTTCACCACCAGCTTATAATGGAGCTTTGTTGCAAAAAGGCAGGACTACACCCAGACTGCTATAAAACATGCCTATATAATATTATTTTCTAAACAGAAGCTAAGTTCTAGTGTCATGGTCAGAATTATTGTAGTTTGGGGATCATAGCAAATAAGAAAACAAATTCTCTAAAAAGTAGTCTAAAGCAGTTGCAATGAATATGTACATCTCATTTGTGCAACTCCATTTATTTCAGTGACACCAACACAAGCCAACTGAACACAGACAATTACTTAGAGCTTTTCTGCTTTCTTTGAGGTACATCAAGATTATGTACCTCATGGTGAGTATACCATCTGAGCAGGCACATAGTGGCAGCACTCCAGCAGCGAGTTGGTGGTTTCAGACAAAGCAGGTTGCCTCTGATGGTTTCACTTGCTTGTAATAGTGCTGACCTTCATCCCCAGTGGCATATTCCTAGTATTCAGACACAGGCCATGGAGCAACTAAGAAACGCTCTGCCCCACCTTAAGATTGCACGAGAAAAATCCTGGGATGTTCTCCTGCTGTCTCATATCTGACTCCTCCAAACAGCCAGTGCCAGTGGACAGTCACAACCACAGAAAGGCTACTCACACTTGTCTGATAGTCAGGCAGATGCACTACACTCATGGTATGTGTACCAGGGTCCCTGCAAGCTGACTGCAAGCCAGGCATTGTGCTAATCAGTAGCTGTGACAGCAGCTTTAGGGGCCTGCACTGGTTTTGGCTGGGGTAGAGCTAATTTTCCTCACAGTGGCTGGCATGGGGCTCGTTTGGATTTGTGTCGAACACAGGGTTGGTAATAGAGAAACATTTTTCTTCTTGTTGAGCAGAGCTTACACAGTGGTTTCTGATTTTCATCCTGCCATGCTGGTGGGCAGATTGGGGATACATGGGAAGTCACAGGTCCCTCTGTGTCCTCTGCAGCTTCACAAGAAAGAGAACAAGCATGAGACCAAGAAAAGAGAAGCTTGGTTTGGCAAGGAAAACACAGAAGAGCTTCATTTAGCACATTATGGTTCCGGGAAGAGAACAGAGACATCAGGAAGAAGAGAGCAATGCATGGCTGCAGAAGACAAAGATCTGTGAGTTTCAGAGACAGGGACATACACACAGGAGAGCTCCTGCAAGCACTTAGAGCACCTGGAAGCTCATGATGTTCAACTGGTGCCTGCAGGGGCTAATTAATACAATGCTGATAGCCTGGCAAGCAGAACTCATGACAAAGGTGAGCACATCTCTTGAATTACAGTTATTGCCACTATTTTCCCCCCAACAGTCCTCAAGACAGCTGCTGACAAAATTTATGGATGATACTGTGTATTTTCCTGCCTTCTGAATCTTCCTCTTCTTCCATCTACAACAGCTGATGAAGACTCGAAACAGAATTACATCAGAAACTAACAGTCACCAAAACAGATGCAGGGGAGCCACAGAGCATGTTCTAGGGAAAAAGTGATCCTTGATGTGTCATATCAACCCCAGAATCCAGCTTTGAAGCATTGGCTCCAGTATTGTCTGAAGCAATCCAGGATGCATTGCAGAAAGAGAAAAACATCAATTTTCCAGGCAAGTCTGAGTGCACAAGGAAGTCCTACTTCCTAAAGGAGAATTGCTGGGAATATGGTGTCAGAGACATCCCGCACAGACATGAAGACATCCATTTGGCAAAAGAAACCTTGGCTAGCGTATTGGGTCAGGCGTCCTAGTTCATGGGAACCACTAGCCAAGGTCTCCTGAGAGCACATTTTGCTTCACCTTCAGTGTGTCTTATTGAAGTCACATGCCATCATTTTATTTAAACATTTTGGCCTATTGACTCAAAGAAAGACTACTGTCCATGAAATTTCTCCTCACGCTTTGTAAAATGGTATTTTCCAGCTGTTTCTGGGCAGCGACATTTGGTTTAACAGGCAAAACGAGAAAATTAAATTACATTTGCACAAACAATAGCTCTCTCTTAAACTGCAACTGCTTACATGCTGTGCAAACAGTGCAGGCTCTGTAGTATCAGTAAGATCTTGGTTTGAAAATCTCAATTTTTGGATTCAAGGTTTCTTACCTCTTGGAACCCCCTTGGGAACTCCAGAGGCTGAAGGAGTTAATAAAGCACCACCTTCACCTCCAGAAGAATCAAAGCAACTCAGTTTCCATGGGTCACTGTTTTCACTACAAAAGAAATCACTAGCTGAATTGTTATGACACTTCAAGGCATGCCTCTGGGAGGAAACAGAATAATAATTCATGCCTGTCAAAAGGAAATTCTCTGCCCAGCAGCGCCAGCCCTTGTACAGATCCTTTGCAGAGTGGCAAGAAATTCCTCTCCAGCCCCTAAACTTGCTGGACACTTCCCAGTGCCCAGCTCCATGAAGACTGTTGGTATACAGCCCTGAATTTTTCTTCCCTTTCAGGTAGTGTTGTTGGAGTTTCTGTCACAGATTCTTATGGGCAGCTGTTCCTCATGCACAGGGTTTTCAGGGCCTGCAACTGATGTTAATGTACAGGCAGTCAGACACCAAAGTGGAAGACAGCATGCTTTATTAGCCATAAGATCTGTTTCTGCAATACCTTTCCAGCTCCCTGAATATACCAATTTCCCTTCTTCAGCGATTCCCAGGTTTCATCTGCTTGGCCTGCTACTTTGCAGGTTGTCCTCCATGTGTAACCCCTCCAAAGACAAGCCTCTTCCCTCCATTCCCCTAACTCACATAGGTTATCAAACATGTTTGCAGACACTGTGTAATGTTCAGCAGCAGTGTTCCAGGAGAGACCTGGTGCATTTTGAATGTAAATTTTCTGATCCTCATCATTCAGACTTCTTGATAGCACAGCCAAGCACAAAAGACCCCAGTAAAATAGCTGCTGGCAATGTTAAACTAGAGGAATACACTGCCAAATGTAGATCTCTATATCAATGTAGCTTTGGTTACTACTAAGTTAATTCAACATGCACAAAAGTCCAAGTAGAATTAGTACTCATCCACAAAGTAAATTTTCCCTTATTATATTTCCCATTCTGCTATGACCTGGTCATGCAACATGATTTTTTTTTTAATATTGGCTGGGTTTATATCTTTTTCTGTGTCAACAAGGATTGCTACAAAACTTCACATCAGAAATATGATAGTATAGTGTAACTCAGAATCCATCGAACCAAAAGCGAATATGGAACTCCAAAGAGACTCAATAGGTCTTGGTGAGCTAAGATTAAGGGGAAAAATGGCATTTCAAAACTGCCCTCTTGTACTAATTAAATGGAATCACAGCTGACAAGTAGCTCTTCTCCCCGGGGGCTTACTGAATCTGCTTTAAAGCTTTAATTCTCAATTACATCAAAGCATAAACAGTTCCAAAAGGCACCAGAGACAGCACAGCCACTACTGGAATATTAAAATATAACATCAGCCATCGACACAAATCAACTGATTTCTTATCTGTCCTGTACTGTCATGATGAAACCCCCTGCTCATCTCAGTTCAATACCATTCTTTTCCTCTGCTGGCACTCAGTAATTTGCTCCTTTCTTTACAAGCAGCAATGAACTGTGGAGGTGGAACAATGAACTCTTTCATGGACAGAAAGTTAAGAAAACCCCTTTCACTGGACAGCTTTTGCTCTTGGTCTCTCTTTTTCTTGAGACAATGTCTGCCTATGTATTTTCAAAAAAGAGAAGGGTAAAGAAGACATTATTAAAGTTATAATAGTCCAAAAGGGTACCCTTTTCATAACACATCTCTTACCTGCACATATGGACAGTTCAAAGGGTAGATCCTTATTGATTCTATACAGGCATCCTTTTATAAATTCTGGGAAATCTCTGCAGTTATTCATCAGTTTGACACTGTCTGTATATTTGACACCTTCATGCTGAAAGTCACAGCAGTAGGATGGGCAGGTACACCTTGGGTGGGGATGGCAGATGGGCTGATGCAGACTCAGGACCCTGCTGCGCTGAAGCACAGTTTTGGGGAGCAGAGCCAGCACTGCTGAGCTCCCTGAATGCATGGCAAAGCCCATACAGCCACGTTGCACAGTATTGGAGTGATGCACGGAGCAGATCACAGCACACTGCAGGTGCTGGGCCGGGCAAAGCTCCTCTGTCTGCTCGACTCACCAACACATCCTAGTGCTGCTGCCATCATCCTGCCAATGTATCCATGCTGATAACACTAAAAAGCAGAGACCAAGCCAAGCACTGATGCTCCCCAAAGCTGCCAGCTATGTCCCTTTAAGACCTTGATATCAAGCCCAGCAAGATTTATACACCTTAAAATTTGAACCAAACTTTTATTTGTTAATCAGTAGCTATAGCTAGACAGTTATGATTAAGCAATTGCACTGTGAATGTTGTATGCTTGGCTAATCCTTTGTTTTAAGGGAAATTGATGGCAATCCCAAGGTGAATGGGGTGTCTGTGTGAGAGCCACCAGGATAAAGCCAGCAGAACTGAGCAGAAACCGGGGGAAAAGTAATTCCAGCAGTGAGCCATCATAGCCATTGTCGATCTATTCAAAACACACCCCAGACTCAAGTGAAGGGAACAACTGTGCCTGCAGACTAAGAAGCATAGAAAACAAGAGATATAACTAATAAATAGGGGGTTGAGTATTAAAAAATGAAAAATTTATGTAATTGTAACCAATGAATACTGATTTATACATTGTTAAATTGTATGAATAGTGTAAAGTTTTAATGATCCATGAGCCAGGATTTCGTGGGCTACCACCAAGCTCACTACTTAGAATAAAATTTAGAATAAAAGATAGAAATACCTCACCTCAGTGTGTGAATTGGTGCTATGCATCAGTTAACAAGCTCATATCTGAGACCACAATGTTACCCGACTAATTACTAAAATTAGTGGAACTCATGGAAGGTAAAGGAGTTTGCCCATGTGGAGTAACATGTGACACTGGAGCTTTCCTCCCTCTTTCAGTGGTGCACTAAGAGGTTGAATAATGACTTCCATAAGGATTTCTGGATTTTTTTTTAATCAGATCACAACAGAAGTTTATGGTTTTAATTACAACTGGTGAAACTGGAGTCTGTATTCCATCTCCTCAACCACAAAGACCTTTTTCCATGAGATTTTGATTTAAAAAATATGTTCTTATTGTTCCTCTTTTCCAATGTCTGTGTTTCTCTAAGAACAAACTCAAAGGCCTTGTTTAAGCAGTAATTTATTTTGTCCTCCAACGTATTCTTTTCATTAGAAAAATACTCTGTCATTTGCTACATGGTCTGTGTCCTCTGAGAAATTGAGCAGCTCCTGAAAAGTGTGAGTGCTTAGCTCCTCATAAGGGAGGTCCAAGACAGCATCCCTCAAACAGCACTGAGAGGGAACCAGGAAAAGGCTGATTTCAATTCCCATCCATCTTAAAAGCAGATGAATAGCTGCTGTGAGAACAAAGCCTATGTTCGCTGGCAGAACCAAATAAAAAAATACAATACTATAGGCCTGGGATTTAGATTCTTCTCTGAGCACCTTCACGTTTAATACTCAGCATCTCAGATGGGAAAAGGAGAGGAAAAGGAGAGTATGCTGTACATCATCAAGGAAGAGAGGCCAGGGGCTCAAGCTGCATTACATGTCTGTGGTTTTGTTGTTTAGTGTTGTAGGAAACTCAAGTCAATCTGGCTTCTACAACCACCAATCACTCCTTTAATTCAAATAATGAGGAAAAGTGTCAGGACTCCTTATCTCCGTTAAAGACCCATTTGAAAGGTAGTCAGAAGATCTCAAGACAATTATTTAGTTTAAAGGGTGGCTTCCTTTCTAAAAATGCCAAGGAGTTATGTCCCCACTTTTCCAGCTTTCTCTACATCTGTCATGAATGAATGATTTATGTCACTTAAAGAACCATCATCACAATTAAAAAAAAAAAGGTTAAATATAAATTTCCAAAAGTATAATTTAACAAAATTCAATGTAAGGTTCACTGTATTACCTATCACATGAATGAAACATACAAAGGGAAATCATATTTAAATCAATTCATGCATGCATATAAGCACAAAGAAGTATGTACAGAGGTATATACCTGTTAAAAATTCACCTCAGGTTCAGTGAAATACTCATGTTGGATGTCTTTGCACCTTTCAACAGGTGAGGGTTGAGCTTCGATGAAGGAAGTATCAGCCCAGACCCTAATGCCAGGTTTTGGTGGCCCAATTGCAAAAGTGCTGAATTCCAAGGGGTGCTGCAATGGGAGGGAGGTGCTGGGGCAGCTACTGTGGCCCAGCAGAGCTCCAAGAGCCTCATCCAGGACTGCTGCTTAGGGTCAGATGTCTGTCAATCCTCCTTCTGGCCATAACCTGGGTTGGAATTTTCCTCAGAAGTCCAGTAAAAATAATATTGTTTCATGCAGGCAAATAGTACATAACTTTCCAAGGTGTTGGACAACAGCTGTTGGTTAGGCAGCAGAATTCCCAAGGAACACTATTTCTGATAAGCTCAAAGGGAGCTTACAGCCCATCAATCAAGGTGGAGACCTATAGAAAATTCTTGGGATGTAGAGCAGCCAGAGTTGGAGAGTAAGGGACCATTAAAATCCAACACTGGAAGGTTTATTAACATTAGCATGACAGTAGATGAAATTTAAAGTAGCAAAAAATGTATGCAGTAATGTAATTAAAGCTGGCATCATAATGCCAAATACCTCAAAGGGCCTGAACTAAGGCTACCCTGGCAACTTTGACTTTACAACACTACATTTCACAAAGTTGATATTTCTTTCTCAGAAACTTCTGGGCTACAAAGCTTTATGGAAAGCTTTGTTTCTGGTTGTATGGCAAAGATAATTTTTTGGAAAACCTGGGCTTCAAAGACAACCTTGGAAAATATGAATTTTAAAAATATTCTAATTGATTTTAGTGGGGGAAAAGAAAAAAATAAAAGAAAGCAAAAACTGACATGACTCAGCAAAGTTTAAAGTTCAATGAAGTCTCCCTGTTCCTATAGATGAGGAAAGTGCTTTTGTTACAGTGACCATGGAAAGGTACAATAATTAGATCTCACTTTTAAAAGTTATAAAATAACCACAAAACCTTCTTACAAGAAAACTACATCTTAACTCTCTGTCCTTAAGTTGAAAACTGCTAATCATTGCTACTTGAAACCACAGCATTTACAGTACAAAAACATCTCCTGTGACCTCTTGCCTTGTCTTGCAAACATCTGCTAAGCTGATGAATGAAGCCACTAGCGCTCAACAGCAGCAGAAGTTCTTCACAGCGCTTTTCTCCTTTCTGAAAAGAGCATGCACTAGGCTCAGCAAAAGCAATCTGCTAATCTAAAGACGTGTAATTCTTTGTGACACCATCTAAACATATATTCATGGGCACATCTCCATCTCTCCTTTCACCATCAACTGGAACTGAAAAAGTGTGAAAATTAGGAAGTGCTCATATGACCTTATAAAAAGCAGATGAAAAAGATCTGTGTAATGCTGGACATCTTCAGCAAAGGGACATTGATGAAGATGGTGCACAGAAAATTTTCAGAAAAAATCAAAATTGCTATTAGCAAATGCTAAGATTCTTCAGTGGGTGATAAACACTAACAGACAGTTCCTGTTAATTCCTCCAATCAGTAAGGAATTGTATCAGACATGAAATGATGTGTGGATTAATGGTCTTGTGCTCCCTAAAGTTATAATATGTGGTAAGACTTAACCTAAAATTTTACTTTCAGTAATGTAAGTGGTACTATATACCAAAAATCATTAATATAAGCTTTTTTTTTAAAAAAAAAGGGGAAGAAAAAGTCATTGTTGGAGATGCAGTCATGTACAGTGACTCCGTGATGACAGACTATTTACTAACAGACTGTTGTGCGAAAGAAACTGATCCATTATCTGGTGTGCAACAAGCCAATAATTACACCCTCTAGAGGGGCATTGATTGTTTATTTCAAGGTTGCACAAGCCTGGATGCCTGGTGGCATTCCACAACTCAAGCATTTCACCTATTAAAGCTTTCTAGTATTGATACATTTTTAGCAAACAAAGGAATTAGTGTTCATTTGCAACAATGCCACAATACATATTTGTTACATCGTTCTTATTAATTAATGTCATATCTTCTACTGGTTAATGATTCTCTTGCTTCCCATGATAATTAGTCTGCCTGCTCATTCTTTCTCTTCTTTTGAGTCGGTGGGCTTCTTGGGTTTGTGGCCTGTGAGCCGGTGGTCTCAGGTTCCCCTGCAGGAATTACCTTTCATCCAGTCAGAGCTAATTTCAGCACAGTTGCTGAGTTTGCTTTATTAGTTTCTCCCTTATCTTGGGAGTTCTACCAGATGTCACATAAATTCTGCATTCTTTGTGTCCAGTATCAGCGAACATCGTTGCTTCCTAAGCCTTGTTAAACCTCCCCCTAGATCTGAGATCATTGAAGCATGTCATGCCCTAAATTTAAACAAGGATTTATTTTTCTGGTATATGGGCATAATTTAGAGTTTGCTTGTTAGCTGCTATCTCTTTCACAGATTAAATCTCCCTTCTTGTTGATTAGCCTTGAAAGCATACAAAGATCAAACATCAAAGAACATCCTTTCTTAAGAAAACTTTTACATATGCCACATGTTGCAATAAGACAGTACATCAAAGATTAATACAAACCTTTGCAGCTGTTTTGTTCTTATCATTTCACCCTTTGGGGACTCAGTTAAATGCACATTTTTATAATGCTGTGTTTTCTAGAAAAATGGTCCACAGGATTATTTCTATCACCAGCTCCTGTGAGCTGCCAAGTAACTCCTTCTATTGACAGGGTGTGACCCCAGCCTCACTTGGACCTTTTGTCAGCTCTTAACTACCTTACAACAGGTTGGCTTTCCTTGCACCCCACCTATGCACTTTGGTACCCTGTTAATGTGATGTAATTTCACACTACCCTGACCACAGGAAAGAAAAGAGAGAGGAATTTTTACATGCCAGAGTTAAAGAAATAATTAATTGTACTACAGTGGGATGGGGATGAGACTTGACATCCATAGCTAAAGAACAGAAAAGGAAGGGTTCACAAAAAGCCTTCCCAAAAGGTATTTTAGACCCAAGAGGAATGAGCTGCTTCTTTCCTCCAAAGTATAAACCATGGTTAAAACACAAGGAGGAGAAATTAATTCAAAAATATAAAATCCAGTGCCTACACCATAAGAAATATTTTTGAATAATAAATAATGAAATTTGAATAAGAAAATTTTGAATAACAAATAATAAATTTTAATTTGAAATTTTGAGAGGAATAGGAGCATGCAGAATGTCCAGACGCTGGCACCAGGTAAGATGCCCCACAAAAGTATACAAATGGGCTCTCCATACCTATTTTCTGCAGTTTTGAGCCTGTAAGCAGCCAGCAATCCATTCAAACCCTTTAATAAAAGCCAGGGTTCATGACTGTAACCTCCCTAACATCACCATTGGTTTGGCACAAGCACTTACAAGAAAGACAAATTTCAAAGTCGAAATGCAAAGAGTCCTTGCACAAAGGGGGGATGAGAGCCAAAAGCATAGAAACATTTCCACCTCCCTCCTGCCCAAATCTGGACACAAGACAAGACAGCGGCATGCAGACAAGCCAATTCTTCGGCTGCTTTTTTCCTAGAGCACACACTAGCACTGCTACAAGACAGCTGCAAGCTGGAAAGCAAAAATCAGCGCGCTCACATTCATCCGCTCAGCCAGAAGTCAAGCTAGAAATGTTCACTCACTCATGGATATTTAAAGGCAGCACCAAGGCAATTGGAGAAAAGCAAAAATCAGAGATGGGCTTGAGTGTGTGCTAGTTCTCTCTTTATAGAGAGAATGGTAAAATAAATCAATTCAGCAGTGGATGTGCCAGGCTGAGTTTCAAAGCCATAAGCTATGACATCTTTTTTTGGTGGGGCTTTTAAAATTTTCTCCTATATGTTATCTAATGGCTGCAGGGCTGCTCTAAAGACCAAGTAGAAAGCCTTCCTAATGACATGAATGAAATGTGTGAGTTAAATAGCAGGGTTGTTGTGATTTCTGTGTCACAGGAGGGATACAGGGACAGAATCATCATGATCCTCTACTGTGGAGGCTTGCATCCTTTGCAGGAGGATGAGAAAAGAAGAAAATGGGAAAGCAATGCTCTGGTCACCACATGCTAGTGGGCAAGAATCCCAGGCAGGCCCCAGCCACCATGTGAAAGCAGAAAACAGAGCCATGCTGTACCTCACCACAGCCTTTCCATGCTCCTGTTTGCAGCAAGGCTTATGGGAGAGACATCTTAGAAAATCCCATGATAAAACATCAATGAAAAACTTCTGGTATATTCCCAAATAAAGAGGCCACAAGTCACTTGTGCCATTCTCAGAATCTCCACAGAAATACCACTGGTATAATTTTTAAAACTTCTCCTAATTTACCATATTGCTACTGCCTATGCGCTAGACTTATAAAAATCTAGGCCCAGGCTAGAAACCTAAAACAAGATTATTTTCCACTCGGTGTAGCTCAGTCAGTACAGTTTGAAAGACCACTGATGTCTAAACTGAAACAAAGCCAGCTAAGCTGGTTAGGCTGTGGGTAAGCAAACACAATTAGGATTTTCCCATTGTGCCGTTCAGCAAACACAGAGGAAGAACAGTTCAGGACCTCCCCTCCTGCTCCTATAATATTGTCTTGCTGGTAGTATAAATCAGATCTCCAGCAGGTTGGAGGCTGCTCCAAAGGCTGCTCTGAACTGCTTAACTCACAGCCTAACCGCCCACGGGCACCCCCTGATTGTGTCCTGGCTGACATCAGGGCTTACCTGTACCCAGTGAAAGGCCTGGCCACTCTCTCCTGTCTTTCTGCTACAGGGCAAAGTCACAGAACCTTATTTAGTGGTAGAAGCCCATAAAATTGCACATAACAGGTTAATTTTGCTATGCAGAGGAAAGGGATTAATACCCAATGTTCAGACAGAAAACTTTCTAAGTTTCTGTCTGCAGGACATGGTGAGGTATCATGACTGAAAAGTCATCAATAGTTTCCAGGTGAATTCCTGTGAGAGGAATTCACCTGAAACTACCAGCAAGACATAAACAAGAAAATTTGTAGGCAGAATTTCCACAGATTTTCGTATTTTCCTCTCATTACCAGTTTCATTATTTTATATTATTTTGGAATTTTATCAGTAACGACATTTAGACTACATTTAAAATGTTCTAGGATACACAGCCTGAAGTCTAGAGGGTAAACATGTTCTTTTCTATATTAACAAAACAAAAATTATTTTTTCCCAAAGAATGCAAAGAGAAACAGAGAATGGAAAAATGCAAACTATAGTCTCTTCATGGTTAAATTGTCCTGATACCTGAGACTGCTATTTTCTATGCTCTGTCACCTGTGCATCATTGGTACCTTCCTTGGGAGGAAATATTCATCTTGATTATCTGTTTGCCATAAAACCAGCTTCCCCAAAAGAGAAAAACTGGTATTTGATATCACCCACAGGTATTTCTAAAGATTCTGGTTAGGCTTAGCAACTACTACAGTTTTCCATCTTTGGCTTCACTCTGTTGTCCTAATTGCAAGTATGCAATGCTCATATTTTTTACATTTTGTTCCATTACAAACATTTAGAGTTTCACAATCAAAGGATGCGATTAAAATATGTTATGAAATATTAGGGCTAATCGTGCTCCTCTGTTGGCTGTCACCTTTTATAACAATTCCTTATTCTCAGCTACATAATTTTAACTACTTTGAGGTCATCATTTTGAGACTGATGACAATCACAGTTATGTTTCTTTTTGTTCCTTGAGTAACTCAGCCAATTTCCTAAGCACGCCAATTTCTTCACCCCTGGCTTTGATCCTGTCAAGAACTGGCTTCAATTCCACTTTCCTCAATATAGCTCCAATATTGCTGAGCATGCAGGTCAACTAACTGAGCTATGCACGTTATACCTCAAATTATGTGAAATGCCAGGTTGAATCCTGGACCTCAGCATTGTTTGAGTTTGTACTTGACAAACAGTCCTGTGGAAGAAACAGAAAGTGGAAGGTGTGACCTGTTAGCTGGAATTTAGGCAAGTGGAGATGTTTAATTAGAGCATTTACTGACAGATTCCCAGACTGCCTTCATGCATTGCACTGCCTCCATAGCACACCAATGCCCAGGTTCCCTGTATGATGTCCCTTCTCCTCGTGATCCCATCCTACACATCCACTCTCAGCTCTCTTTTTTGTCAAAGATTGCATTACTTCATTGACATTACAAAAGCATTTTTTATCCCAAATGGTTTCTTAATTTTCAGAGGATACAGGAAGAAGTTTGAGATTGCCAAGTGAATCAAAACAGATTACGAAATGCCAGTGCTACAGTTAAGTCTGCAAACAGGTATCTCTGCCAGGGAAAAAAAGTATAATATAGCAAGTCTGCTATATTGTATTGAAAAATCACTAGTGTTCTACCAAAATATCTCTGATATAAGTAAAATAAATCTGCTTTCTTGCTCCTCCTACAGATGAACAAAGCCACAGGTACAAAAAACATTGTTTTGGCATTAAAAGGTGTGTGCACCAGAAGAGTCTGTAGCACAGAGTCAGACAGAGATAACATCAGGATGTATCTGCTGAATAAACTTGCACCACAGTTATCTAATTCCTAATTTGGCTAAGAGGCAGTCAAAAAATGAGGTTTCAAAATTAGCAGTTGTACCTACAGAACATTATTAACAGACTGTCTATTTAAATACCCACTGACTGTGTGCATAACTTTCTGTGCACTGGGAGAGAGAAAATTTCCCAAATATAAAGCCATCAGTTCAAACAAACAAACAAACAAACAAAAAACCCCACCAAAGATTACACAAATATTAATTCAGATTATTAGTTATACTTCAGATTTACCCTTTTTTGCCAGTGAAATCAGACTTCATTAAGCTCTCCCATACTCTATATCTTAGTTTTGTGTTTTATGAGCTGTAGTAATAATTTTTGTCAAAACACTGCTCATAGGTATATTGCTTCTGTCTTGCAAAAGCTAGCTCCTTTGAACAAAGGAAATAAATGTTTTCAACATTAAACTACACTCTTAGGTTTAAGTATGCTCTGTTGTGCTTCTCAAATGTTGAAGTGATAAATCAAGTGAAGTTGAATAAAAGGGGCAAGATAAACTCTCGTTTAGGTCGCCCATTTTGGTGTAACCAAAGCAAAATGTTATTGTATTTCTTATCTACCTGTGCTCAAAATTGTTAGTGCCTCTTCAAAACCCTGCAGCCAGAAATGAAAATGTTGGGCAGCGGAGGGGTGTGCTGGTCCCTTACACAAGTCAGAGCCACCCAAGCTGAGTTATCCTGTTTGCTGAGTTCTCCTGTTGCCTTGATTCTTAGGCTCTCTCTTGTCTCTTGCCTCTCTTGCTTCTTTCCTCTTGGCTCTACTGGCAACAGCAGCAACCCAAGAAGCTGCATTTCACAATCAAAAACTGTTTCAGAGTGAATTTGCAGAAGTAACGGCCAGAGGGTACCATTTTCAGTGCTTGTTTTTTCCCCTGCAAAACACCCGCGTGAACAGCAGCATTGACAGCTATGGAGTACAGGAGGAGGAGGTGAGACACGGTCTGACTTGCCCAAGCCGGCTGCTTGCTCTCTGCTGCCGACAGTAGAACATGCCTCCATGAGTTCCAGTCCTTGAGCGAGTACCAGCCGCCAGAGCCGCCAGCCGCACTCGCAGACAGAGCTGCTGCCGCCAGACAGATGGACGGGGAGGGCAGGGCTGCCGTCGCTTCCCTCTGTCCCCCCACAGCCCCGGCAGTGGGGCCGCTCTGCCAGCTGAGTGTCACTCTGTGCCCGGGGTCACTGAGATTTCAGCACCTTAGTAACTAGTGTCAGTTACTGACGTTTCTCACCTGCTGCTGTTCTGTGGTTTTTGGTGGGTTTTTTTTAACTGTTCTTTTTTCACTTACATCTACTCACATTTTCCTCTCCTTATTGGCGGAAAGGGATTTGCTAAACTACAGGGGAGGTAATTCACTTTAGACTGTGCACCCCCTTAACTTGTCTTAAACCAAAACCCACACCTCCTTCAACAAATAGTTTTGTGAGAAATGCTACTAACTTCCAAAAAAAATTAAAAGGTTCATTAAAACCTTATCAAAAATACAAAAGAAGACTGAATAGAGAAAATATTACAGTACTGGGAGCAGTGGATTTTTCCCACCACATGCTCATCCACACCACGGAGGTTTCACCTTTTAGCCCTTCAGTCCCTCCCAAAGTTCTGTCCATCGACTCCTTCCTTGCTGTCCAGTGGTGGAGTTCACTTCCTAAAACCTTGATTGGAGGTCAGGTGCTGCCACAGTAATAAGCAGACCCTCCCAAATGTCCCAAACCCAAACCACCCCGTGATAACAATGCAAGGGGGATAAAACATAACTATAAACCTAGAAAACTTCTCTTCACATATATACATGATATTTGCATTTTAATTGTGAGAGTCAGCCATCACATTACTCATCTATCACAGTCTGACTTGTGGGAAAGAAGGGACAAGACCAAGCTAACGAGGTGATATTCAATTACTTCTTAAAAACTGACCACTTAAGAAAGGTATCTGCTGGCCACTGCATTTCTTTTCAGGAAAAAAAATAATTAGTTTCTCTTATGTGTGAATCTCTGGAATACATTGTAAAGAAGGCTCTCTTCAACATGTACAAAAGAACCTTGCACAGCTTCTTTCTGATGGGATTCTGATGATAGAGAAAATATCTTTTGAAAAAGTACTGTAAATGTTCTGGAAATACCACTACTGTGACCATGAGGACACAGAATTGGATGGACAAGAAGGGACTTCAAATTCCACTGAAATGAGAATCCAAAGCTCCAAGAATTCAGTCCAATATGAACATCTTTTGTAAACTCTCCCATGGCTACCTAACTTTAAAATCTGCCTTAGTCATAAACTGTGAGATTTAAGAAAACAATGTGATAGTGAAACCAGAGGATAATAGAAAGGTTATCAATGGAAACCCATCAGAAAGAATAATGCTGAAAATTAAAAAGTGTTTAAAACAAATAAATAAAGCCCAGGTACTGAAAATCTAACAGGATGAAAAGATATATATGATATACAGCATGCTTAGGCATACTGGAGAAAGAAGCAAGAAAGAATTAATACTTCCTTAGAATTTCTATGCCACACAGAAATATATTTTCCCAGATTAAGAAATGTTTATAACATTATTTTATTATACTGTATTGTATTGTGTTGGATAGTATTGTGCTGTATCATATGGTATAGTGTTGTATCATGTTGTATAGTATTGTATTTTTGAATGCATATTTTATTAAAGGACTACTATAGGGATTTTCAGACCTATGGTGACTGAGTTTGCAAGACCACTGGTGAGCCTCAATAAATGAAGCCAAAGTGTCTAGGAAGGTATCTCCTGGGGTTGCTCATGATAGACCTGGAAATCTCCCTTAATACTGTCACATTGATTGCCCACTCTCAGTGGAGATTGTCCCTGCCTCTGCAGCCTTCAACCTCCAGATCATGAAGAAAACAAACTCAACTAGCCAATCCCACCTATCAGCACAGTAGAAAAAGCAATCAGATGCCATGGGGAGACATTCACATCAGTAAATTTGCTTCTCAGGCTATATGTCTAGAAACAGGTTTAACTGAGTCTGTGAACTAGCTTGGCAGGCTGGGCTAATATTTAACAAGGAGAGTACTATGAGCACTGATGTAGTCTCCAAAGGATTAAACAAATGGCAGGGCACCAAGGATCCTTTGATTTTTCCACTGTCACCACACATGCTCTTGTCCCAGTCTATTAGATAAATATGTTTGAAAGTCAGTACATAAATCCACACTTAGGTATTGATCTGATTTCTAGAAAGGTTCAGCGTAATTCCCACTTTCATCCCAGAACAGCAGGCCCTCTTCATCCCAGGAGAGAAATGCATCTTCTGCTAAGAGTGGGAGCTTTATAAAAGAAGAAGCAAATGTAATGAGATCAGCAAGAAAAATGCCACATGTTTTATGTATCAATATAATAAATCAATGTTACAATAATTGGATTTTTTGCATTTTAATTTGGGTTAAAATAACATGCAACATTACCCAAAATGGCAAGACACTCTGGCAAGTGCACCTGTATAGACAGTTCTCCCTGCTGCCATCTGCATTCCCTTCTGTATCACCATTATCCTATATTCTAGGTAAACACTACCCTTATTCTTTTATAAATTAATTCTCCCTCTCTCTCTCTCTTCTTTTAAATTTTTTTTTTAATTAAGACTATCAAAGGGACAAGCAGAAGCTAGAAACTGTAGAAACTAGTGCCATCAGGTATCTGAAAATGGGTCAGGAATGCACAGACAAATCATCAAGTGCTGAGAAATGAATAAGCCTGTAACATAAAGGCTTGTGGTGACTTAGGAGGGCCATGAAGTAAATGCTTTCTCAGAGTTGGTGATTCTGCATATTCTTTATGTTTCAAACTGCATTCTCAGCAGTTGGTAGAATTATTTTTTCCAAACATATCTTACTTCTGGATATGAAACATGAATACTACTATCTTAATCAAAATTACCTGTATTTGCTCACATTTACAAGGCTTTTAAAATATAGAGTTACAGAGAATTTAAAGACTTGCCAAAACAAGAACATGGACAGTTCTGAAAAGAGTCTGATGCAAATGGCTAATGAGAAACTTCTTCACTAACGTTTTTACATTCACAAATTGAGGAAACATCATCTAAGGCTGCCACAGCAAGAATACTGGGTTGGCATGCAATTAATCCCTTTGCAGAATCCCAAACTGGCCACTATATGAAACAAGTCATTATGGAAACCAGACTAATGTGCATCTTGGTTTTCTTGAGTTGCTACATACTTCTCAAAAGTCACTTAAATCAAGATGTTCAAAAGATTTTAAGAATTTTAGGTAAATGGATCTCTAGGTGTTCTAATTTGGACACCTTGAAGGACACATTAGGCTTCTGTTCAGGGTGGAGCTTACAGGAACCTTGCCAAAGCATGTTCTTTAAAGACTGTCTCAGTCTGTCTATGCATCAGACAGCTGGCTTCTCTAGGGATGCACTGTTAACCTCTGTGTGAGCTACAGTAGAATTACGAGGGGATACAATGGAGATATTTGAGATTTCTGGTGTGCTTGCAAATCTAGTGATACATAGAAATTTGGTGTTATCAGTTAATGAAATTCTGCTAATGAGTACCTGTGGTTACAGAGCAGTGTCTTTATGTCACCTGAAATTGCAGTAACTGCCACAATGCCCCACAGGCCACTGAACATCTAAAAAATCCAGAAAATAAGCAAGACCTCAGAAGCATGTTAGAATTTTAGCTAGATGGGAGGCTTGGATGCTTCACCAAGCAACTTGTGCGGTCTGAAGGTGATATGCTTTACATAATATAGATCAAATTTTCAGTCAATCCTTACTGTCCCAAAAGAACATTTTAACATAAAACCCACTAAATTTGCAGAAAGAAATTATCTGTATACTGATCCCTTTTTATCCAGTTTTGCAGGCATGCAGGTATTTGTGGACACCCCTGAGAACTGAACCAAAGACCAAACAAATTGTTTTTAAGCTTCCAGTACCCAGAGTCTCTCCTCAATGCAAAGATGTAAAAAAGACAAAGGGTGTATCAGAATGGAAAATCTGCCCTTCAATTTAAATGCATGTCCATCTAAAGCATCTGAATATATTTCTTGTAGTGTGTTTATTTTCCTTTGAAATCAAACTGTATTTATTAGTCTTCTTTTAAGTCATGATTATTATTTCCTACAGTCACAAATTGCATGGACTGTTATGTATCCATATGTAGCCATGAAATCCAAATATAAATAACATATAATACACAATTTAAGCAATGCTATAAAACAATACAATAATATAAATAACTATTAGAATCAGGGGCTATCAATCAGTTTTCCTACAAAAGGCATCTTTCAGTGAAAAGCGAGCATAAACCGCTCAACTGCTCAGTTAAGGTCTGCTAAAAAAGTAGACATGAAGCAAATTTTCAAAGACCAGTAACTCTGAGCAATGCCTCATATTAGCTCTAGTCTTCTGAAGTTGGCAGTATGCTGTCTTATTTCTGTTCTGAAGATAATTTTTGTCCTGATATGCAAGTTTCAGTTATGCCCTTAAAATTCCATCCTTTAAAATGTTCCATACTTGTCATAAAATAATTTTGGCTTCTTTACACCCAATACCCTAAACCTAAATGTAAACCAGGTTTACATTTACCCTGTAAACCCATTCATTACAATGTTGCTAGCACTTCACGAGTCTCCATATTGCACCAGATGTAAAGTTTATTCCTTTCTAAGTCCTTGATCCAGTCTTAGCTTCAAGGCATAAGAATTCCTTGGGCTCTTTTGTACGAAGGATCTAAGCAGCTTAAAAAGGTGAATTTCGTTTATGGTTCCACCAATTCATTCTCTGAATTTCATTCTCTGAAATTCTCACCAATTTTCATTCTCTGAGGAAATTTACTGTAGGTTGGTTTTGACACAATACTCTAAAATTTATGGGGTTCCCAAAGAACACCATATAAAAGTATTGGGGTACAGGGAAGGGAGAAAAAACATTCTTCTGAGGAAGTTGAAAACAAAAATAGTATTGTCCTGAAAACTCCTATGGGAGTTAAACTTGTGCTGTTTTTGGAGGAGTAGTGGAGGGCGGGGGTGGGTGTCCTTCCTTAGACCTAAAGAGGGCATTCATAGACCACTACTGTAATATCCTGCCAAATATTTACATATTTGTGGTAAGCAAATTATAATCCACAGATCCAAACTTGCTCAAAAGCACTGAAAAGATAGAAAGGTGAACTGCTACAAGTGAAGTTGTAGGAATGCTTTTATGTCACACAGAAATCTAAGTGATTGCTGCGCCCAGTCAAAAAAACCCAGTTTACAATTACATCAGTCATAAGGAAAGGTATTAAGAAAGGCACATTCTGTCCACAGGTAGAGCTGGGTAGCTTAACAGGTTCTGTACAGCTACACAGACAAAAGAATGTTGCCACCACCATGAGCATTATGTGAACAAGGACACTGCTCACCTGTATTGAAAAAACAGGTGTTGCAGATTCACCTGCTTCCATGTTGCAGCTTCTCTGCTGCCTCAACCCTCTGACGTCTCTACTGATCAACACTGCAGCTACAACACCCATCTCCAAATGCTCATCTCTTTTGTGAAAAATTAAAACACATTAGTTGATTCTCCAGGACTAAGAACTGATCACTTTTAAGATCCCCTGTATCAGGACCACAACACAACTACAGTTTGGTCTTTGCTTAGAAGATGCTCAAAAATACAGAGAAATCCAACAAGGCAAATTAGGGCAACATTTTAATTGTTAGATACATAAAATAAAGTACTAGACTGGGCAGAAATTCCCTGCAGTCTGAATGACCCTATCTGATTCCTATTTCAATGTAGGGAAGAAAAAAAAAAGGAAAACAAATCAATCAGGATTATCAAGAGAAGTAGATACACACTACAGCAATTTTTCTCAGGAAAATAATTGAGTGGAAGATACATGGCCAAGTAAAGCAAATAATCTATCATCTTATTGCATTAAAAAAAATACCAACCACAACAACAACGAAAGAAACCTAGCATAATTTAGATCAGTGGTCTCCACTGATAAATTTGTCAGGGCACAGCAATTACTTAGATTTCTGTGTGACCTAAAAAGATTCTTACAACTTCACTTTTTTTGTGCATCCCTATTAGTAAAGCATTTTTGAGCACACACACCTAGCATACATATATTTATTTTATCAGTCGTATACATACATTACTGAAGTTCTAGTATTTCCTTCTGGCACCCCATTAGATCATCTCATGCGACACTTTGGACACCACTGATTTAGATCATCTAAGTATCCTAAACAACTGCAGTGCTTTGGAAGACAGAAACATCCAAACATGTGGGCTTCTTCCTTAAAATGTTGCAGAAAAGAGTTGGAGGGAGAAATCTCTATTACCTATGGTCAGATATAGTTTTCCAGTTACAAGTAAAGACTATCAAACCATAGGTTACATTCTGCACATTGATTTAGGTTTTAAAGTAATTCAGTCATTAGAGAAATTAAACTAGTAGCTGACCCAGTCACTGGGTAATCAGTTGATGAAAAACTATTTAAAGCACCATCAGAAAAGAAGGTACAAAAAGTATCATATATTAAAAAGAGGCCTTGAGAGTTGAAAATGAGAGCAGAATGTGAGCATTTGCACAAAGAAAATACTACGCAGAATACTCCATGAGCTGACACAACTTTTGGGAGCACAGTAAACTCTGAAAATTAAAATTAGTCTGGACAATGGTGTGTCATTGGCACAACAAGGAGAGGAAATTGAGAAGCACTGGCCAGGATCAACACAGCCAGCTTCACTGAGGCACTTATTTACCACAGCCACAGAGATTCACAACTCAGCATGCCTTAAATTACACCACAGTAATGATAATTCTAATATTATAATATGTATAATTATAAAAATAATTAACTATTATCTTGTTGTACCTTGGAACAGGAGTTCACAATATTTTCAGTAGTACACAGAGAAAGACCATGAAGACCTTGTAGTCTAGTCATCTTCTACATTTCTTTTAGTCCCTACAACGGAGGTGAGATACTCAAATGTCAGCATTACAGAAGAAAGTAGCAGGGAAAAAGTACTGGCAGTCTTTTACTGTCCTTCTTAGGTGAAAGCCTAAAATTATATGCCATAAAATAGTCCAACATATTTTAGAGAAGAATCAGTGGGAAAGATGGTCACTCTGTCCTCTGTTGGACAGCACACCATAAATGTCCAAAAACAATGTATCTCCACCAAAACGTTTCAGGAATGCTACACCTCAAGTCTCTTCAGAGGGCAGATACCCTTCATCAGGAAGCTTACAGTCTTTCAAAGGAGTTTCTGGAACCCTGCTCAGATTCCCAAACCACTATTTCCTGCTTGCCTCATCTGCCAAGTTCTAGGTACCCACGTTCTTGAAGAACTCACAACATGCAAAAAGAAACAGCTCTGAGACAATGGAAGCAGTATGTTTCTCCTCTACAATGAACGTGTCCATCAGAGAATACTTCTTTAAAAGTGTGTCCCTCAAACCAGTCACCCATTTCCTCAGAAGGCAGCTTGCCTCTGATGCTGCTAAGCAAACAAGAGGTCCAAAGTCATCGTCGTTTGAAGCTGTGGCTTCTAAGGATGCACATATTCTTCTTGTGATAAAATCATAGGGTTACCCTGGGGGTATCCTCCTTTTATGGGTCCCTGACATTCCAAACATCACAAGTTAGAAAAGGTCTCCAAGGCAGTTTTTTTGTGAATCTCACAGTATTTTTGAAGGCACTAACCTCTTAGAGGATAAGATTCTGTCCAAAATGGCATATTGAACTAGCTCATTATCATTGGATTAAGTAAAATGTGTAGTTATTTCCTTATTCTTTCTGTTCTGTGAAGCTCTGCTCTTCAGAGCAGTGAAAGAACTGTTATCAGACAACTGGCAAATTTATAATCGGCAATTTAAATTGGACGTTCTCTTCCCTTTCGGAGCAATGCTCCTGCATTTTTACTTTCCATCTCACAAGACGCAATGTTGTAGGCAAATTTAGGTCAAATAAAAAGAAAGAAACAACCAAGAAAATTGTATTTTAAAGGCAATCTACGTTCTCTAAGGCTCCAAGAGTGCCGCACTGTGCCGGCGCTGAGGCACTTGGTCCCTCGGACACCTAGCGGTAAGCAGGCGTTCCGGCAGCGACGAGCCTACCCCGCCCGGGGCTCCTGCGCTCGGTGACGTGGCCCGGGGACAGAACGGCGGGCGGGCACCGGGAGCGCCCCGCCCCAGAGCGGCAACGGGCGGAGCGCGGGCCGGCAGCACGCATGCACCGGCGGGCGGGCAGAGGGAGGAGCCGCGTCCGCCGGGCGGGCTGGGCTCCTCCCTCCTCCTCCTCCTCCTCCTTTTCCTCCTCCTCCTCGTCGCCGTCTTCTTCTTCCCCCTCCCCACCCACCCGCCTCCAGCGCTTTCCCGCCGCCCGCCTTCCACGTACGGCGGGTCCCGCCTCGCGCCGCTGCCGACACGGCCGCCGCTGCCGCTGCGGGAACAAAGGAGCGAAGCGGCGGCGGCGCGGCCGCCAGCCCGGCGCCCCCCGCAACCCTCGCTCTCCCCGCAGTCGCCCGGAGCTGTCCGCGGCGCCTTCTACGGCACCCGCCGCGGGGTTTGTGGCCCCCGCCGGGAACAGGTGAGTGAGGGGTGGCAGGCTGGTCTCGGCTCCGTGGGGCCTTCACCGCGGCGGGGTGTGCCCAGGCCTCCTCTCGGGCGGCCTCGTTGCGTTCGGCCTTCGGCGGGGCCGCTGCAGGGCAGCGCGGGCGGCGAGACAATGAGGTTCCTGTGTCTGGCGGCGGCGTGGGGCCTGCCGGCGGCGGGGCCGACCGTGACTCAGGCGGTTGCGAGGAGTGGCCGGGCCGGAGACCTCCGTCCGCTGCCGCCGCTCCTCAGCCCGACAGCCTTGCGGGTCTTTTGTGTCTGGGTGTCGGGGGAGGTGGAGGGGGTGGGAGACGCAGTTAAGATGCGCAGCACTGCGGGCGCTTGGCAGGGCCCCCCGCTTTGTCTGAGTCAGCCGCCGGACTGCAGCCGCCTGGGGAGTGCCCTGTGCCGGTTCAGTTCCCCGGTACCGACACTGGGCTCTGCCGAGCGCGAGTGAGCGGCGAGTGACCCGCGCAGCCTTTGTGCGTCCTCCTTTTGTTTTATTCCTGTGTTTCTCGTGTTTATCGTGATCCCTCTTCGGAAGGAGGATGTTGAGGCCATTCGGTATGTAGGTCAGTGAGCCCGTTGCTAACGCAGTGCCCAGGTTTTCGGGCTGGTTTCAGCGCGCGTTGGGGCCCTCGTTTTTGTCGTTGCGCCGCCAGTGTGGGATCGCCCGGCCGGACGGCGGCAGCTCGGCCATGGCCTCGGGCCCGAGGGGGTGACTGAGGTGCGCGGCCGGGGCTGCTAACGGGATTTACCCTCCCCATTCTCCGAGTTGGGCTGATGACGGCGGGGTCTCGGTGGAAGGAGACCTTTTTCAAATATCTTTTTCCCTCCTCTCGAAGAGGGGCGGTTGGGTGTAACCCTGCCCGCCCCGGGTTGCGGGGCGCATTGGTGGAGCGATGGTTGCTTTGGGGCGCCCATCGCGGGAGGCGGCGGGCTGGTAATGCCGCATTTTCTGGGCTGCAGGTCAGCACCCGCTCTCCGCGCTCCTCCCTGGAAGGGAAGGGCAGTCGGGTTTCGCCGGCGCCTCCTCCCGGAGCCGGCGGCCTGCGGGAGATATAAATAGGGGCTGACTTCAGCGGGCGGCCCGGGCCCGTCACGCCGCCGCCTGACAGGCGGAAGCGCAGGCGCTCGTCCGCCCATGTGACCGACCCGCCGCGGCGGCAGCGGCACCGCCGAGCGGGCAGGGCCCGGCCCGGAGCTGCGGTAAGGGGTCGGTCGGGGGCCGTCAGCGGTAGCGGGGTTCCCCTTGTCGGGCGGCGCCTTGAAAATGAACGCGGGTGAAACCCCAGCCGTCTCCCGGAGCCTGGAAAAGCACGACTTGTTTGTTCAGCGTTGGGTAGCAACGACTTGAGCGTTCTGTTAGGGGCATGCATTTCAAGTAGTGTAAGACTCTGCCGACCAAAGGAACTGCTGAGTTTCTAGTTTGTACTGGAATATTAGAGTTGGCGTCTAAAGCAACATTTAGCAAGTGGAGAAATTTTAGAGCACTAACTCGGAAATTAAACAGGTCAGTTGATGTTGGCAGTGTGTTTGATAGCATATTGATCTTACCTGGCTAGTAACAAAAGGGCAGAAGTAGTGTTTTGCTGTGTTATATAGACATAATTCTGTATCTTGTCAATGACAAGATTTTTTTAGATTTCCTCTAGGTGGGTCGGGCTTTCTTGTAGCTACTTTGACTGGTGTGTTTGGCTGTAAAACTGTATCAGATAAAGTGAGAAGTCATGTTGTAGCCAGAAAGAATGCTATTTATACCGGGAAGATATTACAAAACTATAAATAATACAGCTATTTATAATTGGAAAATTAGGTCCTGTGACCACTAGCTGACAGGATGAATTTTGCTTGTTTACTTTCTCCCGGTTTTGCTTACTGTCATCCCAGAAGTTTAGTTTAGCTAAAGGCACCTGTCAGTTGCAGTTGTACTAGGGAAACATAAGTACTACTTGTGAGCTCTCTTAATTAGAATCATTTTTCTCTACGCTGTAACGAATTTACTTTTGGCATTTTTGACTTCTAGTAAATCTCAGCTGTCAAATATCTCTTACTGTGACAGTTTCTGAATAGGAAAACAGCAATCCAAAGTTTATACTAAAATGTATTCAGATGCCATATGTGCAGCTTCTACTAAATTTAAATTTTAGTGCAATATTATTGCATTACTTCTCTTTGTAGCAAATGCATGATTACTGTGTTCCAGTTTTATTGCCCTTGGGAGTCAAGGATTTAGCTGCTATGCCGTTTTCTACTAACCTTGCTTTTCAGAGGTTAACAGGTGGTGAAGGTGAAGATATTATTTCTAACATGCTTAGCACTGACTGGCTCTGGAGGTCTTAGAAGTCTTGACACAACCTGGTTAGAGAAGGGTTTTTTTGGTCTGTAAATGTGTAAGCTATGTAACAGAACATACTCAGTAGTTTGGAATTGTTATTGTTATCTCCCTTGGAAGAGTGTTGTGAGAGTAATTGTGAAATTAACCTCAAAATTATGTAAGATCTGTGCTGAAAAAGCAGGGCTTTTCTGCTGGAGTCTCTTGGCTCTACTGGAGTCCAGAAAAATAAGCTATGTTATTTTCCAGAACTGTTTTGTGGGTTTGAGCTCAGTCTTACTTATTCTGCATATCCCCGTGCAGAAGCTGGTACTTAAGGAGATTTTTTGGCTGTCAAATTAACCTGCACATGCAGTTCAGTGCTCAGCAAGTATATTATTTCTCAGTATTAGTATGATGACACTGTCTTGTCTTAAAGGTTCGTAATGATGTTACTTAGCAATAAATTGTGCTCTTGAACAGTATATTAATGTTCATATAACCCTCTTTAAGAATGGTGATATCACTTGGTGAGCAGGCATGCTTAAAATTCTTTTAATTCTTCATACGTTTAACCTGTGATTGATTTTGGTGACATGCCAGCTCCTAATGCAGTTTTTGATTTTATTTACAGCATCGAGATGACTCAGGAGACAAACCAGACCCCAGGGCCTATGCTTTGTAGTACAGGATGTGGATTTTATGGAAATCCTAGGACAAATGGGATGTGTTCAGTTTGCTACAAAGAACATCTTCAGCGACAGCAGAATAGTGGTAGAATCAGCCCAATGGGTAAGGGTGTGGGGAAGTTGTTGGGGGTTGGGTTTCTGTATTTCTGTAGAAATTAAATTTACAGAGGATTACAAGGAATATTAGAATGTTTTGTTGGAGAACTTCTGAAAGCTGAACTGAAAGAATGAATATTCTAAGAAAATACTACTTAAAAGCACAGTAAAGATAAAAATAATTTCTGTGTAATTTGTTCTGGTTTGCTTGGCATTCAATCATAACTTGCTTTCCCACTTAGCCACTTCTGTTAGCATTATTTTATGCAATCTCTATTTTGGTTATTAAGTAAAAGTGTCTTTAAGTAAAAAGTAATGAGCAGTAGCATTGAAAATTATATGCAAGCAGTTCATAGCTGTATAGGAGTCTATTTGATTAATGTGTTTTCTGCGATTTGTTCATAACTTGTCAAATTCTTGTTACCTAGGAACAACCAGTGGTTCAAACAGTCCTACCTCAGACTCTGCATCTGTACAGAGAGCAGACACTAGCTTAAACAACTGTGAAGGTGCTGCTGGCAGCACATCTGAAAAAACAAGGTAAAATTGAGGTTGTACTGTGATGGTTGAATGAGCTGTGAGTGTGCTAGAAGGCCTGCATCAATCCTGCCCTGTTGCGGTGAGTGCCTGCAGAAGAAAACGGGCCTGACAGGGCTCTGTGAATCCATGTAAATTGAAAAATCATTCAGATATTTGGTGTTGTAGTGCTGCAGTAAAAGGAATTGTTTTTGTTTATCTACGGAACTAATTTGTTACAGGCTTGCCTGTTTTTTTCTAGAGAATCTAAAATAGAATAAAGAAGTGTATTTTGAAGATAGTAGAAACATAAGTCAGGAAAATGTATCAGTAGTGACTGAACCAGTAGTTCATTAATGGGTCTGAACAGTTCAAGCTTTTATGACTAATGTAAAACTGATGTACATTTTGTGTTTCATTGTGCTTAAACAGAAACGTGCCTGTTGCCGCTTTGCCTGTAACACAGCAAATGACAGAAATGAGCATTTCAAGAGAGGAAGAATTAAAACCGAAAACAGAGACTGAGCCAGGTATGTTATCAGCGACACTGGGCATAACCACTGTCTTAACATGAGTGCAGGGTGTGTTTACTTTCTGAGTAGCCATCTCCTGTTGTGGTGGTAGTCTTAAGAAATGTGTTTAGGATGCTTTTTGAGTACAGTCTCCTCAGAATAAAGAAAAAGGACTAGTTCCAGAACAGCTTTAAAATATATGTTAATTGTTAGTAAAAGAATTGACACTTATGAGGGTGTTTTTAGATCCCTAACATTTGTTTTTAAAGGTGAGGCACTCTAAAATCGTATTAGGGCAAGGTGTTCTGTTTTGAAGTGGAACTTGGGATTCGGTATGTTATCCAGCAGAACAATTCCAGCTGACTCATGGCAGTCAAAATGGCCTGTTGTGTTTGGAGAAGGGTACTTAATAAATTCCATTCTACAGACAAGTGAGGCTGTTGGGGAAGGGAGAATAGGTGGTTTAGAAACATTAACAGAAGTTGCTTAGGGTTCTTGAACTAATTGAATAATCTGTAGATATACTCAATGCATTGTTTTAGGGAGGTAGGGTAGTTGCAGCTTTAATTGTTATGTGTGAATTGTCCGTTTAACAGTTTTATTCTCATGCTGGATAGTTGTAGCTGGAGTAGTAAAACTTTGATGACTGAGCTATTTCTTGTAGTGAGGCAGAGAGGGAGGGAGGACAGCTTGCTTAACCTAACTAGTGAACAACTAAATTTGTACCAGTTTGTTCAAATGGATATCTTAACGCACCTGTTTTGTTCTTAACAAATCCAGAGTTTTTTATTTAATTTACCAGTTCTGAAACAGTTTTAAAAACTAAAAACTGATATGTAGTAGGAAATCTGTTTACTCAAGCTGAAAGTAAAATCTGTTTTTTCAGTTTTGAAGTCATTGAGATAAAAACAGCATCAGTTGCTACTAAGCACTGTATCAAAGTGGTTTTTATCTAGTTATATCTTTGCCAACAAAGACTGGTCTGACTCTTGATGTTAATTTGCTCAGTATTTGTACAAAGGGTTTTTACCATTTTCATAAGTCATGCAAAATCAAGGTTCTGTGATACGAATTAAAGTACAGCTATACAATATATTGTGTTTTTTCATTATGTGTGGACTTAAGAGGGAATTTTTGCAATTATTAAATTTCTGTAGCTGACATCATTTGAAGAGGCTTCACTATGTGACTGAAAAGTAATTTAAACTTTGCACCAATATTCATTAACACATTGTGGTGTGTTATGAAATCCCACTGGAATGTGTCAAAAAGGAAATAGGAATACGTAAAATGGTAGCAATGCAGAAGTAATAGGTGATTTTGCTTTTCTTAGTTGTCGTTTTTCCAGCTGCAAAGAAAGTCTTTAGTTATTGTTGATGTATAACCTGTTTTTCAGGTACTGTGGGTCAGCTGTATGATAGGTCGCACTGCTCACTATTGATTAGAATGGGGGAAAAATCCAAAGCAGCTCAAAGATACTTAGGAATTGTAGTAAATGATATCACAGGTTGAAACCAGTAAAAGCTGTCACAAGCTTGTGTAGAGATGGTTGGAAATACTACCAGAGAACTTAAATGGCTCTGGAAAAACTTGAAAACTTGAAAAAACTACCTTCTGAGAGAACATACCTGTAAATTCATGGGGCAGCCTCAGCTGCTATGATGCCCAAGTTCCCTTTTAAGTGTTGTTGTTTGGCATAGATCCTAGACAGTGTAAGATAATGTCCTTATATACTGTTCTAACAGTTTGTTGGACATCTTAATTTAACAGTGTTGGCTATATTTAGTGGTGCATTACTCTGTCTTACAGGCAAGAGAAGCTGGCCAAGACTTTTTATTAAAAATTCCTGGTGTGTCTGGACTAGGCAGATTTTTTATCTTCCTTTTTTCCAGTAGCATCCGTTATGTGTTGGTCTCTTGAAGACAAGCTGGAACAATGGTAAATAATTTGCATCACCTGATAGCAACAAAAGTTAATACTTTCTTTGAGATATGATTCTGTAAAATAATGCAGTCATGGAGTTGTTAATGAAATAACTGTGTAGCTCTAAGCATAGCATGACACTAGAGACAATTTCATAACCAGATGGTACTAGATCATGAGCTGTATCTTTGACAGTATGAAGTCACATTCTCTTTTGCCTGCTGTTCATTAGCAAAAGAGATTTTGTATGCTTCCCTTACAAATTAGAAAGTTTAAAAGAAGGATTATATCTGGTAAATTAATTTTTTTTGCGGTCTTGTAGCATAAAATTATACTTCTTTTGCTTTTGGAATTGAAACAACTGACTAGAAAGTGGAGAAGTTGTGAAAAAAATAAACTATGAAGTTTAACAAGCTTGCTTCTCTTGATTTTGTTGGGATTTTGTGTTTTTACTTTGCTCAGGTTGATTTTGCAACCTAGATTTGCCTTTAGGGGAAACCTGGTGCTAAGACAATTTTACCTTAACATCTGACGAAAGGCATGGTGGATGTAACTCTGCTGTACCTGACATGATTGTTTTCTTGTAACTTGTTGAAGTGCTCTGAATCTTGACTGCATGCCAGGCACCCATCAAAGCCTCACTTGCCTCCGCAGCTGGACAGGGGAGAGACAATAAAATGAGGGGTTAATAGGTTGAGATAAGGACGGGGAGAGATCCCTCCCCTGATACCTGTCAGGGGCAAAACAGACTTGAATTAGAGGTGTGGAGTTTATCATTAACAACATCAGAGCAGGATAATGAGAAGTAAAAACAGACCTTAAAAACACCTTCCCCCCACATCCTCTGTGCCTCCTACCCCAGTGGTGCCAGGAGCCAGGGTTGTGGTCAGTTCATCACCCAAAGCTCCTCCTGCTCAGGGAGAGAAGTAATTCTCTTGCTGCACTATGAAGTCCCTCTCACTGAAGAGAGCTCTTTATGTATTTCTCCAACATGAATGTGTGTCAGGAGCAGCAGGTCCCTGAGAACTGCTGCAATATGAGCCCATCCCATGGGCAAGGGCAGCCCTCAAACTCCTGCAGGGTGGGTCACTTTTCCATGGGGTGCAGTCTTTCAAGGACAGGCTGCTCCAGCCTGGGAGCAGAACCGCTCTCTCCACAGGTCTCCCATGGGGTCACAGCCTCCCTTCAGGCATCCCCCTTCTCTGGTGTGAGGCTCCTCCCTGGGCTGCAGATGGATCTCTGCATCCCCGTGGACCTCTGTGGCTGCAGGGTCTCAGCTGCTTCACCATGGTCTGCACCACGGGCTGCAGGGGAATCTCAGCTCCAATGCCTGGAGCACCTCCTGCCCCTCCTTCACTGACCTTGGTGTCTGCAGAGTTGTTCTTCTCACAAGTGATTACAGCTGATGCTGTGCAACAGCTTCTGTTTTTCTTTGTACTTAAATATGTTACCACAGAGCTGTTACCACCGTTTCTGATTGGCCAGAAAACAGCACAATCCAATTTGGAGCTACAGGAATTGGCTCTGCCAGACACGGAAGAAGCTTCTACCATCTTCTGATAAAAGCCACCTCTGTAGCCTTGCACTACCAAGACCAGGCCATGCAAAACTAATACAGCACTAAAAAGAAATGGTTTTAAAAACAAGTTTGTTTCAACAATTGTATTGTTTTAATGCACAGCATATTTTTAGCATTTTCTTAGACTTTTATAGGTGATTATTTTGCTAAATGATCAGCCTCTAGTCAGGTCTGTCAGGGTTTCCAGACACAGTATCAGCACTGGCTCAAGAGCGTAGTACTTTTTGTGCTTGTTTTTGGTTGGGTTGGGTTTTTTAATGCAGTAATGCTCTGATTTAGGGATTAGTGTTATATGTAAGTAGTATGCCTTATGAAAAAGTAAACCAGAAATTGGACTGATAATGGTATTTTGTAAGTTGCATATTTTAAAAATACCCAAATATTGTTAACTTCCATCCGTGCTGTAACTTACTCTTCCATTCAGCAGCAGTGTTAGAAGACAGCAGGCAATGCTGGTTGGCCTGTCTCTTTGCTCTATCAAGCTGTTAGGATTAGAGCTGTTTTACAGCTGTTGGGGATTCAAGTTGAGGGACCCTGTAATGGGTTACTACCCTTGCTATGCTGTAGGTAGAGGCAGTGTGTTGCAGTTAATATTGTGAGTAAGATGTAAGTAAGGTAGCTTATTATGTCTGGTAAGATCAAGATGGACGTACATGATGTTCCTTAAATCTGGTTGTAATGAGTGCCTTGTTTGTTCTGGTTTGTTTTCACACATGACTGTAGTAATTTCACCATGTTGCTCACTGTAAACAGTTCCATTGTATTAGTAACACAGTCTGATATGGTAATTCTAGATTGTGTTTGAAGTAATTAGCTTGTCTTCATGTTTCCCATGCTTGCTGTAGCTTTAGTAAACACTCCTGATTGAAAAATTTCAGAAATTAAGTCTCTTGTAAGCACTGAAGCTGTCCACTGCATAGAAAAACACTGAGGACCTAACTGCTGGCACTCTGTGTGTTGGTGATAGCACATTATTATTATTATTATTATTATTCTAATAGTGATACACCATGCATGTCAAGTCTTTATGATAAGCAAATTAAACTGTGTTTCTGTGTGATACTGAAACTGGGGAATCAGTATGTTGTATTAATGGGGCATATTAATTTAAGGTGTTAAATACGCAAATGGAAGAGTTAGAGTTAGGCATGGAGAATTGAGTGGCATGCTGCAGAACATTTATATTCCCACTCTTCAACATGAAAATAAGCATGATGGAGGTTTGTTCTGCAGCCTTTCATCACAGGCACATAGGTTGGCATAGAAGTTACAGTTCCTGAGCAAAAGTTCGACAAAGCATAATAGGTACTGCCCATCCTTCCAGACTAAAGTTTTATGTACAAGCACCTTGTCTTAGATTAACCCCAGCTGATAGCTAAGTGCTATGCAGCCACTCACTCAGTTCTTGCTCTCCGGTGCTGAGGACACTTGTGGAGGAGAAAACGAAACCCCATGTGTTAAGATAAAAACAGCTTAACAATTAAAATGAAGGAAGATAAGCAATGCTGATGGTAATAACAATATAATTGTAATGAGAAGGAGGAATAAACTCCAGAGACTTCGCAAGTGGAGCATACTGCATTTGGTCACCACCTGCTGACTGATGCCCAGCTCATTCCCCAGCAGTGATTGGCAGCTCCCAGTCACCATCCCCCATTTATACATTGGGAAGTGTGTTCTGTTGTGTGGACTATTCCTTTGGCTTGTTCATTTAGGTCAGCTGTCCCAGTGATTCTCTCCCCTGGCTTTTTGTGCACCTGTTTGCTTGCAGAGCACATGAAACTGAGAAGTCCCTGTTTTCAAGTAAAAGCACTATTTAGCAATATTTAAAACACTGGTTTTATTATTTAACACTAGTAATATATCAGCATTATTCTCATACTGAATCCAAAATGCAGCACTGTACCAGCTACTGAGAATAAAATAACTCTATCCCAGCTGAAAACAGGGCAGTTGTGCTAATGCGCAGTATAAGGATTGTATTGTGTTAGTACTTCTGTTACTACTACTATTGTTTCAGCTCCATAACTGCAGAAATGCATCTAATGTATTTTGGATAACTTCTGACTTGACCTTTTCTCTCTCTTGTTTTGTTTTTTTCTGTTTCTTCAATGCTGGGAGCAGTTACCTTCATCAAGTCACAGTCCTTAATTTCCCTGCACTTTCAGGAATTTGTGCCATTGTTATCCTTTAAGTTTAAGGTGTTTAGATTTTATTTTGGTGAATTTTTCTTCAGTCAGAGAAGCTTCTAAAAACTGTTCTGTTACTTTTGTATCCCTTTCTGGTCATTTTAGATATGGGGAATGTTAGAAAATAGTACTGATGGATTTTCAGGGTGTTTTCTTCAACTGAAATATTGGATTCATTCCTTTTCAGAGTGAAAGCTCTGTAATAGTGATACTGATACATGTTTTTTTTTTTAGTAGCCGTACTGTTTTATATAAGAAAGCTGCTGACAGCTTTGAACGTTCTTAGTGTAGTTCTTAATTTTGCATGGCATTCCCATGAGTCTAAGACCTTTATTCTTCAGTTCGTAGAACCTTTTTGCATGTAGATTGAGTAGCTGTTGTACTTTGTCCTGTGGCTGACTGGTTCCATCAGTGGCCTTGCTGCTCCTCTTGTAAGGATGCATCTTATCTTTAGGCAACACTTGAAGGAAATTTTCCAGAATTCGTGATGAAATGCCTGCATTTGTGTAGACTTTTTCAGGGAGACACATCCAGTATAGGATTAGGTTAGTCTTCATCATTAATTTGCTAGGATAGTAGCCATCTTTGGCCATGATGGTAATGCATATTTATAGTGCCTACCGGCAATCATATAAGACCAAAATAGTGTTAATAAAAGCTTACCCAGTTCTGGAAATCAGTTGTCCCTAAAGTTTTTGGCATTGTACTAGGGGAACTGATCTGGTGAAATTTGAGTGAAGTAAATCTTTGCAGGTCTTGAGCCAGAGACAGGAGGGGACATGACCAGGGTGATGGAGGGGACTACACAGAACCATAGAACCATTTGGGTTGGAAAGGGCTTTATAGATCATCTAGTTCTAAGTCCTCTGTTCCTGTGCATCACTACTCTTAAAGAATTTCTGCCTAGCATCTAATATATGTCTATCTTGTAATTCAGAAGTGTTTCCCCTGATCCTATCACTATCTGCCCACATATAAATCTATCCCTTTGTTTTATTATCCCTCTCAGCTTAGAGAGGTTTCAGTAAGGTCTTCCTAGAGCCTTGTCATCTCCATGCTGAACAATCCCATCTCTCAGCTTGGCTTCATAGGAGAGGTGCTTCAGCCTCCTAATCATCTTTGTGGCCCTCCTCTGGTTAACCCCGCAGATTTACGTCTTTCCTGTGCTGAGAACCCCAGAGCTGGATTCAGCACTCCAGATGGGGTAAACAGTAGCAGAGTAGATGGACAGGTATTGAGCTCATTTCGTAAGTTTGTCCAGATCTCCCTGTCTGGCGTCCCCTCCTTCATGCTGAGGATATGCTTAATCCCTGTCTGTGTAACTGATTAAGATATTCAAGAGCAGGGTTCCCAAGACAGAGCCCTGAGGGATGCCACTCATCACCAGTTTCCACCTGGACTTGAACCATTGACCACACCTCTCTGGCTGTGTCCATCCAGTCAATTCCTTATCCACCACGTAGTCCATTCTTCAATTCCATGTTTCTCCAGTTTGGAGATCAGGACGAAAAAGTGCATGCGTGCCAGTAAGAGCTCTTTTACAGTGGTGAGAATTTTTAGTGGTGAGGAGTTTGCTTCATCTGAACACTGTTACTGAGGAAGCAGGTCGACAGGTACCAGTAACCACTATTTTACAGCTTTTGGCACTTCTTCAGCTACCTGTTCTTTGGTGATACATAAGTCATTTTGAGCACTTTGATTAACACTGTGATTTCTGGCATGAATTTAAGTTAATATCTTGAGGACCGGAATTGTACTTGCCCAGCTGGATTTGTCTTTTGTGTTAAAGGAAGCCTTTTGTGGCAAACCTACTGTAAGAACAGTATTTTGATTTAGATAGGCTCTTGATGTCATGGCAGAACAACTGCAGTTTTCAGTATTTTTCATCTGCAGATTGGTGAAAAAGGAATTTTGTTCTGAGCTCTAGGGGACAGGGCGGGCAACTTTTTTGTCTGTCCTCACCATTTCTCAGAAGCACATTTATGAACATTTAACATCATAAAAGCCAATCAGACTAAAGTCTGCTGGCATAAAATAATAGCAGAATCCTTTATCCTTGGACAGTAATAAATGGAACATTTTAATTTGGATTTAGGGAGCTGTGTCCCCTCTTGGCTTGGTACCTTTTAGTGACTATTACTGCATGTTGTGTCCTGCTTTTCCTCCTTGGAAGATATTTTAGTTGTGGGGGAAGGATCCTGTTCAGCAGCTCTTTCAGGGAACGTGCTGCTGCAGTTTCTTAGAATCACTTTCATCGCTTTACACATTGTGGGCTGCCATTGTTGCAGTTTCTTGATCCTAAGACGGAAGTATGCTTGTAGTAATTGGTAACATTTTCCCTAGATTAATTTGTTCTCAGAGGCTTTGTTTTGTGGTGGAGTGATCTACTAAGCTGTCTTTTTGCCTTGGTAATTCCTGGGAAGTTTTAATTTTTGCTTCCTTGTTGACATGTTAGGCAGTGATATAAATGGTTCTCTTCTCATTTTCATTTTTTCTTAGTGTATGTTGGGAGTGACTTTATGTTACTGTTGATTTGCCCCCCTCTATATTTTCTTTAGCATATGATTGAAACAGCATGCATGCTCCCAGGGCTCAAAATTTTAAGTTACTTCTGACACAGATGAAGCTTTCTCTTTACTAACTACACACCAAATTGCAATGTGTGTGTTTCTGGTTCCTGTTATTCATCAGGTTTGGCTTACAATTAGCATTTCATTTTGAAACAAACTAGCAATATAACAAATCTTAAAAAAAGAGATTTGACTATACTTTTGGGGAGGTGTTCAGTCTTTGTATTTTTTTAAGGCCATAGCTGACAGTTCTTAGCCAAGGTGCATAACATCTAACAGGTACACTCAGTTTGTGATATTGCTGGCTGTTAGGCCAGTTTTTGGTCTCAGGCTCTCTAGTAGACAAACTGGTACTGAACAGTGATTTGCTTAGGATTTAAAGACAAGTTCAGATTGTCATATTTGTTCATCTAGAAAATCTTAATCAAAACAAATTCTTTTCACCAAAAAAATGTTATAAAATATCTGCAATGTGACCAAAAAAACCCCATCAGGTTGTAAATGACCTTGGTTGTTCATTAGCACTGTTGCTATGATGTAGAGATATAAAAAATGTTAGCAGTCATTTGTTTTACTGCGTGGAATTTCTTGGTGATGAGCACTGAAGGTTCCCTGTTACTTCTGAGAGTTTGTTGCTTATAAGTCTTATTTATATTCTGAAGTCTTGCCTGGGGCCTTTCTTGTACAGTGAATTGTGAAGTTTTCTATGACAATGCAAACACAATTTTAAAAAGCAAGTACTATTCAAAAGAATATCATCTAACAAACAATATTTGTATGAAGTTGACTGCAAATATGTCCTTGAGGCTTATGTATTCCATTTATTATGAAACGCATTTTGTAATAAATAGATGTTATGATAGATGTTATCATGCTCTGAGAGTGTTCAGCAAACTTGTACCAAGAGCAGGTATTACAGTTGTGTACAAGTGCATCTCTCAGCTTTCCTTAGTTCCAGTTTTGGATATGAAGAGGATATCAATTTAAAAAAATTAAACTTTTGGGGTAAAACACTTTTTGCAATAAAACAGCCATGTCTAAATATGTGCTAAAGATGTCTGAAGAGGCAATTGAGAAAGTACTCATTTTGACTATACCTGCTTGAACACCGAAACGGAATAAATTGCAAAAAATACAAATATGCAATGCAAATCTGCACTTTGTTATTTAAATGAGGGCTCTTTATAACTGTGTATTTTGTAGCTGTGTTCTGGATCTGTCATAGAATTAGGGTTCTAGCTGCTGTCTTGGTGAACTGCTTTAGATACCTGACTTCACTGCAGAAGTGGCAAAACAACCCAGTACTATTGCAGGAACACATTACTGAATTTCTTTTTCTTTTTTTTCCTAAAATATGTTCCTGTTAGTTATATCTTCTACAGAGGTATCTGTGTTCAGCAACTTTAGCTGTGACAATATTGTTACTTTTTAGATTAAGTATTACTTGATCATATGATTTATTTAAATATAAAAAGTGTACATGGAATTTCTGTCATGCTTTTCAAGCTTGTGTAGATATATAGAGTAAATGCCATATATTTTCTAGCTGGTTGAAATGTGGGGAATAATCTGAGTGTCTCAAGTAGTCGGAAGGAGTGGATAAAAATCTTAATTTCTGATTCATGTTTTTAGACTAGTTAGTGTAGTACTGTAGGCAACAGATGTCAGGATCTTAGTGGTTGAATTCATTCTTACTGTATGCATACTATTGGATACCTCATGAAGTTTAGAAAAGCAAATTTAACCCTTATTTCCTTTGTGTGCTTTTAACAGTTGTTACTCAACCAAGCCCATCAGTTTCTCAGCCTGGTACTTCAGAGAGTGAGGAGAGAGCTGCTGAACTGCCGAAACCAAAGAAGAACAGATGTTTCATGTGCAGGAAGAAGGTTGGCCTTACAGGTATGAGAATACCTGTAATAAAATTTTAAACAAATTTTCATTATTAGTTACCTCTTGCTAGATTAAACTTGACAAAATTTGTGTTTTATTAGATTTATCAGCTTTTTCACAATTCACACAACTTTGTAAGTCCATATTTTTTTTCTTACTCTGTATGTCATAGTAGACAAACATATCCCCTTTGTAGTGACTGCACCCTTAATTAACACCACAATTAAAAACTAATTCCAAGTAACATTTTTTCTTTTTCTGTGCACTTTTCAGGATTTGACTGCCGATGTGGAAACCTATTTTGTGGACTTCACCGTTATTCTGACAAGCATAATTGCCCATATGATTACAAAGCAGAAGCTGCAGCAAAAATCAGAAAAGAGAATCCAGTTGTGGTGGCTGAAAAAATTCAGAGAATATAAATTAATGTGCTTGTGAAAAGACTGACTGACTTTTTGTGGGGCTTTTTTTTCAATACATCCTAAAAACCATGAAAAGAGCAGGTGCATGGTCATTTTCCTTTGTTTTCCAAAGTTTTACTTCTAGTCCTGTCTGTCTAAATGATACTTCAAATGTTTGGGTGTTTGTTACAGGCAGAATTGGATAGATACAGCCCTTGAAAATGTATATGCCCTCCCCAGAATAGATGGATGATCAGAAACCTGTACAGGAATACACATGCACAGAGGACAGACTCTAGTTCACATGTGCCAAACAGATGTATGCAATCTGCATGTGTGCAGCAGCTCTGCCTTTTGAGATGTGCATGAGGTATTTAATGTTCGGCTAATGTTATATGCCTGTTTTGGAGAAGGATACATCAAAACAGTTGGCAGTCTACTTCTATCATTTAAAATCTCATTCTACTTTTAGTTGCCACACTCCCGTTTTAGTTTTCCAGCAGAATGCAAGCTGTGTAGAGGGGTCTACCATCACAGTAAGATGAGCGTCTTTGCCATATTTAAGTCACTTAACAACTACAGTGAGAAAAATGTAAAAAATCAGATACATATAAGAAGAAAATTGTTTTGTAAAAGATTACCTTAACTTAAGAATCCTGAAAAAAAGTTCCCAAAGGAAATGTCCCATTAGGAGCTTAAGAACTGGCCTGCAACAGAGTTGTCCGCTTTTCCTTGCCTAGCTGAAAATGTTGTGTAGCACAATATTGTAAGATTGGTTTTCAAAACACAGTTACAAATGTTTCTAGACATATCACAGCATCTCTATCAAGCAACACGGGTCTGAATAAGTTGCTAAAATACTAGAGCAGTTTATTATTCATGTACTACTTATGTTCTGTGTGTTCCAAGTTCAAAAGAATATTAGGAATTAATTTTTCTAGTTTTAAATGTAACGATTGCACCGTTCTGCATGGAAAACCATACCTAACATGGCTGCTGTAGACTTAAATGGTAGCTGGAACCACTCTTGGAGGGCTGCTTTATAATTTTTAATTGTACTTGGGTATAGGACTGTAGTGTTCTTGGGTGTATTGCATGGGCTGCGTTATCTACGGCATTGTACAATAACAACTCTAGAAAAGGCAGTATTTTTCACTGATGCTTGTCTGGTAATATATATCACTTCTGTGTTATAATGGAAGGGGTTTTTGTGATGTATGAAACTTGTGTTTTTTATATAAACAAATACGGTTTAGACTAGTGTTGTGGTAATGCCTGTTCTCATTTGTAAATAGTTACATACATACACAAGGCACTACTCCTACCTGATTTTTGTTGGCAGTTTTCAGTCTTGGTTTTTACTTCACTATTAAAAGTGTCAGGTTTTCGCTTCTAACTTTGTTCTTCTGAGTTATTAGATATGCAAACATGTACAGATAGTTCATATTTATGTATTGCACATAAGCTACCCAGCATCTATGCTATATTGTATTATGTAAATAATAAAAATAATGTACAGAAGGAAATACTTCCTTTTATGGTAGTTCATTGGTTTTAGTTCTTGCTGTAATGAGAATGTGACCTTGTAGAGGATCAAGTGCAAAGTTTAATATAAGTTCTTACAGATATTGTCCTATGCGTAAGCTTGCCTATGTCCTTACTTGGATATAACAGCTTGCTTTTTTGAGACAAATAGCCATGAGCAACTGGGGTAGAGGTAACTACTTGATGACCTGACAAAAATGCCAGCAAGTAACAATGTGCTTTAAAGGGAGAAAAGTATTAGCAACGAACGTCTGACTTACTTCCAGTGGATTTGTCATGATAGAGCCAGAACACTGACTAAACTGTTCTGTCCACATCTTCACCAGCAGACCCCATCAGTTACTGTCAGTGTCAGCAACCCCATACAGGTGGTAAATACACCTGGTTTATCCTTTCCAGTGGGAAGGAAAAGGATACAGTACACAGCACATGTTGCAATGGAGAAAGACATCTTCAATACTGGATGATCCATAAAAATTGCTTATATCAGAAATGGATAATGTGTATTCCACCAGTCAGCTGATAGCCAACGTGATAAGTTAACACTCCAGCCACTGTGTGTACCTCCAGTAAGGGAACACAGGCATGCTCTGGGACTTTGCCATGGAACTGCTTTAAAACACCAAAATTACAGTATTTCTACCTTATGTATTAAAGCGACATCTGCAACTGCATTTCAGCATAAAGGTGTTGACTTTTTTTTTGTACCTGAGAATGCCCTGTAGCTGACTGTTTGAAGAACTGTCTGGTTTTGATACTTTCTTTGCTAGAACGGTTTAGGACTGGTACTAGTACTGATACTGATGTTTTATGATTATGGTGGTCTCAATCTCAGTCTGATTTTTTTTGTATGAAGGTTGTACTTGCAAACACTTGTTGAAATACTTGATCTTGGTACATCTGTACAGCAAAGTATGGAATGAAAAACCCTTCTTTTTCTTGTAAAATCATTAACTGTATCATGTAAATTACATTTAAGTGGAGTATGAGCATCTCCTTAAGTCTGCAAGTCGGCCAGTGCTTTGTTCTTTTAATAGTGTATGTCCTGAGCACTGATTCGGTTGAGGCTCACAAAACAAAGGAGGGGAAAGCTGTTTGAAAAGAGCAGGTATTGACAAAGTATGTGGATGGGGACACTATTCAGACTTAAGTGTAAACACTGGTACATTTTCCAAGAAAGAAACATAATTGCTTCATGTGTCACTGATCCTCCTTAACATTTGCTTGTTAGACTGAGATCTTTTTAACTCTTGCATAAACACAAGTTCTGGGAAAAGTCTTACTCTGTTTTACACAATATTACTAGATGGTGGTGACTTTTTAGTTGGGAAACAGAAAGGGCCATATAAACACGTGAATAAATGAAAACACCTAGGTCATCATTTCATAATCTTCAATCTCAAATGCTTGCCTAGCCCCAAGTGTTATGGCTCTGCACTACTATTTTCCACAGGATTCTGGGCAAACTTACTGACAGTTGTTACTGTTAAACCTGAAATTTGGAATGTAAGTATGGCCTTCTTGTGGTGGTTCCAATGCTGATGAGCTGCCAGATGCTTTGGTTGATTGTTGGTTTTGATGCATAAGGATGCCATGGGGCCAGGAACCCCTGACTACCAACACCCCTGACATGGTGCTTAAATCTTTGAAACCCTGCTATTGATCACTGGTGACTCTCCTTTGGAAGATCATTGTTCACAGGTGTAACGGAATGTCTTAGATGCTTTAGTCACTGAAAGGGTACTTAAGGATTTGACTCAGGTCTGGTGTCACTGATGAGTCAAAATGCATGTCATTTTTCCCATGTTCCTAAGCTGCTCTGCAGTATCATCTGATGCATCTTGCTTGAAGGAGGAAACGTACAGCAAATAAGGAATTGGTTTGTTTCACGTATCCAAGTGAAAGCAGCTATGACTCAGTCACAAATGGAACTTTGCTTTCTGTATAGATGTGTGATTTTTTGCTGCTTTCATTAGTTTCTCTGTCAGCCAGAAATAACAGTTTTTCTCACAAGTAACATATTAGTGGCTCCCATGATCTTTTTCTGTAATTAAATACCCAGGATGTTGATGGACTGCTTTCTGATTTAGGACACAAAGAGCTTTGGCAGTATACCTGAAAGTACCTGGATGGCATTGGAATTGACATGTGACAAACATGAGTAGTTAGAAAATAACTGAATAGTTAGAAAACTACAGCTGAAAAAATAATGAGTGACTGTATGTTGAAATACAGTGCAGGAACAAAGTTCTGTCTGTGAGTGCGGTGAGAGTTATCATCACAGAGAGTTTTAAGTGCCATTTTGCAAACCTGGGTTGTCACTTAATCTACTGTAAACACTTGGGAGAAAGCGCTTCAGCCTTTAAGTTTCCTGTTCCAGAAGTAATTTAGTGATGGCCAAAGAAGCAGTGTTGGAGTTTGGAGGTTTTTTTCATCAAAGGAAATACAGAGGCCATTTCTGCTTGAAAGGGCACATCAGCCGAATAAAGCCAAACCAAAGACGGGATCACTCATAGTATGAAGATTTGAGTTCTGTAGGAGGCAAATTAGCAGAATATCAGCAGTCTGTGATTTGATGTAAATTAAATGAAAATAGGGGTAAAGATGGGAGTACTGAAATAAATGGAAGAATCAACATCTACAATAGTCATCAAAAACTGGCTTGACTGTTTTATTTGTGTAGGTAGAATCTATTATTTAAAAAAAAAAAGTTGATAATTGAAATTAGTAGTGTCATAGCTTCCTGAAGAAGTTGTCCTGTACATATCTTTTGTACTAGATGGTAAGATGCAGATGACAAATCCTTTTTTTAATGCCTATTTCATTTCAGTGTGTGTTTCAGTTGTGAGCTCATGGCCAGATTTGTAGCAGCATTGGAAGATGGGCTTCTCAGGTGAGTGTTACTTCAGCTCAAACTGCCTAAGTGAGATATCTGTGTCTTCATTAAATCCCCTTGTGATGCTCTTTCTTTTCTGTCTGTATCTACAACCAGTTCACCAGCATTTATTTCCAAGCAGCAGTAAGCCTGCTTACCACAATTTGAGGTTTATTCACTATGAAGAGAAGACAAAAAATAAATGGGATAATTATATTTACAACTTTTGTAACGTTGTTGGCATAATCTTGTGAGAGGTGTTAAAAGCAGAAAGGATTTGCCAAGCTATTGCATGGCAAGCGTGGAGGTGAAGAAATGCTACCTACAGCTCTGACCTTTCGCTTTTGGAGACCTACAATACCTGTGTCTAATATTTTTGCCTGTTTAATATGTTTTCAAATATAGCAAAAGAAAATAAAGTCTCACTGTGAATCTTCACTTGGTAGTATCAGTGAGATTGTAGCACAAATCTGAGGAAAAGGAAATCAATTTAATTCACTATCCCTCATTCTTGTTCATCTACTCTTTACCACAATGCACATATATATTGTTTAAAACCCACCCAGCCTGTGCCATTTTTTGATTATGGTTTTCCTGGAGTGGAAAATATTTTTAGATGTGATTGAATTTTCTTTAATGCGTCAGGGAGAAGTTGGGTGCATGATGTCTGTCCCCTGAGTTCCCAAGAAAGCCTGTGAAGCAGTTTGTGCACAGGACTATTTGACTTCGATAATACTTCTGGGAGACCAGGTCAGATTGGGTTTAAACAGGATTAGGCTAAAGAAGATATTCCTTAGTTGTATTTTAAGTAGCATGGGATTTATATGGGGAAAGTAGATTTATGACCCTGGAAAAATCTTGATCCCTCTCAGTTTGGTTTCAGTCTTCAGAGTGAGACTGAGCTGGTTCCTTCGATTGCTGGATTCATATGAAGAATAATACCCTTACTGATTTGTGGATTTCTGTTAGAATTCCTGACTGACCAAAATCTTGGATCTTTTGTTGTCAATTCAGTCACGACAGCAACTCGAGGAAAGTTCAGAGTACTGGGTCTAGTGTGAGGATGATGCACAGGCAGGCAGGAGAGGTGAGGCCACACACACTGTTGAGGAATCATGGTTTCAGTCTCTGTGCTGAAACAGTTTGGCTGGTAGCTTCAAGCATAGCAGTGATGAAAAGATTAGCATTTGCCATTGTGACTTAGGTTTGCTAGCTGAGTGTGAGCCAGTAACCTGCAGGTTGCAGAGATAGCTTTGCATTTAAGTGGATATTTTCGCTGAAACTAGTTAGTAATTACATGTCTGGACCTGCCAATAGATAAAGGTCCGACAGTAGCTGCAGTTCTCTGGCTTCTCAGCAACATTTTCTAAGCTAGAGTTTTGAAATTGTACTATGTTAGGAAATGGCCCAGAGATTCAAGTTAATTTACTCATTTCACCTAAGAAGGGGTGGTTGTGTTTGTCATCTGCTGAGGCTGAATCACAGTTCAGCGCAGAGTCATTTCACAGTGTTGGCCAGCCTTCAGTAAATAGAGGCATGTAACACTCACTCTGCAAATACCTTACTGGAGGCCAAAGGTTATATCAGTCAACAGTAGCATCAGGACTTTTACTGACTCTGCCTCTTTGTTTTCCAGAGCCCCTCATGCTGGTGGGTAAGGGTTGCTGTCCTCATGCACAGAGGGGAGGAGAAAGCATGGAAGGGGTCAGTGAGGACACTGTCCTGCGGTTCTGGCTCCAGCTGTGCCATATTACCAGACTACTGCCACCAGCTGCTTGACTGTCTTACAGCATTAGTTCTACCCTAACTTGTGCAATTGCTCCCTGATTTGGTTTTGGTGAACTGATCCAAATTAAAAAGCCACATTTTAAAGAGCAACAACAGAGATCTCAGAGAGGGTGGGTGAGTTACAGTACCAGAAGCAGAGGTACAACACCTAGGAGCACCCCAAGTTCCAACTATCACCATGTTTCAATAAGAGGAGTGCAACATCTGAGTTCTAAACTGCCCCTGTCTGGGAAAAGCAGCAGTGCCATGTTCCGGACCCAGCTCTCCTTGCTTCTTCAAGTGTCACTGTGACACACCTGCTTTGCCAAGCTCCAGAGTGGTATCAGGGAGGAGCAGCAGCCCCTTGGCTGGGCCCTGAACAGACACTACCCAAGACACAGCTCCACCATATCACATTGGTGGGCAAAACCAGATGAAGCCTATAGCTGTCATTTCTACATTTACCTTAGAGCAAAAACTGCCCCAAAAGATCTGTGAACTCCAGTATGCTTCTCTGGAGGCTGAAATCGACCCAGCACCACCCTTGGTCCTCATCAGGCTATCAAAATTCTTCAATCACCGGCACTTCAGCTCAGGTAACAATGGTAGCACACTAGTGGCAAACAAGAAAAGCACCAAGAGGCAAGAATACCCATACACTTCTGCTGCCTTACCCTTACTCTGTAACTTACCTCCTGCACAAGCTTTGACTGGCCTTTGCTCTTTCATTTCATCCCCACTTGTCAAAGCATTATAACAGTCTGAAGTAAACATGTCTGATTTTCTCAAGGCAATTCACATAATTTGAAAACCTGATCTCTGTGTATGTGTGTGTGTGTGTTGTTTTTTAACTCTGGTAAAAGGTTATGCTGAGAACATATCCTTGCAACAATCCCTATTAGTATTGAAGGAAGTAAGTTAATATATGCACAGCCTGCAGTATAAGTAGTATTCTGGTTTGGGATACAAGTGTAGAACTGTTTTTAGAAAAGCAAAAGCAAGAATGCCCCTATGGACTGCAAGTCCTTAGCGGTCAGGGTAACTTCCACTTCTCTTTCTCCTAAATATGCTTCTTTTTAGCAAATTATTTACTAGCATCAGTTAAATTGCTAACTTATGTTTGGGTTGTTTTTAACTAAACACAGTTAGGTGGAGTATAGACAAAGAATTCTGTTTGAAATCTCTGTTTTTGCAAACCTGCTCATTGTGTTTTTAAAAAGTCTGTTGTTCAAACATGCCTGCTTGCTGCCCAGCTCTGTTCTAGGTGAGAGCTGCATCTGAAAACCCTTGTCCCTCACTCTCCCACCTCAGTCATCTGAAACCTGTGTGTAGAGAAGCGAAGCCTTGTGTTCAAACATCAGATATATGCTTTTGTGTTTCAAAATATTTTGTGTGTGCAGGATTTACAGCCATGAGCACACTTTATAGCTTTTTTCTTTCCTACTTCAAGGAAAGAGCCATTATCAGCCCACAAATGTAGAAACACAACAAACTCAGAAGTTTGATTCAGCTTAATATAACCAGTGGCTAACCACAGTCTTCACTGTGCCTCAGTTTCCGTCTGGCACATCTGAAAGTGATTCACGAAAACCAGCTGTAGAGAAAGGGTGTCCAGGACAGCCCATCAGGGTCTCCCTGCTGTGGGTTGAGCCCTGACACTGCCATCCCCATGTGAGCAGGAGTCCCAGTTGCCATGCCTTTCAGGAGCTCAGTTCAGGCCTCCTGTGTCACTGCAGCAGTCCCAGGCTGGCTGGCAGCCTGTGGGGGTCCCAGTCGTGCCTGCTGCAGTGCCAATCCCAGCCCACACCGCCAGCAAGGCAGCCTCACACCACCACAAACCTCCTGTCAGTGACTCAGCAGCTGAATAACAGCCTTTTTTTTCTCCTCGCTGGGTACTTACAAGAAACTTGACTATAAGGAAACTGCATGTAGAAAAATACTAAAATAAAAGAAACTAACTGGTGTCCTAAGGCTCCCCTTTCCCAAGGCTAAAACCAAGAGTAAAACAACCCCATTTTTTCAATTAAAGAAGTTGTCAGTCACACTGGCTAGTCCCAGAACAAAGTTCCAGGAACAAGTAAATATTTTAGGCAGGTGTGTTTGTTTCATCTGTGCTGATAGTGCCAAGCTGTGGCACAATCAGGTCACTTTGACCATAAACTAAGCTCCAGAGCTCAGAAGGACTTTGACTGGATCAAAAGGGCAGGGCATGGTGCCCTGGGGCTGTCTATGCCACACCACCACTGTGATGATGGATCTGGAGTTTCAGCAGTATGTGGATGTAGTCAGCAGCCAGGCCCTGCCAAGGGCACCATGGAGAGGGTGAGTATTTATGCCCAACATTTTGCCTCTGCTGATCCCCAGGATGCTGGGACAAGGGGCTATCAAATGGAAAAAATGCTCCAAGCCACCAGACAGAGCTGAGCCTGCAAGAGGGGAGAACAGCACCTCCTCTGTCACCATTGCTCCAGCATGAGCAGTCTCATACCCCTACATTCATTGCAAATGCCAGGGAAGACTGAGTTCCAACAAGACATACTGACTTCACTTTACCTGTGCCCAGACGCAAAGCACAACAGTGCCACAAAGCTTGCACAAAGCCCTGCAAGCGGCCATGTGGATCATCCAGGAGGGTGTTTTGTGCTTCAAGTCCCTTTTTTAATTTCCAAACACTTTTCCTTTAATAACAAGGAAGGTTTAATGCCTGCGGTATGATTGTTCTTTATAGGGCTCCACGTGAATTTTGCCCATATCTGATCCGACCCGTGAGAAAAAGGGGAGTACTTTTTTTTCCTGTTTTATGATTTTATAAAGATTTGCAACAAGGAATCTTATGCCATGATTAGATTAATTGTCATGCAAATGGCTGTAACAGGAGATAAGAGTGTTCTGTTTTTATGATGATATAATAAAATGTAAAAATAGAATCTCAAAATCCAGTACACAATGGTGAGGCTATGATTGCTTCAAGGTTCTCACACTGCATGGTGAATAGACCAAGCAAATGCAGAGAGGAGTGCTATTTGTGTCAGCGAGAGACACCACGCAATAAATTCTCATACTTAATTTTGTCTAATTATTAGTATGGGTTTTTGTAGGCAGTGGAATAATCTGCTTATCAAATACCACTTTGAAATACATTAGCTCTGCCTTGTTCTGAAGTTAAACATGTAGCAATTTAGTCAGCTCAGTGAGTCACAATTCCAGTAAATGCAAAAGACAGCTCAGTGCATTTAGCACTAATATCGCAATTAATACTTCAGAAACCTGCCTAAGTAACAGAACCACCCAAAACAATTATATAGACATTTTTAGTAACCAGGGTGTAGTGTTTACTGAACAGGCAAGAATCCTCCTTATAAAAATCTTCTCATGCTGTTGAGACTAGAAGTGTTTGGTTAAATTATGCCTGTAGAAAGGTTTAACTCTTCCAAAGCAGCACAAACATTTCAGAGGGGAGCAATACAATGCAATCTTTCAACATCTATCAGAGCAAGTTGCTTAGGCCTTTGCAAGCAGTGAGCATTGGCTTCCTTTGCTCCAGAGGTGGGCACAGCTGCCAGGTGAATCCTCGAGGCCAAGGGAGGTGCTCATCGTTGTACCCCTGTCTTGGCACAGAAGCCACAGCATCCAGCTGGTCCTCCTGGGCTCTGCCAAAGACATTAAAAGCAGTGGGGCCATGCTGTTGTTCTTGCCCTCTGGAGTAAAAGGATGAGTAAGTGTTTTTAAAAGGCTGTTGTGGTTATTATGAAGTAATTCTTGGTAATGTCTAATACCTTGGTTTTAGGCGACCTTATTCCAAGAGAACGCCAGTTGAAATTTTCATGGTCTTTGCATCTATGAGGATGTTGAGGTTACATGGTAATCTTGGGTTTAAAAAACAACTTACTAATTCTTATCCTTGCTATTAGTAATATCATATAGTTCATCCCTCCATCCCACATTTACCACCACAGTATCTGAATTTTATCGGGACAATTTAAAAATGTGGTTCTGAGATCTCCTGTGAATAACAGGAGTAACAGGAGTATGAATCATGATCCAAAGCAGTATTTTGCACTTTGTGTATCCTGCTGCAGTCAAGCTTTAAATTCGTTGAGGTCAGATCTCAAGTATGTCTGTAGTTGGATGCAAATTTTTAAACTTGTCCCAGAACATAAAGTTCTGGTAGCACTTACAGAATGCACATCAGCAGGAACACACAAAACATCTCCAAAAGGAGATGGCACCGTCAGGGTGACACCACCAGTTCCTCTCATGTGCTTACTAGAAGTGCAACATTCCATATTCTGATTGTAGTCCATTTCTGTCAGAAAGGATCTATTTTTAAAATTAGGTTTTACATACACGAGAGCCAGTGGGGAGAAGGAAATACCCTTCTCTTCCTTCTCTCCCTTCTCTCCCCTCCTTCTATGCCCTGTCATAGAGGTTTTGCTATCTTCTTCAGAATGGCTGTCATACCACACAGCACATTCATCAGGAAGAAGGAAAAGGTGGAAGCTTGGTGCTGTAAATCAGTCTTGGATCAAGAGAAGGGTGTTAGCTGCAGAATATTTCTTCTAAAGTCTGGTGAACCCTGAGTCTGACACCATCTTCCAGCAATACCCAGCTCAGCATGTCTATCAACCTTAACATGGAGAAACAAGATATTTTAATGGCCTCAGGCAAATGCCAGCCTGTTTGGCCCTTACAAAACATCCAAAATGTTCTGCTTTCTCCAGGTCTATGAAATGGTCCGTTTTATTTGGGACATAGGCAGTACTGACAGCTTCTCCTTGTTTTCTGAGAAACCAGTCCAGTCTACTTCACATGTAATTTACTGTCCAGCCCTAATTTTTCTGTGTCAAACCAAATTACAAAAAAAAATACATTAACACACCCATTTGATAAATTGAACCAAAATTATAAGAAGCAGAAAACACTCTTAGTCTGACTTGAAATAATTTATAAGGACAGTGATGCTAGTTGAAAAGGTGACACTATACTATTCACTAGAGCTTGCAGTCTGGGAAGCAGGGATGTGTTTAGGCAGCCAGTAAAACAAACAGAAGAAAGGACTGTGCCACCCAACAAAAAATGAACAGATGGGATTCACAGTTGCTGAATTTTGCAAAAAGCAAAAAACTTGAATGTATCAGAAAGGGACTAGGCAAACTAAGGCGCTAAAACAAAGTTCTTTAATGCAGTGTTGACTTAAGCGTATACAATTGACTGGCTGAAAGCAGGGGAGTCTGTAAGGGAAGGCTTGTTTTTTGTCCTGCTTTCCTCCTGCACATCCTGACTATTCATCAGCCTTACTAGAAACATGACAGTTTTTCTAGGTAAACCTTTGGTCTGACCCAGGTCAAGTTCTTCACATCCTTGAATGGTAATGAATAGTGCAGCTATCCCTGCAGAGGACACACAGCGAGGAGAGGGTGGTGTGCCACAGAGATGCACCTGCTGTCTATGTGAAGAATAAAATACTGTTAACAACTCTGACATTCTTGTGCCCACTTCCTTTGCTGTGTTTTCCCCCCAAATCAGTAGTTTTTAATACATCAGAAAGTTATAGGGTTTTTTTGGTCTGAAGATAGAAGGGCCAGGGTCATCAGTGGCATGGCTGAAGGCTTCTCTGAATGCACAGAATGGGTATTATGTAGGAAAAAGAGTTGCTCAATCCAGTTTGATGCCTATTTAGTCCCACAGCAGAATATTCCTAGCAGAATTTCCAGATAACATTTGCCAGGAGAAAATAGGGTTGTTGGTTTTTTTTGCAATGGGTGCAATTTCACTTTCTTTCTTGGGTGACTTCAAGAACTTTAGAAGAGGTAAGTGAAGCAGGAGAGGCAGTGGGGTAGCACTGTTTGTGAGGGTTTAGATTGAAACCCATGATGATGATGATAGGTTGAGTGGGTAAAGACCAGGGGAATGTCAGCAGAGTGGATGTCCTGGTAGGAGTCTGTTACAGACCACCTAACCAAGATGAATAGGCAGATAATTCATTCTACAGGAGGTTGTGAGAAATCCCACAATGCCACCCTTGCACTCTTGGGGGGTTTCAACTTGACAGATATTTTCTGGTAGTTTAGAAAATGAGGGGGTCCATCCAGAGTCGCATGACTCAGAAGGATAGTCTCCCCTTTTGCATCCTTACTGTTTCTATGTCTCCCAGTAAATAATTCTAAATAATTTCTTATTTTACTTTGTATATTTCATCCATATAGAATGTAATGCAGAGAATCTTGTCATTGAACTTTGTTAAGCTGTGCTTCTAGAAATTTATATAAAAATTGCTTTTTAAATACCTTTGACAGTGATTCCTCAAGTGATCTAAACCACTCATTTGTGACAACTGTGTACGTCTTTTTTCATCACCCTAAAAGTACATCTACTTTCTTCTCACTCAGCAGCAAACCTCTTTTTGGAAAAAGGTTACCAGGCACTTTAAACTAAATCAAATCACATTTTGCAGGAAAGACCAAGAAAATAATGGAGAGGGTTGGCTGCATGCACAAGCACACCCAAGCCCACAGCTTCCCATTCTGGAAGGAACTATTGCAAAGCCTGGCACAGACCCTGCAGCCAGGCATGGGGGGCTGTCACGCACTCATGTGGGACTGGGACAAGGTAGGGTACTGCGAGGTTCAGCCCTCAGCACTGCAGCCTGTGTGACACCTGCTCTGTGGGCAGCAACCATCATGGTTGCTGGGGGAATCTGTGCTCCTGGGGGGTTCTGTTAATGTTGTGGTGATTTTATAAACACAATTTTCACAGCCTAAATAACAAGGTGTTTCTTTGGGCAGGCCATGTCCTCTTCTCTGCTGCTCATTTCAGTACTACAAGAAGCCTGGAGGACTTTTTTAATGGAAGGCTTATATGGCTTTGGAGGCAAAAGTACGAAATGGCAGCAGACATTGTAGGGCAACGACTGCAAATTGCGTGTAAGCAGTTGCTTCTCTAGATGATGGACTGTGCTTCAGAGGGGTGAAGGGCTCACAAAAAGTGATGAAACATGGTACTTTGGAGGATGATTCTCAGAGGGCTGAGGTTAACCAGGTGACTGGTTTGATTAGGATGACTGTAGATGTCCTGCCAGCCAGCCTTGAGGAGTCATGCTCCAAAAGGGAGAAGGCCTGTGCAGGGATAGGGAAGAGCAGCACAGGCAGGTACCACCCTCCACCCACCTCCCTGGGCTGCTTCCACTGGTATAAAATACCTCTGTAAGATCAAGCCTAGGAAATAATGCAGGAAAAAGTGCTTTTTTCCCCTCCTGCTGTCCTTTTCATTATTATTTTTGTTCTTTCTTTCATTTTTCTCTTATTTTCATTTCTTTTCTTTCCCCTTTAAATCCTCACAGGTTTTACAAGGGGTTTTCTTCTGCCAGGTTCATTTTAAAGAGAGGAAAAACTGAATGCAGGAGTTTATGAAGGAGTTTATGAAGCTCACGACACCACCTCATGCTGCCTCACCTGGCCTCAGCTCCACATCAGCCAGAAGCAGCAGCTGCTACAGGACAGCAGCAGCTCCCAGAACAGGCAGGGGTGCAGTAGGGAGCTGTCTGTGCACATAAACTGCATCAAGATGGATTTTGTATCAGAAGAAGTGCAAATGCAGATGCAGCAATTTGAATTTAATCTGACATTTTGTGATGTCATTGAGATGAGAATACCCTGGTGATGGGATCTCCCTGCTCTCCAACAGGCCTCCAGAGAGAGTTTGGGCTGCTTTTGTAGGCTGGCTGAGCTGACCCTACTTCTGCAGGGTGCTCAAGCAACCTCCCAAACTGTCAGCACAGGTTCAGCACAGCACTGCACTTAAGGGAGTAAGTAAGCTGAGACACAGGGTGTTTAGCACGTGCACAGTGTTGTGTTGCTGTTACATCCTGTGCCTGAAACAACTAATCCTGGTCACTCAAATCCACTCTGTGTGTGTTTCACTGGGACATTCAGCCCCAAGGGTGGGTACATGATGAACACAGGAGACATGGCCTCACAGGTGCCTCAGCCACCCCTCTCTGACCTGGAAAGGTCAGAGCAGAGGGTTGCAATTCTTCCCTTCTTTATAGGTTTACACTTACAAAATCTGTGAATCTCTCTTTTTGCAACAGCATCAGCTGTTACACACAGTTCAAACTCTTCCCTTCTTCCTGTTGCCCCTTGAAGCAAGTGAATTTTGTATAACAGTGCTGGAAATGCCCAGAGGCAGCCCCTCACCTGGGGTAGGGAGGATTGCTCAGCACTGGCTGCTGTGTCCTGCAAAGCAATGCTGATCTCATGTGGCACATCTGTTTGCTGTTTCACAAGTCATAAAAATACAACAATAAGGATTCCTTCTCAGAAAAAAAAAAAAGGCCAGGGAATAATTTTTAGAGCACCAAGAGAATACAGCGAGTATTAATGCTGCCCTTAGCTAGCTAGAATTTATATTCTGTATGAATTATCAGAGAAGTTGGGTTTCTGACAGCTCTGAACTTTCACCATTGTCCTGGGAGGTGAGATTGGTTCAAGCAGCAGCTGAGATGAAAATGTACCTACTGCGTAATATTTTCAGTTCCTGAGAAGAAAAATACTTCTATATTCAGAGGTTACAACTAACACCAATTATGAAAGGAACAGGCATTGCTCGTATTTCAGCTTGATTTCACGTCCTTTGTGCTGTATTTTTAAGGTAATTCCTAAAGGCTATATTTAATTAAAAATAATGCAAGAATGCAGTCACAGGCTTTGAAAGGAAGACAGCTGATCACAGATTACAAGCATAGGGCAAGCAACCTGCATTTTGCATTTTAACTATGCTCTTAAGCCATGAACTGCAAACCCATTAAGCTGAAATATAAATGATCCAGTACCTGACCTCAAACCAAGAGAATTTTTGTTTTCTGCTTTACAGTCATGGGAGAAAACTGAAAATTTACGTTGACGAAGTATTCAGGATTATTCAGTGACTTTTTGGGGGGGATTGCAAACTCTGTTTTCACTTGCGCCTGCACCAACTTATTGAAATGAAACAGACAATTATATATTGAGATTTACTGGGAGCATACCAAAGGCTCTCAGATTTTCAAACTGTCTTGGAAACCCTCTACACCATAAGAACTCTGCTCACATCTGGAGCTCACACTACTTTAAACAGGTAAGTTTCAACAGAGTACTCCAGTGAAATACTGCAAAAGCATTTCTTAATGCTGTTTTTCAAAGTAAAGTGTCAAGTAGCAGAATTCCCATGCTGAAAGCCTAAATGGACCCTCTTAGTAAGAAAAGTAGTCTATAAAGAAGTCTTCTTTCACTTTCTACTTTCTGCTGGCTGATGAAAATACAGAACAGCTTTATTTCTTGTGCACAAAATTTTGAGCAAATTGATAACAGCTTGCACATAATTCTCAACATTTCAGTATACAATTCCTCAGTGTGTAATTAGTGGTCCTCTTATGGCAGTTTTTGTTTTAACAAAATCCACTTCTGGTGAGTTTCACAGATGCTTAGACTGGGGAGATTTTTATGCCTAAACTTTGGAAACTAAGAAAGTGAAGAAACACGCATCAAAGGAGATGTGACTCTGTTGTTAAGCAGAAGAAGCAAGCATTTCAGGACAGTATACTTCAACACAAAAATAATAAAGTGGCTACTGAACAATGGCTTTGATTTATGAAGCCAACAAATCTGGTAATAAAGATACATCAAAACCTGTAAGAACTTTGAATCTGAAAAAAGATCCCCTTTTGCAAATTCCTGTGTTTGGGGAGGGGGGTTGCCCAGGTTCCCCAGAGAACAGGGTATGTTGCTGCGTATTTTGGCCTTCAATGTTTATTAGTCAGCTTGTCAGCTTTCTCTCTCTTCTCAAAAGTCAAATGCAGAAAGAGACGAGGGTTGGTGTTAACACAAGGCCTCTTTATTTTGTTTCAACAGTACATGACTTCCTATTTAGCATGACGAAAACCAAGCAGAACAGTGGAAATCGCATATACCATTTCTCCTAATACATTGTTCTTCCTTGAAACTGCACAAGTACAAAAGAAAGGATAAATTCAACATTAACTCCAGTTAGGCATTTTTACATGAACCAGAGCTTATGCACAACAGGTGACAAGCAGACAAATCAGCATCAGAAAAACTTACTTCAGCAAGATGTGAACTTTCCTTTGGGGAAAGAAAATTTGTCTTGAAGCAAGGGATGCAAACATCCTCAGGTAAGGAGCACATGCTAATCCTTTCTAAAAGCTTAATCACTAAAAGTTGTTAGAGGAGTATACAACCCAGTTCCAAAGCCACAAGGCCAGATAGGATGCAGTTTAGAGCCTTCAGTTGTCACCAAAACTGGCCCCTTCTCCTGCTGGTTTACCTCCAGTTTTTTGTACATAAATGGCTAGGAGCACTTGGCCAAGGAAAGCTGCTGATGGCTTAAGTGCAGATCACAGTAAACCATCTTTATGTGTTTGTCAGCTGTTCACCGTTTATGTCCTAGCCTTCACTGAGTTTAATTGTTACGAGTTGACTCAAGTCATTAAGCCAAAACATTGAGTCTAAGAGCTGTGCAAATGTAACATCATCTACCTGGTGGGACAAATATTTTGTGTTGGAGCATTAGGCAGACTGATGTAAGATTGCCCTTTATCCTTATCCTTCTCCCAGCTGCACTCCTTTACCATAGTTATTTTCAAACTAAGACTCAGTCTATGAGAAACCACAAACCAATACCAGAATTAAAGCTAATACACACTTACGAGTCATGACAGGGTAAAGAAGCGAGGGTCTAGGCATGAATAATGCATTCACTTCTGCAGAAGTGACTGCCTCTGCAGAAGCCACAAAGGATCTTTTGGTTGGAGCACACTGATTCTGGGCATTTTCTAATAAAGAATTTCCACTGAAGTTTTCAGGAAACTGCCTCCCAAAAACATTGCTCAGCCTTTCCACACAAACTAACAATTCTATTAACTTCAAACAACAGATTGTTGTTAATGCTGCTGATGTCCTTTTGGTTTCCCAAGAATGGTATTTGTTGATTTTGTTGTTACTCTTTTTCATACCTTGGGAATGTCATTTGCTGGTTTCTCTGTTGAGAGAAGCGTGAGTTGTTGCACATTTAGTGCAAGGGCTTAAAAACCCCACAGATTTAAGCCAAAGCCCTAGTATCTAGAAGTTCAGTACTAGATATATGACTGTGTGATTTTAAATGTATGCATTGGTTTCAGCAATGAGCTTAACTTCTAAACAATCGCATATTTAAAACAGTTTGTATTCAGTCCCTTCAGTCACACCAGACTGTTTGCGTGTGCTGGACGGGGTTATCACTGCATCACCAGGCACATGACAGGGAATGATGTCTGGGGCATGCACAAACAGAAATTCTTCACTGGGACCAGACTAACTCAGCCTCCGTTCTGGCCAGTGCTAAATGTTTCACAGGACAGGTGTAGACATTACATTACATTACATTATGTTTCCTCTGGAGCCATTACAGGTAATTTTGATTTAAATCTTGGAGCCGAGCTCTAAAAGCTGTGAAGAGTTACATAATTATGCCATGAGCAGGTATCTGGGCCTGTATTATTAAGCATGTATTATTAAGCAACTGCTTTGGAAACTTGGTCAGGTTTTGAACCTCCACAACTTTTAGAAGGAATGACATCTATGATTTAATAGATCATTACCTGGGAATGTATCTTTTTTTCTGAGCATTTCACACCTAAAATTTTACTGACATCATCTTCTTTTTATGAGCTCCTCAGATCGATCCCCTTTCTACTTTGCAGTATTTTGTATTCTGATGCCAGTATTTTCAAATGTCTTCTGAAAAATATCTTTTGCTAATTTGCATTGCATTATAATAATTATATTTGAAAAAAAATCTATTTATCTTCACTTATTTTTACATTAAATGTTACTATTCAAGTTCATAAAACCATTATAATTCTTTCCATTCATGAGTGTATAATCAGGCACAGTATTTTAGACAGGGTAATTTTAAAGTTCCCTTTTCTAAAAGAAAGCCAACATACTGAAAATTTCAGTACAGTGAAAAAATACACTTTTTTCCCCTACAAAACCTTAGGATTACACAAAAATACAGCATAAATATAAACATTAGGCCAAGGCAACATTTTAAAGTGCAGAACTCCACTTGCCACACATGAATAATTCAAATAATGCTGCATAATGCATAGGCAATTCTTACTAGTATTTCAAAACCCAAAGTGACACAATGAGATCAACATATAACAGTAATTCAAATGCATTCTATTTATAATAAATAAGTGCTCATCTGATCATAGAACACAGTAAGCATATTGTCCCAACAAGCAAACTCTACACAAATACCCTTTTTTTCCTTTGTCTGAATGGCGTGCTACCATTGAACATAAAGACATATTAAGAAAGAAAGATCTCATCCACCATCTGGTAAGAAAACTTGTGGGAAGAGACATCTGGAACCTGTTGCATGTACATTTTCCCAGAGGTTTTATCTTTAATCAATCAATTTATACTGTCATATTTTTCAATTTATACTGACTGAAAATTATTCCTTTATTTTCTTCCACATACTCATATCCTCTTAATGTTCAGTTGTTTTGTTTTAAGGTTTGGGGTTTTTTTGGTTTAGTTTTTTTGAGGGGGTAGTGCTGGGGAAAAGGGAGGAAGGTAGAAGAGAGTTGCTTCAATTTGTATTCAGCTACTAAGTTCTGTGATGGGATGAGGACAGATGGGGAATAGTTCAAGTTCTAGCCTCTATTAGCATTTTGGTTTGAGACAATAGTGCTGTTCTAAATTCTCAATCATTCTCCCTTGTTGAACCTTGGTTCAGTTTGCAGGGTGGTTTTGCTATACAAGCATTGAGCTTATTTTGGAGAAAACTGCACTGGAGGCTCAGCTGCCTTCCAAATATTCTCCAGTCTCTAAAAGAGACACTAAGAATCTGAACCCATTACTTGGCCTGCATCAAAGTGCATATGAAGTAGGGGCATCTATCCAAGGAAGCAGAATAGATATAGTCTTGAGATGCACACAGGGTGCATGTGTAAGTCTCAGCAGTAACCCCTTTTATCCACTGATCCTCCCCCACCTAAACAAACATCTTGGCAATCTACACACAGGCACAGAGTCTCAAGGACCAAGACTTTACAATGGGATCCTCAGTGATCCTTAGTGAGTAGTTTTCCCTAAATTACTTCAGAGAATTCTGACTATTACATTCTTTGTATGACCTAAAACCTTTAAATTTTTGTGCATAAGCCATCTTCCACTGAACAAGCTTTTGGGACTGCCTTAGATGACCCCACTTAGCTTTTCTGGCAGCACATTTTTTCTCCATTCAAATCTATTTAAATTCTGCTGTCAAAAGACCTTCAGTTTATTTTTTATATGAACTCCTCCACTGGCCTCTCAAACACCAAACTCAGACTTCTTTCCTTTACCCTTTAACACCTCAGCATTTAATGTAATGCTATCCATCTTGGGCATTGCAGAGAGCTGCAGGCAGCCCAGGGCACTACCTGCAGGCAGAGTTCCTCCTCCAGCTGAGATTCTTAAAAAGATGATTTTCCATTGCTATGTCTGGATAATGTCTGGGTAATGTCTAACTAGACATTAGAAAAGCAATAATCAAAAGAGGAGTTCCTACTCTGTCCCTGAATTTAACAGGAGTCAAACTGCTCATGACCCAGTAAAATTCAGATACAAAGCTCACTGGCAGCAGTTATTCTAGAGAGTCCCTTTGTAATTGGGCCAGCAGTGTAGTCCTGAACTTGTTAAAGTTTTAGCATGTTCTTACATTGCAAATAAGCAACCTGTCCATCCTCCAAAAGTATTTTAAGAAATTCTGAATCCCTTTCTTAAAAACACCACAAAATAATGGGAAAACAATTAAGTCAGAGACAGTTAAGACTACCACTAAAATAAAAGCATTGATTTAATTCATAGCTCTGGAGACAAAGAAGTAGGGCACTAGCATACATTGTACACAAGCCTCTTTCTTCACCACAGGAAAGCCAAAGCTGAAAACCATGTAATTCCCTAAAAATAGTTTCAAACAGTAACTGGGAGGATTAAAACATGTGTCTCACAGTTCTTTGGTTTTGAAATGTGAAATTTGGTCAATTAAATTCATGTCAAAATTCACGAGAATAAATGTCCCTGAATCAGGAAAGCAGGTTAGAGAGCTGAAGGTTGTTATTTGCTGAACAAGCGTGCTACTGTGTAGGTGATTGGGAGACATGAGAAACATAATGGTTGAGAAGACACCCTGATGGAATGTGTAAATATTAATCCTTAGATCTTGACTCCTAGAGCCTTAGAATTCTTGGAACATAGTGGGTAGGAGGGCTGTGCCTTGGCAGGCAGTGGCATGGTGCAGCAAGCCGGAGGACACCTGAGCCAGCTCCCAGTGAATGGCTGCATCCAGGCGATGCCTGCAAGGCACCTCCTGATCATTCCCTGCTGTTGGTACAGCCCCTCAGCTTTGGCAAGAAAACCACATTGAACACTGACTCTACTGCTTTAAGTGCCCAAATTAGATGTTACACTTCCCCTTGACGCTATGCTGTCTCATGTAGGCATAATCATAACAATACATAAGCTCTGAAAATTCTTTTAAAATCAGAACATTATGAGTGGCATTGGCCAAGCACTCTCTCTGAAGTAGACACGAAGTGAAACTTTGGTGCAGTGACCCCCCCCTTGTTTTGTAAACAGAGGTATGTCCTATATCCCCAGGCAGTGAGATAAAAGTGCAAAACAAGGCTTAGTGAAATCAAAGAAGTTGGAAGTAGGCCTTAAAACCATATTCAACACATGTTTACAGTATCTAAATACAACACTGGTCTCTAATGACCCTGAAATTAAAGTGTACATTCTTTGTGTTGCAAAAACATAATAGAGAAACAAGAAGAAATCCCCTCATCAAACAATTCTAAAAAAAAAATTTAAAAAAAAAAAAAGCAATATGCCATTTTAGGAAAGGAAGTCACACAGATTTCCAAAACAAAAAGGGCATATTTTTTTACCTGGAATCCTGGAATTCTACAGGGCTGGAATTATGGCTGCCACACTGAAAAATGCAAAGAACACAGTAAAGCTGAGCTGCTTTTTTCAGTGATGATTTTCACCTTAAGTCAAAGGTGGTAATGGCCAGAAAGAGACCATTTCTCCTGGAAATTTTTAAATGCATTCACTTCCTTTACAGAAAGGTGAAGGGACATCATCATATCATCCTGTCTGAACAGTCAGGAGCAAATGAGTTTGGGAAGATTCTGCAGGATGCTGAACTAAATAAAGCACTCCCTCTAGTCCAGAAAACCCTCTTAATTTGTTTGCCTTTGTGTAGCCTACAGAGATATCTTAGTGACTGCTTCTAATTTAAGAGAAGTTTCATTCAGCCATCACTCAGATCAAGGTAATTCAATGGAGTGTCTGACTACAAACGACAATCTGAAACTCTTAAGTAAGGACCCTTATTGATTTATAAACACACACTTCTGACTTAACTCTTCTTAAAAAATAATGTTTTAAATTAATTTTTTTTAAAGCTCATAGGAAAAACTGAAAACTACATTCTCTAAAAGGACACTGATTTTTCCATAATTGATAATGATATTATGGAAATTGCATTCTTCCATGATATTCATTACCTGCAGAATCAATTTACAAGCACTAGGGTTTTTTTTTAATTCCTATAGAAAATGAGGATCTCATTGTACCACATAATGCTTCCTATACTATTATTAAACAGAGCAGCAGATGTCCTCTTTAAATAAGGTATTTATCAAATCCCCAATCAATGCACAAATGCTATTTTTACAAAGAAATTTAAATAGCCATTCCCTCTAGAACTATGAAAATTTCGGTATAGTAGTTCTTGAAAGGTCTAACGAAATTTTCAATGTATGGAAGTTTTTTAACATTAACCAAAAGTGAGGTGTCATTCCTGATGATCAGGCACTGCACTTAATCAATCTTTTCCAAATCAGATGCAGAATGATCAGCAGAATATTTTGCAAACAGAAAATGGATTTATACAGAGCTCGAAAAAGGAACCACTTGCTTTCCAGCCACATACACTTCAGAAATATTCCGATCATCACCTGAAATAACACGGTCAAAACTGAGGTTTGCTCATAAATACAAACACTGATTTAATTAATGACAATTATGCAGTCTACAAAAACACATTTTGGAACACATTATTTGCAGCAACCATTTCCTAGAACTAAGAAAGTCTATTTGAAGAGAAATAGTCAGGGCTACCACAAAAATTAATAAATATTTTAGCAACCCATGTGTTTTGTTTTTTTTTTAAAAATAAACATACCATTCACCTGCTGCAATAGTGCAATGGATTTTCTGTATATTCAGTAGATCCAAATCCCAAAAATATTATGTATCTGTACAGAAAATGATTTGTTGCATGGTATCTGAACTGGCTTGGGAAGCAGCCATCAAGAAAGCTGGTGAGACAGCTCCTCAGAAAGGCAAAAGTCTCATTACAGCATGACACAGCTGTGGCCACAGCTGGCACCAGGCATCCCAACATCACAACACAGCAGCAGCACACCCCCGGCCCGGACACTGCCCGGACATATCTACAAACAATTATAATTATAAACCAGTTTGTATTTATTAATGTCAAATATAAATGCTAGTTATTTGGGACATGTTAATGTTCATATAATAGTTGAATAAATATATTTAATTACTGCAAACAAATGTACACTTGCTTATGTAAAAATAAATTTATTATTAACCCCAATATTCATTGAGACATTTGATATAGGAAATGAGAATTCAACTTGAGTTGAAATTCAAAACATACCTAGATACAGGAACTTCTGGAGAGTGTCCTTTAAAAAAATGGGAGAAAACAAATTCAGAAAGCAATATGTGCTGTCCCGGATCATAATCATTTGAAGCTTGAAAGAACTGATAAAAACACTTCTCCTAAATATTCCTAGTAACAGTGAAATCAAAACTTAATATACATAATTTGCTTTTTGAAAACAAGGCAAAATTTAAATTTTTGTAAAGTGCTAAGGACCAGTAACTTAGCTTAGAAGGTTTAGATTTAAACTTAAAAATAATTCTTTTTACAGAACTGGAAATGTTTCTAGGCAGTCTGACCACATCTATAAATTCAAGTAACTGCTCTTAACTATCTTTTTTAGTCAGTGAAGGTTTTTGAATGAGAAGGTGTTTCCATACCATAAAACCAACACTGCTTTAATGTTAACATAAAAACTGTGCTTTTAACTCAAATTAGCCATCTTGAGTGCTTGCTTCATTTTGTAACAGCAATGCAGAAAAGGCAACCTAACCGTTCTCTGGGAACAGGCTGAGATTTTTCAGTCTGAGCTCTAAGTATTGACTAAAAATAAATTGCTTATTCTTGGCTGCCATTTGTCACTGCAATAACATAACTGTAATTGTCATCTTGGGCTAATATAATGTGCATTAAAAATATTACATGCATTTTTGCTCATGGTGTTATGGCACTGTCACTGGGGTCAGCGAGATTCTGACCAAAAAAAGCCCATGGAACATGCAGGCTGAAGCACAGACAGCAGGCAGGGGTGTAGTACACCCAATTCCTGCCACCAGAATCACTCTCAAGAGACCTGTTTTGTCTGCATCATGGACCTTCCCCACATCACTTCCATTCATGTTTTGATCATCAATCCTGTTCTGATTACCTCGAAATCATCGGCAGAGAACAAGTCAAAAGGGCTATCTGAAGCCTTTGTGTTGATTAGCAGTGCATCAAATTCTTTTCCCACCTCAAAGTTTCCAATCACACTATCCAGTCCTAGAGCTGAGGAAGAAAACAAGCCCATAAACACGTCTTCAGGACCAGCCTCCTTCCACCATGTAGAAGTACCTGGCAACTTATTTGAAAGGTTCATAAGACAAACAAAAATTTAGATTATTACAAGGAAAAACCCAAAACCAAACTGAATAGTATGTTAGCACCTGTATGTTAAGAAACAATGGGTTATATTCCAAAAACATTCAAACTCCAAATGGGACAGTGAAATTAAATCAGAGAAACAGTAAAGCTTATAATAACACTCACCTTCCTAAGGCAGGATTAGATTGAATTTTTTAAAAAGTTTAAGCAATTTTGAAAGTTTGTATAGACATATTGCAATAGTAATATATAGTAATATGATAATAAAAGAGGTATCCAGTGGTAATTGCAATTAGCTGGAACAAATAATAATATGGTGTGGAGAAATAATCATAGCCAGTCTGAAGATCTCATACCTACCTGTATGGCTTGCCTTGTGGTCTATTATGTAGCTTTATTTTTTTCAAAATTTCATTACAACCACAAGTTCTCAGGTCCACATGCCCTGAAAACCTACAAATTCATCTTCAGGGACCGGGTGCTTGCAAGTGCTTAGAATTCCTAAAGAGAAGCCTCTGTGCCTCTTTAGAAATAAATTAGGACCCTTTTAAGTTCTAGAAAGAATATGTTAATTAAATCTATTTTTCCAATACTCTGAAATTAAGTCATCAAAGAGCATAATACCTGCAAATAACTTATTTGTTTTCAGATTGCACTGATAAAGGAAATTCAGTCTTGAAGTTACTTTAAGAAGTCATTGAAGTTTGTGAGTGGCAGGAATATCACAACATCTTAAAGACATTTAAACTCCTAAAATTTCAGAAATATTTTGATTGCCTACTAGTTTCAACAAAAATTATCTCATCTTCCTTCAGGTTTTAGAGCAGAATGCAATTTTTAGATTAAACACAAGAGGGTGATAAGTGTTTAGGAGTCTTAACAAAGCAAACTATCCCCCCCAAAAAATTATTCATTTAAATTTCTGCTACTGAAATTTTCCCTTCCAGTAGCCCTTCCAGGCTACTGGAAGCTTGTAGAAGTAATTTATATTCTACCCTTAAAAGTGATACAGTAAGGATAAAACAGCTTAAAATCAATATAAAAAATTAATACTTTACTAAGGAAACCTAATATAGAAAAAACACAGGAGTAGCTGAGAAGGCAAGCCACATATGAGTTTGGGATTTTTATGTCTTCCTTTCTGTGTCTCAGCTAGTTTATTCTCACACTTTGTGGAACAGTATACATTGCAGGAAAAAAAACACTATTTGTTCCCTGCTCATCCTCTGTCTTCTCTATTTCCTCCATTACCCCCTCCAGGAATTCAAACACAGTTCTGAGAAGACCTGATTGACAACCTTTTCACTACATCTTTTAAGCTTCCATTAATAATTCCCAATGGAGCTTTTTGGCAGCTACAGGCAGGTTACAGTGAGAAAATTTGGGACCAGTGCTTTAGAAGGTAGTGAGCTCATTTCTGGTAACTGAAACAATAATAGGTTTTCACTTACATGTGGATTTCCTCTCTGCTAAATCATACCAGTTACACTAAAACTTTTTTAATTGCATCTATTTTTATGTGCACACTGATTACAGCAAAATTGGTTCTCCAAAACTGGATAACCCATATACTATATGATTGCATTCTGCAAGTGCAATTGTATTGTGAACAACCATGGTGGAAAGCCTGTTTTTCTGCTCTTCCCTGAGTGAGGAGTGATTTGCATGATGTTTTGATTTGCAACAAACTACCTCACTGACAGCTCAAAAAGCACAAGCAAAATTAGAAACTCATGACAAATAGAATGCATGATTTTACTGTAATTGCAGTTTTTCTTCTAGGCGATGGTTGCTGAGAAAACAAATTTCCAGCTGGTACAATAAATAGACAAGCACTTACAGCCTTATGACTAAGAAGTCTGAGGATCTTCGCAAAGCAAATGTACAACCCTGAAAAGCCATTAAGATTTCGTTATTAAACTCTCAGCATTAATAGAGTACTCTTCTCTGAAAAGCCTAGTGTGAGTATGAGAAACTGAAGGACTATCTCTGCCTACCAGTTAGATTTCACTCTGGCACCAGGAAATCCATGAATCTCCCATGAAGACAGGGAGACATATAATCAAAGAGAGTTGTAGCTCTCTGTGTGCACACTACAGAATTTTCTTCTTACCTTGGCTTCCTCCCAGAGTGGCTAGCTGAAAAGCTTCTTTAAGAGTTAGTCCTGTTTCATTCACTTTATTGATCTGAAGGCTTTTAGATGCCACCATTGTTTTCCTTATAGCATCAAGCATAGAAGCTGAATATCCACCTGCAACATCTACAAGGGATCAGAGTCTTAGAAACAAGCTTTGGGTATAAATCTCTATGTTAAATTTCCATAAGTTTTAATTCAAAGTTCTGAAGAGACATATGTGGTAAACCAAACAAGTTCTACAGCTAAGCACTGTCTCTGAAGGCATAATTCCCAACAAAGGTGTTCTCACACACAGTCAGGTGAATAGAACACAACACAAAAACAGAAACTTGAAAAGTTGATGTTCAGGCCCTGTTTAAGCTCACAACAGCAAAGAACTCTTCACTAATTTTTAAATTTGTTTTAAAAGAGTTTTGTACCAACCCTAGAATTCCAGCAGTCTACACTTCCTTACTCAAGTGGAGAAAACAGGAGGACCAAAAATTTGAGACATACTGACTTTTAAATATGAACAGGTGAATGTATCTCCCAATGGTTTCCAGAAAAAAAGACTTTCAGAGCAAACTACTAACCTGTGCCAAGACCAAGCTTCACATTGTGTTCGAGAACCTTTTGCACATTTAAGACACCGCTGCACATCCTGGATTGGAAGAAACATGTTCTGTGTGCTACATGCAGAAAAAGTTCAGGAGAAGCAGGGCTGCAGAGCCATTTTATGACAAAGACTCTCCCTTAATGTGTACAAGATTTGGTTTATTACTTATTCGGTCTGGATACCATGCAGTATCTCATGTCTGCTCAACAGAAAGAAGATTTTATAGTCCATTTCCCCAAAACATTAGCAGACTTCAGGGGGAAGGGAGATACCACTGACATCTACCACTGACAGAACAGTCAAAAGAAAAAAATTTTTAGAAAAGAAGTATTTCTATAGACATGGATATAGATGCAATAACTAAACTGAAAGACCACAAATTGGTCCAGAGCATGCTATGCAGAAGTGGATCATGAATGGTCATGTTCAATCCAATATGTCATTTATGGTGTAATGAGGTATCATATAGCTTCTATATCATAGCTTTGCAATGGTAGCACCGACTCAGGGTACTACATAAACAACAGCTTTATTTAATTATGCACCATTCCTTTTTTTTTCAACTTACGAGAAGTTCGAATTGGGGCAATGTGAAATTGCAGCTCCACGAAGACTAAAAAGTTTCAGCTCTTCTTCAGAAAGATGACAGGCATGTGCCATCACAGTCTAAAGAAAAAGAGAATCATAAATTTACTCAATACTGTATTTACTTCTGTGGCTGTGAGGTTTGCTGCGCTGCTTTAAATAGCCAAAAAGGACATGTTACTATTTAGTGAAATTAATGCACTTCTTGAATTAAGGTCTTAAAACCCACAAGGGAAAAGCTGATTAAATTCAGTGTGCCTGACATATCATTCCTTCAGCTTTTTTAAATTTTTTAAATATAAGAATACAGGGTACTTGCTCTTGCAGTGACTGCTGTGACCAAAGATAAAAGCGAGAATTTCCCAGTTGCCCTAGTGCTGCAGCATGCTTACAATTTATATTTTGTAGCTAACACAGAGATTAAGTACTGGGGCTAGGAATACACCAGATAAAATGGAAGATGCATGTACTCTTAGCATGTTTCCTATTAGCTCTCTAAAGGTGTGCACCAGGGAAGGAGAACGAGATTAAATATTCTTTATGTAAAATATAATCTAATTTTTTATGCAACTGATAAATTACTTTTACTTTTTAGCCAACATAACTGACTTTAAAAATAAGTTCACAAGAAAAACATAGAAATATAGGATAGGATAATTTAATAGTGGATAAACCAATTATTGCCATAAAAATCTAATTGGCATTACCTCACATGCCAAATGCCCACTAAAAGAGAGGAGCAAGAGCTCTGTTAGATCTTGCAATCTGCACATAAAATTGAGCATGGCACTGCTTCCACTGAGCATCTCCTAATGGCACTGTACCCCTCTCATCTCTACTTATCAAGCTCACTGTAGCTGAAAACACAAGGAGAAGAGCCACCTTCTTCAGATAAGGACCTACATATGGTAGCTACTGAAGCATATCCCTGCCAATCTGTGTTGTTTTTGAAAGGAAAGAAACATTTCAGCAACAGCTCCAAAAAAAGCCCCTGCTTTTAAAGCACTTAAAAAAATTTGATTTGGTTCTTAGTTTGAGTGGATGGGGAGGCAATATCTGAGGTTCTGCTGCTATGCTTGTGTTTAATAGTATCCTTTCCCAAATATCCAGGAGTCTGACTCCAGAAGGCACCAGTAATCACAACCTTTTCATTACCATTTTCACTTGTGTGCATACAAGTCACAGAATTAAGACCTGTGCTTTTGCAGCACAAATATGCTCTTTAGAACACTTGCACACCAAATCAGCATGCAAAAGACCATGTAAGAAAGCAAAGGTTAATTCTGTGTACATACTTCTCTAGTCCATATTGATTTCTCAGCAAAAAGAACCGTAAACAAGTCATTTACTGGGGTAAAATTTCAAACACGGAAATGGGAGCTCAACAGCTAATTCCTAGGGAGTTTCCAGCTGCCTCTTGTGCATCTGAAAATTCTCTCTCAAATTTTTAAATGAGCTTGACTGATGTTTAGGTACGCTGACTGTAGTTGGGTTGTTCATATTCACTTTTGCAGGGGCAGTCCACTATCTAATCAGATGTGTCCTGGGTCTCTACCCTGTAATTACTGTGGGCAGGTATATTACATTTATCTCAACAGCATAAGGCTGTAATGAATTTCAATTCTTTGGGCTAGGGTCCCTCACAAAGCTTGGTAAAATCAGCTGGTAAAATGAGGTGAGAGTCCTTTTGGATAGTCAGATCAGTAAAGAGCAGCTGTCTGCCAGTGAAGTAGATGTTTAGAATTCAACACAGAAGGCTGCTTCTCCATAGGAAGGAAATGAAGCTGGTCCTAACATGACACCACAGAAGAAACCTTCAGGCAAACTGCAAAAACTGGGTAACATCCTTGGACTATAAGGACAACTAGGTCCTGTCCAAGAATTATCAGTTCCTACAACACCAGCTTTATCTAGCTTCCTTCTAATCCCACTGCCCTAACTCTCTTTGGAGCCTTTAGAAAATGAATCATGGAGCACAAAATATGTTTCTTTTTCCCTTCCTCTAAAATACTTAGGAACACAGTGGGCCTGTTTAAAGACCCAACACCTCAACATAGAACATAAAACAAATTTGCTTTTCCCCAGATATCACTGATCTTCACAGAACAAAACAATACAGTAAACCATCATATTCTCTATATGGATTAATTTAAGTCATATTTGGGAATTTTTTATGTGGCTACCTTGCTGGTTAGCAGCTTGTTTTTATCATACAGCTCTGTGTAATTCTGGTAGGCAGGAAACATGTTCTCCACAAGTTTGATTTCTTCCTCAGTCTCACTTATGTGACTCTGCAAAAAGAAAATGCATAGAGCGAATCCTTTAAACAGCATTGAACCTGACATTGCAACCTTCTGAGCAATCTACTGGTGCTAAATATACATTCATAAAAAATAGTGCCTGTAAAGCCTATAATTTGATCTAGTCCTTGCATCTCTTTTTTCATCAGACCTGAACAAGTTTTCATAGGACCTAAAGAAGTAGCTCCATTTGTCCTTAAAGGAACAAAGGGATATGAGATGGTACACATGTTCATCCCAGTAATGTGGTGACACAATGCATCCACTTCCAGTTTTAGGAAGATGTTAATAGATAAAATAATACATGATGTTAATGTGAGGTGAAAGACAGAACAAGCCTACTACAGAGCGGATGCTGAGGTCAGGGCAGCAGGTACATACCTCCTCCCAAAGGCATCTTTAGATGGCCAGCGTGCTGTCTGTCCACACCACTGAAATGGCACACAGAGCTCTCAGAGCTTACCTGCACGTGGAGATCATGGGTTTGTGCTAAATCCCCAAGGGCATTCAGCAAGTCCTCTGTGCAGGAGGGGCCAAAGCGGGGGGTTATGATAGGCTGTACTCTGGGATACTGAAAATAACAGAAGATGGGGTTTGCATTCTACATATATATCATATATATTTCAGCAACCATAAGACTAGCATTTACATGGCAACTACATTTTGTCTTCTTTGCTTACTGCTTACTGCATCCTTGCCAACTCAAATTAAGCTGTATAGTCATTTCCTTGCTGTCATTAGACATCTCATTGCAGAAACAGAGAATGAAAGTGGGGATTTCTGACAACAATTTTAATGAACTTTATTAAAGAACTTGTATTTATTTGAACTTTCATCAAGTCCCTGAAATTTCACCAGTCTTCAGCAGCACTTTTTCATCTTTGCTGACAGTCTAAATGCATGATGAGAAGTAAGTCAGTTGAATGACCAGATTTTTTTCAGTCACACTTCCGTGAGCATTGAAGATATAATGATGCAAAACTGCAAGCTTCTACAAAACCAAAGCCATTTTCTTGTTCAATCTTCTTTACTCATAACAGTGACAAACCCCTGAACTCCTTAGATAAGAAGAATGGTGGTATGATCAGATATGCTAGACAGTAGGACACAGTGGAGAAGACACTAAAAATTACAGAGGTTTACACCTTGCATCTCTAGATTAAAATTTTCCTAAAACAATAGTTAGAGGCAAGAGTTTAGCACAAGCCAGTAAATGATAACTTGGATGGCAGTTCCTTGTACTATCTCCCAGAAAAAAGGAGCTCGGGTCTTTGCAAATTAGCCAACTTACTCTAGTGATACATTCAGTTTAGGCATTACTCTCATGATATATTCAGTTTAGGCATTAAACTCCAGGCAACTGCTCTTGAATATTTTGGGGTGGGATGTCAAAAGAAGCCACTGAAAACCAAAGGCTGATAAGAAAAGTACTGCTGTGTATAATGTTGGAGTGTAAACTTCAATCTTTACCACTGGAGTGTAAGCATGAATGTCTTTAGAAACACACTTTAAGACATGCACTGACACAAAACACTAATTTTATAGTGGATTAGTAACTTTACTGAAAAAAACAGTGATTTCTGCTGGTGAGAATTCCTTCAATTAACCTGTCTACTTCTATACTAAGAGTGCTAAACAGAATTCCACCTTTCTTAACAAGAAAATAATCCTTTCTAGGAAGCCAGGTTTTTTAAACTCAGTAGAGAAACACACAGAACATTGCTCTGCTCTGAGAACAGAAAACTGATTTTACACTGTTACAAGTACATTTCTCAACATTTACTAGAACATTTTCAGAGTGATGATATCTGTCTATTACACAGAAATATGTATATTAATTGATCTGTCACTAAGACAACAGATTTGGATAGTGGGATTAATTATTTCATGTGTTCACACAGCATCTTCTGAACACAGAAGTGAATTCAATAAAGAACATTACTTACTTTCTTTTCCAGTAGTTCTCTAACAAACCTGAAAAAGGGTAGAAATAAAGTTGCTATAAATCTGTCCTCTATGTTATAAATTATCAAAAATATAAAAAATATATACTTGGATACCCAGACAGATCAAACGCTTCAGACACATCAATTATTTTACAAAATTTTGCACCAGATTTTTAGATTAAATAAAAAAAGGGAACACAATGAAGTCAGCATAGTGACACCAAATTATGCTAGTTTTGAATTTGACTCTGAACATGCAGACTATTGTTTTTTCATTGCAATACTTAGCATTAGACAAGCAGTAATTATGCTGAGTCCTCCCTGAAAACCAAACACATGCTACATTAAATGAATTGAAAATGTAATTATAACCTACAGCTGCAATATTGAAGAAGGAAAAAACAAACCAAACTTAAATTTGTTTGTCCATGAATTCAAATTGCGGTGCTTAAACCTTTTCAAATCCAAGTTTTAAAAGATGTAGCAATATTTTATATCTTACAGTAGAGGCATATGTCCTCATTCACTTAAAGAACCCTTGATTTTTTGGAAATCTTATATTAATGCTAGCATATAGACCATCTACCTTCCAGAAAATAAAGATTTACTTACTCTATTAAATAAAATGCCATCTCAGACCTCTACAAAAAACCCTAAGCAGTCACTATGGATAATGCAGATGAGCAAATTAAACTTCCTCCTACTTTGGAAGGAGGAAATTATTTGAAAGCCCATTTGTTCAGTGTATGTAAGTGACATGTGAAAGACAGTTTGAGATGCTTTCTGGACAGAATCTCTGTGAATTTTTATGCTATAGTTCATAGTAAGAAAACTGTGTAATTTTGATCACAGCATGTTTAATCAATTTTTTCAAATGTCTTCAGAGGAAAAAGAAAATTACGCTAGAGGCTACATTCACAGCCCTGAAGGTTGCACTAGATCAGCAGATGGAAACAAGAAACCTGAGTTTGACTTCTGCAATGACCAAAGGAGTTTGAGCCCAGCATTTTCTTACTTTGAGACCTAAAATGCCAAGTGAATTAGCTACCACCTGCCTGTTTCTCCTCTTACCGATTAACCTGATCACATTTGATCAGAAGCTTTATGATCAGAACTTGATCAATAAAGTACACACTTGAGCAGAAGCTTTAACAGAAATATAATGCCCAGCTGACAAGCCAAAATTTCAATGTGGCTATTTTCATTCTTTCTCACGTTCTTTGAACAGTGTGAGCTGTTTCAAAACTGATGAAATGTGATGAAATATGTTTTACAAATATAGCCTGTAGTTTGTTGGCTTATGTACTTCTCTATCAGGAAAGAAGCTCAGCTCCAAATCACTGTCTTCTGTAGCAGAACAGACTTAAACACAGCTTCTCATCTTTGCAGCTGACTATAACTAATAATACCATATATGGTAATCTAGAGTTCAATTCCCTAACATTTTTTTAAATCCTCTTTGACAAAGAATGATAGATTCAAATTCTTGATGAATTTAAATTTAATATATGAAGTACTTGGAATTGTACCTTATTTCCATGCTTACAATATAAATATTTCTGTATGTTAACTTTAAGTAACTGAAATGAGTGTAGTCCATTTTCTGACAGTGTGACAGATCACATTTCTTAGATTCTTAAAAAACCAAGCAACAAAAACCCAGCTAACATGTTACCCTCTTAATGAAACAGCTTTTTCATCCTTCTGCAATTGTACTGCTGTGATTGGGGAAAATACTCCAAATCCATGCCAGGAAGCACACAGCCCCATTCCCTAGACAGCTATGGAGTGCTTGTAGCAACCTGTCACCCAAGTTCAGAAGAATTTCTTTTTATACAACCAAAAAGGAATTAATTGGAGGCAGAAGACAGATATTTGAAAGAAAGCTATTTAGATCCTTCTGAAGCTTTTAAAACTATCAGAATTGGAAGTTCTGCTTCTTTCAGGCCCATTTGGCAGGACTTGCACCATATTATGGAAGCTGGGGATTTACATAGAGGGAAACAAAGGTTAGAAGAGTGAAGGTAATTCATTCTGCATGTTTTAAAAATTCCTTTAAATATAAACACCATTGGAAATACATTACTATTTCTAACTTTCATTGTCATGCCTTTAGCATGATTTGTAAAAACAAGGGAGCAACCTCACACAAGTGCCAAAAGATATTTCTATTACTCTTAGGGGTTTTCTCTTTCAGCATGACATCTGAAACATTTATATAAGTAAATAGTTAGTCCTATGAGAAGAGCTGTATGTCTGCTTAACTGTTTTCTGAGCATGGGTGCAAAAGACAAGAGAAACATGATAGTAAACCGCAATAATGCAGTCTTGGCTCTCCTCCACTACAAATATTGCCTTCGTTGGATTCCCCTTCATTCTCTCAGCTGCATGTTGGAGTAGTTTGACTGGTGCTGTGATGGAGAAGATATGTTTAAAATGGGGTATGAGAGACGAGTTCTACCTAATTGATGAAAGGAAATAGCTTAGAAGTTAATGGGGATGAAGGAACTGGCTGCCACCTCACCATTGTATGTCAGGTCCCATGACCTCCACACAGACAGCTGTGAAAGGGAAAAGAGGCAGCAGAAAACAGACATATCCTCTCAAACCCTGCATCTGTGGTTTCTCCCTCTCTTTAGAAAAGCCAGAGGGATGCTGCTTGGGCTGTGCAGCAACTTTTGCAGGAATTGCCAGGATTTGCAGGAATTGCCAGGACTGTAGTACGGTTGGAAGAAAAAAACCTGTTGCTAATAAATTCACACCTGTAAGCTCTTAGACAGATTCACATCCACTGTTCAGATGTATGAAAAATCTTACTTTAAAAGGTTATGCCATCAATTTTACCATTTTACCTTTCTGTCTCTTGGACAGAGTCAGCAGTAATCTCTCTGTATTCTGGCACACTGTCATTCACATCCATGCAGACTTTTCCAACAAATGCTCGTTGACCAAATTTATCTGTTGAGATGCATTAGAGTATAAATCTCAGAATCACTGGTTCTCACAAACCATTACCAAAGCTTGTACTGAAATAAAAAAACTAATTCCACCCCACCCAGCTCCATTTAGGATGACCAGAATTTATGCTATCTTGTCTCTAAGTTAGGGTCATTCATGTGACTTTTAAGGATAAAAAGAAAAGACAAAATAAGGAAACAAACAACATTAAATAGGAGCTGTCTTCCACATTAATACTCAACTTTACAAATAAGAACTAGGTTACTATAGTTTAACCACAACCAGAATTCTTAATGGTAGTCTATGAAGACAGCTGTGACACAAAGGATGAGAAACACAAGCATCAAAGTACAGTAGCTGGAGTAGATTACTACCTGAAGATGAGAGAGGGCATAAAGATCTTAGCAAACCATCTCTCTTTTTGCTAACAGGCAAAGATTGCTAACAGCCTCCCACATGCAGTTCGAAGAAGAAATTTCCAGATCTGTTCTAGCCTCTTTCTTGAGATTTACCCATGCTAGATGAATAAATCAGAAATCATGTGTAAAACATGCATATAATATCCTAGGCTGTCAAATGTGTTTTAAAATCAGATCGCTTTGTCCACTTCTACTATTTGAGTTGTTTAATGCAGTGGCTTCAAAATTTTCCTAATAAATCAGAATAGCTAATTTTTGATGAAATTTGAGGTTCTTATTAAATTTCTCTGCTTTATGAGCTGTCTGAGCCTTGCGAAATACTGCAAGAACAAAAACATTTTCAAACAGCAGGCATTTGCAACTATGAACAGAAGGGAAGGATAAGATTCTGATGCAACTTCCACTTCTCTGATTTCAGAGGGTGTGTGAAGATTTTTGATATTGATTATCAGATGAAACCTCTGTATCAGGAAATTAACGCACCGACTGGGCCTCCTGTCGTTCAGCTCTTTTAAACCTCAAATAACAAAAGGTTAGAAAAAGCAGAGAGCCGCAGCTGAAGAACAAGTCCAGCAGACCTAATTCAAGCTCAGCCAGCAGCAGACTTGGGAATAAGGAGGGAAGGAATACCAAGTAGGATAGAGGTGTTTAAATGAACATGGATGACAGGTGGGGTCTGGGGACACAGTGTGACAGGTAGTATGAATAAAAAACAAATTAGGAGAAAGACAGATCCCTAGCTAGTTTAAATTCCTAAGCATTGTTTCCTTCAACTAACATGATCCACATAATCCTTCAAAACTCACCATTAGACTTACCTATAATTTCAGCAAGAAGAAGGGAACTATCTGTGTGAATTGTTGCAAAGTAGCAAGCTGTAGTCGTGCCATTCTTTAGAGTTCGTCTCTAAAAAAAGAAATCAGTTTCAACTGTCTGAGAAAAAAGCCAACAAAGCTGCTAAAATGCAGAACAGGAAGTCTCATTTCAAGCTGCAAGAACATTCGGTTATTGTAAGATTTTGCAGTGAAGTGGGAAGGTAAAAATATAGATTTTTAATTTCATAAAAGCTTTTTTAAGTCTGAGGGTTAATAAATACAAAAAACTGCTCACACAATTTTTGCAGTGGCTAAACCCATAGAAACCAGTCATTATTTCTTTCCCCAAACTGGAAATACTCCAATTTATATTTAGAAATACAAACAACTAGTAATTTTTGTTATTTCCTAGTTATGAAAGGTTCTGCAATTTTGATAGTGAAGCACAGTTTATGTAGTGTTAGCAAAGCAAGATTTTTGGTTAACATGGTGATTTTCTTCTAGTAACCTGATTCAGCTGGAAAAACAAGTCAGGTTTTCATGTATCAAAAACCTTTGTTGCCCCCAAATACCAAGTATCAAACTTAACTGTAAAAGTAAACTGAGCAAAACCACTCAGACTATGAGTTAATTATTTATCTAATATACCATTTGAAAGGAAATCCCCATATTACTTTTGGGGAACATAATAGTAAATCACCGGGTATTTTAGTTACATTAATTCATGATGAAATTTGTAGCTTCTCTCGTCCTTGGGACTGATGCAAACTACGTTGACCACTTATCCAACATACAGACCGACACTATACTTTTGGGTTCTGTCTGCCAACTAATTTGAGAATTTCTTAAATTTTTTTAATGAGATAAAAGGTGGGACATTCCACACAATGTTTGGAGGAAGGGTAGGGTTAATTATTTGACAAACATGAAGCCAAGCTCTGTCTTTTCCTTACAATATTTAAATGAAAATCTTTAAAAGTTCCAAAAAAGTCTCAAAATAGCAATGTCATTAAAAAGACAAGTTACCTTTGTCTTTTCTAGCTTTTAAAATTCAGAATTCTCTACTTCTGAAATCCTAACAACATTGTTAAAGTAAATCCAAAAACATTCTGTTTCCAAATCATCAGCACAAAGAGGAGGCTCCAGCTAAAAGCAGGAAAAATCACCTAAATTGTTTCTTTTGCTGAGTATAGAAGGCATTTGTTGGAAACAGGACTTTGATTTGAAAAAATCCACTGTTTTTTCATTACAACTTCATAAGCACAATGAAACTTATGAAAAAACATCTACTCCATGAAAGTTTAGTTCTATTTCTAACAGATGAAGGTTATAATTGGCCCCTTCAAACACTGCAGAGCAACTGGTATTTTGTATCTTCTGTGGGTGAAGACATTTTCCTGACCCTGTGCTATTTGATTCACATGAGGATAGTCTAACTGTGGTGTCCAGGCTCCCACAGCTAACTTCCACCTCTCTCTGGCAGCTCTTTTCCAGATGATTCTGTGACACACCTTGCAGGGTGAGGTCTCTAGATGTGCTGGGGTCACTCAGCCTGCGCTGTAACAGCGTGTTGGGCACACAGCTCAACATACTGTTAGGTGAGGTCACCTCTATGTTTTAAGCACTTGGAGGCTTAAAAGTGCTTGTCAAAGAGCTTATGACCAGGCTGCTCCTGCATGCTTTTATCATGGCAGATGGCAGAAAGTAATTTCTTTTAAAATTTGTGTGGCAGGGAACAGCATAACTATTTATTTCAGATTTGTTATGTTACTATATTGACAACAGATGCTTCCAGGGTAATAGACATATGCAAGGCAAATTATGCTGGCCAAGTAATTTAATCTGTTGAAGATATTTCAGCCACATATTAAAGGATAAATACAAGTTATAGGCCAGAACTAGCACTCTGCAATATGACCTAGCCGCTTGTTGTCCATTCAGTGGATCTTAAAGACTTTAAAATGCTCAGAAACAGTCAAGCTCAAACACAGTCTTTCTTTGACCCACAATACCACTGAGAGACTCCTTCTAAAGCCCCTGCAGTAAAAGACATTCTTACTATAAAGATCTCAGCAGCAGCAATGTCTTTCTTTACTACTCCAGAACACCCCAGATCTGTCATCTATCAGAACTATCTTCTCTTTCATGTGGTTTTTGCAGATGGTGGGTTCATAATAGACGACTTTTGTGGAAGAAAGGAAACATTCCCTGAATTATTTTTTCTCACTATGCTTGATTATTGCTACATTGAGGTTGTCTGCACCTGCTGGATGTAATAATTCTGAGTGTAGATTACTTGTTGTAGATTAGTAGCTGTCATTATATTCAGAAAAGGTGATAAACAGTTCATTGTTAATCTTGTGATTAAATGAACTCTACTGCCAGCAACAAGAGAACAAGACTGTAACTAGTAATAGACAATCTTGACTAGCAATTAGAACAGTGGCTATCTTGGCTTTATCTCGTTTCCATGACAGTAAAACATTCTCTACTCTTTCTGCCAACCTTCTGAGAACATGCCTATATTACACAAAAATGAATGCTGTCGAGTAGGTAAATGTCGTTTGCAGGACTTACAACAACTCTGGTGTACACTTCTTCTGCAAAACCACTATCCTGGTATTTGGCTTCTGTTGGGAATGTGTAAGCAGTCAACCACTGCAAAAGAGGCAGGTCTACTCTTGTACCAGTAAATGAATACTGAGGAGCATGAATATGCGTATCAACCAATCCTGGCATGAAGAATTCACTAAGGAAAGAAAATAGAATTGTAATAATTCAAAATGCCTCAAAATTCTCCACAGTAATTAGCTTTGTTTTAAAGAGTATACTTGATTAAAATCCATCAGAATAAATGGCAAGTAGAGATTAATCTGTCTCTTCCAGCATCAGCCTATTAACTCCTGCTGTACCTTCACACATACCCATATTTTGGTATGAAGCAGTTGAGTAATATCATTTACACTGCAAAATACATATATCTAACTGTGAGGAAAAACAGTATAGGAGCAGGATTAATCTAATTATCTCTAATATTGACCCACCCTAAATGCCAACAAACAAAGAGGAACTGACTTCACAATAACTAAAATTACTCCATTACAGAATCCACCTGAAAAAGAGAATAGTACACAGTCTTGTTTCCTAGTTTGAATATATATGGAATGCCTCTAGCTTCCAGACCATTATATTTACAAAACGTGACTTTCTGTATGCCAGTTTTCTTCTATATTATTTATATGTCTATATAGATATGTAAAGTCAATTAATTTCAAGGCTTAATGGAAAAACAGACACTGTGTCTAAAAATGCAGACATAGACACTGGTGAAAAAAGGTCTGCTCAATATCTTGAACAGGAAAGGCATATTTACACTGTAACCGTAAAACTATATGTTGTCATGCAATGTTCATGCAATAACAGGTATGAATATATCAACATTACTAGGAAGTTTCTATAGCTATTTTGTTTTGTTCTGAAACTTCTTACTACATAACATTTCTCTCACTCCTCTTTCCTTCTCCCTGACTACAGAATGAACTGAATTTTGTCTCTTTTTAGGTCCTCTTTTTTCTGTTTTCTTGCAGGCAATAAATGCTGAAAAGTCTTCCTCAATCAATTCACATTCTCAGAACCTTCTTTTTCCTCAGGCTATTTCAAGTTAAAAAAAAAATCTGATTATTCATATATACTGTATGATTAGCCTTTCAGCAAAGCATAAACGTTTTTTAACAATTGATTACTAGAAGGCAGGTCTCAATTATAAGCCACAAGTCATTTACAGTGCTACTACATGCAAAGCATAGTTCAAAACTTTTTCACACAGTCCAAAACTTTTTTACTTCACAATAAACTTGGAGGATTTCACTGCATGAAGAAAAAAGAAATGCTCCAGCTGCAGTATGGAGAAACCAAAAGCTCTGTGTTTAGAGGGCTTAAATCTTCTAATTGTACTAATTTTTATTATGCAATGTGTCAAAGTCTAAGCAAACAAGTTTCATATCTGCAGTGTCAGTGTTATCTACATTTACTACACCTAGACTTTCATGTTAGGCACAGCCCACTGCTAACAAAATGGATATAAAATGTAATCTCAAGAAAGAATGGCACTCACTTTCGTGAGCACGGAAGCGATTATGCCTGAAAATTAAATATGGCATTTTGCTCTGTGCAGTATACATCAGCCAGCACAATTCAACCATGTCTGCAATCCCAAACCAGGGAATGCAAAAAGAACATGGACTGTCGAGTTGCATCCAGAACACAGGCACTTTTGGGTAAAGAGCTCTCACTGCACTAAAATGGAATTTTGGCCATTAAATATATGGGCATCATATGGTTTTAATGTGCTCCCTGTCAAAATGTATTCCAAAACCTCGCTTTACCTCACTCAAAGAACAAACTGCATTTGCTGTAGCTAATCTTAACAAAACACATACTGTTTACTCAGTTGTCTTATGTCAGATGTTTTGAACCCCCATGTCTTAGCCAGTTGCTCTAGCTGATCAGCTTGCTCCACAAACACAATCTGAAAAAAAAGAAAACATAGTTAAGTACCTCGAATGCACCTCGAATCCCACATCAGCTTTATATAATGGCAAAAGAAGTTATATCTTAAAACCAATTTTGCACACTTACTACAGAGGTGTTAGGTTTGCATTGAGACTCTTGCTCTTCCTGACTATCAAGCATGATTTTGAAATACCTTCTCATAATCCAGTGAATAACCGCACCCACCTTGTAACTTGTAATAAAACAGCTAATTCCTTCTCAGGTAATACACAGGCAGAACAGCACAGACCTTAGTGTCCTGTAAGGTAACATCATGCTAGCAAGACAGTCACTTGTGAGGAGTTGTACAGCAGCCTTACAGGAATGCAGGCACAGTATTCACAACCAGAAGGGTCAAATTACCTCCTGTGCCTATGACTGACTGGCATCAAGCTAAATATTTTCTAAATTTCTGCTTGTGTTGGTCTTTTTTAATTTTCTCAGTGCCTACGATGAGAAAATAAATTGAAGGGGAAAATGTGGATAATATTTTCATTTTACAGAATGGGCTAAAAGGATGCTGAGATCTTTGTTTATTTCAAAATAAAACCCTACAATCTGGAGCCAAACTCAACCCCATTTGACTCCTAGAGAACACAGACTCTACTGATGATGAGTTGCTGTTGCCTAGTCAGAATTTTAACACATTTCCTATTTATTTTTAACTTCTGTGGTATTTTAATCTACAAGATGACTCTTAGCAGCTCAATTCTCAAGTCTTTGATTCTCTGGTCTATCACTAATAAGCATGACAGCTCCCCAGGAAACAGAGACTATGGAGCCTAGGAACTGCAATGCCCACTACAGGATCCATGCATAACCCAAGTTTCCTCAACACAATTTAGACAATTTAGAGGACTTGGAAGTCTCCCCTGGCCAAAGACTGCCTTCCTGAACTTACAGAAATTCCTGCCTCTAACCACAGCCTCTGCCAGAAACCAATGCACGGTTTTCTAACTCCCTTGGTGTAAGAGCTGGTTCCCCTAATTTCAAGGGAATACTCTTCCTCCTATCAGTATCCTTCCCTCCTGGCATGATGGACGGCCTGTGTCAACCTCATGACAGCAGTTTCTAGGGCATCAGTTAAAAAGAAAAACAAAACCACACTAAAAAAGGCAAAACTTAGTCCTTTTAAAATGGCAGTAGGAAGAAACATAGGAGGAAGAGCAAGAGGACAAAAAAAAAGCATTGTTTAGCACTTATTTGCATGCCATTTTTTATGTGTATGCTTCTTTTGCATAGAAATTCACCATTTTCTGGTTTTTCCATAGACAAAAATAAGCAAAGCTGCTAAAATGTAAATGCTGCTAAACTGTAGACAAGTTATTGGCGGCCTAGTCTTTTAAACTAATCATGGCTGGTATGATTTATATTGTTTAAGGAGCAGATGTTTTACATTTTTAGTCAGAAAAAATATTAAAATAATGCCATGTAAATAAATACCACACTAGCAAAAATTGCAAAATTGTAGTATTCTACTGATAGCTGACAAGAAGCAATATTGTCCTCCGTACAAAGAGGAATACATCCAATTTAATTTAACTGCAGAAGGCTTGGAATACAGACCTACTAAAATATCTGATGTGCAATAAAGAAGATGTCATTCAGATATTGAAGTCAAAATGGATGCAGAATGAACAATGTTCGAGATGCTGGGGGTGGGGGGAGAAGGATGAAGAGGGAGGGAAAAAGAGAGAGAGAGAAAAACATGAAACACCAGATGACAAATTCTGGAAACAGGCGTTGCCATGGAAAAGCAGTGGCTGTTATGTACTCTTAGGGTGCAGAAAAATAAAATACCTAAATCATGGAAAAATGAAGAAAATGTGTTTCAAGGAAGCTGGATACATGAAATCAATTCTAAACCTGGCACCTGGTCTCTTATGGTTGAATTAGACTATGGGTAAATCAACAAGACCTCTACGTTTTTTTTCAAACAAACTTCCCAATGGAATTCCTTAGTCAGACAAGAGTTGTTCCCCATTGCTTTAGGATGCCTTTCTAATGCTGAATGCTTTAAACTCTTTGAGATCCTATGCTTGGATATTTGCTCCAGTATTTGCTTGTGTATTCAAGGTAACCAAGCGGATGCACAGTTCTTTAAATTAGTTCTGCACCTCAGCACTGTAGAAGCAAGAAGAAATTCTACACCAGAGTCACTCCAGAGCCAAGAGAAGTGCACAAGACTAAGAACTTCAGTTTTAAAGAAGGAAATCAAGGAGAATAACTGGCACTTTGGGAAAGGTGTATCACAAAACACAGAATTAGTGACTGCTAACCCCATTGTCCAAACACTTCCATAAGTTCTCACATGTTAGTCATGTAACGGGGCTAAAGAATTCAAAGATCAGGGGCAAAGCTCTCCCAACACTTGTGACTAATTCAGGCCTTTTGTGTACCAAGTGATGCCCAAAGCTCTTCCATTAAAGCAGAGCTGGTCAACTAAACTGTGCATCAACCCAGATGTAGCAAACCCTGAGTGCCTTCAAGCACCACAGTGCAAATATTTAACTAACAAGAAAATGGAAAGTGAATTATACTGGCTGAAGGAACCTGGTTTGCTTGGATCCAGCAGTGCCTGGCTATGACATTCAGAGGTGAACATGAAAAGGGTCTGTCCCTCTTTCCCCTCCCACATGCTCTCCTCCCTCCCTGCTCCCACAGTTATTAAGTCATGCCTATTGTTTGCCTAGTTCCCAAAACTGGAATGTGAGCCTAAATGAGAGACAAGAACACTCAAAGGAACTGCACAGCCTGCTGAGAAAGTAGAAGCAGTGAACTCCAGATGGATGGTACCTTCCTCCTTGTACAGGACATGTGTCTACTCACTGTCACAACAGGTTGAAATCAAAACTTATGCTTAAAATCCTTATTCCACAACTCTTGATCTTTTTATTACTTCCACAAGGGCTTTTAGCTTAATATTTCTTTTCTATTTACTTAATATTCTACTCACCTAGGATAATTATACCAACATTTCAATAACAACTCACATTTTGCACCTCTGTCTGTTTTCTCTACCCTGAGGAATGCTGGTCTTTCTCTTTGTTTTTCCTCAAGGGAGACACTACACTGCTCTGCAAACTACTCAGTTAAACAGGGTCCTTACTTTGCTAACTTGATGATAAATTCGGTTTTATATCCAAAGGCAATGGTTTTCTTCATAAAACTTTGTATTCATCTGGGGCAAAGCAGAGAGATGACATTTTACATCCCTTGGAGGACATGCAGGGACCCACACTGCAAAACAGAACCCAGTTTTTCATACAAGCTCTGACACACAGTGTCAGAGACCATGCAAAATTTTTCCATGATGGAGTCAGCAACATGAGGCAAAAGAAGGATACCTCTTTAGTTAAATTTACATCTTTGGAGGAAAACAGAAGCAGTTTTGGTGTAAATTTGAAAAATAAAGGCAAGTCATTTTCTAATCACTATGCCTTTCTTGAAAAGCCAACTCTTCTGTGATTCCAGTGGTTGTTCTACGTGAGGCTACATTATGAGTAATACAGAGAAAAGAGAGCATATGGGATACTCACTGTATCAGCCCCTGGAATATTAAAATGTCAAGAATTTGTAATAAAAAGAGAATTTTTAAAAAGTGCTTGTCACTGTATTCTGGTGGGAATTTTATTTTAGGAAGATAGTGTTTTAATGGATTACACTGTGAATCCTTCTTCCCTAGGAAAAGGAGAGAGTAAGTGAGTGCACAGATGCCTAGGTGTAGCTTACTAATATACCTCTTTTTCAAGAAAATCACTAAAAATCTTGATTTCATGTGGACGATGTGTAGAGACACTTTTGCAGAAATTGACATTAAAGAGAGTGGGATGGGGTATGAATTTATGCCTTGTGCACCTGAGTTACACCAGCCAAACCTTTTTACATTTAGATCTATTGTTTTGTGAACACCAGCCAATACATAACTGTGCAAGTTTTTACTCCTCTCCTGTTCATCAAAATAGAGCTCCTCACAGACCTCAATACACCTTGCGCCAGACTCCTCAACAGCTATAAAAGGGCTGTCTTGAAACAGGCCCTCATGGACCCACATGAATAGAGAAAATGCACTGTTAGGGCTCAAACTGTGTTTTGCACATATTTCAAATGTTACTGAAACCTGTTATTTAGCCATACGAAAGAAAACTACTTTTTTAGATTTCACATAGGGTGACCATATGTTATTGAGCCTACAAAAAATCACCAGTCTACTTGCATAACCTGCACTATGAAACTGAGTTTCAAGTGTGATAAGGGTTAAGGAAATGACATTGCTTCCCTGCCAGACTCTCTCCAACATTATCACGAAATGCAATGCTTGTTTTAAGCTTAGTTCATACTACTGAAATGCCCAACATCACCATCTTCCTACAACTTATGGGTATATGCCATAGAGGGGACTTTTGTGACGAGAAGACAAAAAGAGCCTCATTTAGATGGCTGTGCAGTGGGTAGACAGCTATTTTAACTATCACTGTTTAGATACCCTTAGTATTAAAAAAAAAAAAAAAAAAAAAAAAAAAAAAAAAAAAAACCCAAAAAACCACAACAGCTTGCGAAACTGAAAGAAAACAGAGAATCGGAAAGAATGCCAGATCTAGGAACGCTGCTGTTCCGGGAACACTTAGCAGATCTCAAAAGCAGATTTATGCCAACTGCAGACTCGTGCCGAGGGGACGCTCCATCCCGGTAAACTCCTGCTCCCGCAAGTGCGAAATTCCTTCTCCGCGGCGCCTGCCCCGACGGACAGGAGTGCGAAAATGTTCCGCTTTCTCGGCACAGACCGGCGGAGCCGGCCCTGCCTCTCGGCACCCCCGACGCGGGCTCGGGGCCGCACAGGTCACTCCCAGCGCCCGACAAGGCGGACCCGCAGCGGCTGCGGGCATCGCCCCCGCCGCCAGCACCGCGACACCCGCCCGAGCCCCTCACTCACTGTCCCGTTATCGTCCACCCCCAGAAGGTGTCCGTGCAGGATGTCCATGGGGGCGGAGGCGCTGGAGTGCACGAAGGTCCCCTTGAAGACGTGGGCGAGCGGCGGGCGCTGCGCGGAGCTCATGGCGGCGGCGGCGGCGGCGGCGGCGGGCGCGACGGGCTGGGAGCTGCCACCTCGCGGGCTGCCTTCGCTCGGAGTCTCTCGGTGCTGCCGGCGGCTTCCTGGAGCTGTCACCACTTCCCCACCCCCTGGTGACTTTCTTTACGGGGAGTGGTTGCGGCGCAGGGAGGGCGGGAGGCCGCGCCGCCCCTCCGCCTTCCCCGGGGGGGCGGACGGACGGGGTGTCCCGGGACCCTCGGCCTTCCCGCCGCCGGTGCCCCCATCCCAGGGATGTGCTCTCCCCCAAGCAAGAGGCGCGAACGACAGGAGAGATGCTCGGTGGGGTTTGGGGTCCCAGTTTCTCGCTGGGAAGCGGTGAGAGATTCGACAATGTGTCTGGTAGTGTTTTACGAGTGTCTGGCAACTCAGGTTTGCAACCAACCTGCGGGTTGTAACCACTTGCAGAAGTTTAATTTACAATAGGCTTTGTAGGTTGGAAAAGACCTTCAAGACCTTCATATGCCAGACTGTCTCGTCAGTCCTCGGCCTCTATATAGGACATTTAGAAGAGTGTAGGAGTAGAGAATAGATGCCTGCTGAGGTACCAGAACTTCCAGAAGTAGGCAGCCTCGTTCAATGGAGATGGTCTACAGAAGAAAAAACAGTCTCAGGAGAATGAAAGGCAGAGAAAAATTAATTTTGTTATCTCAGAGAAATGTGTCCCTGGAATGATATTCTGATTCAACAGCCCAAGTCAAAGTATATAATGAACACATCCTAAGAGGATCGCAATTGAGAGTGTTGGACTAAGACTTCACAAAGGCAGAATTATATGCATCAACGATAACCCCATGAATGCCCTCTGAATTACTGTTTGAAGTGACCTTTATTCATCAACTTATCAAGTGACAAATGAGCTTGGCACCAAGGGCACTGACGCTACTGTTCTCAGGGCTGCTTTGCAAAGTTTGTCATTACATGGTTTAACATTTAAGACCTTTGCACTCCCCATTGTGCTGACACTATACAAAGGCATGGCAGATTATCTTTCCTACAAACTCTCCAGACTAATGGTGGGAGGAATGAGAAACACAGCAGGAAGGTGCAGAATAAATTTAATTTTAGTCTGCTATGGGCAAGTCATCAGCCTCTATCTTGCCTTCTTTGCATAAGAATGTGTTATGCTAATGAGAATGAAGTTAAAAAAATATTGGATTTATTGATATCAGTGGGATGTTCATAGGTGAATTTTGACATCAGCTTAATCAGGCAATAAAAAGTGTTCAAAAAAAGAAAAAATAGACATGCGAAAGTGACTTTTACTTATATTGGCAATTCTTGTGAGAGTTCTGGCAGTTTGAGAAAACTCACAATGACATAAAATTGTTATTTAAGATATATTTCAATTTTCTATTGTATTTCTAGCATCTTTGACACGAGAAAATAGCACACAAAAAAAATCACAAGTCTTGCAGATTAATCTAGAAGATCTCCAATCTTCTAGTTTGGAGAAGAAACTGACATAAATATCTTTCATGCAATTTAGTCCATTTAAAACAAAATAACACTTTCTGTTTATTTGAAATGCAGAGTAATAAATTTTTCAAAAATAGCACCAGCAGTCTTCTCACTTAGGACTTGCAAAAACTCGTTTTCCAAAGTTGTTTCTCAGGGTGTTGCAGTTGTGGCCGTCAAGGCTGCAGCTGAAATGAGCTGTTTTCCAAGCTATTACGCCAGGCAAGGAAAATTGTCTTTTGCGGCAGGAAAGATAAAGAGTGGGAGAAAGGCTGGTTTCGCTACTGAGTAGCAAAACTGAGTAATAAGGAGAGTGGAAATGAGAAACAGGGCCAAGGGACCCAGCCCTGCAGCAGTAAATTCACTTGCTCTTACCGTGAAGAAAGGTGGCCGAAGGCAGTGCAAGAGCTCGGAATTTGGCACCAAAAGCTGTTTTAGCCTGATTTGCGTTAAGTGAAGCACACAGCTGTCCTAGGACAGTGTCCTGGAGAGGTAAACCAAGGAGCTGCTGCTACCAAACTCATTTACTCTGCTGTTCATATTCAGCAGAGCTCAGTGCTTCTGAGGAACCTTTTGGTGGTGTGTTGGGGAAGGGGGCTGCACCTGAGAATGTCTGTCTGCTTCAACTCTAGTTTTCCATTCAATATCTCGGGGATTGCCTTCAACATCCTTACAAAAAGAAGTGCAGTGATTTGAGTGAGATGTAATCCAGATAGTATTTATGCAAGAGAAGAAAACAAAAAATATGGACAGTCTGTTTCATTAGCACTTTTATGGAGAAATGTTAATAACAAACACTGCTTATGATATTTTATTATTTTTATTTCTTTTTTTTTTGCTTTATTGTGTTCCAAACACTCTGAAGTTATACAATTTCTTTGTCAAAAGAACTGTCAAAAGGAGGTCTCTTCTGCTTTTTCCATCTGTCACATGGGAAAGCATGGGAGCTGTGGAAAACTGCTGGTGGAAGAATGGTTAACACCCTTCCCTCCTCCCAGATTTTTTTAATTTTAATTTGCAACCAGTTACATATGCACACCCTAGATACTTACATGAATCAAGGTGAGACCTTGGCCAACTATGAAAAATGAAGCCACTGCTCAAAAATGTTGTAAGAGTGAAGTATGTTTAGTTTATTCTGGGATAAACTGGGCTAGGCACTTCACCATCTGGAATAGAAATATAATGCTCTGTTGTGACTGTTACATAGTAATTAATTTAAGGAGTAGTTTGGTGGTTTTTTTCTCCTTCCCCAGAGTAGTTGATAGTCTGGAGAGACATTTAGCTTCTTATAAATCACACAATAGGTGTTCTTTTGGTAGAATTTAATATTATCATATATGTGTTAATACTTTTAATAATTAAGAGTGTGCACTTTGATCTAATACTGTTTAAAAAAAGAAAAAAAGTCTGTCTCATTATTCAGTATCTTATCAGACTCTCTATGTCTTCTAAATTATTGACTTAGAGGCAATTATTGAAATTAGTCTTTAGGTGAGTCCTGAAGCCAAACATACTCAGGATTAGAAGAATAATCAGTCAATGTACTTTTAAGAGCACAAGGACAGATTTTAACATAATAAGAGTGCCTTTATTCTCCTTAACACTTTCACTTTCTGATCTTTTCTTCACATGTCACACTGTGCCAAGGATGAATTCAATTAGTTGATTCACAGTCTCAGAGCTGATCCTGCAACTTCTGAGAAATGTAAGAAAAAGAAACCTGCTTCTTCCCACTGCTTTCAAAAAGTAGTTGATGGGGTACTTGCCACCAACAAGAAACTCCTCTGTCACAAGCCTGTTGAGGTCAGTGCCTGTGCAGCTTGAGTGCCAGGATACAAGAATTATTACTCTGATCTGGCAATGATGTTATTATAGCATTTATGATCAAAATGGACCTTGTCCATAATTTGTAACATAGCAACTAGGTAAGAGGAGAGGAAAAAAATACTGCTGATTTATCTGCCAATAATTTATTTTTTTCCTGGATAAGGAAGAGCTGATTATGCAGCTACTCAATCCTTGGGATTATTAAAAATAAAAAAACCAAACAGATGAAAAAAGACACCCCAAAGTAGTGAAGAATGATAAACACCTACTCTCCAGTGAGAAATTAAGTTGGGAGCTAGGTTTTAATCCAGCACAGGCTACTTCATCCACCTTATTTTCCCACAAAAATTGTGTAATCAAGATATGTTACATTACTTAACATTTCCAACTCCATATAAGAGTGAAAATTACCACACTCCAAAAGAATATGAATAAATTACAATAAAAACAACCTCTTTGTCATTTGCAACCATGAGTATTCACTCTGCAGGTCCCAGATGTATCTTTCAGCCTTTGATACACAAGTCTATAAAGCCTTGGGAAGGCATGGCTCAGACACTGCCAGGGGATGGTGGAGTTACTTTCTGGTGCTTCCTATCTCCTAAAGAGGCCAGTACTGGCATAGTACTGTCATAAAATATCCCATCATTAGAATATAGAAATGGCACATTCTGCTTGCTCACAGATACATAATTAACTGAAGCACAGATTGGCTGATGTTAGTTCTTTCGCTCATGAATTTTTTCCGTTTTACTGCCAAGGCTTGTTCATGACAGGAATTGTGTTAACTAAGCCAGAAAAGTTCTTAAGGAGACACAGCAAATGCCACACAAACATCAGTAAAACTCATCTCTCATAAGAAGTGAGCATGAATGGGTGAAATATGTCGAAATATTTTGTTGACAAATTCATTGTATTTTCCACAAAACACAAAGGATGAATCAATCTGCTTGGTGGACTTTATCTCAGATTGTGTTTAAAGAGAATACAATAGAATTTGGGTGTCTGCAGCTGTTAACAGAGGTTTATGGGGAAAAATATGGACATGACTTGCTGTTATTGCCTGAGAACTATCACTGAGAAACTTTATCCATGGAATTACATTGTATGGTGGAGCTAATACACATTATTGAATGGGATAAGCTCATCTCTGGTCATGGCAATATCATAGACCATTGTAGGTAACTTCAAAGACTTTGTTGTTATTCTCGTTTTCATGCTTAAAACCAGTAAAACCAAATAATAATCTCCAACATACTATCAGTGGTGATTTATCTAGCTTTGCATTGCTAACAGAAGATAAAACATTTTAGACATGTAGTCACAAATAAATTGTGGTAAGGAATTAAAATGAGATGTTACAATTTATTTCTGCCATATTGCTGTCCACACATGAACACTTTTCCTGGTTTACCAAAGAGCAAATTTCACTGATGCTGGAATTAATTTTCTTTTTGAGTGATTTGTGAACTCTGAACCATGTAATTAATAGTCTGTGCATCCAAGCCTACTCCTGTAAAACCACTTAATAATTGCAATGTCTTGACCAGCAGTTGTACTTCTAAGCTATTTGAAGGATCTCTTCAAGTGTGCCAGTGTTCAGTAAAGCAGCAAAATCATAATAAAAAGTTTTGTGATCAAGAAAATCTATTAGAAATACAAAAATAACATCACAGTATTATTAGTCCATGTAGTATATGTGTTGAAGGTTGCATGCAAGATGTTTTCCATTACCATCTGTATGGTTGATTACCTTGTCAAGTGAGCAGTTTGCCTTATCTCTCTCTTTGAATGACCACATTCACACCTTCCTCGGGAGGGGACCTCTGCTGATAACAGAGTATTGAATATCAGTGCATGACTGATAAGAACTGTAACATCCCATTGTGAGATGCTCCGCCCAGAGGGAGGAGCCAAGCACTGCTACCCCATATACTCTGAGATTCTGAAGTGGTGGCGCAGTTTTTCTCCACGAGATTCCAGAGAGGAACAGCAGCTGCCTTTTCCTTCTGGATCTTCAGAGGAAGACTACATCCTTCTCTACAGATTCCCCTTGCTCCAACAGAACCACACCTGATACTTCAGAGGACTGCAGCCACATTTTCAATCGGACTACCACAAACACCCTGAACAACAGGGTGTCAGGTTGGGTTCTGACTCTGTCAGTGTTGTTCTAGTGGACTGCATTGTTTATTTTTATTTTTTTTTCCTCCCTATTAAAGAACTGTTATTTCCTGCTCCCAAATCTTTGCCTGAGAGCCCCTTAATTTAAAATTATTGCAATTTGGAGGAGTGGGGAGGGTTTACATTCTCCGTTTCAGGGGAGGCTCCTGCCTTCCTTAGCAGACTCCTGTCTTCCCAAACCAAGACAATATGGTAGAGATAATTCATGCTATTTATGTATAAAATACTGTAAAATCCAAGCTATGTCTTTGACCACCCTGGCTGGGAGCGGAGTCTTATTTTTACTCAATTAGTTCCTGCACAAAGTTAAGATAATATCAAGTCTGTTAACGTATGAATGGAACCTTCCTGGGCCATGATCACTGACTTTCCTGGAATGTCCGGGCCACTCAAGAGTGAGCTGCACCTGGGAGATTGCATCTACCACACTCAAGCACCGGGGCGCCACTCTGCTACATGTGAATGCGGACTCTTCTGAAGTGTTCTGACAACCATCTAATCACCTGGAATCACTTTTGACTATCCCTGCACATGTATGGCCCCAGTTCTACATGTGAAGGGACACAAAGGCACATTCGGTCATCTCTGCCTCAGGCAGAATAAACTGTATATAAGCTCACTACACGGAGCAGTCAGTGTGAATCACTGGGGAGACGCTGACACTTTGTCGGTCGGATCCAGGTTCACCCAGCGCCGATGCCGGGGTTGACACTGCCTTGGCTGTGGTGGTTTTTTTCTTATTTCTCGAAATTCTATTTTGCTGCTGATCTAATAAATCTTTGTTAAATTTTCTTATAATTTTGGCTTACGATTTGATCATTTATAACAATTTGGTGACAGCCCAAAGTGATTTGATACTGGGGTTCACTACCCCCTTTCTCACCCTGGGGGCGCCCTGCTGATTTCAGCGGCCCGAGCGGGATTGGATTCTAAAAAACCAATCAAAATCACAAAAAGCCGCAACCGGAGCTGCAAACCGTAACTGGAGTCACGTGCTGCAACCAGATCACAGCCAAGGGAGTCAAAGGGCCCAATTCTTGGCAAAGCTCGGAAAGATCTAGAGAAATTTCTGAGACCCGAGGTTTTTTGCTGGTAAAATTCAACATGCACGAGGAAATCCACACAGGAAAAGGAACCATAAGTATTGTGTGGTTGGGTGGAACGTGATCGGACACGTGTGTGAGACGTGACTTTGTCATGAGGCAAGAGCGGACCCCAAGACCACAGTTTCACCATACCGTGAGGGACGTGATTGGTTGAGGGGGAAGTGCAAGGCTTTTTGTTTGAAACCCACAAGACCCGGGGCTCAGGGGAAGTCTAGGAGGAAAACCAGTCACAGTTGGGATCAGGAGGGGAGAGACGAGCTTGGAAAATTCCAGGAACCCGTCCGCCTTCTGAAACCAGAGGAAACAGGTAAGAAAAACAGCCCAAAAAGTCGGCAGAGTGGTTTGCTGTTCGACTGAGGCAGGCTGGTGACTTTCCGCAAGTCAGAAGACCCAACATCGGAAAGAAAGACAGGACCCGTGATGGACGTCCCAGTGAAATGAGAGAAGGTAAGAAAAATCATAACATTCCTGGAGAAAATGGGGTTTGGAAAGAGCAGATACCAGAGAAAAGCTCAGGAAAAACTCTCCCAGGTCCCTGGAAGAATTCTACCAGAGATCCCCAGAGATAGTTCCCTGGGGTGTATGCTGTTACACTGGGATGAAAACCCACAGATGGTGGGGAAGTCCAAGGAGAAAATGATCCATTTTTGTATGGAAACATGGGGAGGGAGGGAGATTGGAAAATACGTGGTCTGGCCAATATTCAGCCCATGTGAAACCTGGACTTGTGAGTCTTTTTTTGACCACGTGGCCGGTCGCAGCCTGCGGGACCCTGAAGAAATTGAGTATGCCGACATGTGGAGGCATGCTTTTCCGGGTCTATACCCAGTACAAGCTCTCCAGCATGTGGCAGAAGCGGGAAGGAATAAGAACCATTGGAAAATCTTCCGCCTCCTCACCTTGTAGCCCCGCAGCAGCCCGATCCTGAACAGGCACAAGCTGCACCAGGGATGCCTCCCGAGGAGGGGGCTCCACATGCCCAGGTGACCACACCACCACCACCGCCCGATCAGGCGGCAGCATCCGCTTTCCCACATGGCCATGCAGCGGCAGCGCAGCCGCATCCTCAGGCATCTCTGAAAATCAAGGAAAGAAAGGTAGACGTCTCTAGAGACGTCTCTCCCCCGGCACATTGAACAAGGCAGAGAACGAGGAGGGCAACCGTGGGGGAAAGTGGGGACAAGGAGGAAAAACATGGCATCTATCCCTTATGGGAGGTGCCAACAGCTCCGGGGGTGATTGGATACGTGCACACCCCGATTGACACCAGTGATGTAAGGGCGTTCAAAAAGGAAATGCGAGAATTAATGGATAATCCTTTGGAGGTGGCAGAGAGGTTGGATGAGTTTTTGGGAACCAGCACATACACCTATGAGGATCTCCAAGCGATCTTGACATCGCTGTTTAACAACGAGTAGAGAGACATGATCCGGTTAGCCGTGATCAAGGATTGGGAAAAACGGAACCCGAATGGGGGGGCCAGAGAGGAACAGTGGCCAAACCAGAAGCCGTCTTGGGAAGCCCAGATGGAGGAGGGGAGGCAAAAGATGATAAATTTAAGAAATATGGTTATTCAAGGTATCCGGGAGGCAGTACTGAAGGGGCAGAACATGAGCAAGGTGCTTAGGGAATGTCAGGGGAAAGACAAAACCCCCACGGAGTGGTTGGAAAGGCTTCAGAAGGGTCTGAGAATGTACTCAGGAACAGACCCTGATTCCCTGGTGGGAATGATGTTGTTAAAAACCATGCAAAATCTTTGGAGGATATTCAGAAAAAGCTAGAGAAAATAGACGGGTGGAAAGAGCAAGGGTTGCAAGAATTGCTGTGGGAAGACATGAGACGGGACAAGGAAAAACAAAACATTCAAGCCAAGGTTCTGGTGGCGGCAGTAAGGCAGGCACAGGAACAGGAGCAAGGGACAAACACAGTGAAAAAGACGCCAGCGAAGAAACTGGGTCCGTCACAGGGGAAGGGCTCGGGCGAACAGAGGTGGGACTTTGAATGCTTTTACTGCAAACAGAGGGGGCATATCCAATGAAATTGTCCCAACAAAGCCAAGGACCAGGCAATGTTTCAGGAGGATTAGGGGTGTCAGGCACTTTTCTGTTTGGGGTCTGGAACGTCAAGGGAGCCCTTGATAAAAATAAGAGTGGGACCCCACAAGGAAGAAACGTGGTTTTTGGTGGATTTGGGGACGGAATTGACAATGGTGCTACAGTTACCAAAGGTGTGCTCTCTGAGCAATGACTCTATGATGGTAACTGGGGTAAAAGGGGATCCTTTCAAAGTTCCAGTCATAAAAAATGTAGAAATAGACACAGGAAACAGAAAGCACAGCGGAAATATTTTATTGGCCAAGGACGCAGACTTCAATTTGCTGGGGCGGGACATGATGGTTGCACTGGGGATTGAGTTGGCGGTAGAAACATCTTGGCTCAAGGTGAGACTTTATAGCCTCACTGTTCCAGATGAGGAAAAAATAGACCCGAGGGTGTGGTATGTTCCAGGGGAAGCTGGGAGGCTGGACATAGAACCAATTTGGGTTGAAATTGAAAGACCAGATGACCCCATACGGGTCAAACAATATCCCCTCTCCATGGAAGGGAAGAGGGGTTTGAAACCAGTGATTGATGAATTAATAAAGAAAGGCACACTGGAGCCGTGCATGTCAAGGCATAACACCTCAATGCTGGCAGTGAGAAAAACAGATGGCAGGTTTAGGCTGGTGCAGGACTTGCGGGCTGTGAATCAGAGGACTAAGACTTTGCTCCCCACGGTTTCAAACCCTTACACATTTCTGAACAATCTCTCTCCTGAGGACACTTGGTACAGTGTAATTGACTTAAAAGACTCTTTCTGGACCTGCCCTCTCACTGAGGACAGCCGCGATTATTTCGTGTTTCAGTGGGAAGACCCGGAGATGAACAGAAAGCAGCAGCTCAGGTGGACTTCATTGCCTCAGGGCTTCGTGGACTAACCAAACTTATTTGGACAAGCACTTGAACAGGTTTTAAGTCATTTTGTACCAACCGGAGGGACAAAGCTTCTACAGTATGTAGATGATTTGTTGGTCGCAGGTCAAGAGGAGGAGGAGGTAAGGGCGAGCACAATTGAGCTTTTGAACTTTTTGGGGGAAAGGGGGTTGAAGGTTTCAAAGTCAAAGCTGCAGTTCACAGAGCCTGAGGTCAGGTACTTGGGACATTGGCTAACCAAGGGCAAAAAGAAACTGGACCCGTAAAGGGTGGCAGGGATTATTGCCTTGCCACCCCCACAGACAAAAAGGGAGGTCCGGCAGCTTTTGGGGTTATTGGGATATTGCTGGCAGTGGGCTGAAAATTACAGTGAAAAGGTGAAATTTCTCTATGGGAAACTCATGACAGACAGGATCAAATGGGCACAAAAAGATGAGGAAGAATTCAGGGGAGTCAAGCAGGCACTCATGGCAGCACCAGTGCTGAGTCTCCCTGACGTGAGCAAACCCTTTCAGTTGTTTGTGGATGCTAGCAATCACACGGCACACAGGGTGTTGATGCAAGACTGGGCAGGGGTCAGGAAACCTGTGGGTTACTGGGTTACTTGTCCGGCTCTTAGACCCAGTCAGCAGGGGCTGCCCCACTTGCTTGCAGGAGATTGTGGCTGTGGCTTTGCTAGTGCAGGAGGCAAAGAAGGTGACCTTTGGGGCACCTCTGGTAGTATTTGCACCACATAACGTGCGGGGCATACTACAGCAGAAAGCAGACAAATGGCTCACTGATGCAAGGTTGCTAAAATACGAAGCCATTTTGATTCACTCGCAGGACTTGGAATTGAGGACTACGACTGCACAGAATCCTGTGCAGTTTCTGTTCGGGGAAGCTGCAGAGGAGTTGGTTCATGACTGTGTGGAGGTGGTCGAGCTGCAGACCAAGATCAGGGAAGATTTGGAAGAAGAAGAATTGGATGAGGGGGAGAAGTGGTTTGTCAATGGGTCAAGCAGAGTGATTGAAGGGAAAAGGAAATCGGGATATGCAGTTGTGGATGGGAGAACGGGAAATGTGATTGAAGCAGGTCCCCTGAATATGAGCTGGTCAGCAAAAGCATGCGAACTATACGCAGTTCTGAGGGCATTGAAGGGACTGAAAGGGAAAAAGGGAACTATTTTCACAGATTCAAGGTATGCCTTTGGGGTGGTTCACACTCTTGGGAAAATTTGGGAAGAAAGGGGACTGATCAACATGAGGGAAAAGGGACTGATGCACAGGGATTTAATCCGCAGATTTTAGGAGCTCTAAGGGGGCTGGAAGAAATTGTGGTGGTCCATGTGAAGGGACACCAGACAGGAATTCAGTTCCGGACCAGGGGGAACAACTTGGCAGACCAGGAAGCCAAAACCGCAGCATTGATGGTGGTAAGTACCCCGGAGATTGAAAGGGAAGAAACCCCTGACGATCCTCCGAGATAGAATGCTATGAAAAGATCAGAGGAAAATTAAAAGAAGGTAAGTGGATGTTATCTGACGTGAGGGAATTAGTTTCCAGAGGTTTTACCAGAAGGATTTGCAGAAATTGCACCAGAAAACGCACTGGGGCGCACAAGCCCTGGCAGAGCAATTTCTGAAATTTTTCAGGTGCAAGGGAATTTATGAATTGGCAAGACAAGAGGTACAAGGGTGTTTGGTTTGTCAAAATGTAAACAAATCAAGGGCCAAAAAGGCTGCCCTGGGGAGTCGCCCCATTGCGTACCGACCATTTGAAAGAATTCAAGTTGATTTCACGGAATTGCCAAAAGTAGGAAGGTTCAAATTTGTACTGGTAATTGTGGACAAATTGACTCATTGGGTAGAAGCCTTCCCCAGCTCATGGGCAATGGCTCAGGCCGTGGCCAGGAAATTGTTAGAGGAAATTATACCCCGATATGGGGTAGTGAATTGCATTGATTCAGATCAAGGAACACATTTCACGTCGAAGGTTATTAAGCAGATGGCTGATGCACTGGGCATCCAATGGGAATACCACACTCCATGGCACCCCCAGAGTTTAGGACAAGTGGAAAGAATGAATCAGACCTTGAAGGCACAGTTATCTAAATTAATTTTAGAGACAAAAATGTCATAGCTGAAGTGCCTGCCTTTGGCACTGCTTAATATCCCAACCATGCCTCACTCGGAGACGGGGCTCTCACCATTTGAAATGTTATATGGGATGCCATACAGACATGGAATGCCGGTGGGACACCTCAGGTTTGAGGATGGTCAGATCCAACCATATCTGGTTGCAATCAACAGGAATTTACAGGAACTCAGAAGACAGGGAATAGTGGCCCAGAGTGCCCCTCTGGGGTTTGCTATTCACAAAATCCAACCGGCTGACGAAGTGTTTGTTGAAAGTGTGGAAGGAGATGCCCCTCTCTCCCCACTGGGAAGGTCCTTTTCTTGTGCTCCTGACAACAGACATGGCCATTCAGACAGCGGAGAAAGGCTGGACGCACGCGTCTAGAGTGAAGAAAGTCAAACAGCAGGAGGAAGCACCCAAGTGGAGGGTCACTTCTTCCCCAGGCGACTTGAAGGTCAGACTCCAATGTCCTTGTAAATGACCGACAGTGAGAGGATAGGTTGTATACTGTCTGATTGTGCATGATATCCGTTTGTACACTTTAAGTGTGAATATTGTCAAGGGGTTTTTGTCATTCATTGTAGAAGGGGAAAGAGGCCGAAGGGACTATGTACCCAGTATTTAGAGGAGGAGCTTGAATTGACTGACCGTATCCTGACCTTAGCCACCAATTTGGGAGTCATTGAATTGGACTCTCAGGAGTGGTTCCACATTTTTCAAAACGGAGTGTGTGGGAAGCTTAGATCTCAAGCAGAAATTTTGGATGTGGACTGCCGGAAATCCATCAGCGTGCCGTGCAGTTCCAATGCCATCAGAGTGTCACGGTGGGGCTCCTTTAAAAGGAGGTATGTGGATAGGTCCAAGGACGTGTTCCCCGAAGAATACTCCTGCTGCCATGAAGATGGTCTTCCTCGCCGCTGGTGGCACCCCAGGGGGTGGAGGCAAAGGCAGAGGAGTACACCTGGTGGGAATCCTGATTGGCCTGAGCCTAGTTGTGTGGGGGACGCAGAGTCTGCACACTGAGCCCCCAAGGAGAGGTGGAAGCTAGGGCTCCAGGGATGAGTGCAGAAAGTGCACTCAGGTGGTCCCTGTCGCAGGGTACGGGGGACACTCAGCATACCAAGCCCCAAAAGAATGTCTCAGGAGAACTGGCAGGTATTGTTGGAGGAATGGCACTTGGGTAAAATTATGTGAATTGGAAATCAGAACTTGGTGTATCAATCCCGAGGCTGGGCTGAGGAACGGGCAGTCAAGTGATCACAAGCATCAAATGAGAAAACAAAGCGTGGAACCGATGTCAATCCGCATTTGTAGCTAATGTAACCCAACCATGCAAGTTGGGGGGAAGACAGAATCTATTTTTATTGCATATCACCAGGTGAACCCATTGTGTTATGATAACGTAAGGCTGGGAATATGCATGATGGATGGGAAAATGTACTGGATGGTGAAGAATATGAAATCTGACAGTAAAATTACCCTGAACAAGGACCCGCTCATATTGGACCTGGCACCGGCAAAAGACGACAGGGTGTGCCTGCAATATGATAGGGTTGTTTGTTTCGCGAAAAATAAAAAAAATTAGGATCCTGAGGGAAGGATGAGAGAGATAATTCAGGAACTGAAATGAAGGGAGTCAGAATTGAGGAAACAGAGGGTTGAACAGGAACGATTGAAAACATTGGAGAAACAGTATGAAATACTGGAAAAACAATATGCTGATGGGGAATTACCTTCCCCAGACAGAAACCTGTTCATTGATTTGATGCAAGAAATCGCAACAGAGTTGGTTTTGTTGAATTGTTGAATTTGTGGGGGGCTGAAATCCGCAGAGAAATGGCCTTGGAAAGGGGAAGGTTTGGCTCCAGAACAGCTCTTGAAATGGGACAATCCGAGGGTCTCAAAATTGGCGCAGAGACCCAAGGGGTGGATTTTGGATCAAAGGGTAATTGGTACAATCTGTGTCAGTCGGGAGGGAAGAGAGTACACTGAGATGGAGGGATACGCTCCGTATGCATCTACCCTGATGGTGAACTCAGACATGAAAAGCAAGGTCTGGCACCCAGCCCCTCCTTTGGGGTACTGGAGCCGGAAGAACAAGACAAATTGTGAATGGGACGAAAGAATGGGATGGTGCTGGGTCAAAAATCCAGGAGCCAATTCTTTCCAATCCTTGGAAGATATGAGAGAATACTGGGGAGACCCAGGGAAAATAAATATTAAGTGGAAAGCCCCTGATGGAATTTACTGGATTTGTGGGAAAAAGGCATACAGCGAGTTACCCCCAAGGTGGAAGGGGTCATGCACTTTAGGCATGATCCGACCAGTCTTCTTTACTCTTCCGAGAACAAAAAGTAATCTGTTGGGGGCTCTGTTATACAAGACCCTGAGAAGGGAGAGGAGGAGTCTGAAAAATATAATACTGGTGATAAGCGGTAAGCAAACCTGGGGGAGGAAGAGTGGACAGCGGCAAGAATAATTGATTATTATGGGCCGGCCACGTGGGCTCAGGATAGAAACTACGGGTATAGGACTCCGATTTATCTGCTGAACAGACTGATTTGGCTGCAGGCAGTTATGGAAATTGTTTCAAATCACACCTCTGAGGCCCTGGATTTACTTAGTCGGCAGCACACCCAGGTACAGGCATTTGTGTACCAGAATCGAATAGCTTTAGACTATTTGCTGGCCGAGGAAGGGGGAGTGTGCGGAAAGTTCAATGAATCAGAATGTTGTATTGAGATCAATGATTATGGGGAAACCATAAGAGGTTTGGCAGCCAAAATCAAAAAGGTGGCCCATGTCCCTGTTCAAAAATGGAATTCAATTTTACAGTCTTCCTGGTGGGACAAATTATTTGACGGGACATGGTGGACCAAAGTGATGTTTCTTGTGCTCTGTTCAGTAGCCAGAATCCTATTCCTCCCTTGTCTGATTCTATGCTTTATCAGACTGATCCACTCCATGGTCCAGGGAATGCAGATTGCAATAGTTCACATGGATTCGGAGAGAGCTTCTGGAGGCAACGCACCTAAGATCATGCGGTTGGGAGAAAGTATGCCAGCAATGCTGCAGAGGCATTGGCAAAGTTTGAGAATCAGGCAGCTGTGAAAATGAATAATATGGTGTATCAGGGCATCCCACAAGAGGAGTACTGAATAGTGTAAAGGAGTACTCTGTTTGTGAGGAACCCTTAATGGTGATGGGCAGATGTAGGAAATTAAAAATTTAGCAATTTATGAGCATGAATTAAATTGGTGAAATAAATGGGGAGGGTTTGTAGTATATGGTAGAAATAATTCATGCTATTTATGTATAAAATATTGTAAAAACCAAGCTATGTCTTTGACCACCCCGCTGAGAGCAGGGTCTTATTTTTACTCAATTAGTTCCCGCACAAGGTTAAGATAATATCAAGTCTGTTAACGTATGAATGGAACCTTCCTGGGCCATGATCACTGACTTTCCTGGAATGTCCGGGCCACTCAAGAGTGAGCTGCACCTGGGATGATTGCATCTACCACACTCAAGCACCGGGGCACCACACATGTGAATGCGGACTCTTCTGAAGTGTTCTGACAACCATCTAATCACCTGGAATCACTTTTGACTATCCCTGCACATGTATGGCCCCAGTTCTACATGTGAAGGGACACAAAGGCACATTCGGTCATCTCTGCCTCAGGCAGAATAAACTGTATATAAGCTCACTACACGGAGCAGTCAGTGTGAATCACTGGGGAGACGCTGACACTTTGTCGGTCGGATCCAGGTTCACCCAGCGCCGATGCCGGGGTTGACACTGCCTTGGCTGTGGTGGTTTTTTTTTTTCCTCGAAATTCTATTTTGCTGCTGATCTAATAAATCTTTGTTAAATTTTCTTATAATTTTGGCTTCCGATTTGATCATTTATAACAGTCCATTCCTTCATTACAGAAGATAGTATATGTAAACTGTGAGAATCTAAAACATAACCAAACTCTTTTGAATTCCATTTGTCATAGTGATGCATTTACACTGAACTAATTAACTTACTTATTCACAGGTACATAATTTTATGGATTACCAGTTCTGAAATTGAACAGGAATTTATTTCAATGACTTCTTGACAGAAACTTCCTGCTTTGCATCCAAAACAAGATTTTGAAGCCATCTAAAAGTGGTGGTCTCTAATTTGAGGTATACAATATTTTGAACTTCCCAATAGTTCCTCTTAAGGAAGGACAGAGAATGGAAGGAAGGAGGAAATATGAGAGAAAAGAAGCAACATTTTGTAGAGGCACATATTTATCCAAGGTCAATCTGAAAAGTTGATAAAAGCCCCTTCACTTCCCCAAAAGGCAAATACATGTGACAAGTGAGAAAAAAGTGGAGTCTTCATCACTTAAAGGCTGATCGTAGTGTTGCTCTTTCACTAACACTTCCCAGCCTCTCCCTTTTCTAACAGGGCTTCATGGGATGCTGTTTACCTAGTTTGAAGCATTATGGTTGCTGGTCAGTACCCTCTGTAAATACCATGTGAACATGAAAAAACATGATTGCCTACCACTAGAAAATTGCAGATTTGGACATACCTTAATCTTCTCTGTATTCATTTCCTCAGTCCTTGTTTTTGTCCACATTTTGCTTAGTATTTCAGAGATTTTTGATAGTGTCTTATTCATAAAACCACTGTTTTTTCTACCTTCCTGACTCTTCAGCACTCAATCATATAAGCTGAACATAGTACAAGTGTCATCTGGACACCCAATAGATGTGTTTATGCTGGCAATTTGAGCAGATTGAGCTGCAAATTCATATCCCTTTTCCAAGCTGCGTTTGTGTTTTTGGTTGTAGATTTGTATTGTATCTACATTTCAAGTAATGCAGTGTCTGCTTGTGAGACCAGTTGTGTGTGTTTGCCATGTCTTCCCTCTTGGTTGAAGGGAGCTAATGATTACTGCATACATGAAGCCATAAAAAAATTCTGAAATCTGTTTGCAAGGTCCTCCAGTAGGTTTCTTTCTATACTTGCAGTTTTCTCTTAGTAAAGACTAGGAAATCTAAGCTGGTTTCTACAGAAATCTGGTTTCACATGCAATCTGTAAATTTATTCATGTAGCAATCATGTATTAGGTGTAGACGCATGGACAGGTAAGGTGTGTGGTATCAGGTACAGACACATTAGATAAGGACGCATGGAGCATTTGATGACCATCAGCTAGCATCAAATCATTTGCTGGTAAGCACAACTTGGGTATGCAATTCTAGAGCCACAACAGATAGCACCAAATCAAGCTTCCATCACAGAATCACAGAGTCAGTTACATTGGAAAATATCAGAGTCCAGCCTGTGACCAAACACTACCATGTCAAACAGACCATAGAGCTCAGTGCCATGCCCACTCCTTCCTTAAGCACCCCCAGGAATGGTGACTCCACCATCTCCCTGGACAGCTCATTCCAATGCCCAAATACCCCTTCTGTGAAGGAATTCTTCCTAATGCCCAAGCTAAACTTTCCCTGGCACAGCTTAAGACTGTGTCTTTGGGTCCTGTTGCTGGTTGCCTGGGAGAAGAGGCTGACCCCATCCTGCTATAACCTCCTTCCAGGTAGTTGTGGAGAATGATAAGGTCTCCCCTCAGCCTCCTTTCATCCAGACTAAACACCCCCAGCTCCCTCAGCTGCATCTCATAGGACTTGTGCTCCATAACCTTCACCCATTTCATTGCCCTTCTCTGGACCTGCTCCCACACCTCAAATCCTTCCTTAATTGAGTGGCTCAGAACTGAACACAGGATTTGAGATGCAGTCTCATTTGTATCAAGCACAGGAGGAAATCGCTTCCCTAGTCCTGTTCACCACCACATTGATACGCACGAGGATGCCATTGGCCTTCTTGGCCACCTGGGCACACTCTGGCTCACACTCAGCTGGCTGTTGATCATTATCCCCAGGGCTTTTCCCTGGGCCACTTCCCAGCCAGCCTGTCCCCAGCCTGCAGGGCTGCACTGGATTGTAGTGATTGAAGTGTGAGATCCTGCACCTGGCCTTGTTGCACCTCATGCCATTGGTCCCAGCCTGCCCAGATCCCTCTGAGGGGCCTTCCTACCCTCCAGCAGGTCAATGTCACAGACATGTTGTATGAAAAATCCTTTTCTTAGAATTTTTTCTCCTGAGAAGCTGAGAGGCCTCAGAAACAAAATGTAAACAATGATTATCTGCTGCTGTGGAATGCAGCAGGTGGATCTGTGATTGGTCTCATGTGGTTGTTTCTAATTAATGGCCAATCACAGCTGTTTCGGATTCTCGGTCAGACACAGGCTTTTGTTATTCCATTCCATTCCTTTCCTTTCGTTGCTAGACTTCTGATTAAATCCTTCTATTTTTAGTATAGTTTTAATATAATATATAGATAATAAAATAATAAATTAAGCCTTCTGAAACATGGAGTCAGATCCTCATCTCTTCCCTCTTCCTGGGAGCCCTGTGAACACCACCACAGGTCAACACTTTGAATTGTGGCAATAGGTAAGGTGAGAGCCTTAATCCATTGAGGGCACTGTCTCACACAACATCCTTGTTGATAAATTAGAGATGTGCTTCATTGGTGGACTACTAGGTGAATAAGAAACTGGCTGGATGGCTGTATCCAAGGATTTGATTTTAATGCCTCAGTATCCGAAGGAGATCCCTAACAAGAGGTGTGCCTCAGGGATCTGTGTCAGCACTGGTAAAATCATGTCTTTATTAATGACAGAAACGTTGATTGAGTGTATTCTCACCAAGCTTGCAGATGACACTAAGGTGAGCTGTGCAGCTGATGTGCTGAAGGGACAGGATGCCATCAAGAGGGACCTTGGCAGGCTTGAGGACTGAGACAATGTGAACCTCATGAAGTTCAGCAGTACTCAGTGGGTTTGAGCAGTCACCAGCATCAGCAGAGGCTGTGAATTGAGAGCAGCCCTGCATGACTTGGGCACACAGGTAGACGAAAAGTTAGATATGAATCTGCTGCATGCCCTTTCAGCCCTGACAGTCAGTTGCATGCTGGGCTGAACAAAAAGCAGCATGGCCAGCAGGGTGAGGGAGAGGGTTCTGTCCCTTTGCTCTGCTCTTGTGTGACTCCACCTGCAGTACTGCATCCAGCTCTTGGGTTACCAGCGCAGAAAAGACAAGGACATGTTAAAGGAAGGTGATGAAGATGATGAGTGGCCTGAAGCACCCCTCCTGCGAAGACAGAGAGTTGAGATTGTTTAGCCTGGAGAAGAAAACAATCCAGTAGGGATTTTATTGTGCTTTTTCAACATATATTTGTCTTACAGTGATCTTATATAATTCTTTCTTATATGAAATATTTTTACCTGAGCCTTTAGTGGTAGCACAAGGGATAGCAATCTAAAACTGAAAGACTGTCAGTTGAGATTGGCCATAAGAAATAAATTTTCTACTGTAATGGTGGTGAGACGCTGGAACAGATTCACTGAGAAGCTGTGGATGCTCCATCTCTGGAGGTGTTCAAGACCATGTTGGATGGGGTTTTGAGTAACCTGGACTAGTAGAAGGTGTCCCTGCCTGGACTAGTAGAAGGTGGTAGAGGGTTTGGTCTAGATGAGTTTCAATGTCAAGAAACCCTAAACCATTTTGTGATTCTAAGTATCTTCCTTCTTCTGAAGATATCAGTCTTTTTTTTCCCCCGAAGGTAATGACAGTATTCACAATTTTATGGAATGCTTGCTCTTCTTGAACCTTAAGTTGGCATGAAGGACACATACTGAGTCACATTCCCATGCTCTTGTTGACATCTCCAGAAGAGTATCCTGACAGAATTCACAAAACAATCACAGAGCTACTGCCAAAGGGAATGCTGAGGAAAAAATTGTCTTGCTGGAAATGCATCCGCAAAAGCTCTGGACAAACTTTACTGACTGGAGCATTATGAACACATGCATAACATACCACAGAGCAGAACACCAAGACACAAAGAAATGTTGTAGAGGCCATGAATGAATGAATGAAGAAGCATTGGATCACTTGTCCTTTTTAGCCAAGGGTTGTCCAAGAACATTGTTTCATCATGCTTGGCATTCTTTACTTCCTCACCTCAATTTGTTGACCAGATTGTAACTAATAGCACTTTTTCAGTTCTGTTTTTATGTGACTCCTCTTTATGCTGTAGTCTTTCTCCTACATATCACACAGAGAATCTTTTAGGCTGGAAAATGCCTCTAAGATCATTGAGTCCAACCTTTGACTGCTTACCACTAGCCCACAGAACTGAGTGCCACATCCAGTTGTTTCTTGAACACCTCTGGGGATAATGACTCCACCATCTCCCTGGGCAGTCTGTTCCAATGTTTAAAAACCATTTCCATGAAGAAATTCTTCCTGATGTTTGCCATTTTGCTTGTACATAGGATTTATTGTGGTCTATAAGGCAGTATGGCACCAACAGGCCATGTTGCCTTATAGACCACAATAAATCCTATGTTTCAGCTAGCTGCAGAATAAATACAATATACATAATCACTCATGAACATACACCTTATATTTGTGTCTGTCTATGTATGCACAATTTGCTTGAGACAAAGCAGTCAAGATGTCCAGATCACAGAAGTGGATTCTATTATTTGCTACTCTTCCTATCTGTGTATTTTGCACAATGTAACAGTGAAAATTTGTATTTTTTAATGGTTAGTAAGACGAATGTGGAGCACAGCATCAGTATCTCCACAAATCTTGTGGAGATACCATAATATACTTCTACATGAAAAGTGGCTAGAGGTCTGTCATTCTCATATGAGTTAGTGAGATGGTCAAAAACAGATTGTATATGGTATCCGATCTTGTGCTATTTCTGATAAAACAGATTAGCTAAATATTCTGTGTGAAGTTTTTTAAAATTTTAGGTTTTTTAGAATTTTTTCACTCCACTATAGCAGAAAAATCTTATTAAAGAGATAAAAACACTCAAAATCATTGAAGTAAATACGTACTGTGCTTTTTTCCTTTCACTGTTTCTTTTAATGCTTGTGGGAAAGAGCAGTGGTATCTCTAACCCAAAGCATCTGTTTGCACCACCTGGCACATATTAGTAAATTTTTGCTCTGAAATTCTTTAAAAATCATTAAATTAAAAATATGAAGCAACATGTCAAGGTTTCCCAGATGAGACATATTGAATGACAACTCATCAAGGATCTGGGAACTGAGCTCTGCACTTACACCTTTGCTTCCCTCGGCATTAGGCTCCCAGTTGTCAACCTCAGTCTGCAGCAGGGAGGTCACTGCTGACCCAGTGCTGTCAGCCAGAATGTCACACAGGTTCCTGCTGTGTCACCTCTGGCAGGTACCTCTCTAGTGTGTTGCTGGCTAGGAATTCTGGGCATCTCCTGGCACTCATCTTCACTCAGCCGTCTGATCTCCAGAGTCTCCCTTCGCTTCCAGGCAGTTGTCTTTTTTTTTTCTACCAACTCTTTTCCAGGCTCCAGCTTTCCTAACCCGAACAGTCTGTGTGCAGAAGCAGAATATGTCATCAGCCTCTTAAGGGGCTTCTGGCATCCCTTCCAGAATTGGAGAATGCCATCTGTATTTAAAGTAGGTATTATTAGTATTTATGGGTCCGCCCTGTGACCCTTGCCACTATCAGGCAACTATCCTGCTTCCTGGGAATGCAGAAGTTCTGCTTCCAGCATCTACTCACATACACACAGGTATTCAACTATCTGCTGCCTGGCAGCATTCACAGTGAAGCTATTTTTTTCATCCATGGCACAAGCACGGTTTTTTGTGATTCAGATGTTCTGTCGTGACTCACAGGCTCTTTTGATATGCAAGTATGAAGCTTTAAATAGCACACCATGACAGAAAGACAGAGCAGGCAAAGTGGATTGTCTGCTTTGAGAATCTTGGTCCCTGGTAAGTCACACTCATTCACACACTATCAGTGTTAAAACACTGTAATTTGGGTTTTTTTCTATTAGATACAACAGGGAGGGGAAAAAAAAACCCCACCACGACTAAGCCTTTGTAAAAGGCAGTTAATTTATGCAAATCAAATAGGCTCCTTTTTCTCAGTCCTCCAAGCAGAGCTACAGAAAAACAGCTATGGCCTACCACAGTTTCTCAGTGAGTCCTTCACTGTCTAGGGGAAGAGGAGTTTTATCCCATTGCTCTGTCAAGTAAGAGAGAAATGGATGTCTGGACAACTAGGTAAATACCAGTCAAAAATACTCTTTCTGCTCTGGACGTATCATTTGAGAAAGAGAACATCTACTCTGTGACTCTACACAAGTTTTGCTGTGTGCCAACCGTACAGCTTCCAAGGCAAGTACAGGCAGAAACACCTGCTGGGCTGAGAGAAAGAGAAGAGAAAGAGAAAGAGAAGATATGTAATATGTAATGTAAAGTAATTCATTCTTAGATGGAAAATTTATAAAATAAAAAAATTGTAAAACAAATTCAACATCCAACAAGCCTCTGACCACGGACAACCTGGAGACAGATTACCACACCGAAGCTGTGAAACTCCTGGCGGCAGCGGGAATGAATGACTCGTTAACAAGTAAAAGGCGTGGCTGGTGCGGACATAGGCTTACCCTGGAACCATTTGGGAACACCCAAGGACGATCAGTCTTTGATAAGTATCATCAATCGAGATAACCTAACACGTCCGTCTGAATACTGGACTTCCCCTGACATGATCAGCACCGCCACCCCCCAGGAAACAGCGATTGCCCAGCCCAGCACAGTGAAAGAAACTTCATGCATATGTGGGGTTACAAAAGAAATCAGGGCACCTCTGCCTCAGGCAGAAGAAACTGTATAAAACAGCCCCACTGGAAATGGGATTTGTGAACAGAGGGACACCCGGCGCACTAGAGGTCGGATACAGGTTCACCCAGCGCCGATCCCGGGCTCGACACTGTCTTTGGCTGCGGCTATTGAGGACCGTATTTTGGTCGTGGAAATAAAATCTTTTGCATTTGTTAATTTGGCTTTCTCATTGAGCATTTATAACAAAAAGAGAGGAAGGGAAGGGAAGGGAAGGGAAGGGAAGGGAAGGGAAGGGAAGGGAAGGGAAGGGAAGGGAAGGGAAGGGAAGGGAAGGGAAGGGAAGGGAAGGGAAGGGAAGGGAAGGGAAGGGAAGGGAAGGGAAGGGAAGGGAAGGGAAGGGAAGGGAAGGGAAGGGAAGGGAAGGGAAGTTTATAGCTGTATTTGCAGCAACTACATACCTCCCAAGCCTGCAAAATTAGAGGTCACGCATGTGTGCCACTCTTCAGTGAAGGCTCTGGGTAGATAGATTCTATGATAAAGCCAGACAGATTTTGAAAGTGTCATATAATTGGTATCCTGTACTGCAGTAATGACTACCAAGAGGGCAGGCCATCTTCACTGTGCAGAGAAGATTGCCAACACCCAGGCACAATCCCAAACAGGATTATGAGCAGTTAGGCGGTGGTCTGTGAAATCAACAGGGCAGGAGACTTTTCTCCTTTTAATGCCTTTATTAAAAGTGATCAGTTTAAGATTAGAAAACTCGATGGCCTGCAGTCTCCGCCTCCTTTCCCAGCGTGGATCAGAAAAGGAGAATATGTACAGCTTTGTCCACTAGGGACAGAGCTGGCGGGTCCGGTCCTCACGGGAACATCTGGGCGCGGACTCCGGCATTCCTCCACTTTTCCCTACTTCCCGGCTCCGGGTCACCGTTCCAGACGACTTCTGCAGTCAGGGCGAGGGGCACCGAGGTCTCCCAACATCTCTCAGGATGCTGAGCCAGTGCAGGACTCTGTTCCTCATGTCCAGGAATCACTCTAATTTCTTAATCTTGCATTGGCTCGTTGTTTTTGGGGTTTTTATGGCAAGTCTGACACATCCCATAGTACACTGGTCCTGAAATCTGCATATTCTAATACCCCCCTTCCCACGTCCTTTCCCCTCACTGTCTGGGGAGAAGTACAATTTAGCCTCAGGCAGGGCTTTACCAATACAAAAGGAGCAATTAGTTACAACAACCCAGGATTACAATAACAAATTCTACCTCGGCACCAACTAGTCTGACTGGTTTTTCAACTCTTTTTTACAAAAAAAAAAAAAATCGGCAGAATTTTGTTTATAACACTCTGGGTACAAGAGACGCGTGGCAACTTCTGGTTTCTAGGAAACACATGGCTGCTCCAGAGGTGTTTGCACAGCGCAGCAGGTGGCCAGGGGACGCTGGGAAACCAACAAAGCTGGATGTGCCTGGGCTATTCCAGAGCCGTGTGCTAGCAAAACCCAGACCATTTTAAACAATAATTAACTATGTTCCAGCAATGCCAGGTCTGTTGTGTCACATCAGGGAAATTGTGCAGAAATGTAAAATATCTGAGCAAGTTTCTGACTGCAAAATATCATAGACCTCTCGGTTACCCCTGCTGATTTCTTGCTATGAGTGGTGATGCTCCTCAAACACTGACCTCAAAGTATGTTCTGCTGTTGCAAAACTTAAATCCCATGTAGTTTTAGGAATCTTGAACTGGCTGAACTGAAATAATGGACAATGATTTTGAAATGGCTGCTGTCAGACTTCTTGATTTCAGCTCATCTATGGAATCACAAAATTTATTTATAAAAAAATGATATCAAATTATAAGTGTGAAAAACACATTCATGCTCCTGTGAAAATTTTTAAAGTTTAATAAAGGACAATAGAAAACAAGGACCACAGAGCAAAGGTTATTACGGCCGGGTGCATCTTGGCACTCAGCCAAGAGCACGCTGTTATCTTTGGAGATACCCTTTAAAGACCTTTTCCCTTACATCAGCTCTTTGCATATTCATAGTCCCTCATGCATATCAATAAACTAATTTACATTTTCCAGGAGCTATTTTACATGGCCCCTCCTTGGGTCCACCTTTTTAGAGCATGTTTGTCTCTTGGCTGTGGTTCTGGCTCCTTCTCTTTATCACTTGCAGTTCGGACCTTGGTCCACACTGCCTTCAGACAGTGAGAGCTGATAGCTGGCATATCTGTAGCAGGTGTCCTCATTCTATGTTCATTGGATATTATCCCATCCAAGCAGTTATTTTAATACAAGCATAGCTATTTCACTACTATGTCTAAGCTTAATTAACAACAGAAGTAAAAACTATATCTTTATAACAAAGTTACTTTAACACTGCACATATAAAATCCATTTTAACATTTGCAGAAAGCCAATATTATAATATGTACCTATAACATAAGGAAGGCTGATCTGCAGAGAAAGCCTCAGCTGCATCTTTCACTCCTCAGCTGAGCAGTTAAGTTTGAACTGAAAAAGCCAGGCTATTTTGACACAGCCAAACTACAAAACAAAAATGGGCAATTGTATTTTACATCACAAGATGAAACTGGGGCTTACAGTTGTTATACATGACCAACGAGAAAGCCAAATTAATAAATGCAAAAGATTTTATTTCCACGACCAAAATACGATCCTCAAAAACCCACAGCCAAAGAGACAATATCGGGCCGGGATCGGCGCTGGGTGAACCTGGATCCGACCTCTATTGCACCGAAGTCGAATATTCAGATGGACGTTCTTGATGACTTAGATTATCTCGATTGATGATACTTATCAAGGACTGATCGTCCTTGGGTGTTCCCAAATGGTTCCAGGGTAAGCCTATGTCCGCACCAGCTACGCCTTTTACTTGTTAATGAGGCATTCGTTCCTTCTGCCACCAGGAGTTTCATAGCTTCGGTGTGGTAATCTGTCTCCAGGTTGTCCGTGGTCAGAGGCTTGTTGGATGTTGAATTTGTTTTACAATTTTTTTATTTTATAAATTTTCCATCTAAGCATGAATTACTTTACATTACATATTACATACTTGTCTATACTTTTGGCAGTATAGTACAGCAGAAATACAAGATTTTGTGTACATTAAAATCTTATTTTATTACTGGTAGGGACACATTTCTTTCTCTAGGGGGAAGGAATGTTTATATTGTGAAACAAATTTGTACTGTGAAGGAGTTGATCAGAAAAGCCAGATTGTAGCTCATTTTCCGGGCAACTTAATTGAACTACTTTTGGGAGCGAGAAGATATCTTTTCTAATACCCTGTATTGGTTGAAGACTAAGCAACTGATTAGTTTAAGGTCGTATTAATACTAACAGCAACTCAGTGTGCCTTAAACAAAAATAGCAGCACCCACCAGAATTCGTTAACTCCTCGCTGCCGAATAACTTCATTCACTTCCCACATGCAAACACCCACTTTGTTCATAACTCATTCTTTTAAATCATGCTCAGATGCACCTGATTAAAGATAGTATTGAGGGTTTTTTAAGATTGGTTACATATTATATGCCTTTGCTTTGAAAGTGTGCCTGCCAAGACAATATCTATTTCACAAAGGCTACAGATAGGCTTGTATGTGCAAGCTAATCATTGCTTCTGTGCCTTTCTCCCTTTTTTCTGACTTAAGCTTCTGAATTTATATGTTCCTCTTAGCAGCAGCTCTTTTTGTTGTGACTGTCCAATCTCCATCGGGTACTTGCTTGCACAGTACCACTGTACTTGCCAAAAAAGAGCTTTTTCATAGCTTTCTGTTTAACAGATCTCTAACTGAGGTATAAAAAATTTCAGAGAGGCGGTTTCAATGTGGAGGATGCGAAACAGCTTATTATACTAGCCCTGAAACTCCTACCCCCAAAGTATCTTCTTAAAGGGCTTGTGAGATTTCTACTTGAAAATTTGGATGCTTAATTTTACCTCAAGAAGAGTTCTCGAGGACAGTGTGAGGAGACAAAACTGAGGTCAGCCTGTCTCTTATTATGAAGTGGCCTGCACAAGTAGTTGTTCTTTCAGGTTGTTCTTACAGGTATTAAATTGTTCTTTCATAATTATAGTGGCTGCAGCTACTTCAACCATGTCAAGATCTAGCCTCAGGTTATATACCTGTTCTCTAAGCCATTTCAAAGGCCCCAGTTACAACAGACTGTGGTTGGAAGAATTTGGATGAAGAATCTGGGAATTCAGTAACAGAAAGACAAGAAAAGAAGGGAGAAAATAAAAATGTATTAGCTTATTTCACATCTATCCTGGTTCCAGTCAGGACAGGGTTCATTATTTGCAGTAACCAGGGGGCATGACCAGAACCCAGAAGTTATTCTATACTACCTCAATTCATTACCAGGAGTGGGGGAAGGGAGTCTCTTCCAGGGAGAAGGACTTCCTCCTGGTCACGGTTGTAGGTGGCATTTCACATGTGAATCATTCTCCTTTGTACATTCTGTCATTGATATTGTGGCTGTTCCTGTTCATTTTCTTATCTTATTGCTGTTTCCAGTAAATAGTTCTTATCTCAGCCTGTGGTCTTTGCCTTTTGTGGCCCCAGCTCCCCTCTCCAGCACACGGCACTGGAGCAGGGGAGAGGGAGTGAGCAGTGCACGGTTTTAGTGGGAGGACCACACTGGAGAATACCATTCCTAAACAATAACACATCAAACTAATTTCCTTATTTCCCACTGGAAGTTCCATAAAAGGAGGTTGCAAAAAGACTTCCATCTGCTATGAACCCTAATTACACATCACTGCAGCTGCAGTAGTAAGGGGAGAGTAAGACTGCATTTGTAAGATTTGTGACGAGTACTGTGAATAGCATAATAAAGAAGGACCCAATAAACAAGCTGATGATTTTATTCTGGAAAAAAATTAGGGCATTTTTGTTAATGAAACTGAAGGGAATTTTCTCTTTGTATTATTCCCTTCTTTCTGTTTTGGGACACTGAGTAAAACTGTTTCTTCATTATTTCTAACATTACTTCTGCAGGCGCTTTGGCAGATTTTTGAGAAATTGTTCAGTTTTATATTTGAAAGACACGGCTTGAAAGATTAGTTGCTGCTTTCTGCATTAGGGAAGCTCCGTAGAATTATCACATATGTTTCCATACTATTCTGCTTCAGAATAACATCATTTTCAGTGTGTTGTTTTGGTTTTTATTTAATGAGCTAACTATTTGGGAAGTGTGATTAAATTTTATTTCTGTTCTTAATAATGGGGAAGACCTTCTCTCATGTCTCATATCAGCTCATAAAAATACATCAATTTCATATCTAAACTGAATTTCCCTTTCAAGATTCTAAGTGTTGCATTTATACTGAGCCTGACACTCAGAAGCCACCTTGCCTCATAGATAGGTCCTTAGTGGAGCTGAGCTGACTCCCACTAGTTGAAAATCAGGCTTCATATTTCCAGTCTGTCATCCTGAAGACTCAGTGAACACTAAAGGAGGAATGCATATTCAGGAATCTAAAATATTATTACAGGTCTTTCCTTTTCGGATCTTTCTCTTATCAAACAAATGTGTTTTATTGAACCACGTATTTCCAGCTCTTGTGCAATAGGAGAAATAAGAGAAAGCAAATTACATTTTATTTTCTGAAACATTTTAGAAATGAGAGTGGCTAGTGCTGCTACTAGAATGGTACATATTGACAATTCCATAGAATGATCATTCATTGTATTCAGGAAAACATATTGATGGATAGAAAGCAGCAGAAGAGACATTCTGCAGATTATATCCCTAAGAATTTGTTCATTATGTACATATTTCAACATCCCACACAATACAGCCACCACACAAAAGGATAAAATGCAGCAAAAGTATAATCATTTTCCTGTTGAATAAATACATCATCAGGTGATCTTCCATCTAGTCTTGGGAGTTACAAGAATTTGGCACTGGCTCCCACTTTCCAACCAACCAACCTCTTAAAAAGTAAGAATTTCACAGCTGAAATAAACATCATGTAGCTCAATTTATGTTTACTTCAAATGAATGTTTATTCATGCTCGTTTATTTCTGCAAATGTAAATTCTTTGGATTAAGAGTTTAACTGCAGAGAATCTTCCTCCAGCAGCAGCAAATACCCTTGGAAAATTTTTGTTGACTGCTCCCCATTGCTGTCTTCTCTCTCAGATGCCCAGATGCAGGCTCCAGGATGTCTCCCTCCTTGATTTTACCCCAGACTGATGGCCAGCCAGCAGGCATATCAAGGTGGCTTTTGCCCATGTTTGAAGGCAGCTCTGACACTTCACTTTCTCTATTTGTTGGGGTTCTCCCTGGTATCTACAGCCTTGGAAAGCTGATGGAAACTGGTTGTACAAGGACACCAGGTACCTCGCTCAGCACCCTGGGGTGCAGCAGGACAGGTCCCAGGACGTGTGTGGGTGTTAAGTGCTCCTGCATGACCCATAACCTGACCATTAAACTTGGCTGGTAGTTCCTCTCCTCCTTCACTGAGTGCAGAGGCCTGGCAGATTTTGCTGGTGACAACAAGCAGGGTGATGAAGACCTGTCTTATCCATGCCTGCTGTCACTGAATCGCCTACCCCATACTACAACGGTCAGCCTCCTGTGGCTAATGTAGTAGTAAAAGCATCCACTGCCCCTGACATTTCTTGCAAGCCAGAGGAATTTTGGCTTCCCTTATTCTGCCTCTACATGCCTTGGCACTCTTTATTTATTCCTTCTCTGCATCATGCCCCTGTCCCCAACCTGTATTTGCATTTTTTTTGTTGAAGATGTGTCAAAACTTGCTTGCTTCATCAAGCTGGCCTCCTGATATGTCTCCTTGTTTCCATGAGGATGGACCATTCTTGCCCATGGAGAACACTGTTCCTGAAGGCCAACAAGCTTTGCTGGAATTCTTTTCACTTCACAGACACCTCCTATGAGATCCCACCTATAAGTTCTCTGAAAAAGGCAAAGTTTTCATGCTTGAAGTCCTAGGTCTGTCCTCTGATGTTCTCCAGCCACGTCTTCCAAGCCCAGAACAGAAAATTTAGGAATTGGGAGAATAAAATCCCTAGGTCCACCATAGGAGAGGATCCATTTCAAGACCACCTAAGGAACCTGAGTGTGTCCATGGAACAAGTCCATGGAACCCAATGAGATTCCTCCATAGGTCCTGAGGGAGCTGACTGATGAAGTGGCTAAGCCACTGTCCATAATTTTTGAGAAAACATAGCAGTCAGGTGAAGTCCCTGATGACTGGAAAAAAGGAAATATAACATGAATTTTTTAAAATAGTAAAAAAGACCCAGGGAACTAAAGATCAGTCAGTCTCACTTTAGTGCCAGAAAACACCATTAAACAAATTCTGCTGGAAACTTTGCTAAGGCACATGGAAAACAAAGAGGCGATTGGTGACAGGCAATATACCTTTACACAGGGGAATTCATGCCTGATGAATTTGGTGATCTATCTAGGATGAGGCTACAGCACTGGATAGGGATAGAACAACCCCTTAACATTCTGTGATCACCTTCCTATGTATGGAAAAAGTGCTCTCTTCATGTTCGCCAGGTTTGTCATCCACGAAGGCTCCCTGGTCTTCTCTGCAGAGCTGCTCTCCGGCAGGTGACCCTGACCTGTGCTGGTGCTTGGGGTTATTCCTCACCAGGTGCAGCACCCTACACTTGCCCATGTTTAACCTCATTGGGTTCCCCCCACCCAAATCTGCAGCCTGTGAAGGTCCTGCTGAAGGTCAGCACAGCCCTCAGGTGGAGCAGCCACTCCCCCCAGTGTGGGATCATCAGAAAACTTGCTGAGGGTGCATTAGGTGACAGGTGACTTCATCTAGGTGACAGAATCACAAACTATGCTGAGTTGGAAAGGACACACAAGGATCATTAAGTCCAGTTCTTGGCCCTGCACAGCACTATTCCAAAAAGCCACACCAGAGGCCTCAGAGCACTGGCCAAATGCTTCTTCAGCTCTGCCAGGCTTGGTGCTGTGACCACGTCTCTGGAGAGCCTGTTCCAGTGGCCAGCCACCCTCTGGGTGAAGAAGCTTTTCCTAACATCCAGCCTAAACCTCTCCTGACACAACTTCAGCCCATTGTCTTGAGTCACTGGTCACTGCAGAGAAGAGATCAGAGCCTGCCCCTCTGCTTCCCCTCATGAAGATGGTGAAGGCTGTGATGAAGTCTCACCTCAGTCTCCTCCTCTCAAAGCTGAATAGACCAAGGTATCTCAGCCACTCCTCACAAGGCTTCCCCTCAAGGCCCTTCACCATCTTCGTGGTCCTCCTTTGGACCCTCTCTAACAACTTCATATCTCTCTTTCATAAATTCTTATTCCATGAAATACCTTTGAGGAGTGACAACTCCCCCCCTCCTTACTGTCAAGAGTTTCAGGAATAAGCATGCTCCTAAAGCACTTGGTAGTTGGTTTTTTCAGGGTAGAAATGGCAGTAATGGTATATTTCCCCATTTCCACGGTGCCTCAGAGCAGCTAACAGGGGCTCATACCTGTCACACTTACTCTTTTTATTGAATTTGCAAGACCTTGGGTCTGAAGATTGTCAGTCTTGTTCTGGCTGAATTTTTGTCGACCTATAGCTTTCTTTTTATTGTCTCAGCTGTGAAAGTAACTCCTCTAATTGAGCAAGAGCTGGTGATGAGTCTGTTTTACTTGTGTATAGTACAAACCACTCTTTTTTTACAGATAACAGCAACAAACAGCCACTCTATGAAGAATGGGGTAGTTACACCTCTGACACAATGGCATAAGGCAGAGAAACCCAGGTCTGGTGCAATAGCAGAGGCCTTGAAAAGCAGAGATGCACAGTATGATGCAGAGCAGTACAGGCACGGGGTGACAGAAAGTGGGGAACAAGGTCTATAAACAACTCTCCGGTGATCAGTTAAAGAAATGCAGACCCAGAGCTGGCCAGAACTGGTTTTAAAGATAACGAAGAGAACAAATAAATATGCCATATGTAGAGACCATCATACATAGTAAATTTGGATGTAGTATGATGCTACATACCATTGAAGAAAAAGGAATATGTAAAAAAAAGTGTACAAGTGCCCTCAAGTGACTCCTGGAGAAAGAAGAAACCAGTGATATCAGTATCATTTTCCTCCTGAGTGATTCATGAGGCTGACAGCTTCCGACACTGCCCTTTCTAGGGGCCCAGATCTGTTGACTTCAAGATGCAGGGGAGCAGTGGGAAGATGAGCTCTAGGAAAGGGGGGATAAAAACTACAGAGGGGGGTGTTTCAATTTTAATTTTATTATTACCAAGACTTTACCATATAGAAGGGATTTGACTGAAATTTTATTAGCTCATATTCTGTAATAATTAGATCTAGATCACAGAATCATATAATCATTAAGATTAGAAAAGACATCCAAGATCACTGAGCCCAACCTTTGACTGAACACCACATGTCAACTAGACCACAGCAGTAAGTGCCATGTCCAGTCATTTCTCAAACACTTTCACTGAGCAGTCTGTTCAGAGCTTGACAACCTCTTTAGTGAAAAAAATTCTTCCTGTTGTGCAGCCTGAGCCTCCCCTGGTCCAACTTGAGGCTATTTCCTCTTGTTCTGTTGTTCAATGCCTGGGAGAAGAGACCAACCCCACCAGGCTACAACCTCATTTCATGTAGCTGTAGAGAGTGATAAGGTCCCTCTGAACAGCCTTTTCTCCAGACTAAACAACCTCAGCTCCCTCAGCCACTCCTCATATGACTTACTCTCCAGACCCTTCATTGCCCTAAGAAATTTTTATTTTTTAAAAAATCCACTGGCAGACTAGTGCATGCAGTTTCTCATTTGGATGTGTCTTCAGTATTGGGCACTTGATTACCCTACATTTATCTACAAACGGACCTTGAGCTTACTTAGAGCTTCCAGCAGTGGAGCACAGCTACCACACCCCTTTGACCAATGAACAATGGTCTGTTGGGGAGGCTCTACTCATTAACCAAGCACACATAATTAAGAGGAACATATATGGAATGTCAGGAAGAGAGGGCACACCTGCCTAAGCTAGGCAGATCAGTCAGATCAACCCGTGCAATCAGTGGCATATCAGATCCCACAGCCAGGTTACCATCCCTCTTATCCAACAGATGATTAAAGATTCATGAGTCAGTCTTTTAGGATTTCCATCATCCTAACAATACATTTCTAACTTTACTTGCACGTAAAAGCTATGATCCCTCCATCCCATAAGCAGGATTTTGGGTATAAGGCTGCAAGAGCTGCCAGGTCATAGGGAATGAAGCCACCTCAGAGGGACAGGGTGCTGTCGGCAGCAGGGGTGCAGCAGGGCCCAGAGTCTTTGCTGAAGGCTGTGCTATGATGATGGTGATGTGGTCCAGGCCAAGGTGACTGACAGTGGTGAGAGGGAAAAATCACCAGACATCAGCAGCATTCTGTCAGTCGTAAAGTAAATTTTGATCTTTTCTAGTCTTTGAAAGCACAGTCAGAAAAACCTTGTCCTACTAAATCAGGTAGCTTACCATACAAGGCTGAGACATAGATACAGTCTAATTAATCAACTAGATTTCATGAAATCTAATTGATTACAATTAGACTTCATGAATAGCTTATCTGTTCTGCTAAAACCAGTTTTTGAAACTAGAGTTTTTGAAAGCCATCTGCAAGGCTAAATTGTGATAATGTAACCATTGTTCTCACAATAGAATTTACATTCTCTGAGGCCTGTGAAGGATTGGAATATTAGCATGCATAGCACTGTAAAATAGATTTATCAGGGCAGCTAATGTGTGCTTGTAAAAGATATTATTTATGAGAAAAATTTGTGCCTCAGGTGTTCCCTGAGTAGTGTCTGTCTTGTGCCCCTAGTGTATTAAAGTATAAAGACCCTTGTGAAGACATAAACAGCAGTGCATTTCGGTGGTGTTCCAACTGTTTCTGTTAGGCATCTGTGGATTGCTGTGATGGGAGCAGGCTAACCTCAAAACTTTCAGACTGTATTTACTGATGTTCAAAGACTAGGCAATGCTTAGCAACTAAAAGTTAATCATCATTAGTCAGGCCTTATGTACATCATACCACATGTCTGGTACACCTTTCTGGCACTTGATATTCACGGGGTAGACTGGCTTTAGGTCTCTGAGGTCAGGATGACCAGGCTCAGGACGACTGTGATAAAAGAAAAGAGAAACAAATTTGGCAGGTTTGGCCCAAACTATTTCCTCCTTTTGTAGGTCAAAACCAGTCTACTGTGGTCCTTCCAGACATGTGTTATTGATTTTCTAGAAGGATGTTACCTGTTAGGTGACTGCGGTCTGATTCCTTCTAACAGCTGCACACTGGATATCACTGTCTTAGTTGTACGGTTTTTATGCAACAGTACCAAACGAACCTTACAAAATCTGTAGCTTCTGACATCAGTCAGTCTTTTGATTTGTGCGGCTGCTACAAACACAGAACAAAGTCACTAACAGGGCTGATGCCTGAGGTAGGTAAGAGAAGGTAAGAGAGGCAATAATTTTAATTTCATTTAATAAAGCACGTTAAGCAATGCACAGATTTTGGCTCAGCAATGCTGTGGCTTAAAAGAATTTCAAGCTAGTCCAGATCAAACCTCAGAAAAGATACAGCTCTGTCTGATTGGATGGTCAAGAGATCTCTTGATGGAAAGAAAGAAAGAGAAAGAACAGAAATCATCTCTTTCACCAAATACCTCCCCCAACAACCCCTCACACCCCAATTTCAGAAGAGTTTGGTAAAACCTTGGGCAGAACAGAAATGTGAAACATGTCCTTAGAATCTAGCACAGGTTTTCTGAGTTCATATATTTTGTTGACTCATCCCCTTAAACCCCTCTTCATTAATCAAATTAATCCATGCACTTTCGGAAGAGAAAAACACAACATAATTAATTCAAAGACCAACATAATTATTTAAAATTTTTGGGGTGCAGGATTTTTAATTGTAGATCAGAGAGCATAGGAAAAAAAGGGTTTCTAAGGTTTCTACTTCTTAGAAAATTTCTTATTATACATCTCAAAAATTACTCCAGATTTGTTTAAGTGGAAGAGGAAGATATTAGTGTTTAGTTTCCACACAAAATAACTGGAACACCTACAGGCTAGAGGGTTTTAAATTTTTAGTACTTTTAGTTGCTTTTTTTAATCCCAAGTATTGTTTGAGTTGGATATCACACCACAGAAATGCCAAAGGGTATGTATGTCATGTACTGCATTGCACTTGTGAACTACAAGGATTAAAACAACATCATAATCACCAAAGAAGCTTGCACTATAAACAAGAACAAAAAAAAGAATTGGATTTTCAGATGGATGGTTGTCTAACCTGGTATTTTAACTTCTGGGAAAGATCAGTGATAACTGTGTCAGGGGTTCCCTAAATCAAGAAGTGAGCTACCAGGCATCAGCAAGTATTTCCAGAGACAATCCTAGCTTGGGGCTGGTAGGGTTTGACATACTCCAAAAAGAGTGAAACTTCAGTTTATATCCATTATTTTTACAAGGGAATGCTCATGCATCCCCAGTTTTACTCTACACCGGTTTTGGGTGTAGACAAAGAGAAGTGGTCATCAGCCTGTCTGCCCAAACCAGCCCTCTACTCACAACACATAATAGGAAGAAAATCTTTATCTTGACTGGACCCCAAAAGCCTGCTTGGATCCCTCAAAATCACATTGAGCTCCCCACCACCTTTTCTTACTTCTACTACTACTTCTTTCTGCTACAAAATTCAGTTTATATTTGCCAGCAATGAAGGAATGAAAATTTAATATGTTCCTATTAGTAGAACAACAAAATACAATTTTTATCAACAGTCCAGAGATTCCCTGTATTGTGGGTGTGATTTACTGTGCCTTCAGGAAAAGACCTTGTATCTAGCAGCAGCATCCTTCTGTTTCTCACTCTATCAAAATGCACTAATCTGGCACTATGTCCAGGTCTGGTGTTAATACAGTCAAAGCCCTGAAAAAGTGAGCACTTTCAGCTTTAAAACTTGATTTGGATTACAGGAATCAGCAGCCTCAATTTCCATTTTGCAGTCATGGTCCAGCAGACACTTAAAATGCAAGTTTTCTCCTCAGCTGAGATTTTGTTCCATGAAGTATAGTTGAGTGAACTTTTGCTCTTTCTAAAAAGAGTTGTACTGAAACAGTTCAAAGAAATACATTATACAGATACAAAACAGAATTACTATGGGATCTTTGTTACAACCTTGCTTCAAGTTTTTTTCTCATTTTTTTAGAATGGCTGTATACCAAAAGTAGTTAAAGATTTGGAGGCTTCTTTGCAAAGTGATTTTGGAAAGTGGTGCCCTGTCTATCTTGATACTTGAACTTCTTCTTTTTGACAAGGCTTTATAAGATAAGACGTATTTTCAGACTAACCAACTGAAACTGAAGAACTAAGAGAATGTATGATGCTGAGTATAAGCACATGCCAAAATGCCTTCTTTACTCTTCCAAAAAGTACACAGTATATAGAAGCAAGGAAAAAATAAAGGAATATACTTTCTCGACAGCTGGTCTCAGCCATCATAACAATCCTAGACCAGCTAATCAGGTGGAACTGTTGTTGCTCCAGTTTTGTCAGACAGAGCCCCATGAAGTGATACCTCTGAGTGCACTTCCTATAGGAAGACCACCTCACTAGCAGACATCCCTTTATGGTAAGAATAATTTAGGGACCTATGCATTTTAAGGTAATACTGATGAAATACACCTGTCTTTATGCATTTATATTGGGGCGGAAGATGTGGAGATCAGTCCATGATTTTTTTGTGGGGTGACCATGCACAATCCACATTGATGTACATGATGTAAATATCGGGCCTACAGAAGAACAGCTTTTGGGGGACTATTTGTTAGTGTGAGGATGATGGCTCACTGGTCAAGAACCCCCCTGTGCAGCCCCAGATGAAGGGAGGTGGTGCCCCTTGCTGGGCAGGGCCTGCTCGGGGGCTTGGCGGTGGCAGTGTCACAGCTGGATAGGGTGAGGCAAGGGACTCCATCACCAGCAGCCCCCATTCTGTCTCCTCCTGGGCATTGACTCCCTCCTGGGCTTTCCAAGCTGGACTTCCCAGCACAGTGGTGATCCTGGGTTGAGTACAAACCTGCCAAGCGCTGGCTGACCCTGTGCCACCTGTGTGAGCTCCACAGGGCAGTACAACAATAATTTACAGAAATTTACAACAGTAAATTCCCTGTGTCAAGGAGTCAGCACAGGCCAGGCTCCCTGGGCACAGGGGTGTTTTTGAAAGTCTTATCTTTCATATGGAGAATGTCCTTTGGACTTGTTTGGTCAGCTTTTTTTTTTTTTCCAGTTTGTCATCAGACCTGCCATGCACATATGAGATTAGAAATAACCTGCTGTGTGGTACAAGAACAGCAGTTTGGAGTTAGGCTGAATGGCAAGAAGCTTTTCTATTGGCATCGCTTTATGAAGTAATGAAGTTATTTTGGCAAGGTAATTCTTTTTGGGGGGCTAAGAAGGGAATAAAGCTGTGAAAGGTGACAATCTCAGAACATGTGCAGAAGTTAAGCTTTTCCAGTCACCATGGTTACTTGCTTCTAAGCCAGAAACAGGGAGGGAATATATAATTTATATCTTTAAACTGACCTGCCTTATTGAAACTACATTGTGTTCTGAGTTGGACCCACTTCAGTAAAAACTGTTCAAAGAAACAGGCCTGCATTTGATGTGAGATACCATAGACATTAATCAGAGTGATTAATTCCTGCACGCTGCAAACAGCAATTGTAAAAAATGAACTGACCAAGTCAGAGTCAAAGTGGGTTTGTTGGGGTTTTTTTTAAGATCGCACAAAAATAGATTTGATATTTTTCAGAAGGTGAATTAGGACTCCAGCTGTTTGCCAGCACAAGGCCACAAGGACTATTTAAGCTCTTAAAGTAAGTGTTTTACGGTACATGGAATATTTTCTAGACCTTCTGCACTGATGTTTTTGACCTTGTAGCTGTTTTTGCATGAGGAAATAAATTGCTAGTAAGGAAGGCAGTGTCTGAAAAATATGATTAGGAAAATGTTGTTGAAAACAGTATTTCTGTCTATTAATTTCTATCTACTGGATAAAGAAAGGACAAGATTTCTCTCTTCTTGTCCATTTGCTCAAACTCTCATCTACTCACTCCAAATTAGGAGAGAAAAGAGCTGGTAGTTCTGGGAGAGGAAGGTGTCCCTGCCCATGCTAGGGGGGTTGTAACTAGATGGTTTTTAAGGTCTTTCCAACCCAAATCATTTTATGTTTTGATGTTACTTCATGTACACCAGAAAGAGATTTCAGAAAGATTTTTTCCAATGTAGCCTCCAACTCCTAAAACATTATATTACATCTCTTTACAAAACATATCTTGTTCCTTATCCATGCACTTTACTTTGTTCCATATACAATTGACTTACATGATGGCCTGTGCCTTTTACTGCAGAGTCTTTTGCAATTCAGGAAACACTGTAGATCAAATTCAGATATTCCTCAGAAAAAAGCTACTTTCAGCTTTTAATACAGACCTAGTAACTACCTTATCCATTTCAAAAAACACTAGGGATATGCCTACTTAGATTAGGTATCAAGAACCCCTAGATTTTTTCTGTGATAACAAATACTAATTTTACCTAATTTAATTCAATATTAGTACTGTTACTAAATGACAACAGTATTGTGAAAGCTGTAGCTTTCAATTGTTTTCATTTCATGCTGTTGATTTGGTCTTTAATTATAAATGCTCACACTGTAAACCATGGTTAAGCCATCAGTTATGACCAGACATATGTCTGTGACCAGATATTTGATTTTGACACTTTTATGATTAACATTATGTAAAGGAAGAGTTCTTGACACCTGAACACTGCTGGTACAGCTAATCCAGTCACCACATTTATTGCAGCCAAGGCAAGTGATTCATAGCTGAATTGTGAACAAAAATGAACTTTTTGCCTATTGTACCAGCCCTAAAAAGTAAAACAATAAAAATACATAATTTGTTTTAAGCAAATCTTAGACTTTACCTATAATGGTTCAATTGCAAATATCTTTCAGCAGAGAAGAGCACTGATGCCCACCCACAATGTGATGTTATAAATTTAGAAACACTCTTCTGCTGTTACCATAGAAATCATTTAAGTTTGCAACAAAAATTATGGGGGAATTTAGGGAAGATTCAACAGATGCTGTTAAATTTCATCTATTTTGTTTTCAATACACAAAATACCCTGAGAGTCAAAAAAACAGTCAAGTTAGCAGAGAAGGCATGTTTGAAATCTTTAGCTCTACCTGAGAAAAGTCTAGAAAAACAGAAGAATTGCTGGTAGCTGTCTTATTCAACTCCTCTGTGTCTACCTGTCTTAGACCACTGGAAGATGAATCCTTCAGCTCCCAAGATTTAGGTCAGAAAATTCACTTTTGGGATAAACAGGAACTACACCTATTTGTTGGGCTGAAAAAAATTTTACCCCCAAATCTACCTTTTCTGAGACTTAAGACCTCCTTAGGTACAATGGCTTTTCCAGCAAGAGAAATTCACATCAGAAATAAACACTGCAATAACAGATTTTCAAAACAGCTTCTGTGTGACCAATTTGGATAAACAAGCACTTGTGGATATGCTTGTGAACCATCTCATTATAGTGAGAATCCATGTGAACCACAAGGTCTTCTCAGCAGGAGCAAGATCTGATCTGCGTGCCTGCAATGCAGAAGGCTTCATATTCAAAGTCACCTTTAGCACAGTAGAGATTGGAAAATGTCTGATCCAGACCTCATTAGATTTATTACTGAGATTCCCACTGATTTTTATACAGTCTGAATTTGATGCAGTGCTTACACAGGACCAGGCTCTTTTCTGCTTCTCACCCCACGCAGCCAGAGAGGGGCTGGGGAAAGGACACCACCAGGAGAGCTGAGCCCCACTGACCAAAGAGATACTCCACACCACAGGACATCATGCTACGTATATGAAGTGGAGGCAGAAAGGGGAAGAGAGGGACCTTTGGAGTGACGGCGCTTGTCTTCCAAGTCACCATCACCTGTAATGGAATCTTGGTCTGCTGGAGAGGAATAAACACCTGCCTGCTCATGGGAAGCAGTAAACTAATTCCTTGGTTTTCTTTGCGCGTGTGTGTGTCTTTTGCTTTACCTTTCTCTTTACCTTTTTGCTGTACATTTTACACTGTCTTTATCTCTACCCATGCTTTTTCTTTTTTACTCTGATTTTCTCCCTTATCCCACCAGAAAATGAGGAGGAAAGAGGAGAAGTGGGAAGAGCAGAATGAGCCAGTGGCTGTTTAGAGCTTAGTTGCTGGTGTTAAACCCTTTAAACTCTTCTTCTTTCTTACAAAAACATAAATTCAAACCACTGCACTGTACCAACTACTAGGAAGAAAACTAACATTTATCCAGCCAAAAAACCAGGACACCTGAGATAAATTAACAACTTGCTATGTCTCAGAAAGTCCTCTAGTACTTCAGAAAGATACCTGGCGCAGTGCTGTTCTGTAAAGCTGCTCTATTGTAATACAGACCTTAATACTAAATAAACCAATATGGTGGCATGGATTTGAATGCTCTCATGCACATAATTATCTGCTAGAGATCACCAGTCAAAGTCTGAAATTAATTGTGGAAGAAATAACAAGGAGGTCTGAAAACCTCTGAGGAGGAGTGGCCCATAAATAGTTTTCAGGTCTCTATCCCTAAGCACTTATGATTGTACTTTGTCCCTCTCATGACCACTCAAACTCAATGCTCTCCAGGACACACACACACACACATTCATGAAGTGAAGGGATTGAGGAACCTCCAAAAGAGAAAAAGACAAACCACAAATTCAAATGTTGCTGCTGCTCTCAAATTCAAATGATTCCAAATAACCGTATCCTAAATATTTAGCACTTTACTATTTTTTGTGTATTTTGCTGACAGTCTTCCAGTTGCTGACTGATGAAGAAGACATTAATTCTTTTTAAAGTACAGATTCAAATCTTTCTTTCAAGGAAAGAAATGCTTGTCATGCATTATACCCCACAGTGAACACTGTGACTTACTTTTAGTGAGAGGCAAACATTTTATTATATTGGTACATATGGATCCCCAGGTGTATGCTGATCTAGCTTCTTACAAATTTGTTCAGTGTGTGTCAGCAAAGGTCTGCACTGAATGTTTTACAATAATTTAAGGTTTTGGTGCTCAGAGCTGAGTTTGCTGTGACACTGAAACAATTCAGAAAGCACATGCAGTACCTGAATGTATTGGGTCTGGCTGACATGGAGCTGATGTTCTCTATAGCAACCCACAAGTGTTACTCATGGGAAAACCCCGCTCTTCTGGTAGCAACTAAACAGCTCCTGGAAGTGGAAAGTGTATTTCCCTTTTTGATTTGCACTGCCCCAACACCCATCGTTTACTTTATATTTTACTTTCAGGGTTAGGATTGGGATTAGGGTTGGGTCTCAATTAAGCTGTAATTATCTCACAAGTCTCCTTACATTTCTTCTACCTTTTCCCATGTTGCAGAGAACAAAGCTAGGAAGCATTTGGCTGTGTGAAAACAAAGCTGAGTGAGCATTTGGCTCTCAGTTATGGCTAGCCCACCATGGTGAATGAGCAAGTGATTTTTGAGAAGGAATTCGTAACAGGAAGGCAGACTAACTCTTTTCCTTTTCTACCTACTTTTTCTTTTTTTCTCCCTAACTAAAGAGAAAATTAAAAATTTTCTGTGTGGTCCTGACACACACCTCCATGTCCTCTCAACTAGCAACTCAGGGTTGCTCCTGAGAAGCTGCCGTGGAAAATGGGAGTTCTTGGTTAAATGTGACATGCTGGCAGTACATTTTCATTTTCAGGTTTCTTTCTCTCTCAACAACTCTACACCAGGTTCTCCAAGATTTCTGGGGAAATTAAGGAGCTGAGCTTAATCTAACTATGTGTAATCTTTTGATTTGTGTAATTTATTGTGTTTGTGCAGTGTTCACTTGTTTGGTTGGTTGGTATGGATTTTATTTTTGTTTGCACGTGTATGTTCTAATTAATTAAATAGTCACATTATAAGAGGCAAACATACAGTATGAAGTTGGTAGCTCTGACTTTTGGAAACTCAGCACTCGCCTGCTTGTGCTACTGCAGCTGCAGGTGGGTTAGCCAGGCTGCCAGGCTGGGAAGTACAGCCTTTTAAGCTTTCCCTACAAACAAACTTCACATTAAAAGCAGGATTTCTGGCTCAGGTGTCTGCCCTTGATCCCGAGCTCCTCCCCTCAGAAGCTTGCTGGAGTGTAGATGGTCCGGGTCGCAGCTCAGCGCGCAGACCAAGGGGGGCCGCGTCCCTGTGAGATAGCAGCTGGCCAGCCAATTCTGAGGGGTGAAAACAAAGCCCCCCAGAGATGCCCAGCCTGGTGTACCACCGAGCAGCGCGAAGCTAACTTGCAAGCAAACCTTTCCACTTTGCTACAGTGACACCTGGTGTTGCAAGTTAGAGAGAAATGTGAGGACGTCGGTAAAAGCAGCAACATAAAGCTTGTACTTTGGCACTGACAAACAAATGTTCCAATTTGTAAACACAGGGTTTTTTCAGCTCTGCTTTCTTCCTTCCACATTTACTAACTGGGAAAAAATAAAAAAAGGAGTATCTGTGACTTCGTGGATCTACTTTAGATGATTTATGTATGCATTACACTCTGGAGCAACAACTGTCACACAGTTTTGGGAACCTTCTCTACAACGAGACAGCAAAGCAGTCCTCTAAATATAAATGAAAAAAATCGAATCCAATTCTTCATTGAAGTATGTCAAACATGAAGCCCACAGGGCTATCTTGATGTTAAATCAATTAGGGAAGACATATTTAACTACCAGTATAGTTTACTCAAGGTCAGTAAATCAAGCTCCCTTCAAACATCATTTACCTTCCAGAAGGAGCACAACATTCTGTCCTGGTTAGACAGGATGGGGTAACCAGGTAGAGTTACCCTCTACCTGGGGTAGAGCTAATTTTCTTTACACTGGCTGTCATGGGGCTGTGTTTTGGGCTTGTGCTGAACAGAGGGTTCATTATACAGAGGTGGTTGTTATTTCTGAGCACATGTTACACAAAGCCAAGGTGTTTTCTGCTCTTTGTGCTGCTACAGTGGTAGGGTAGGAGTGCATGGGAGAATTGGAAGAAACAGAGCCAGAACAGGTGACCCAAACTGACCAAAGGGATATTCCAGATCATCATTCTCAGTATATAAAGTGGGGAGAAGAAGGAGAAAGGGAGGACATTTGGAGTGATGGTGTTCTTCCCAAGTCACCATCATGTGCCATGGGGCCCTGCTCTCCTGGAGATGGCTGAACACCTGCCTGCCTGTGGGGAGCAGTCGATTAATTCCTTACTTGGCTTTGCTTGTGTGTGTGAGTTTTGCTTTCCTATCAAACTGCCTGCATCTCAGCCTACGAGAGAGTTCTCTAGCCTTTCCCCTTCTGATTCTCTCCCCAGTCCTGCAGGTGGGGCAGTGAGTAAGCACTACCTGGGGCTTGACTGCTGTCTCGGGTTGAGCCACAACACATTCCCCAGTTGCAGACTAACAAAACTCAGAGCTACTTAAGCAGTAGCTCTGTGAAGAAAAGATCTACACTCAACAGAGTCACTAATGGTAAAATGCTTTAATGTTAAGAAAACCTTATCAACACCTGAACCCCTCATAAAAAAACCCAAACAAAAAACCCAAACAAAAGCTCACTAAAAAGTGTATCAAACTACGAAGGTAAAGTAGTGATAACTGTGTTTTGTCACTTTGAAGGTCTAGCTTCAGTTCTATGAGTGGGATTCTTAATCCGGATCGGTCTTTTAAAAACAAGTACAGGCTGTGCGAACTTCTGTACTTCCATACTCACAAGTTGTTTCCTGCCACACCCTCTTCCCCTTCTTCCCACCTTCCCCCCACCCTCTGCCTCTAAATGGCATTTTGGACAAACTTGGCTGAACAACCCTGCTTGGCACTGTCAGATATTTGACAGAGGCCCTTCTCTCCATTTCAGGACTAAAGCATTACCCTTCCTTTAGAACCACACACTCTGTTCTCATTAATGGTACATGTTATTGGCAAGGAACAAGAATGCCCAACAGGACTTATTCTGAGTGTCCTGGGTAAGTGCTCCAGCACAGGACAGGGGATATTGTTGTTATTGTTGTGTTCATTTTTGTTTTGATTTTTTTATTTTTGAGTTTCATTTCATTTGGGAGAGGTCTCTTTGGTGTTTTGTTTTTTTTGGTTCTTTTGTGGTGGGGTGGGGAGGTAGGGGTGTTCACAACCAGTCAGCTGGTAATGTGATTTTTTGAAGTAACATAGCCAGCCAGCACCTGTACCTGGTCTCCGCAGACCTTAGGTGCAGTCATGAGATGAGGATGAGAAAGAAGCAACCAGTTAGGTGTAATGATCCAAAATGCAATTCTTGCTGAAGGGAAAGAATTGAAGGGAGAGTTCATAATGTCAGAATTACTAATATCCAAACACACCTCAAGAACTGGAAATAAAGAAAAACTTCCTGCTGAAACACAGTGAAAACCATAGCTCTGAGGTTCTGTCCCTGCATAGTTTTGGGATGGCTTAAGCCTTAAGGCAACAATTTCCTAAAATGGAAAGATTATAGCAATACAGCTTCAGTCTTTCTAGGTGTTTTCTAGGAAAATTCCTTGTGATCTTTTAAAAGCACAAGATCAGTTTTATAACATAAACATTGTATTATGACTTTTCTCTGAGTAATGCAGGTACAACCTTGCTTCCTTCTGGAAGGTTCCATCACTAATTTATTGTCAGAAAGACTAAGCTGCTACTGAAGAGTTATTTTCTGTGGAGAATGAGATATTAGCCATTTCCAGAGAGACTTTTAAAATCTTTGTCATGTAGGTAATAGTAAATCTGCTGTTGCTTAAAAGAATAGAAGTTGTCTGGTTTTATGGGTCTTATTTTTCCTTGGATACGGAAGCTTTGGGATTATTCTGCATTTCTCTAATTCTATAAAAAATACTGTAGCACTGTCACAGACATTTCTTTTATGAAAAATCCTCTCTCAGGATTTTTCCTGCTGAAGCTGAGAAGTTCAGCAACAAGATGTAAACAATAGGTTATCTGCTGCTGTGGAATGCAACAGGTCCGTCTGGATTGGCCCAGCTTGGATGTTTAGAAACAATGGCGAATCCAGAACTGAGCTCGCTCGGACACAGTCCGAGAAAGCAGGGTTGGTTATCATTCTTCTTTACTTTTCTATTCTTAGCTTGGCAAGCTTCTGAAAAGCTGTCCTGCTTTTTTCTTTTTAGTATAGTTATAGCATATGTATATATCATAAAAAAATAAATCAAGCCTTCTGATAATGGAGTCAAGGATCTCGTCTCTTCCTTCACCCAAGAACCCTTGTGACAACCATCACATGGCACCTTTTAATCTTTTCCCCCCCAAGACCCATGGCTTTATTTCACTTCACATTCACCTTGTAAGTGTATTTTGTATTGGGTTTGCATGGCAAGGTTTGGGTAGTGTGGGTGCTACAGGGTTGATCTTTCTGAGAAGCTGATCTACCATCTTCCCCTGCGTCTGATGAAGCCTATATAGTCCACCTCCACGGTGGACCCACAAAGTAGAGCAGTTTGTTTCTGTTTTTGTTTCTGGCATCAATTCTGTTCCTTCTACGGGGAATAACCCAGAGTAATACATTGTTGCTGACAGTCAGAGGCTGTACAGCTCTGATGCAGCTAGAAACTTCCACAGTGCAGCGGCTCTGGGAAAAGAATACTAAATAACTCTAAAAGGAACATAATAGTCAGGAGGAAAAAAAAAAAATCTAGCTGTTACACATGTAGCTTTACCACTACATAGTATTCAATAAATGCTACAAGTTTCACTGATGATACATTTAGTAATAATTAACCTACGGATACTTTCCATAGATAATTTTGACACACTGTGCCATATTTGCTCACATAAGATTAGGGAAACTGCAAGTCAAGCGCAAGAAGAAGAGATAGTACTATCTTGAGGCCCAAAAATGCAAGATGTCCTTAAAAGAGAGATTTCAAGTGAGTGCTGCCATTCAGTAACAGGCATAAACCTTTTTTGGTTTTTGTATAAAAACATGGTATTCTCTGTTGCAGTTTAAAAGCAAATTAATAAACTATTAAGTGCTGTTTTCAAAGCACTTATAAGAATACATCTGATCCCTTCAATTTGGATTTCTGAAGTTATGTCAGAGGGAAATGCAAGGAGAGATTCTTCAGATAAAATCTCACCTTGCAGGAGCCTTTGGCTCTTGTTTTCATGTCCTCAAATTATTATTGATGACTGAATTATGAGTATTACTCCTATTATTACAAATACATGTTTTCTTATTGGCTTCAGAAAAAAAGAGAATTTTAATGTGACTTCATCTTAACTATTGTTAGAGGCTCCAGCAGGAAAGTCTGCTATTTGAAATAAGCCAAATATTTTATTTCTAGTCTGTTACAGGTGATTCGTCTGCGAATGTGTTATCAAGCCACAGAAAGATCTCATTTCAACAGTTTCAAAGTTTAGGAATCCTACTTTATAAACTCACTGAATGTGATGAGTATGTATGCAGAGTTCATGGCTTGTTTTTTCACCAAGAGTTTTGAATTGTATTAGCTTTCAGATGAAAGGTAGGCAGGAAATTAATGCTGGCAGTTTGCATGAGCAGCTCCCTAAGCATCTGATTAAGAAAAGCATCTCTCCCTGTCACTTACAAAGCTTTCCTCATTAACTCTGTAAGTCAGGTTGATGCTTCCAATAATCACTTAGTTTTGCATTTCCTACCAGCATACATTTACTTATGAGAACTCCTAAACAAAGAAAACATACATAATTATAGGTTTACAAGGTGGCTCACATTTGATGACCAGCTATATTTTCCTCTATTTTCCTTGCTAATGCTGTGATTTACATCTCAACATCCAAGTACATGCCCATTACAGGGAGAAAGCAAGCTGTACTTTTCTTAATTAACCGGTAGTTCTATAAACCTTCAGAGGCTGGTATTATTACAGTATTTTGGAGGAATACAGATTAACCAGTACCCAAGACAAGAATAGAAGAGCTCAGGCCATGCAAAACTGGAAGTAAAATCATGGGGCTATGTTTTTTGCATTACCTGATCCTTCAAAACATTTGATGATAGGATGTCTCAGAGATGCCTGTGAACTTTGACAGAGAAGATTGTTAAGGAATTACTCTAGAACGTAGCACTGTGCCCACATCAGACTCTCATCATTATGCAATGAATCCAGGTTGTCCCAAGAAATCCTTATACATAGGAATTTGGTTCCCAGAAATGTGTGCAAGTCAAGCATGTTGAATTCTGGCAGCTCCAGCTACGATGAGCATTTCCCCTTGTGGAGTAAGAATCATCTGGCATGCCTGCCTCACACATACCGGCAGTCCACTACCTAATTAATTACTTCAGTGTTGAGTCATGGCAAATGACACTGCTAAGGACAACCTCGTAACAGGAACTCAGCTGTCAGCAACATCACTGCATCACTAGTGATGCATCAAGTATTCTTCAGATGACTAATTAACATCTATCATTTTCTTCTTCAAGTAATTTACTTGGTGAGGCATTGCAAGGTCCAGACAAATCCTGGAACCTCCAATCAGTAACACTGTTTAAACTGCATCTCAGTATCCTGCAGGCACTGCGGTATTTTTCATTTCCTTGATGTTTATAGACACAAACTCATTATTATTTGTGAAAGAATAGGCAGAAAGGTTTCAAAACCTCTATTAAAAACTAAAAATCATTCCATCTAGATGACTACCCTGAAGATCTCAAAAATCTTTGATGACTTTTGATCACCTTTTAAAAAAATATTCTTATTTCTATATGATTATCCTGAAGATCAGCATTTAAAGGGGTCCTACTCCTGCATCATCCTCTGTTCAATAAGTTCCTCAAAAAGAAACAAAACCAAACCCCTGATACCCAGAACTCTTATAGTATGAGTTATAATAGCTTAATGCAGTTCCAAATATATCCTAATCTTCAGTAAAATGCAAACTCCTTTTCCCTTGCAAAGCTGCCATTTTATAAGCTGACTCACAACCACCATGTTAAATGGTGTTGCAGAAATTATTTCCAGCAGTATATCCTTCATCCACAGCTACAACCAAAGACAGAAGGCTTGCCAGAACCAAAACTGTCTGCAGGCAGGCTGGACTAATACCAGCCAGCCACCACTGCAGCTGTACTCACTCAGAGCACAGTTTCATCAGCGATAGTACCAGCTCTGAACAGAGTATCAGGAGTGTGACATGAAGACTTCACAGACTTTCCCATTGTACAAACATTTTTGTACTGTGTTGCAACACATTGTTTATCTCTGTCACTCTGCTCACTCCTGGTACTGACAGGTTGTGTCACCACTATGAGAAGAGAATTCTTCCCCTTATTTTCTCATTATCCAGTTTCTGCCAGTTCCATCACATGCTTTCCTATCATTCCAGGATTTCCTCTCACCTTTCAACAAAGAACAAGGCCGTTATAAATTTTTCCAACTGGATGAACATTTCCCATACGTATGGCACTTTCAAAAGCCAAATTCAATTTTGGTTCTTCCTACAGAGAGACCCTTTCTGAAGCTATTACTCCATCTTACTTATTAACTTCTTTCCATGCACCCTCCTACCTGGTCATCTGCAGTGTGTGCATGGGATATTCCTTGTTTACTCTGCCATTGTTGACGTCAACTGGCAGGACAACAGATGTGACACTAAGTCAGATATCATTGCTGTCCTGTTGGGAAGACTTATCTGTCAATGAAACCTTCAGATAACCTTCAGATCCAACACTTCTGAACACACCTGACAACTCCTTTTCTGCCACTGAACACTTCTTGGTGTTTTCCAGCTTGACAGGACAGACATCGGGTGCCTATCTGCACCCAAAGAATCAAGTTTCAGTATTTCCTTCATTCCAAGGCAGGGATGGGCAACAACCTCAGAGCTGAACTTCCTCACAGAGCATTTGAAAAATGTAGTTTGAGAATCAAGTTTTTCCATGCTCAGTATTGCAAATCAGGCAAAGCACCAAAGCAGATGTGGCATATCATATTGTCACAGGTTAATGTATATATATACTGTTAGTTAAATGTCAAGAGTAGGAAGACAAAAGAAATCAGACCATCCTAAATCCTGTAAAGACAGTTACTGCAGCTTCAGTTAAGTTCTTTGTACAGCTTAATCAACACTGGAATAGAAACTGGGAAGGGAGTAACTTTATATGCATCACTCCACTATGCAAGTCTTTTCATATCACATCAGATCCAGATGAATCTCTGAATTCTGAAAATGAAACTAAAGTGTGATGAGAAATTCTACAGTCTGCAGGTTTCTTCTTTACAAAATATTGGTAGTAACAAGGTCACAAATCTGTAATGCGCACTTATACATGGTAAATAAGCTTTAACTGCTCATGAACTGTACTGGTGATGGCATTTACACACTTGTTTCTTTTTTGTGGGGAAAAAAAATGAACTAAAACCTTGGCCTACGGTAAGATCCCATTTGGAAACTCATTGACAGAATGCTGCAAGTTCTTCCTTCAGAAAACTGTTATAGCTGCTTTAGCTCTTCCTATCCGTGTTTGCTCTAGACTTTCAGGCAGGTTTCCAGGTAGCAATAGCACTTCAAATGGTCACATAATACTGAATTTCGAACAATTACACAAAGAGACTTTATTCCATAAAAACAGGAAGTTGTTATATGTATGAAATAAATAACTATGCTTACAGATAGGATATTGAATATTTTCTGAATATTTTCAAAGAAATTCTGTTCCTAATACATAAAAATGTGTATTAATACAAATCCCCACATGCATCATCATAGACAATGCCAAAATTAACATACAAGGACCTTAGATGTCTAATTAGGGTTTGGAGTAGTTTAAGGGCAAGCACTGGTTTACCATATTTGATGGCATATAAACTCTTCCATAAACACAGCTTTTTAGATCTCTGTTTTTTCAAAATTCATACTTTTAAATTGTTCTTCAAGCGCATCAGAATCTTCATCACTGTCTGCACTAGTGAAATTTGTATCAAAATCCAGCTCATCCTTCAATTTACTGCTCTCTTGGTCATTTTTAGAAGTCTCACTGTCAGTTCTGTCTTGTCCTTTATCAATCCTGTAGAAAGCAAGAGGGATATTATCAGCACCTATTTCTGGAATTTAAACAAGAATGAGACAGAGGATAGAATATCCTCCTGGCATTCCATCCCAATGTAGGATGGAAGATGGCAGGAGGTGGGAAGAAGGAGGAGAGGGGCAGTAAAAGTCCCCAGAGTTACTTCACACTAAATAGGAAGGATATAAAACACAGTAAAGTATGCATAAAATAGTCTTTAGTACAGAAGAGACTGCAAAGAAGGAAAAGTAAATATTTGAACAACTTGACCAAGTAAGCAACTGCTGGATTGTTGTCACAAACTAGTAAATTAATGTTTTATGTATCATGCTTAATAGAGAGCACCAGCAAAAAAAGCCAAAAAGCCAAAAGCCTGCTAAATGTACTGTGGTAACTGTGCTTAATATCAGTCCTTGTTTAGTTCTTCTGTTCACTACTAACTGAATCATCAAGTGGCAGACAAAATGCCAGCAGTAAAGTGGCTTGTGCATATTTTATGATGCTCTACATCAAAACCCATTTTGAAGTGCTCTGTTAAGAAGAAATACAATTTACCCATTGGTGCTAAAATGCCTTATCCAAGTAGGACTTTTGTTGTCTCAGCCTCACTAACATCAATAAGCATTTTACCCCCAGATGCATCTGAAGAAAGTGAGGAAAATGACTCCTACTGATTCATGTTGGGATAATTGAGAAAATGGCATAAATTATGACAACTTCTCGCCAGTTTCCAAACAAGGCTTATTACAAGGGGAATTATCAGTACAAGACTGAAACTATGTACTCTATGAGCTACTTACGGAATCACTATTTCTTCTTGTTTCCCACACTTAGCACAGATTTCTAGTTTACCAGCACATGGTCGACAAATAATATGATAAGGATCTTTTACAGTCTTCTGGAGGCATTTCACACTGCGAAGAGAAAGAAAATATGATTAAAAAATATTGTGGACACTTACTAAACATTCTGTGTTCAAATACAATATACAAAAGAGGAACAAACACAAAAGAGGAACAACACATCTTAGGCTGATTTCAAATTAAACACTCAGTGTTTTATCAAGTAGCATAATCAAAATCATTGCCATTCACCCTTCTCCCTTACTTTCCTCAGGAAGAATTAATAAAACAAGTATTGAAAAAGAAACATTAAATAAAGAATTTTATATTTAAGTTGACAGAACAAATATTTCCGTTCATTTCAGTAGGCAGTTTTTACTTTAAAATTGCACAACTTCCGGTTTAATGATAAAAGCAGCATATGGCATAAAAAAGTACATGGACTTTACAAATAAAAAGCTTTCGGTTGAAACACTGAAATTACTTCCTCTTGAACTTCTCACAGTATAAACTGAGTCAGTCCTAGACTTTGTTTTCTATGAACACAAGCCTGCATGGAACAGTATTCTCAACAAACCCAACCTAATAAGGTAGAGGGCTTGGGCCATTCCTTTTCAAAATGTGATAATATTCTGTGGATTTTGTAATTTCCAAAATTCTGTGGCTTAACATTCAGCTGACATTTCTAAAACCTTGTATATCTGGAGAATATAACTGGAACAATATACCCCATGTAATGCTGCTCTCTTGACAGTAATTTTTAATGCCTCAAAAGTTCTTCCCAGACATGTCATACTAAACAGAGGCAATACCAATGCAAGGCAGATGTATATATTTTTTTAAAAATAGTTTGACTTCTAATAACTAAACACTCAGAAGTAAAGTAGGGTATACTTGTGGTTGTACTAAGACTCATAATTTTAAAGATGTTACAAAACTAAAAATAATTGAGGTATTATTCAAGGTACAGGGAAGTCCTCCATCCCCATCTTTTGCAATACAAAGATTACTTTTTTTTTAAATCGTCACATTTTTAATGTCTATTAGGCTTTTACTTCACCCAGAAGTTTCATCTGTTGAAAATTTTCCTAGTCTTGTCCTTGCAGAACAATGGCTCATCCAGCCATTGTACTGCTGGCATAGAAATCATCATCTGTAAAGCTAGAATGCTCTGAGGAACAACTTCTTCATTCAAAAATATGAGAGAGAACATCACATATTCTTTTATAAGCTGCTGTTCTAAAATGCCACTTTAGAACATTCAGAACAGTTCTTCAAAACAGTTGTTTAAACAGTTCTTTAAACAGTTGTTCAGAACAATTAAGAAGCTGCCCAATGCTTCCCTGATTTACATGGGGTTTTTGCCTGCTCTCTTCCCTTTGGGAAAAACAAAACAAAACAAAACAGGATGCACAAATAACATAGTTATTTGAGGAAAAAGTGGAAAACTCAACTTCATCTGTGGGGCACAGAACATAGAATTCTTATTTTTTATTCAGCAAGCCTTCTACCTAATCATTTGTTCTTTACATGAAAGGGTGACACTGGTTACTAATACCAAAATACAAGCTACTGTGACAAACCTGGCTGTATTGTGCACCACAGCCCAGCTGTGGTTTCTGTGAGTTCTATGTTTCATTGCTGAAACACTGGCTGTGTCTGCTACCACAGGAGGTAAGGACCTCTGCAACAGAGCAAATAAGAAGGAAGCAGAGAGCATCTCCTTCAGAAAATTAAAATTATATGTTTGTGATAGGTTAAAGTATTTATCATCTTTGTCATAGAGTTACACAAAAACAAGCAATACAGAACTCTATGCAAACAATCCCAACATTTGCTACTTAGGATTATAGTTTCTTAGAGAAAAGGAGAAAACGTGCTAAGAGGTAATGAAATGCATGTATTGCAAACATTAGCAAAGTACAGAAGGCAAGAGATGTGCAGATCCCTCTAATACAGATGTGAAACAAGACCTTAGAAAATTGTGTTACATGTTCAGGTAGGACTTTTTGTTCAGGAGGACACTGACAGTATTGGAAACCTACAGGTCCACAGTTCAACCAGTTTTAACAGCAAAGACGGAAGCAGTTGCTCTTCCTCTGTGTCTTCTTTTCAGAAGTTTACAACAAAAGACTTATGAATTAGAAAATTAACATTGCCTATATGTTGTCATTTCAGACTACACATTTTAAAAATATTGCATAAAAGTAGCTTCTTCTTCTGAGTTTCCAAAGCCAGAATATTTTCCAAAAGCTCACAAACTACATGACCAACAATTAACAAAAAATATATTTACTCACCATTTTTTAGGTTTTGTCAGTAGCTTGTACTTTCTGAATTTTACTCGCCACTCCAAGATACCTTTGCAATGCTGACACACTCCATCATGAAGCTTAGCATTTATTTTCTGAATAAGTAAAAAAAAATACATTAATGACTTCCTGCGGTAAAGAGTAAAATCTTGCTTAGAAAGCATTTTTACCCATCTTATAATTGATACAGTACTATAAACATGTTTGCTTGGTATTAACATTAAGCTTTTCATATACATTTGTCTACAGATTTTCTTCAATGGAAAGGATACCTTGAAATTAAAGAATAGATGATGATGATGATGATTTTAATTATCTTAATAGTCGTACTTCTTTCTGTTATATTGCTGAGAATTGATTACTGTAGGTATTTAATTCTTTTCATCTCTATAAATTTTACAAAATGGATTAAAGAAGAAATAAGCCCTGAAATACGCAGCTTTTGACTAAAAAAGACAACTTACAAGATGTAGCATTTAACTTATTATTGCTTAAGCTATCACTATACTACATAGTTTCAATAGTCTCAGGATTTTTCCTCAGATAACCACAAAGTAGAATCCACACACTACTTGCAGTCAAATTATTCAATCTCTCTCTAATCCTAGCCTCCCTTTATGAAAAACATTTCTGTTCTCTGCATCTAAGATAACTTTTTTTAAATGGTAATTTAAACCATGGTACATTTTTGAGACAATGAAAAATTTACCTTAATATCTCCTACAACATTTTGTGTTTAGCTTTCTCAGAAATATAAAATGTCAACCGGCTAGTAGTATTTACACAAGAGAAGGTATTCTGAGATGGGAAATGGTACCAAACTACACTTTTACCTTAAATAACAAGCTTTGTCCTTGTAAGCTCAATCCAATTTTATTTCTTCTCTATTTAAGAATGCCAGCACTAATGTTGTCTATCATATGGGTGTTCATATTAATTGAGAAATTTAAAACTAGAAATTTCAGGGTTAAAAACCTCATATAATAAAAAATGTATTTTTTAAGATAGTTTAAAAATGGCTACCATATCAACATTGCATTATTAAAATTGTTTAAACCACATCTACTTCTTAGCATACCTAAAAGGAGTCATTCTGCATTAATTGGGACTTCAACTGATGTTACTTTTTCACAAATAAACTGAAAAAAAATTACTCTACCAATACAGCATCTTCTGAAGTAATTTCCTCCTTTTATGACTCACAAGAGTTTCTTACTACTCCACAAAGCTCTACTTCAATACATAAGACCAAAAAAACAAGGCAAGCTTTAAAAACACAGTATCTTATTCTATTCCAAAAAAAATCATATGGCAGAGGAGACGCTGCTTTCAAGTGAGACTATACTCTGTGACTTGTGTTCCATTGTCTCATTTTTTATTAAACTTGCTCATTCAATATGAGTGTTCCTGTGGTGTGGTTAACTGAATGTGTGGTGCTTTCTGGCTGCTTCAGTTAGAAGAAAATTATGTTCTAAATGATCAAATACAGACTTGGCATATTAAGAAGCCAACCAAACAAGATTTTGCATACTGCTTGAATTTTGAATACAGAAAGATGTGGTTCCGATGCATTGTGGATATATTTTCCAAAAAATACCAACAATTGCTTAATGTGCAAAATTTCTGAGAGAAGAAAATCATCAGTAAGTTCCCAGTAGATATCCGTTAAAGGCAATTTAATATCTCACAATTCAATATCTTGCAATTCAAACTGCTGTGAGCAGTGCCTGTGTTCAGTCTTTCAAAATTCATGCAATTCAAAGACAAGCCTTGTTTTCAGCACTTGTCCAGCATGAAATAAGGCTCTGAGCACTATAGCCCACAAGCTCCCCACAACCTGCAAATTAGCATGAACTTCCCAGCGCTTCCCCTCACTCCCCTGACTTGCACTGACTGGTAATGCAGGAGGCCAGTAAGATACACTCTAATTTGTTTTTCCAGGTAGGGATACATTTATTGTTACCAGCTGTTTTTAGTTTTGCTAAGGCAGAATCCAGTGAAAGTCAAAAGACTGCAGAAGCTTAAGCTGAAGGGAGATGGCTGTCCTTCCAAAGAAGCAGTTAGCCTCCTGGATGAAAATTACGTATTTTCCCTTAACACATCCTGACATCACAGCTGGGGCTGGGGTTGGGAGCTGTGCCACGGAGTGATCCAGAGGCAGGCTCAGCAAAGCCTAAAGCTCCTGGAATGCAAGAGTCTGTGTTCAGGACTGCACACCCTGAAGAATGATCAGAAACTACTTCAGAAACCTCTTATCTGAAGCAAATCCAAAGTTCATCAAACAGGCAGCCTATTAAAAATTCTGCTTAATATTTGCTATGGAACAAGTAAATACACATAGTTATTGTTCATGGAGCTTTATAAAGCTCTTCCCCATACACAAGAATCACAGAGGGATTGTATTTCTTTTTTCTTCTTTTTCCAATCAAACTGAAACACTGACCATCCCAAAAGCTGAAGATGCCAAAGATGAAGGGACAGTACAGCAAGGCATAGGCAATCCAAGAGGTGCCTCACGTACACTGATGACAACCACCTTCTCCAAGTGAGAGGGGAGCCAACAAGCAGAGGTGCTGTGCTGGACCCTGTTCTCACCAACAAGGAGGAGCTGGTGAAGGTGAAGCTCAAGGGCAGCCTGAGCTGCAGTAACCATGAAGCAGTGGATTTTAAGGACCTTGGGACAGTCAGGAGCTTGGGAAGAAGATCACTACCCTGGACTACAAGAGAGCAGACTTCAGGATTTTCAAGGATATTCTTAGTAGAGTGCCATGGGGTAGAACCATGGAGGGAAGAGCAGCCCAAAAGAGCTGGATGATATTGAAGAGTTGTCTCCTTCAGGTTCAATTGCAATGCATCCCTACAAAGAGGAAATCAAGAAAGAAAACTGAGATGCCTGCATGGGTGGACAAAGAGCTCCTGGAGAAATTTAAACAGCTAGCTTACAGAGGGCATGAGGAGGGGAAAGTAGTCTGGAAGGAATCGAGCCAAGGAGATGGTTAGGAAAGCTAAAGCACAGGCACAGGGATTCTGCCCCTTCACACTGCTCTTGCGAGACACCATATAAGCATTCAGATCTGGATGATGAGACAACACAAGAAAGACACAGACTTGTCAGAGCAAGTCCAAAGGAAGGTCACTAGGTAGACCACCCTTCCTAGCAGAAGGACTAGAGCACCTTTCCTGCGAAGGCAGGCTGAGAGTTGAAGCTGTTCAGCCTGGAGAAGGCTCTGGGAAGACCTTAGAGCACCTCCCAGTACCAGAAGGGGGCTACGAGATAGCTGGAGAGGGACTTTTACAAAAGGACATAGTCACAAGCCAAGGGGGAATGGCTTCAAAATGAAAGACTGTAAGTTTAGACCAGATCTTAGGAAAAAATTCTTTACTGTGTGGGTGGTGAGGCACTGGAACAGCTTCCCCATTGAAGCTGTGGATGTCCCACCCTTGGCAGTGTTCAAGACCAGGCTGGATGGGGCTCTGAGCAACCTGGTCTAGAGGGAGGTGTCTCTGCTCAAGAGAGGGGGATTGGAACTAGATGATCTTTAAGGTCCCTTTCAACCCAAACCATTATATGATTCCGTCATCACATTCGTGTGCATCAAAAATCACTTTAAGTATCCTGATCCAGGCGTTAAGATACCTGGAAGTTTCAACATGGTAATAGCACAAATCTTACACAGCTATTCATAAAGGAATCACATTGCATCTGCTCAAAAGGTCACAGACTGGAAGAAAGACAACAGCTTTAAGTTCTAACTTCCTCCTTCTAAGGGGCACACATAGAGCACATTCCCCCTCTTCAGCAATTTCCTGTATTTTTTACTAAATTTTGATGCCTCAAGTATGGGGCGTTGTAATTAATCATTGGCTCAGCACATCTGAATACAAGAGCCACTAAGACTTTACAACCCTATCAGGCAGTTGGTTTAGAAAGTCAATAGAGAATTAATTGATGTAAAGAAAGCAGTTAGAGAGTTTAACTTGTGTTTGTCTTTTAGATTTATTTTGCTCAGAAAAAAAGGCATGGTATTTATGTGCTACCATTACTAAAACAAATTGTTAATTTACTGTGTTTTTTTACACTTCATTCAGCATCTCCCCTGACCATAACACACCACTTTCAAAAGCAATACAGACTTGAAGAAGTAAAGAAGGACGTCTCTAATGAAAGATTTGAATAGTCTGTTTTCTCAGATTTTTGAAAATGCTAAAAAAGCATGTGAGAGAAGTTCTCATAATAAACCTGAAGACAAATTTTCTTGTTTCTCAGTTCCCAGTCAGAATGGGGAAGTCAAATAAACTCCACTAGTGCTTACTTTTCCTATTAATATTTACTTTTTAATGTATTTTGTATATTGTTTAAACTCTCACAAACTCATATTTTTTTCCTTTTGCCCATTTAATAGCTTGCTTTTCCTTGAGGGTATTAAAAAACCTAACAGCCCACAAAGCCCTGAAAAAAGGTAGTAAACTTCATTATTCTTTTCCAACTTTTCTACCCAGCTTTTATGCAGGTAGTCAGGGCCTCATACACAAATAGGAGGTAGTGCTTGAAATTAATTTCTTGGTGTAAAACTAACTTCTTGGAGTGAAAACTACTCCAACATGTTAGATTATGTTCCTGTTGCAGCAGTTTCTCTGGGGTTTTCTTTATGCTCATTTCCCTGTTTTAGTCAATAGCTCTCTTTTCTTTAGCATACTTTGCTCCAAGGAAAAGTGCAACTCATCCAGTGCTTGTGGTACATCTATACATTCACCAGGGAAACTACAGTTATGCAATACAGACATACCTAAGCAGCCTTAAGGTATGATGCCACAAAATGCTCCATGTGCACACTATAAGCACATTCAGTTGTACATTAACAAATCAACATCCTCTGATCACATAACCTAACATTAAATCACATAACAACCTGCCAAAAGCAGTTCAGAATGTATTAAAGTAAACGAATGCACCTACACCTACTAACCTGGCACACAAAATAATCCCTAGCTAAAACTAGCATTAAAGCACTCACAGGTAGGATGTAATGACAGGGCTGCAAAGAAGCTTCACCATCTGTTTGTAAGCTTCTAATTATGTGTGAACCTATGGGTATTTTGACTTCCTCTACTGGAAGCAGATTCCTTCTAATGAGCACATATCAGTGGTCCATTCTGCTGTAACTGAGTGTAATGTTAATGTCACCCATAAACTTCCTTGTCAGAAACACAGGTGGCACTGCTTCAACCAGTAAGGCTGAATGCAGCACAAGGGTGAATGCAGGATTTCTGAACAAATGAACTCATCAAAAAACCAAAACTCCACAGGACCTCCAGCGCATGACTACTAAGCAGGTAAAGAAGGTCACTGCAGACTGACAAATGTGAAACTGAGCTACCAGATGCCAGATTTCAGGGTTCCAGTACACATTACACAGGCTGAAATTGTCCTCCACAGAGCTTCGCTTGCTCCCATATTGTATCAGCATTACTTGAAAATCCTTTTTCTACAGACGTTTTCTCATCAAGTGTATTTCAAAACTTAAGCAACATATGCATATAGCATTTAAGAGAGCACTGGAAAGACTCTCATCATCTCCCCCAGAAAGAATGGAAAATACACAAAGACACATACACACACACCAGACACACCTCCTGCACGTACCCACACATTCTTTCTCTCACTCTGTGCCCCACCTCCAGAGTTAGGTTAGAGTCCAGAGCAGATATTATCTTTACTCCTATTCTCCCTACATGAAAGGCTACAACCCAAAACTGAATGTACTTCTGAACCCAGAGTAAAAGGAGTGGCTAGAGAGTAGACTTCAGCCTACCACGCTACTCTACATTGCAGCAAGAACGTTATCTAAAAAACTGCAATATGGTTATCTAACAATTCCAGTTGGCCACTGGTTTATCTCTATCTCCCTTCTGTGTTTCAAAATATGATTACTGACTCAGCATTTAAGCTCTACATTCAGCTGTTCTCTACCTAGCGCTTTCCCACAGTCCAAACCAGTGTTTCAACTAAAACAAGTGATTTATCCATGCACCTGGCTAGAAAAGGAACTGACATTAACACTGTGGTAAAGGTGAGGTTCAAAGGTAATAACCCCTGAAATTTAGGGAAATATGAATTATCATCTTAAAGAAAGGAACGAAATGGAGAAACAAATCAGTCCTTTGAGTGTAAATACGAATCGCTTTGTGGTTTACCATCTTACTACAATGGAATTCTAAATCTTCTCATTAAATGATACTTGCTTTCATTTCTAGAACTACTGCAGTTTTCATGATGACTTATGTAATATACTTTACATAAAATGTATATTCATATAACATAATGTATATTCCTCAGCTCAGTGCTGCAAAGAGCTATTCTGGAATATACCATGTAATGCAAACACCAGTAAACAAATTCCAAGATTCAGTAACTAACAAGACAGTGTCTTACCCTGTCCTGGCTATTCCTTCTTCAGGTCATCCTAAGATGCACACTTTTCCAGCACTGTTGTAGCTGTTTCCCAAATACAGTAGAGAGGCAGTGTACTTTGTTGCAAGGATGTTTCACCTCAACAAGCCTCAAGAGCAATGCTGTAGTAATGCTGTAGTAAAGACTGATCATTAGAGGAAAGACAGGTGGATCTTCTAGCATGTTCTCAAGTAATCAGGTCTGTGGCCTCTAAGATTAGAAAATGGATGCCACGGTCAGTGTCAGACAAAAAGCACAAAACAGTTCAAAACACCAAAAAAACAACTGGATAATGGCTGCCAGCAGAGAAAAGTCAAAATCCTATTAGATTAATGTCCTCTACAGAGACTGCTTCACTGAAAGAAATAGCAATAACACCATAATTAACTACCTCAACTCCACCCACTGTACAACCTGAAGCTATTGTAGTAAATATTCAACATTGTTAATGCAGTGTACAATTGCAGCAGGATCCAAATTTTAAGCTGATAAGCATTTTGCAGCCTTTCAAGATAGCATTGCATTGGACAGCGCACAACAGAAGACAGGCTAAACACAAAATCCCCCACATGTTTAACAGTGATTTGCAGGAGATCCATTTTCTTTGAGAAGCTTTAAGCATTCTTTTGATCTACTGAGCTAATGAGAGATAGAAAGAAGTATGTCCCACTCCTTTATCAGTCCCTACAACAGACTTTCTATGATTTCTTCCTTTTCCTCATCACACCTTGAACATCCATTATATATGTGATCATCAAGGACTGCAAAAGACAGAGATGCAAGACCGTCATCATTTAGCATAGTCCATATCTAAACTATGACATTAATCACAACTTAATCTTTGCTAGTCTAACTTCTTCAAAACAGCAAAAGGGGGCCAGCATCATTATACTGATCCCTGTGTATCCCGGCCCTGGTTCTGGCCAAGCCAGGGTTAATTTTTCTAGGCTAGGACACTAAGGTTATTCCATACCACCTCACATCATTTTGCAGGAGTGGAGGGAGGGGTCCCTTTCAGGTCACATAGCATGGTGTGGTCTGGTACTGCCAGGGGTCCCACATAGTGAACGCCTGTGTGTGAATCATCTCTTCTACACGGTTGCTGTGACTGTTTTCTTATTTCATTTGCTGTTTCCAGTAAATTGTCCTTATCTGAACCTGTGATCCTTGCCTTTTGTGCCTCCAATTCTCTTCTCCAGGGCTATGCAGGGAGAGAGGTGAGTGAGTGGTGCATGGTTTAGAGCGTTTCAGTTACAACACTAAACTGGGGAATATAATTCCTAAAACACGGCAGTACCTTAGGACTTGAATTTGTACATGACAGGATGCCCTAAGAAAAAGGAACATATCCTTTCCCCTTACCAAACATTACCTAACCCCACAATAGGATGCACATTCTTCAGGATGCTACTTCCATACACTCAGCCCTCTCCATGACCCAGCAGGAACAGAGAGAAAAGAAATAATTTGCTTTAAATGGAAAAAAAAAAAAGACAAGTTGATGTCCACAGCTAACCTTGGCCACATTAAAAAAAATATTTTCTTGAGTGCATGACATCATGCAGCCAGTCCTATAGGATATCAATTATTGTCAAAGGGAAGAAAACAGAAAAACAGTCACGTGTGTATTAAAGTGATTACTTCAGTTACAAAACAGATACCAGAATTCAGTTTCTCTTTGAAAACTTTTTTGATAGACCAGCTCTCTACAACATTTTTGTGTGTGTGTGTGTGTGTGTTTGTACCAGACAGAAAATACTCTCCTATGAGAGGTCATGCAGTGACTCATACAATAAATAATACTGTCACTGCTTAGAATCCCAGGAAAGCAGCCTGTTCAACTTGCAGAACCGGTCCTAAAAAAAAATCTCAAAAACCAACCAAAACAAACTCACAAAAAACCCAAACCTCCCTCTTTGGCATCAAGGCTTTAACTTACTACTTTGTTCCCCTCCTCCCAGCTCTTTTTGACAAGCCAGGCAGGTTCAGTTAAAGGGATATCGATATGACAACAACAGCACCAGATAAACTCTCCTAGATTGTTCATCCTCCGTTTTGTCTTAGTCACCTTCCCGGTTTAGCCTGCAAGATGAAACATTGCACTTCGGTGGTGTTACTGCTCAGACACATCGAGTTCTTCAGCCCCTTCCGCATATTATGTTACCAAAACTAAAAGCGCAGAGCATATTTCAAGAATATATTGTAGACCATTTCCCCTTCCCTACTTAGTACCAAAAAAGACAAAACAGTCTTCTGGAACAACAGAGTGAAGATGATAACTTTTGTAGCAAAAGTGATGACAAGACTAGCTGAACACACCTTTCTATCTAACTAATCTGAAGAGCTCACATTAAAGCACACATGAAAGTTATCTCAAATGTATGCCAACTGAAGCTGGGTGTTTATGTGAGATGGGGGAAAGCTGTTCAAACGAAGCTTTCTAAACATCAAGACTTCTGAGTTATGACAACAGAGTCACAAACTTTGAGAAGACCAAAGAAAAGATGTCATATGGATAATGCCTTTCAAGAAGTCATATGGATAACACGCCATTGAACACTTAATTGCTGCACTCACTGCACAAATGTAAGCGCTTTATTTCAGTCTTCCTCTTACAATTCTTTGGCTTAACTAGGTCCTTTCATGTCATAAGTATGATTCAAGTCTCACACTACACATTTGCCTACAATGACAACTGTCTAAAATGTCTTGTTACGATTCTCTCCTAGCAGCACTGCCTGGTGCGGGCGGACCCGGGCCAGAGGTACCGCCATCCCTGAAACGGTCCCTCGGCATCCAGCGCCACGTGACTTCCTTCGCGATCCCGAAGCGCATCAAGACCTGGTCCCAGACCTCACACGGACAGGGCATGGCTTCAGAGGCCGTGGGGGGACGTGCCCACGATTTCGGCAAGAAGCCCTTCCCAGCTCCGGCCCCAAGCGCTGCATTGCCTGTACAGGGGTGGCTCTTGAGGCCGCGACAGCCCCGTGTGTCCCGGCCCGGGCCCGCCCCCGCCTACCTTGCACCGAGCGCTGGTGTCGTACTTGTCATTCTTGAAGGCGTGCGCGTTCTGGTACCGCTGGGGCCGCGTGCGGGACACGTTCCCCCGCTCCGAGCTCATTGCGGGCCGCCGCCGCGTGCCCCGGAACCGCTCCCCGGCCCGCCCGCGCTGGGCGGCGCCGCCGCGGCTGCGCCCCCATTGGCGCTGCGGCCCGAGGGGCCCCGCCCCGGTCGCCCCCCGCGCCGGTGCAGTCTGCGGGCGAGGCGAGGCTGGCGCCGCTCCGGAGGCTGCGCGGGGCGGGCTCAGCGCTGCCAGGGCCGCGCGTTCTCCGGCCGGGGCCGGGGCCCTGACGGCCGCCTCCCGCCACGCCGTTACTCAGCACAGCCGGCGTCCCCACGGCCCGCCGACCCGGCAGTCGGGAGAGCACGGGGCCGCCGAGCGGAGCGCCAGGTGCAGGTAGGGCTGTCCTCCCCCGGCGTTGCGGGGATGGACGGTGTGCGGGTGACCAGCTACCGCGGCGTGTGGGCGAGTTGTTTCCCCCTCGCGGCTCCGTCCCTGTCTCTTGCCCCGCTCGGACCCGCGGCCCGTCCGCGCCGCCTGGCGCAGGCGTGTGGCGGCCCCTGGGGCGAGCGGAAGGGCCCACGGCAGCCGCCGGCGTTTCCTCAGAGAGGCGGGCGGCGCGGCTTCGGTCTGCGGCACGAACCGGGCGGGGGAGCTGCCGACCCCACCAGCCTCCTGCCCGCGTCCCTGTGTCGCTGGGCTCGGGGGTCTCCGGAGGTTAAGCCTGCCTCGGGGTGCCCAGGTGCTGTGGGCTATCTGTCCGATGCTCCCGTCTCCGTGGTCTTGCCCTGGACTCCTTTGTTGGAAACGGGCGCACTGGCTTGTGACACGCGTGTTAAAGTCTGGCTTTTCGGGGTCCGAACAGTGCCTTTGAGTCACTGCTGAGGACTTCGGCGAAGCCCTTTTCAGATGCGGACACCTGAGGAGTTAATTTAGCTCCCGCCAGCCTGGTTAAATTTATTCCTTCAGCTTCTCCTGTAGATGGTGGGAGTGACGCTGGCCTCAACACTGCTCTCCGGTATTATTAATATAAAAATGTAAAGTGTTTGGTCGGTCATTAAGTAGGAAAGTTCATGGCTGCGGAAATCAGAGTAGAAGTACCTGGGCGCAGAGCGGCGTTGAGGGCGGAGCTCGGTGCTGGCGGCCGGCCGGCCTGCGCCCGGCACACCGGGCCGGGGCTTCAGCGCCAGCAGCCGTCGGGTGCCTTCAGCAGGGCAGCTCCGGGGGCAGAGGCTTGCTTAGAGCATGCAAGGCATTATGTAATCGGCTTAATCCCGCAGTTGTCTATCTGGAGCCTTTAGAAGTTTCGTTTGTTCTTCGGTTGATAAAGAATGTCTGGATTTTTCAGTTAATGTTTCCTGTATTCCCTTTCTTTTTTCAACTGTGCCCTTAGGTTTTGATATACACAAAGTAACCAGCAGAGGATAAATAAATGATATGAGTTAAAATAGATAGAATTTGTAAGACTAGAAGGAGTGTTTATTTGTTTAGAATCAAATTAACCAAAGTAAAGTTTTGGTTTGATCAGGCTTCTCTGTTTTCATGTAGCCAACTTTGTCCATTGAAAACTATGTTAAACACTTACTTCACAGTATTTCTTAATATAGCCTTTTCATAATTGAATATACTTCCTTTGTGTTGTTTTCTGGACTTACTGCATATTCTTTCTTAATATTCTCTTAATCTTTTTATGTGGTACTGAATCAGACACTAATGTTTTTTTTCTCTGAACATTTTGTTGCTTTAACTGTTGGACTAGTTAAAGGATGTTCATATCATTCTGTTCCATTTTTAATATTATACAGGTGTTGAAATAAGTATCGGTACTTCAGTAGCGGCTTGGACTCAGGTTCTTACTGCATTGTGCTCAATGAAAGTGTGAGGAAAAATGCTTTAGAATTTCTTGTTTCAGGAGTAGATAATGAACAATAAAGATGAAAAAAAACCCTAATCAAACAACAAACCCACAACCAAAATACACACAAATAAAAAAAAAAAAAAAACAAAACAAAACCACCAACCAAAACAAACAAATAAAAAAAACCCCAACAGTTTTAATATCTTGCCCGTTATGGTTTGAACAACACTTAAAGTTCCAAACCAGCAGCTATATTTATGAGTTTGACTTTGTTCTTGTGAATAGTTCCCATGAAATAGGCAATTTAATTTAAATAAACAATTAGAATAATTTCTGTTTAATGTAAATACAAGATTTCTAGATAAGTGTTTGCAAGGTTGGGATGGTTTTGAGACTAATACATAGTGAAGTATTCAAAGATGTGAATAATAGGTTCCACTGTCTTGTTATTATGTACAGAGAGATAGGAGGACAGGAATAAATACTCATGTGAAAAAATATTTGTGTTATCCTAGGAAGCACAAGATAAATACTTGAGATGTTCTCTAAGATTAAATAGACATTTTCCCACTTCTGTCAGCCTTTATGAAAAGGCTAATTGCCACAGAATGAATTGAAATCACTGCCTGTGGGCAATTTTACATTTGTAATTTTGTATGTTAAGTCTTTATTCATAAGAGAGTTAAAGAGATAAAATTGATAAAATGCTCTTGCTTTCCTTTTAAAAGCTATCTCAGAAGGGATAAGTAGTATAGCTTGGGTCTGTTTTATTTCTTAGCCTCTATTGCTGCAATAGAAAAGGTTTTTGCAGTTTCTTCTACAGAATTTTCATACTTATTTACTATGAAAAGTGCAGTATAATTTTAAAGGGGGTGTATATTTCTTTATCATATTCATTTTGTTGTTAGTCTATTTTACCAGCTGTAGGAACTGTGTTTGCAGAACGGCACTGGCACTTTTGTTACTACTGAAATGTCAAGTAGAAGGTGAGATAGTTATGTTGTTGGGATGTGTTGCTCTCAGAATCTGATTATGCTGTAATGAGCACAGAGATTTACATCATACATGCTTAGAAGGTGTCAGACTATACCTTAGGTATTCGCAGCATATCTTAGTCAAATGAGTCCCATTAAAGTAACTCATCTGTACTTGTGGAACCATATGCTTAAAGTAATCTAGTCAGAGTTGGTTTTGCCTCAGCTTCACTAAGAATCCAGATAAAGCATGCATACAGCTTATTCACACTCTCATGTGAATACAATCCATCACAGTGGAAGACAAACCAGTTCCAGTATAATAGAAACATTGTTTGTATTTAGTTGGAGATATTCTCGTGTGGAAGTTGTTTTGTATCAAATTGGCTCAGTTAGTGACCTGCTGGTTGTCTTGGGTCTTCTGAGTGAAGAAAGTAGCATGTGTTTGTTTTAAAGAAGAGAGTTGTTATTAGCCGTGATTTAGTTGGAGAATGAATCAGAATCTTTTGTTTCAGTAGGCATATTTTCCATTGGATTAAAAGATCAATACATAAAGCCTGCATTAGTCTAGCACAGGGGAGGAATAATACTTCATCTGCTGTCTTCAGCATGTCATTTGCCATATCTGGTGACAACCCATTTTTAGCACATTTAATCTATCTTGGGGGACAGTACCACCACATCAGCTAATTCACTATGGTTTACTGCTGTACTGCCCTATGTGTGAATCCTGCAGACCAGGTTCCAGTCTTCTGAAATTACTTGGGTAAATAGCAAATATTTTATGAGTGAGATCATATTTGTAGTGTTGCTGGGCTGCTTATACTTTCAAATAATGTAAACTCCTGTTCTAATTCTTTCTGACAAGTGGATTTGGAAGAAATAAGAAATTCTGTAGTTCTCGTTGTATGCTGGTAAGAGTGCAGTCTGCTGTTCCTGGCGAAAACAAACTATTTGTATCTCACTTTTGGAGGTATAAATTCTTTTAAATTTTTCACAAAAAATAATAATCATCCCTTTAGAATAAAGTATAATATCTAACTTTACCTTCAGCATTTCTGTAAGGGTGGGAAAACTCACTCAGAATTGATCCATTTAATAGTTTCTGACAGAAATAGAAATGATTTTGAGTATTGTGTTATAAGTACTTGGAAAAAAAGCATGTTGAGGCTGGACTGTGAAGATGAACTCATTAAGTAGAGGTGAAAGAAGTTGCTTCTTTGGTGCTCATAATTGCAAAAGAAGTGAAGAAGGTACAAATACACACCACCACCACCCCCCAAAACAATAGGATTTTTACTTTGCATAGGACAATCTAAACCTTTTGCTAATAGTTTGACTTCCTCCATAGACTCCATCCACTTATCCTGACTTGTGGGTATAACTGAAACTTAATGTTCACATAATCTCATCTGACAGAGGTGAGTTATTCCATATTTGAGTGACTATTTGTGCTGAAATACAATATTATTGTTACTTCAGCTGTCAGGAATATGGTCCTTTATCCAGGATCTTCTTTAAGAGCCTATCTACCTTCTTAAGGGAGCTGGTCAGTACTTCCTGCCATGTCCTCTAAATTGGAAGTGTTGATCTCCCATGTCTAAACCTCTGTGGTTTTCCTCTGTTTTGAAGAAAACTGGAGACCTGGGGTGAAAAACCTTAACTGTGGCAGTCTCTTTTTTTGTGGTATTCCACGAATGCTTGTGTGTTTGTCAGACTGTCTCACTGTGCCTGGTTTTGCTGCTCTAAAGGTATGCTCCATGTAACATGTTTGCAGTATGTTTTCGTACTGTACCACCAGGAAGAGACCATTCATGCATCCAAAAATACAGATAGTTGTTCTATGATACATGTTAAAGTGTTTTTGCAGCACTGTCCTTGAAACTTCTTTAAAAAGAAATTTACATATGAAAGCTATGCTTCTGTACAAATTTAAGGACAAAATTTGAAATAGATATATAAATATTGTTAGGTGTCATAGTTAGCAGGAAGATTTTAGTGTTGGATGACCCGAATACTTCTGGAACAGCATGGAACTGTAGACAACTGAAAGCTTGAGTCAAAGTCAGTATGTGAAACTGTGTTTATGTTCACAGGGAACTGTCAGGAGATAAACTTGAGACTTGTAGGTAGATTTGGTGTGAAAAAGTTGTTTAAGTTAAGATGAAATGTCAGATGCCTTAGCACAAGGAAAGTAGAGTAAATGCTTATCTTTGGTGTGCTGATTTCCAGCATGATACTTGTCAAATTTAATTGCTCTTTCTATCTCTGAGAAAAAGTATTGCCGCAACAAAAGATTTCCCCCCACTCCATTCTCACTGCTCTAAATTAAGTGAACACAATGTCTATTTTAAGGACAACTGTATCTTTACCTATCTTGCTTTAGGTGTAGGTGTGTTTATTTCCCCCCACCACTATTAAAACCAATGCTTTGAATTGGTGCTATAGATTATGTTACCTTAACAAATATCTGTGATAGAGCATTTAGTTAGGGAGGTGTTTTTTGAAGCATGGAAAAAAAAACCAATTGTGTCATTTATTCAATCCCAATTCCTATGGGCAATACAGCTAAGAACTTCTTTGAAGGTTTTCAAAATATGTCAGCAAGTATGAGGAGTGAAGATAAGTTTATGGCTACATTTTTGTGTACCAAAGCTCTAGAGTGTTTGCTAATCCAGAAGCATCATCTTATTTTGTCTTCTACGTTTTGACCGTCATGCACCCTTCATACTTCTGATAGTGCTTGCAGGAGCCCATACCCCATGATTACAATATACTTTCTTTGTATTTAGGAGATGCTGTAGTGACTTTTAGCTGCAGAAATCTGCAAAACCTTAGTATGCTGCAACTCTGCAACGTACTTTAATTGTTCTTTATCACATATGTGTTTGTCAATGGGAAGAACATTTTTCTTAATGTCTTAAGATGAGGAACTTCATTTCCTCCAAAGAAAGTTGAAAACTCATACTTGTTCCTTCTCTGGGTAATCATGTTTTACTTTTGATATCTGGCAGGGCTTTGGAGTTATCACTCCCCTTTACTAATGCACTCATTGTGAAGTAACTAATAATATAAAATTGAATATTATATTGAAATATACATATATGTCTTTAAGTATTTGTTTTGTTAAATGTTCAGAAGTTATGCATTATTTCCTAGAGATATTGTGTTCACTTTTTTTTTGTGAATTGGATTTTTTTAATATCAGATTGTACCTGGAAACTGATACTATTCTCTCTTCCCATTTCAGACTAGAAGATGAATAATCTTTCGTTTAGTGAACTGTGTTGCCTGTTCTGTTGTCCACCATGCCCAGGGAAAATTGCCTCTAAGCTGGCATTCTTACCTCCTGATCCCACATACACACTGATGTGTGATGAGAGTGGCAGTCGCTGGACTTTACATCTCTCAGAGCGAGCAGACTGGCAATATTCTTCTAGAGAAAAAGATGCCATTGAGTGCTTCATGACTAGAACATGTAAAGGCAACAGGATTGCCTGTATGTTCGTGCGTTGCTCACCTAATGCCAAGTACACTTTGCTCTTCTCACATGGAAATGCTGTTGACCTGGGTCAGATGAGCAGCTTTTACATAGGACTGGGTTCACGGATTAATTGCAACATATTCTCCTATGATTATTCTGGATATGGTGCAAGTTCTGGGAAACCTACAGAAAAGAATCTATATGCTGACATTGATGCTGCTTGGGTGGCTCTTAGAACGAGGTAAGACATTGGTTGCCATTTTTCTTTTACAGCATTCTTGTCAAATGGTTTTATTTCACGTGCATTGGTAGTTAAAACAGCAATGCTGTGATTTAGAATTAATGGATTCATATCCAAGCTGACTGGTGATGCCTGATGTTGAAGGCATTGTCAGTATTAAGCAGGATCAGTATATATTACTTACGTACTGGAAAATTGAAATTAAATTTAATAAGCTGTGGTTTAGTCTTGAACAATTAGAGTATCTTCTGAAACAGAGTAAAAACCCCCCAGAGTAAAAATCCATTTTGATTTAGGTGAAATGTACATCTTTAATTCTGTGTAGCCTGCCTGCAAAGCCTAAGCTAAAAAGAAAACTGCGTCAATGAAAGTCAGAGATAAAGGAAGAGACAGAAGGAGACAGATAAAGAGAGACAGAACTGCTGCAAGAGCAGGTCAGCTTGACCTAAGAATTCTTTCTGATAAAGAAGAACTAGCAGCTAATGTCACGTGTATTCGTAAAAATAAATATGTATGAACTTATTGTGAAATTGTATGCATATGTATTTGAGAAAAAAATAAAAAGAGCTCTAGAGTTCCCAGAGGTACTCATACCTTTTAAGGAGAGCAATCTCCGCATGTGTCCAGCGCTGCAATAAATATACCAGCTTTACAAATTTCGCAAAGTTGTAGAGTTTTCTCTCTTTCTCCGCAAAACACTTCCTTATTGTCATAGTTTGGAATCTTCTCAGCTGCAAAAATTAAAAAATTGGGAAAAGTCTATAATAATTGATACCCCAGTAATTAACCCACTGTTGTGATGTGGATGTGAGAAGATGCAGGTTGTTTCTTCAGATAATTTCCATCACCTACTTTTTTTGTAGGGAGGGGCAGAGTAAAAGCTGGTACAAGAGAACTTGGTGAGACTCTTACTTCTGTATGGTGTTGAGATCACCTTTTGTTTCAGAATTCTGACTAGCAGCTACAGCATTTGCAAAGAGAGAAAACATCTTTTTGCTTTATATAGAAAGCTAGCTTCACAAAACATAATGTGTGGGAGAGTTTGTAACAGATCTGTGGAAATACCTTATGGTGGGAACAAAAAAAGAGGAATTTGGAGCAGTGGTGTTAACTCAAGCAGAATACAAATGGACAAGAAAAAAATACAAATGGAAAGATGTTATTTCAGCAATTTCTGTGTTCTAAGCCTCTGGTTTTGTGGGACATAAAAGAGCAAGATGAAAGACTGCGAATGCATTCACTGATATAAGTGAGAATCCTACAGAATCCCACACCAAATAAGTGCAGCTTGTCTAATTTGAGAGCAATTTTCACGTAATTTTTTCCATTTAGCTCAATAGTCTTCTCATGGTTACAAATACCCAGACTATAAATACTATTTTAAAAATAGTATTCTATCATAAGAATAACTGCCCACCAGAAAATCCCAGCACACTGTGTACTTTATATCAAAAAGGTATAAAAACCTGAAGTGTGTTGTTATGGCTCAACATTGCAACTTGAGCATCCTGTTTAATAATTATAGTATCAGGGATATGACTTAGTGTAAGGGCATGTGGGCTTTAAATCCTGGATCCTGGTAATTGTCACAGTGAGTTGAGAACTTCATCAATGTAGTATTAATGAGCAGATTACCCCTTTTCATTACTTTAAATACACATTTAGTCTTGTGCTCTTTTTACATTACAACAATAGTATGATACTTCTTTTCAAAGAAGCATATGTTATCCATGTATTAAATAGGGGAAAAGCTTATTATCATAAACCTCACTCAACCACTGGAGACAGGTTTTCAGCTTCATCTATTCAGAAACATGAAAACTAGGTTGTTAGATTAGCTTTTGGTATTTATTTTTATTACAGTGGAAGGTTGAGATATGGCTGTTCCATAAGCCGAAAGCTGCAACAGGTGCACTGTTGACTATGGTTTGTAGCTGGTAGGTGATTAGCTACTCAGTGAAGTAACCGGTGACATTTACCAAAAACATAATGTGGTTTGTGAACAATTTGGAAGACAGTCTGAACTATTTAAATGTAACAGAAAATGGAAGAGAGCTAGATGGTGAAACATAATACTTTATGTCAGTTTACAGGCTCTGTTTTATAAACTAATTTGTAATTGTTATTTCTTCTTCCTCTTAATGAATGTCTGAATATAAAATCTGCAAGGAAATGTAATTGCAATTTGAATTCTCACCACTATTCTTAAGCAATGAAGTGTATTTTCTCTAAACAAATAAGATTGTTCATAATTGATAGGACACAGGCTAATGGCTTTAAACTGAAAGAGGGTAGATTGAGATTAGATATAGGAAATAAATTCTTTTCTGTGAGGATGATAAAGCACAGGAACAAGTTGCCAGAGAAGTTGCCACGAGAAGAACCAGTTGTCCAGAGAAACTGTGGTCAACTTCCCCATCCCAGGAAGTGTTCAAGGCCAGGTTGAATGGAACTTTCATCAGATTGGCCTAGTGGAAAGTAGCCCTGCCCATGGCAGGGAAGATAGAATTACAGGGTATTTAAAAGTCCCTTACCCAAACTATTCTCTGATTGTAATGTCCCATATAAGTGTGCTCATTCGTCAGCAGACGTTGTTGGGGACACCTCTAAAATATCTTATAAGATATTCTTATGTTCAAGAATGACCTCACCTTGGTCCCTTTTTTTGTCTGCTTTTTTTTTTTAATTATTATTTCACCTCCTGTAGCAATTAGGTAATTCGGTAGAGTGTACAAAGCTTGCATTGGTCTGCTCACTTGTGAATTTCACACGCGTGAACAGAATTTGGTCTACTGCTGAAAAAGAGGTTGGTATTACCAGTTATACCTGTAGTACTTAGAACAGCTTTCCAATTGGCTGACCTGGTCTCATCCTTGTATCTGAATGCTGGATGTGTCAGGGGGAAGTTCAGCACTTGACTCTGGATATACCAGCTCACAGTTTGGTTATCCAGCTATGGCATTCTCTTGAGCCCTAAGACAGTGCTCAGCTGTGTTAAAATACTGAATGTATATCTGGACCAGAGCAGAGCCTTTGAGCATTTGCTGCAGCCTTGATTCACTTCCATAACATAGCTTGTCCTGTCAGTTTCACATTGGTACACTCTTTAACATTTCTAACTAATTCTGCAAAAACAAAGTAATTCAATGGTTTGTTTGCAGGATAAATGTGAGTATAGCTGTAACTCCTTGGAAATTCTTGTTGATGAGATAAGAAAGGATCAGAAAGTTTTAAACTCTGCCTCCCAGTTTGTGATGTGATGAAGAAAAGAATGGAGAAGTTACCTTCAGAGATTGATCACAGCCATAGCTCCCTGCACTCCCTGTTGTGAAATATGAAATCATAGAATTCAACATTAAAAGGTGTTTCTGGGGTAATTGAAATGCTGATACAGACTTAATTCTACAGCCAACAAAACCACTTGTGGTAAAGACTTGCTAGTCTTTATTTAAGATACTAGTGATAAAACTTAAGATACAAATCTTAAGTTTTGTGCCTTGGGAAGACAATCCACATACTCTCCTGTAAATCAGCACAGCTGTCCAGTGGGGACTGGACACCTGGAGTGAAATAGTCTGGAACTCATACAGAGGGTGATGATGAGATTTTGCTGTGAATATTAATATTCATGAAATGAATACATAAAACTAGTTTGGCATCCTATCAGAACAGGTAAACAGCAGATGTAGATGCTGAGTTGTGTCCATATTCTTTACCTCCTTTGAAGATGTTAATAGGAAGCAGTCGATGATGGCCATGAAAGAAGGTGGTGTGATTCACTGCCTTCATCAATTTTGGAAAAGTTGTACATTGTTGCATATTCATGTGCATGGGACTGTATAAAAGCTGCAAGTAAGGACATTCTTTTTCCAGCTGTCATAACTAACAAGTGTTGAAATGCCAGGAGTCATTTTGGGATACGCCTATTTTCTGCCGTTCTGGTCTCTGAAGGCCTTTGATGACACCCTAGCAAGGGTGGAAAGGTTTAACCAGCCCCAGGCAAATGCAGGGCAAGTGGCACTCATTCAGAAATCTCTGAAGATGTGCCAGAGTTGCCTCATGACCAGATTTACTTGTAAGAAGCAAAATAGCCCTTTCATTGTTACTTATCATGGACTGCATAATAATTGAAAAATTGAAGGGTAAATCTCACCATCAGACAATGTGTCAAAGTGGACAGAATGTCCATAAATTGAACAGCCAGGTATAGGAATAATACTGTGTCTTCAGATGTTGACCAAAAGTGTTCATTTCACGATTCACATACTACTGTTTTTGGTTTTTTTCATTCAGAAGTAGAAGGGGGGGAGTTCAGCTAGAAGTTGATGTACTCTAGGTTTGTACATTTGGAGGGAAATTGAGGTTTTCTTTAAATTGATAGGGAAAAGTAGCTCAATTATTGTGGAAGAGAAATCTTGACAATAGAACAAGTGTACTGGTAGCATTTTAAAATTTAGAAAGGCGAAACTGTGAGAGAGGCAGAGAAGGTGCAGTTTGTTGGTATAATGTGGACGCTTTGTAAAATATTGTATGCAGGGGGATGCCTACATCATTTGAGGCAGAGCTGTATGCTCCTTAATTTTATTCATGGCCTAAAATGTTGAGAGTTACAGGTGTGGATGAGGTTCATGCCCTTCATGTTCTGCAACTTGCAGCTGTAATTTCATGTGTTATGTCCATGATGACAGAAGATTCTGAATGTGCACTGAAAATTCCCTCAGTATGTTCCCCCTTGTTCATGTGCCCCAGGTACTGTGTCAGGTTTCTAAATGTATGTGTTGCAATAGCTTTGCAAACTGAAGCCTCTCTACAGCATGTAGTGTAAGCCTAAAGAGGTGCTATGGAAAATGTACTCTTCTAAGCTTGATCTTGTCAATACTTTATTTCATTATTGTAAAGCAATCAAGTCTTCTAGATTAAGAGCAGTAGTTCAGAAGTAAATATAAATTACTTTGTCTCCCTTATGTATATCCAGATCAAAATGGCGGGTATTTTTTAAGAGCCTGACACTGTAGCATGGTAATTTCTGCTGGTATTTGTTTCTTAAAGGTAACTGAAGTTAAAAACCAAAAACAAAGGAAAAAACCCAAAGAAACAAAAAACCTCTACCTACATTGTCACAGCCAGACATGCATTTTGTAGTTTTCTTATTGCATATCATGGTAATATGGTAAATACCGAGTGAAAATATAAAATAAGGTTAATATCCAATGTAAGTGATGTACATCCAATTAAAGTGTTTAGGGGTCAGACAGTGCTTTGAGCAACTTGATTCAGTGAAATATTACCTCCCTATGGCAAGGGTGTGGACTATATTACATTCCAACCTAAACTGCTCTATGATTCCATGAAGAGAAAAAGAGAATGGAGGGGCAGAGAAAAGGTGGACCACCAGTAAGAGAAGTGTTTAGTTAAGTGCAGGAAAGGTCTTGCTACAAAGACAGAAATATCAAAGAAATGGTGAAAAGAGTTTCTGCTAAATCACATGAAGTTCATCACCAAGGGGAAAAAAGAATATTTCATTATTGTTTAGCAGTTCTTCGCCTACCAGAAGCTGAAAAGATCAGATCAGGAGTATTTAGGATTACCTCTTTTACAGGAGACCATCTACATCTGGTCAGCATATATAGGGCCACAGGAAAGAATACTGGCCTCATTAGTGTTATCTTGGGCCCTGGTTCCAGGCACTGGAACAGTCTGGCACAGCTACAACTCCTTATTGGCTTGCTCCTTCCTCACCCAACAGTGGCATGCTGTTTCCTGCCTGTCCCTGAACACAGGCAGCACAAAGGAGCGCTAAAGCAATTGCTCCACTACTCCCAGACAAGGTTTATTCAGTTCCTTTCATTAACTGTTAAAGCCTAATGAGGGGGAATGCATTGCTGAAGCTGCAAATACGAAAGTGGTTTTTTCTGTTCAGCTATAGCTTAGCTTTGTAGTGACGTTAACCTGTGCCTTTAGTGTGGCAATGAGGCAGAAATTAGTGAGTGCTCAGACACTCTGTGAGGATGTCAGGAAGCTTACAGGTTCTGTGTCTGAATCTAATCCCCTCTTTAGATTCCTTCTGCTTTCCAGGCAGGTAACCTTTAAGTATGTGAACATAAAGGATGAATTGGGTATTGAAAGGAATTGAAATCTCAGTTGCCCTGGGAAAGAGAAAGATGTTGCAGCCAGCCTTCAAACTGCAGAAAATATCTATCAAGTTTTGTACCAGGTTCTGCCCAGAATACCTTGTCCATGAAGAATAGTGCTTTCTCTGCAAAACCAGCACACTGGTACATGTATAGCTACTTTTAAGGTTTTCTTCCAAGGTCCTTTTTGGTGATTATGGCTTTAAAAAAAAATCCCCAAACCTAAAAACACCCTTCATTACCTTCACCCGCACATTGATGGTCCGTCTATGCTGACACAGGTTATCTAAGATTACTGGAGTCGACAACAGTGTTTACATTAGTCCTATTATCAACATAATGAGCTTTCAAAGATAGCAACAGTCTTTACAGCATGTCTTTGACCTCTTGTAACCAGAGGAACCAGTTGAAGCATATGTCTCTGTAAGTGTCATGTTCCTCTTCCTCAGGATGGCCTGTACTTATAAGGCACTGGTTAAGAGAACAATGTTACTGCGACTTTTTCTCTTGATCTGACACTCCTCCTTTGGGAGACCAGAGATGGTCATCTGATAATTTGACACAAAACTTCTTGGAGTTTAACAGACTATGAGTCTGTCAAAAGAAGTAAATTTTATGAGTAGGAAACTTAGAAACAGTTACCTTTTCAATATTTTTTCTGTTGTAGATTTTGAAGTGGTACTTTTGAGAGATAGCAACAGAGGGACAGCTGGTCTCTTTCTTTTTTCTAAATATTTCTGAAGCCTATTACATTGGGCTTGCATGGCCAAGCTTTGGTAGCAGGGGCCTACAGGGGTGCCTTCTCTGAGAAGCTGCCAGAGGCTTCCTCCATTTCTGGGAGAGCCAATCTCTGTCAGCCCCAAAGATGGCTGTGCCACTGGCCAAGGCTGGGCCAATCAGAAATTATGGTAGTGCCTCTGGGATAGCATATTTAAGAAGAGGGGAAAAATAAATCCTTGCACAGTTGTAATTTCAGCCAGAAAAGAGTGAAAGGAGAACATGTGATGGGAACAGCACTGCAGACACCAGGGTCAGTGGGAAGGAGGGGCAGGAGGTGCTCCAGGCACCAGAGGAGCCCCACACCAGAGCAGGGGGGGATGCCTGATAGGAGACCTGTGGAGAGAGGAGCGCACGCTGGAGCAGCCTGTCCTTGAGGGACTGCACCCCATGGAAGAGCGACCCACCCTGCAGCAGTTTGAGGGGGACTGTTGCCTGTGGGACAGACTCATATCGGAGAAGTTCATGGAGAACCGCCTCCTATGAGGGGGATGCCATGGTGAGCTGGGGAAGGACTCCTCACCCCGAGCAGCGAGAGAAACAACATGGGATGAACTGAGCATAACCCCCATTCCCTGTGTCCCTGTGCTGCTGGGGGAGAGGTAGAGCTGGGAAGGAGAGAGGGTGGGGGAAAGGTGTTTTTAGGGTGTGTTTTACATCTCATTATCCTGCTCGGATTTTGTTAGTAATCAATTCAATTAATATCTCTACATCCAGAGATGGTATTTGATGAACCATCTCTCCCAGTCCTTACCTCAGCCCATGATCCCTTCATTAAATTTTCTCTCCCCTGTCCAGCTGTGAAGCAGAATGAGAGAGAGAGCTGCTTTGGTGGGTGCTTGGCACCCAACCAGGATCAGCCCACTAAACCTTTTCAAGAGAAAAGGGAAGACTGGAATGAGCAGATGTAATCTGTTTTCCAAGCTGCTTGGAGTTTTTTCTTTGGGAGGGAGGGGTTGATTATTTAGGTTTCCATCCTATTCAAGCCAGAATATTCAGAAGTGTACTTTGAACTACCGCTTTGGGTTATTGACTTCTTTAGTTTACTGATTGCAAAGCATGTATTTTCTGGTGGGCACTGTGAGGCAATCTATTTGACTGTGATGGAGTAAGGATTACTTTAATCCAGATATTGTAAACACTTTTCTTGGCTTATTTTTTGTAGCTGTCATTTATCTATCTTCAGGCTGAAGGAATTTGATCAAAAAATATGGGAAAGGATAATGAGAAAGAGGAGAATATATGTTCTGAAATACAGGTTTTAAGTTGTACTTTGAATTCCTGTGTAATGGCCTGTATCTTGTAAAAGTCAACATTCAAGGAAACGCAAGTGTGGTAATTGGCAAGGTTTATTATTTGAAAACTGTTTTATCATAATGTGCTGTGCAAACTGCATGCTATACTAGTGATGCAACGCATTAATGCAATGCAAGTTTTGTTCAGATTATGTTGGAAGGAGGGAAGGCTGTCCTGTACTTTCATAGTAGACAAATGTGATGTGAATTGAGAGATGAATTTTGAAAGGATAGGTGCTATGTTCTCAGGTGTTTCAGAAGAGATGCAGAAATAATGATGACCTCAGATTTGTCTTTTGTTTCAAAGCTTTAATTTATTTTATTTATGTGTGTTGGAATTTTCAGAAAATCTTGTTAATGCTTGAAATTGCTTTTTCTTTGAGAACTGTTGTGATATGAAGGGCCTGTTAGTAGTTCCAGGCTGATGATGCAGACTCAGAGTTTTAGAAGTCTTAATTTGATCTGATCTGATTATGACTAGAAACTCTTTCTAGGAAACACTGATAGTGATTTAGTAGTCGTGAGGCAGCAAGATTCCTGTGTCAGGCAGAGTCTACCTCTTGCTAATACTTTCAAACCTTTTACATTTCACTTTATCAGAACTCAATTTAAATAAACAGACAAATATTAAATTGACAAATATAGATGTGAATAGTGGGTTTATATAGATGTGAATAGTGGGTTTAGACCGAATTTAGCAAGTTAATGGCATGCCTAATGAGTTCTGGTAACATGTAGGTAATACTACAATCTTGAAATCTCCCTTGATATATATTTTTTATTAACTGTTTATTATATATGAATGCAACTTAGAAGAAATTTTTTCTGACTTATTAAGAGGTTCTTGTGGATTTGGAGGGAGCTGTTTTGTTGGTTGGTAATTGAATGTCTTGATACACATGAAACACTTTTTTTCCTAATGTTCCTGATCTTTAGTCTCTTAGACTTTACTGATTTTAGTGTTTGGTTATCCATACAGTTATTTACCCATGTTTATAAGATACTTGTGAATTTCTTTCATACTTCTGCTCCCCTGACTTTACTGGAGATATGCAAAATATAGAAATTGGATAACTTCTTTGTGGCTATGTGTGTTGTTATATGATGTTTACAGAAAATACGCATGCCTTTATTGTAGACAAGGTGACAGGTGCACTTCCCTACACTTGATTTTCATTCCTTTTAAAGTGGCAAATGTCAAACCTACCTCCTGCTGTTCCACGGTGATGTTAGGCTAGGCTGCTCTTACTTTAAAAATTGAACAAGTTTTTAATAATGCATGAGAACAATGATTTGGGTTTGGGTTTTTTGGTTTAGTTTGGGGGCTTTGGACTTTTTTTAGAGATGATGGGGAGGAGTTTGTTTGTTTGGTGTGAAATGGGGTTTTGGGGGGTTTTGGGAAGGGTAGTTGTTGGTTTTGGGGTTTTTTGTGTATGGGGTTTTCTTGGGTGCAATGTGGTATCCCTCCCTATTCAAGGTACTTCCTTTCCCAAGTTTAGATACACTGCTGCAGTCTGACCTGTGCTAAGAGTACCTGGTTAGGGGTACAGGGCAGTGGATCAGTTCACTTTTTTTGCAGGCACTGTTCTTGGCCACATTATTGTTCTCTTCAGAGGCTTTTCCCATGTAACTTGGGTAGCAATTGCTTTTTGCATTCACACAAATGCTGAAAAATATATCAAAATTACTTGTATGAGTGTTAACTAGATGTTTCTTTTGTTTGCCCCTATTAGTTGCATCTTACTAGGAGAAAGCCTTTGATTTCAGTTCTATATTCCCTGCTGGGCTGTCTTGCTTGTGGATTAGTTTGATAAGAACAAGCTTCTTGGCTGTTATGTGGAATGATCAATACCATTATACTGCTCATTGTCAGTATGTGCAAGCTTTAAGTCTCACTAAATTTATAAACAATGTACCAGCTTGCAGGTTTTATCAGATAGCAGAAGAGTAAAGCTGACCAAATTTTTGCAGGCTTGATTATGCTTCATGTGATGATAACCAAAGAGTTATTAAGATTCTAATCAGTTTTCTGTTGTAGGTCCACTGGAGTTAAAAGTAAAGACTTTAACTAGCCACACTGCATTCACAAATCCATATTTAAAAATTTAAATCATTATTCCAATATCATTCAGGCATAGGGAAAAAATTACTGCAAATAGAGAGTAAATAAATAATTGTGTGTTTTAGTCAGGAATGTCATAGAACAAACTTGCTTGTTCTTCTACCAGCTCCTATTTCATAGTTGATAGCCTTGTGAAAATTTTTGTCTTCAGAAATGCTTTTTTTGCCTTGCTCTGTAGTTTGTGTCTGTTTCACTTTATATGCCACTTTTTAAACATTTCTAATTTTCTAGGTATGGAATTCGCCCTGAAAATGTGATTATATATGGCCAGAGTATAGGAACGGTACCGTCTGTGGATCTTGCTGCTAGGTATGAAAGTGCTGCTGTAATTCTTCATTCTCCACTGACCTCAGGAATGCGAGTAGCTTTTCCTGATACAAAGAAGACTTACTGCTTTGATGCATTCCCAAAGTAAGTTGTAGGATATTTATTTTTTTTCAGCATGCATTTTCTCTATAACAGAAGTTCTCAACTAGAGAAAGAAGTAGTCTGGCATATTATCTGAAATTATTTTCAAAAGTTTAATAAAAGAATTGGAGAAAAATCAGTGAATAACATTGAAGAGGAGCACTTGATTTGAAGAAGTTTACAAAACTTTGTAAACCTTCTAGGCACTTTGTATCTCTAATCATTTTAGTGGATATCTGTAAAGAAGTAATTAATTTTCCTGTATATAACATGTAAATCCCTAGTTTTAACAAGTAGTTCTGTCCAGTGAATTGTTAGTCTCGGTAACTGTGAACAAAGTCATTTGCAATATGTTTCTATAAGACTGAAAAACTAAGTAAATCTTAACTGAAGAAAATTTCTGTTGTATTTCAGAACTATATTATTGTTTTCATAGATATAATCTTTTTCTTTACAGCATTGACAAAATTTCTAAAATAACATCTCCTGTCTTAATAATCCATGGAACTGAAGATGAAGTAATTGACTTTTCACATGGCCTGGCATTATTTGAGCGTTGCCAGAGACCTGTAGAACCACTGTGGGTAGAAGGAGCAGGCCATAATGATGTGGAACTCTATGGACAGTACCTTGAAAGATTAAAACATTTTGTGTCACAGGAACTGGTGAACTTGTAACTTTCATTGTGTATTTACATGTTTTTTTTTCATTTCACTGCAGAACTGCACACTTTGATAAATATATAACTTAAAACCTGAATGTTGTGTTTTCAAATCATCTTGGTTGCCTTCATTAAATCTACAGGTAATGATTTGTCAACATAATTAATGAAGGTTTTAATGTCAGCATTATAAACTGGAATTACATGATCATGCAGTCAGACTGGCAGTTCGTATTTCTTTGTGTGAGTTTTTTCTTCTTAGATATAAAGAAAAAAAATCACAAGGAGTACTGTAAGAAAATTTAATTATATAAAACCAAATGCTGTAAAAGTGTTGCCAAGTGCTTTAGCATATCAAAACCAAGTTTATAAATATTTTTTAAACATCTCAAAGTGTACTGTGACTTACTCTGTTGCACAGGTGTAATTAAAAAACTGACTTCTAAACTGTTGTTCTGTAAAAATGTAATAGCCATGAAATTTGAGCAAATACTAATGTATGTAATGAGAATAAACAGTCACTGGAAATTAGTCATGCCCTGTTACAGGGAGAGGGAGGAAAAATAGATATCTTTTCCCATATTTTTTATTTCTTTTGGGCTTAGTTTTCCTTTAGTTATTTTGTACTTGTATTGTCTCTTAGCTTTCAGGATAATAAAATGTATCCACTCATGTTCTCAGGAGTCCTAATCTTGCCAGAATAATTCCACAAATTATCATTGTGGTAATGCAAGTATCATTCACATGATTGCTACTGAGGCCACAAAATACCTCTTTGAAACCAGACTTAAGACCTAGAAGACTTCTTGAACCATGTAGTTTTAAACACTGATTTTTTAGAGCCACAACATGTCATTAAGAAGAACCTTGAAGTTTATCCAACATTGTAATAAAGAGTTTGCAACTTAGCAGTTGTCTGATCAGTCTAATTTTGGATGTTTAGTGTAAAAGCCTATTGGTTTTGAGTATTGTATGGAAATTTTACTAATTGGGCCTGTGTGGGGTGGGAGGAGTGACAAGAAGAGAATATTGACATTTTTCTATTAATTCATCATAAAATAAACTTATGTTGCCTTTCCCTTGAATGCATTTTACGTGAATAAAACTATGAAAAATAAACTTAATTATATGTAGCCTAATTTTGAACAAAATAATATTCCAACAATACACACTGTGCTTTTAAGGCCTTACATAGTTTAATTGTTGTGCTTGTTTTTTGTGATTGAGACTATTGTATACTTAAATGTAGCTTTGAGTATTGTGAAGACTTTGGTTAAGATGTGTTGATTAACAGTAAACAATATTCCACAAACTTGCAGTTTTTTCTTTTTATTCAAAGTAATAGCAGCAGTTGCTTGCAGTATCAAAATACTTAGCAACTTCCCATTTATTCAAGGAAATCTGACATCAAAAGCAATAACTCATTGTTCTGAATCCCCAGTACATTTCTTAGCTACTGTGATCAGGGTGATCAGCAGCTACTGTTCTGATCACCCTTCTATCCCCATGCCTCACCTTACTACAATTTGCCATTCAGGACACGGGCTTTCTGCTGCAAAGCTGCTTGTAAACTTTTTTTTCTGTAATGAATTCTACTATCTCCTTCTTTGAAATTAAAATGAATTATTGTCTTTTGCACTCTGTTGAGTTAATTGAGTAGAAAGAAATTTGTTCCCAAGCAACTAGGTTTCTGTGTGATTTTTTGATCAAGGATGTTTCAGTGAGTTCTGAAATTCAGAGTATATTCAGAAACAGCAACATTAGACTTAAGCATTTTCATCCTAGTTCAAGGCTTTTGGATACAGGTGTGTAACTCAGCTTTATTAACATCGTATTTAATACGTTGTTTGATTTCCTTTTCTTACTACCTTAGTAAGGAGGTAGCCACTAGCCACTATCTCCAATGGATGTCCTTGCCATTAAATGTTTAAGTGCTTTCTTTGTGATGAATGGAGCCTGTTTTGAGATTCACCTTCAGGAATTCAGAAATAAGGAGTGTAGAAGTGCAGTGTTAAGTGATATATATTGGCTGCAGTTTGGTTGCCTGCCCCTTGCAGGCAAATGATCAACTGTCACCACAAGAACTATCTGATTGTGCCAGGGGATATTGTGGCACCCTGTAATTGAAAAAGACAGAAAAGGTGTCATAGTAGTTTTGCTCCTTTTGTTTCTGTATTTTGTTGAAGCTGAACGAAAGGCCTGACTAACAGTGTTTTGACTTCAGTATGTGCAGCTGTGCTGGATTGCACTGGTGAGTGGAGATTCTGGTCTCTTGCACCATTTATGCGTGGTTAATTATTGCCGTTTTGTGCTGATTTATGTTTTATACTTGTATTTTTACAGATGAGTTGTATATGTGAAGAAATTTAAATGGGTTTTAGGCATAGCTTAGCCTGTGGTGCAGATTGTATTATGGCAGCAAACTTGTTAGTGACAGAAAGCAACTCTGAGCTGTTGCAACGATGAGGAAAACATTTGACAGGCTGATTGTCTTGTCCTTATACCATCATTTTGGTCAAATTGACAATGGGCTGTTGTTTAATGTTACAGATGCAATTGTCTCCTGATAAACAAAGTTGATTCAGCATTCATTGAAAAGACAATGCCTGTATTTTAGGGAAAAAGAAAAGAGTGTTTTGTAAGCTTCATGGTGTCATTCCTGGTTTGTTTTTTTTAAGAGATGTATTTGACAGTAAGCTGTCTTTTTCAGTTCTGGAAACCTTGGCAAATCAGCTTTCAAAACAACTTCATATATGTAAAATATGTGATTACCTTCTAAAGGTGGGGTCTATTTGGGACATGTTTTGCTTTTACATTCACAACTCCATAAAACTCCCCTCTCTTTACTGTCCACTTCTGGCACCAAAGAATTCTAGTGTATGTTCAGTTAGATACTCTTATTGATTGATTCTAAACTTACTTTCCTTTTCAAGATTTTTTTAATTGGGGAAAAATATTGCATGTTTATTTTTGGGCTCCTTTAATTGGGTGACATTGGGCAACAAGGTACTGCTCATATGGAATATGCCAGGTCCTACAGGTCCTAATTTTCTCACTACTCTGTAGGCGTTGTTAATACCTTAACATCACAAATAAGGTAAATAGTATGTAAATAGGAGGCTGATTGGTTGAAAACTTTGCAGAAAAGGAGTTGGGGACCCTGCTGCAACAGGCTGCACATGAACCAGCAGTGCACCCTTATGCCAAAGGCAAACGAGACCATTCCAGGCCTGATAGGCAGAGGCCTGCCAGCAGATCATGGGAAGTGATCCTACCTCTCCTCTCTGCTCTGTGAGTGCAGATGTGTGTGAAATGCTGAGTCTAACTCTGGGCTTTTGCATGAGGAAGATTGGGATGTATTGAAGGAAGTCCAGTGCAGGGCCACAGCTATGACTGAAGGACTGGACCATCCAGCATAGGAAGAGATGCTGAGAGAGCTGGGGCTGTTCATCCTGGGGAAGAAAAAGTTTGAAGTTTGGCAGGATATTAACTATTATGTGTGAATATCTGAGGGAGGGAGTGGAGAGAGCTGAACATTTCCCTGTACTACCCTCTGAGAGGGCAAGAGCCTATGATTACACACTAAATACCAAAAAATGTTATCTGAAATTAGAAAGCAAATTGAGTTTTTGGGGTGGTTTTTTTTTGTTTTTTTTTTTTGGGGGTGTGTTTGTTTGTTTGTGGGGTTTTGTTTTTGTTTTTGTTTTGTTGTTTGGTTGGTTGGTTGGTTGGTTGGTTTTGTTGTAATTTTTTTTGTGAGGCAGATCGAACACTGGGACTGACTGTGTAGTTCTCATCTTTACACATAGTCAGAATTCAGCTGAACACAACTTTAGGTAACCTGCTGTAGCTGAGCCTGCTCTGAGCACACAAGTAGATATTCTCAAAAGGTTCCTTTCAACATCTGTCATTGTGTGTACACCAGCTCAGAAGTGGAGAGTGTTTATTTATTTAAAAGAATTATCTTCATTTGGTGTTCCCTACTCTTGACTCTTTATTTTAAAGCAACAGAAAGCCCTTTTTCTCTTGGTCCTGAGACCATCATTGTTTGATGCACTGCTGCTGAGTCAGACTAATACCAACTTTTATACCACAGACAGTGTCATCAAAGATCACAGATTGCTACAGTGTACTACAAATGGAAGGTTGAAAAGCTAGAAGTAAGGTATAAGCATGCTATTCTGAAAAAAATGCTTGATAGATATCTTAAACATTGTCAAAGATGGAAGTGTTGCATTCACAGCTACTATTAAGTTATGAGATACAGTTGTTTTGGGTTGTTTCAATAAAATTGGGTAATAAAGTTGGTTTTACTTTACCTGATTAATGAAATGAAAAATTGTTTGTGGGCAAGTTTGTCATGAGCTAGTAACTCTGTGTCAGACTTGCTCACCATCACTGGTACAGTTCAGATAACTCTGATTGTTATAAGGTAGTGTGAAAACCCATTCAGCTTGAGTACCACCAGATTGAAATGTTATCATGACATTACCTTAGAGCTCTTGACATATTGAACTTGTAAAATAGGCATAAAAATAAACAATGATTACCTAATAAATTCTATTGTATGATAATGATTTCTATACTGTATCTGCTTCCCTTTTTTATTTATTTCTCAGTTAAGATGTCTTCTTTCTGTGAAAGGGAGTATAATCTTTGCAAACTTCTGGTAAAATGCCAAGAAAAATGTTTCAAGAAAGACAACTTTGTAAAAGACGTGATCTTAACAACAGATTAATCTTCCAGTGAGGAAGGGCCAGCCATAAAAAATTATCTCAGCATTAACTTTTTCGCAGGGGCATTAGTAGGTTGTCTTAGTCTAATAACATCTTTCGAAATAATGGGAAAACCTTGAAATGGTCTTGTTGCTTAGAAGAGGTTTTGTGGTTGGTCAAGGAGGCATCATACAAATGGTTGTCATTTTAATGTTTAATTTTCAAATTTTTTGGTTTAAAGTGGGCAAATAGCTTTCTAACTTTCATTGAGCACTGCACAGAAGACATGAGAGAGACGTTGATGAGACAGTCAATATAGCTTCATATTAGGCTAGAAGCTGTGCGCACCTCAAGTAGGTAACTGTACCTTCTCCCCTAGAGCTTTGGGTGGATGTAATACGGATGTGATCAGGCTGTCATACTGGGACATTTTTAATTTTCCAAAGCCACAAAAGTTTTTGCCAGATGTGTTTTTCTGGAGTCAGGTAAATAGTAGATTGACTAAAATTCTAAAACTGAACTGAACCAACGATCCGAATAAAGCTAGAACAGCATTTTAAGTCATTTAATCAGTAATTCATCTAGTAGCTCAAGGGCACATAATGGCACTGCAACTATTTATCCAGCACCTGAAGTATTGCAAAGGCACTTGATTGGCCAACTCATCTGCTTTTCAAGGTATAAGTACACTTTCAACATAAATGTTGTACATTTATGTAAGTCATTCTAAGGAGAGCAAGGAGTGTATGTATAAAAATCACCAGCAGCTTTATGAGAGCATTACTGATTTGGAGACACATATGATGCATTCTGATTTTGCCCCAAATATTTCCTAAAAAAGTTTGCTAGGTCCATTTGGTAGATGCTGCACACTCTTCAAAACAGGAACAGAAATATCTGGTCTCTGGTTTAAAACAGCCTCCCAGGATGGTGCTGTTTTTTTACATTCAAGGCAACACTTTAATCCATTAGAAAAATGTTCACAAAATATTTGGGTGGAAAAATCTAAGTGCTGATGAGGCATTTCAGTTTTCAGAAGTCTGTGCTTCTCAAGATAGTACTAGTTAAATATATACTTTACTTCTTTTTCATGTATTTGGCCAAGTGTATCATACTGCGCTGCATAGAGAAAAGCAAAGGGATGTATGACTTACTTATCAGAATTCTGTTTGTGTTGTATCTATCAGAATTCTTTTTGTGTTGTAGTATCATTTCTAGTTGGCAACAAGATTTAATGTAAGTTTCTTCCTGTCAGAGATTTTGTGTCCTCTGAAGTGCTAGAACACAAACCACATGCTTAGAGCCAGAACAGGAAGGTAGACAAAAAATGCAGACTTGAAAAAACGTATGAGTTCCTGTTCCACTCAACACGTGTGGAATTCTCTTCCATGGAGCTCAAAACTACCAACTGCAGACTCTCCAACACGAGAGAAAAAAAAAAACGAACGAGAATCCCAAAAGGAAACGTCTCTGTCTGGGCAAAGACCAGGAAGTCAGCAAGCCAAAACCCACACGGCAAGAGGGGATGAGCTGCTTGTGACAGCCAACTTAAAAAGCGCCCAATAGCACCTCACACCGCAGCTTCCTGGCTGCAGGTCAGAAAGAGACAGGAACAATTTTGGGTACAAATAGATCTGGAATACAACAACATTTTGGATTACAGATGACAATTTGAGTAATCTAGAAGTTAGGATGATATGTAGGCTGTATTTTATGTGTTTCTTTGTAGTCACAAAATCTTGAGGGTTCTGTTTCAAGGAGAAGTTGAGATTCACTTGCCAGTAACTAGAGTTCTTCAGAGGCATATGACATCACAAGGCATGATAAAACCACAAGGACTGGCAAATCTGAATATGCAGTCCCGGAGGCAACTCCAGAATAATGCAGATAAGGTAAACATTAATACAGATAAGGTAAGCATTGAATTTAAATCTTTCAGACTGCTTGTACAATGCATTATTGTCCTGCCATATTTTCTCTTTCTAATGTAAGGAAATGGATTTTATGCAAGGCATTGTTCATGCATTATAAAATCACATTGTGTTTTCCCATATGTGTCTGATTTATGACATTTAGGCTTGAGTTCCACGGAAGTTGGCACAACAGGTTTTTTTCACATGGTTCAGTCTCTCCTTCCAGGCAGCAAGTGATAGGAAAAGAGAAAATGGCCTCATATTGCACCAGGGTTTGTATGGATTGGATATTAGCAAAAATACTGTCACCAAAGAGACTGTCAGGGATTGGAAGAGGCTGCTCAGGGAAGTGGTTGAGTCACCTTCCTGGGGATATTTAAAAGAGTAGATACACAGCCCTTGGGACATGGGTTAGTGGGAAGCCTAGCGGTGCTGTGTTAGTGATTGGACTTGTTGACCTTAAAAGTCTTTTGCAGCTTTAACAATTTGATGGGGAGTAGCTATTTTAAAAAACAATCATATGTGAACAATAGCATTCACATGTGAACAAAGCATTATTACTTCTGATTATTGCTTTGTCAGTGTTCAGCAGCTGTTCTGAGTCAAATTGTCTCTGTGATATGTGAGGACGTAGCCATAAGAATGTGTGTGTTTAATGGTAATTTGTCTTTTTATTTATTCTATCACTTGTTCTGAATTGTAATTAGTACTGTATGACTTCAGTAGACAATTGGATTTTATAAGTAACCAGGATTCAGTAAGGTGTATTTGTTTAAGAATTAATGTTTTGAAATATTCACATTTCCATGTATCATGGCTGATACACATACAGCTATTGAATAATTGTATCGTTTCATTGTAGTCAATCATGTGATCATTTATGATAGCCAAAAATTGGATTCTTTTCATTAGTGAATCATTCAGCTGGCTGCAGTGCTTTTCCATGGTTCCCTTTCATGGTTCATATCACTTTTTTCCTGTTACAAAGGAATTAAAGAACCAATTTGGTAATGTTGGTGGGAGCTGATCCACTGCATTGAGCTTAGGAAACATGGGGATATCTGTTTCCACATCTAAGTTTTACATTGTTGTAGCTTTTTGCACTGTGTAGAGTGCATGTGGAGCATGGGTAGGGTCTGCAATAAATTTTTATTTAGGTAAACTTATTAATTTTGTATATGCCAATTTTTCTGCAATAACCATGTGACTCACTATAAATGCATGACTACTTATGCTTTCCTTTAATTGTATCACATTTTCACATGGCTTAGAACCTGCAAACAGATTAGCAATTAATGCACAGAAAATGCTGTTCTTGTAGCAAATTCTCTTAAAAAGTGCTGTAATATGTCAAGTTGTCCATCTGTCCCACAGCTCTGTCTGCAACATTGCTAGTCAGAGGTGTGATTTAGAAAGAGCTTTTCGACTGTGTATTTTCTGTTGTCAGATCTTCTCATGCTCTGCTGACATCCTTAATTAGAGAACTAGAAATGTTAAAAGACTACATCCAAACTTATGCCCTTTAAAATCTTTAGTGTATGATTGCATTTATTGCCTTTTTGAACTTCTTGATACTGTTATTTCATGGCTACAAATCCAACAATTTCATCACTCTAAAAGAAGTACTTCCTTTTCTCTGTTTTCAAATCCATCTCATTAAATTTCCACTCATAATGAATGTCCTCCCTTTTGTTTTTTCAGGGTTTGGTGAACAGTTCTGCTGCCACCTTACCCAACTATTCTCTAGTAGGTATCACAATTTTTCTTGTGAAGGTAAAGGAAGTGCTTCCTCTCATTAGTCATTTAGTTGTCCTTGTTTGAAATATAATAGGGCACACTAAGAAACTGTATTATTGAAAATATGTGCTCATGCTTTCAAATAATCTGATTAAAAGAGATACGGTATGTATTATCTATTGAAAAATGTAGTGTATAAATATATAATCTAGCCATTGCTGTATTTTATGGAGCAGTATTTATATAGATATTTCTATTGACTTTTTGAGAGAATTAGTGTGGAATAGGATATGATATCTATAGGACGTAAGTGCAGATACTGTTTCTGTCATAAAATATTTTAAAAAATATATTATTAGAAGAAACCATATCTCCAAACTTAGATTTTTTAGCACAGTTAAAGCAATGAAACTAGGTACTAGAAAGTACTTTGAGAACTAATTTAAGTGGTCATCTGTAACATGTAAATAAAATTTTCTGATATGTATAATAATACTTTCATGTGATATTTTTGACAAAAAACAATGCATATACATTGATAATTCCTGTACTAATCCTTTATTTTAACTGTAGTAAATTTCTAGAGAGGAAAAAACCCATTAAGTGTCATAAGTATCTACAGTGCTTTTTTTGGATTGCACTTCACTGTGACTGATAATTTCTTATGCCATTGTGTGTCTTGAAACACCTAGGTTAATGATTTTTTGAAAAGTGCAGCAGCAGAGAGGCAGCTAAATTAATAATGTCAGACTTCAAAGGCTCTTGATCATTAAGTCACAGGTTGCCAGATTGTTTATTGTGACATTTTCTGCTGTGACAATACTCTAATCACAGCAACTGCCACCTGCTGATGTGGCCAGTCTTCCCTTGAGTTTAGATTGTCCCTTAGCTTCACACAAAGTTCCATTTCTTCCTGCAGGCTCTTTGTTGTCCCTTGCACCCCTTGTCTCCCTCCCCCTGTCTTAATCTCAGTGCGACCCAATCCCGTCTCAGAAAGCTTCCAAGCAGCAGCCAAAAGTGCATGAGGCTCCAAGGACTCTACAAATCCATTCTGCATTTCAGTGACACAGAGAAGCGCAGACAAGAAGGGACTTGCTGCAACAAATGTTCGGCTATTCCTGCTTTCATAAGGAGACATTGGTTGCCGAGTAGCCAGAAGGCCAGAGGAAACAAACCCACTTATCTGCTCCTAAGTATTTCTCTTCCATCTTGTTGTGGGTAAAGAAAATAACCAGAAAGGGAGGATGTGGAAAATAGGACGTTCCACTGGGGAAAAAGAAAAAGGGTTAATGTAAATGTTTGGCCTGGTGAAGGCCTAAAGAAGGATCTGCAGATCAGATGCAAGGAGTTTGTGGTTAGGCAGTGGAAAGCAGAACCACCAGAATGAGACAGAAAAAGGGAGCTGCTGGGAGAAGTGAGAGAATTTGGCAGAACTAGGCAAAATGGCGAAAAGGAAAAAATGAAAAGAAAAATGCAAAGGAGCTTAAAGCTTTTGTCTTTTCAAAATAAAACTTTTTTGAAAGAAAGATGTAACTAATCCAAATGGGAGTGGAGCAATAGTAGATGGAGAAGTGCCAAATATAATGAAAAATAGAGAGGGAGAAGGAAAATGTAAAAATGAGAGGAAGTGGAAAAGGGGAGGGGGAACACCCTACATTGGTTCTATTTTCCAATTCCTTTGTTATGTCATATGTCCTTGGGAAATCAGTTTATTGTGATAAAAGAATTTATGTCTAACAATGGCATCTCCTCTGTGTTTACGCACTGATACTATTACTGCGCTAGGGCTAGACCAGTGACCTCCAAATGTTTTTGATCATGCACCTTTGTCAGTAAGACCTTTTTGAGCATGCACCCATAATAAAGGCATATATATTTATTTATAAATTCTACACACGAACTATTTCATTAATGTATTATGTACATGTAAAAACATTTACCAAAATAGAAACTGAGATAATGTGAGATAAAGATGAAAAAAACAAACAGTATTTTGAAAATTTGCACTTTTATTTTATTTTATTTTATTTTATTTTATTTTATTTTATTTTATTTTATATTTTATTTTATTTTATTTGTTAATGCTAGAACCCATATTTCTTCACTGCAGTGTATTGTCTGGCATACATCCTGGGTTGTACATTTCCCTGCCACACACATACTTTGGAGAGCACTAGACTAGACACTAATGCAATGTCTAAAGCTTTGTGATGAGCTCTCTCCAAAGCTATTGCTTATATTTCTGATGGCCTTGGTGAGGAAGATGAGGAGGCGGCCTCCTTATCACAAGATGCAGAGCTGCCTCCGCTCTTCATAAGTGTTTTACAGTACTGCACAGAAATGGATTTAGAAATAGCTGGTTAGGGCCAGTCAAAATCATTGACAAAAATAGTCATTCAGCCTGATGCCACCTGAATTTTCTATGTTCTATTGTCTTACATTTACCAGCTACAAGGAAAAAAATTATGGTTTCCAAAAATAAAAGCACAACTTACTGAAAGCAGTGGCCATGACTTTAGAAGATTCTAGTCGAGTTACAGCCAAAGTAGACCTAGAGCTATTTGATAAAGACATTAAGAATTCAATTTAGTCTTTTATATTTTCCTAAGTTTCTACTCAAAGTAGGATCAGCAAATTGAGTTGTGGACATCCTTTGAATTAGACCTGCAATCATGCTTCCAGTTGCACAGAGAAGATTAGACCCACTTTTTCAAGCGTAACTTGATTTATATATGTTGACTCTTGGTACTGTGACATTCAAAACTTCAATAGTAAATGATACTGGGCTTTCTTGCAAAGGGTAAGCCCCAAAAAAGCCTTTGTTTTGCTGTTTTCTCTTGTGCTTTCCTGTGGAAATTCATATAACAAAGGTTTTGGGAAGGTAAGAGCTGTAAGAATATAAGCATAGGCTTATATTTAAAGAATATTTCTTTATATTTGCTTAACAACATTTATACTTAATGTTTGTATAATTCATTTTCCTATGTCTAGAAGCAGCAATTTGAAGTAGTAATAAAAGGCAAGCACTGATAGTGAAATAAAACTATGATAAAACTATGGATTGTTTATAGGTATTTTCAGGCTAGTTTATATTTGAATGCTTTCTGACCTTCTTTGTGCCCTATGCTGACATAGACTTGAATTACCAAATATTACGTTTAACATCCTAGCCTAATAAATCTTTGTTGCCAGCAGATTATCTAATGCAGTCTGCAGTTCAGTCAAAAGGCTGGGTTTAAATGCTCTAGAAATGTAGGAACTTATGCCAGCACAAAACCTGGCAAATTATATTAACCCCTTTAGTCAAATTTACACTTATATTTCAAACACGTGATTGGATTCTGGCATTGGGGGGGGAATTTTCTGACTTTATATGTTTCCTTGTAAGAGTCCATCAGTGCTATCGACTGGTCATGTCAATGGCTTAAGGACCAGAATGGAGAGATCCCAAAATGGTGTGTTTAATCTCCCTATGCCTGACCTTTCTGCTGGGAATATTGAAAAAGTCAGTAATGGTTACAAAACAGACACTGGTTTGCATTGACTTGGACTGAGAAGATTGCTTGTCTTCAGTATGCTTGCCCATGGTGGCATCAGGCAATTCCTCTGTACTTTGTTTTCAACTCACTTTATAAACAGAAATCCATCATTCTTTTAATCTGCTGGAGTGCTGGTTGAAGTTGACTCAAACATAAAAGGGTCTGTATCCTGTTGGGCCTCTGCTATCCTTTAAGTAGTATTTAATGACTGTACTGTTTGTGAGACAATTCTGGCAGAGTCATAGGAAGACCCTACTGCATTGTAACCTAGATCATTATCAATCAGATAAACTTTAGAAAGAGAAAGAGCCCTACAGAGCTGGTTTTTAGATTTAGTTGTAAATAGAATGCATTCTATAAAGTTTTGTATGAGATCTGTTTTACAGAGGATGTTTATGAGTCTTTTCAAAAAGGAAGGGAAGTAAACTATTTAATAGACTAATTAATATATTGAAAACGTATTTTGGGCCACAAAAAGTCTTGAGTTTATCCTTCTCCCATAATACAAACTAACCCAAGACAGGTCCTTTTAATTGACCTCCTGTGTTTTGAACTGTCAATGGACACAAAAGTTATATTTCCAAGCTCCAACTTCAAAACAGAAGCTAAAGTACTTCATTTTTAAAAGAAAGCTTAGTTTCTGATGTAACCATAGCATTCTAAAGAGAATAAGAGGGTATAGAGACTATAAGGCAGATGTTATTAAACTTCAAGATAATGAGAGAGTCATGAGAGCTGACAACACCAGATAAGCTTGAGTTTCCACATTAATTCATGGTGCTGCTCCTTGCAGAACCAAATTGAGATTCTGCAAGCTGGGTCTTGAGGCTGTCAAGGACAGGTGCATGAGGTTGTAACCAGTGGGTACCTTGGTGTATATAACATGGGAGATCACAGCTTTGGTTTCTATCTGAGTTTAACCCATTTGTATTTCAGGGGAGATTAAAAAGAAAGATTAAAAATGTTTGTGTCAGCCAGACATCAAATGTAGCAGTCTGCTGCTTTAGATTTACCCAGTCCATAGTAAGATGGAGCTTTGTCATTGCTAGTGTTGAGAAGATCCTTAAGCCACAGAAAACTTTGTGCTAAAAGTTCTGTTTCTTCTAGTTACTGTGGAAAGTCTAGGAATCATCTTTTTCAGTGCAATCTTATTCCATAACCATGTTCATATCCAAGAAAGCTGCGTTCACCTAACAGTTCTATTCAGATCTTAAATACTTCTCTAACTTGAGTTCTAGCTCAAGGCTAGTCCATAGAAAAGCCTCCTGTCAAGTTTTGGGTGTTGTCAACTGCATATGAAAAAGTCAGCATTTTATTCACAAAAAAAGAAAGAGAAAGGTTGTAACTGTCTGCTGTCCTCTTTGAGGGCACATTTGAAAATATGGCTAGTGAAAAGGACAGCATGTATGCCAGGATAAAAATTCCTTAAAAGGGAGGAAGAAATTCCATTTGACTGGCAAGCAATTCCAGTTAGCAAGGAAGTATGTGTTCCACTCCAGGTTTGAGTTGGAATATAGCATTAACCAATAGTTGTGAGGAGTTATTAGCCACACTAACATTTCTTTTTCCAATTAGTAATAAAGTGTTTACTAATACTTCCCTTTAAAATGTGGTTACTCTGTTTCAGGATTAGCTCCCATGAGACATACAGAAACCATTCACATCTCATGTCTTTTGTTATACCAGTCAGCAATCCGTTATTAAGTTGATATGCATATTTTGAAACTTAATTGTACAGCTGCAGGCATTCCGAGACAGATATTAAGGTTCTTTGAATATATTTTTATAGCATCTTACAAGAAACTAGGACACTGGATCACAAATACATCAGATAAAATAGGATTCAATTTTGGGGATATGAGAGATAAATAGTAAATCAAAGTTTAGACTCTGAAGAATAAATAAAGCTATGTACTTCAAAAAAGTAGAGTCATTACTACTGAATAATCCTTTAGATATGTATATGGCAACATATTCCTGAGTATTTGCTACACAAGATAGATGGATCAGGTAATACTGCTTCAAATTCAAAAATATCCTATCAGAAGAGTTCCTAAATAACAGCATGCAAAGATATTTGTGTCTATTTATGTCTGATTTTAATTCATTATCTGTACATGAAGTCAACACTTTGAAAAGTGGAATCGGTTTTAAAAATTAATGTGATTTCTGTACACTCTGGCTTTCAGAAAATTTATGATTTATTGTCACATTTCTCTGATTCCAAACAAGTGTCTTCTTTCCCTGGTTTCACGTGAGAGACTTACGAAGCTGACCAAAGGTAAGCTGTTATCAAAAAAGCAAAAGAAACAGACAGAAGCCTCTTTTAAAAAAATTCTTTCTGTTAAAATGACATGCCACAAAGATTAAGTTAATATCCAATTCTGGTGGCTTGACCTCGGCTGGATGTCCAGCGTCCACCCAGCCACTCTATCACTCCTTGACTGACTAGAAGTTTGTTCCAGTGCAGGCTTCCCATGGGATCACAGCATCCTTCAAGCATTACCCTGTTCCAGACTGGGCCTTCAGGAGCCACAGGTGAAGCTACAGGTGGATCTCTGCTCTCCTGTGGATCTCCATGGCTGCAGGGGCACCGCTGCCTCACCATGGGCTGCACCAGGGGCTGCAGAGGAATATCTGCTCCAGCACCTGGAGCACCTCCTACCCTTCCCTCTGCAAGTATTTTTCTCTCAGGTATCCTCACTCCTTCCCAGTGCAATAATTTACATTTATTATTTGATTTTTATCTCCTGTATGATTTAAAACAGTAATGTAAAAATTGTTAATTAAATAACAGATGAAGTAAAATAACAATCTATAACCATATAATAGTCCTTTCTGCATAGCAAGACATTTGACTTAAGGCATCCATAAATTTGGGAAATTACTGTCTCCCACTCTTTGTCTTTTTGGTTAGCTAGAATGTAAATGTCTAAGAGTTTATGTCCAATTGCTGAGTGCTTCAAGGAGAGGACACAAATTTTCCCAGTCTCATACAGCTTTTGTTCTGACCAGCCTGTCCAGCATGAATCTGGTCCATGTACAGGGGGAGGTTCAGTCCAAAGCCTGCATGAATCTCAACCCTGCAGCAGGGGCTGATGAAAGCTGCTGCATTGTTTCAGCCTTATATGAATTTTAGTCTGAACCCATGGAAAGGTCTAATCACTGTGTAACTCAGCACCATTGGTGATTCCTTATGCTTGTACAAAGTGTAAATATATGGTGGGAAACACCAGGCTTTATGAAGAATATTGTCCAAATAAGTCTCTTAGACAGCCTCTACCATACATAAAGCCAGCAAGACCTTTTCTGTGCAGTCATTACCTTTGAGTCTCTAGAGGCTTGGTTGTGATTTTTTTTCTTGTAGACACCCTCCCCCAACTCTGGCATTGTTTTTTCCCAGGAGCTGACTTCAGTTAAGCTTTTAATCTCTATAAAGTCTGTGCTGTCTAATTCAGAATGGAGAAAATTTCTTGGACAGATATTATACCTTCACTGTGCTCAGCTTGAAGTTTCAGTTGAAAAATCATTGTCTAAGTTATCTTTCCTGTCACAGTTTGTTGTACAATCATGAAGAATGTTTCTATCTGTAGTATTTTTCTTTATTTTTTTCCTGTTCTCTCTTTTCTATGCAACTTGCTCCATGGAATTTTGCAGAGGTAAGACTTAACTATAAAATGTTGATGTCAATCCAACATGCACAACTGCCTGGCTAAGTAAATACGCTCTTACTGCAAAAAAAGAAAAAAAGGAAATAGGCTAAGGGAGTGGAACCAAAAAGCAGGAGAGAAACATAAGATTGGTAGCAAGAGAACTTGAAAGAAAATTAAAGAGTCAGCAGCGAAGAACTTCCCTGACTGAGTAGCCTTATGTGTAAAAAGAATGGCAAGCTTGCGCTCAGAACGTTGTCTTGCCTTCAGCACACAATCGACTTTGATAGGAATTTTTTCCTGTCTTTTTTTTTCCCTCATTGCTTACCTAAAATCAAATGACAGTATTTGAGGAGAAAACAGGAAGCTGATGGCCTATTTTTTTCAAAGGGCTGGTTTATGGCAAAGGTTATAATTTTTGAGTGGCTCCTATTATGCAATTGACACAGAACAGGAACTTGCTGTTCAGAACAGAACATGAAAAATCTGAAATGCAGCTCCTTCTCAAAAGGTTGCTGATGTGATTGTGATTGCATATGGCACTTACAGGTTGCTGGGAAATCCAAAGCAAATTTTATGTACACAATTACAGGCTCTAAGCAGTTACTGTTCAGAAATACTACTAAGGAAACATCAATGCAATATTCAATGGTGACCACAAAGCAAAAAGATTTTAGATATGATTTAGGGAGAAAAATACAATGAAAAGAAAGCACTTTTTTTTAATCTAAGGTACTCATATTCTGGAGGATACTGCATTTCTCTTTCTGTCTTCTTTAAATAAACAGGCAGCAAAATTGGCAAAAAAAAAGATGCTGAAATATAAAACAGTTTCCATGAAAGGGACAGAAAAAGATGTTCTGCTAATAGATACATTATTATCTCAATGAGCATGAGAGAATTTGATGGCATGTGAAAAGTATGGAAAAGGTGAATAGGGAATAACTTTCTTTCAATGCAAGAACTATGGGGTATCATATAAGTGGAACCTCTGAAAGAGATATTTCTTGTTACAAGATAGATAAGCTTCTTGTAACTCATATACCCCATGTAGTTACTACAGAGCTCCTTGTCACAGGACATCATGGATGTTAGGAACTTATATAGTTCAGAAGGCAAGAGATTCTTTAATAGAAGCTGGTAAAAAGCAGCATATCAATGGTGACACAGAGCTGCAAATCACTTGAGGAAGGGGAAGTAGTCTATCAAGTTTGATGTATGTTTACTTATCTTTTAAAAATATATTCTTGCAATGTCTTGTCAACAGCTGTTGGAAAGAAAATACTTTGCTAGATGAATGTCTGCTTTAGTGTAGAGTCCTGTTTTAACATTAATTTATGGTTTTTGTAAAGAAACAGACCTGCAAAACCAATGATGATCATGGTGCTTTTACCTCAGTCTCTTGTTTAAATAATTGATATTTAAAAGTAGCATGATTTTTAAGATTATTGAATATCTCAACCTAAACCAAATGTTTAAGGATCATGTTCTGCAGGATTGCAAATGCATCTCAGAGAATCAAAGTATTCATTTCTCTTGGGCAAAAAAATACTTATTGTTTTTGCATTTGGCTGTCATTCATCTTAGACACTTCAGTTCCTGGAGCTTTTTCGTAAAAAAAATCAAAAGGTCAGGATGATATCCTACACACAGAATCCAACAGATAACTTTTCCTGTAACAGTGATTCACATTTCTATTTGTTCTTCCAAAAAGGAAAAAGGTTCAGTCCGTCATTTGGTGACACGCTCTGTTGGCAGAAAACTGAAAATTTACTGGAAACAGTCCCCTCTGACTTTCTATATGTGCATTATTACTTTGTTACAAAACAAAGTAAGCATAAGTGCTTTATTCTACAACGTTACTTAAACACGTGTCAAATGTGTTTCTGCTGAATTTCACAGAAGTTTTTATAAAAGAATGACATTTCAAGGACTATGGTGTAAATGTGAATAGACAAGCCCAAAGCTTTGTAAGAAGATTTACATTAGCAAATCATCATGTGCAAGAAATGTATCTTGTTGTGTTTGATGGAGAGTTCTGTTTTGAACTTGGTTTTAATGCCATGGAAAACAATGTTATCTTAGTGTCCTAATGTTGCACTTTGCCTTTAATATTTTCAATTACAAGTTGTTCCTACGTACATATGTTTCTTCTGGGACAAAACGAGGTACCAGCTAAATACAGGTTTTTAGAACTTTCCATATATGATTTTGGCACCAATTTAGAAGCATTACAACTTAATTATTTTCCAAATATTTAAATGCTTTTAAAATAAGTAATATTCCTGAGCATTTCACCTTGTGAAAATATTTATCTTTCTCCTCAATCAGATATATAATAAGTAACCATAAGAACAGAACACTTAAATGCATTTCTCTACAGTGGAAGTCAGACTCTGTCTCCCTCAAAAATTAAAAGAACCCAATTATGTCATGTTTCTGGCTTACTAGTATGTGAATGCAAATCAGAATCTGTGCTTTAAGCTCTGCTGTTCTTGTAAAATTTACAGAGTTTTAACCAAAATCATTCTCTGTTAAGATAAAAACAAAATAAAAAAATCAGGACTTAAATTTATCACATAGAAACATTATGTATACAATTTAAAAGCAATTACACCAAGCATATGGGGTAAAAAGCAAACGGTCATAAATATTTCAAATAGTCTCAACCAAAGTCTAGCAGGCAATTTGTAGGAAATTATGCACTTAACAATTTTTAGTCTGCTTTATTGATTACAGAATGCCTCATTATTAAAAATTTTTGACAGGTCTTAAGAAGTCTGTAGACTGTGGCTCGTCTCATGAGCACAGCACTCCAAATTCAACTCTCATGGATCTGACTTAGCCATTGTTTATGTTTATTGACCAAACAAGCAACTAGAACCAGCACTCCTTATGGCTGTGTTTCTGGTCACTCATTTGCCAGTCAATTTCCATCAATATTTGTCTTAAATGCAAGACAAATTTACTGTTGCACTTAGCTTGTAAAACTGACATAAATGTCAACCCAATTCACATCAAAATAAATACTGAAGTGACCTGGAAGGTGGACACCTGCTGTGAGAAACTTTCCCAAGGAAAAAATTTTTAAATATGGAAGACAATCACAATCAAATGTTTTTAATAATGTTGGACTACAATCTAAACACAAGTATCTGTGTTTCTTAGTGCGAATGAATGAATGAATTGATTTGGTAGGAAATTGTGACTTTTATTCTGATGATATTTAAAATTGATGCAATACGGCTTCATTGCATTTTGTCTCTCATCAAACTGCACTTTAGCAGTTTAAAAGGCAAAATACAGTTTTCTGGTACTCATATTGGCTTTGTGATTTTGTTGTTTTCTTCTTTTATCCTTTTGTCTCAGTTATGTGCTCCCCTTAATGTGTTCCATCTACATATATCTGCTTCCCCCTCCCATTCTTCTGTGTTCTTAATACTTATTCTCAACTATTCTTTTAAAACCCTGATGTATTAATTCTCCTTTCACCCTTAGTGCAACCTATAATACTCCATTACACAAGTTTTTAAAGTATTTTGCTGATTCGCTATCAACATTTGATTACTGAGGAGGAAATCTAAAAGCCACTAAAAAATATCAGGTTTTGTTGTTGGTTTTCAACAGTTTTTCATCTTTATGTGACCCAGAATCTTAAAATTCTGACAAGTTTCTCCACGGTAAAAATTTTGGAAACATACAAAGTGACAGAGGAGAATAACAGGTAGGATCTACCAGAACTCAGAAATAGGTCACACTGTTTTGTAAATCTGCAAAAAGTAAATCAGTTTCATATGGGTTGTCTTGACATACAGAAAAAAAACCAAACACATTGGGTCTTCAGTGAGCAGGGGAAGATGATGCACTAAATCTGCTTCTGACTAAATTTGGTTGAAAATTACCTCTACATTCCCCTAATATGCATTTTGCACTCTTGTCTTCTCCCTTAAACTGTTGTTACATTTTATTAACTACTGTTACCTTTGGTTGAAGCACAGTATTTCAAAGTAAGACCAAGTTTTTACTAAGAGCAAACCTTCCCCCAGCCCTAGGCAGTGTTTGCATTGTTTTAATAACTTAACTTTTATTTTGCCACAAGTGCTAAACTCACTGAGAGTTAATTAAAAATCTGTGTGGTTTATGATAATTTAAAACATGGCTACTGTATGGAAAAGGTATTGCCGCAGGGTACCTGGGACATATGCCAGAAAGGCTTAGGTCAGGAAAGAAATAGGTACATTTGCTCTCTTATCTAAATAGAAAAACAGCAATATTTTCTAAGGGTCTGCATGGGAATTGAGAGAATAGGACATAATTTTAACTTGTAACTGCCTATACTTACTTACTCCCACCTGTTGTTTCCTAACTTGCTCCTTCCTCTCTCCTAGTACTTCTTTTTATTCAGAAGGACAAAAGCTGCTTCCTTCTTGCTTATTTTTAAATCATCAGACCATAGTGATGGCATCCATTATCTCTTTCAAGTCCATCTTTTGTCATTTTTAAACTTTGGTTTGTACACTTTACCGATCATTTGTCTGCTGAAACCCAAAGCAGCATGAAGAAGCAAGTGATACGGAAGGGAGATGCACTAATGCTTTAGTGCACCATTTGGGTTTGATGGAGAGATTTCAAACACTGAGGAAATTTCAAAGTCCAACATTTTACATACTTACACGATTTAGGGATTGTTTTATTCAAATGTATCCATAATTTAAAAGCATTATTGTTGTTTGGGGATAATTCCATTCTATAAGAGATCTGCAGCGGCCTGAAAGGAGGTCATAGTGAGGTGGGTGTCAGTCTTTTCTCCTGGATGACAAGTGGCAGTATGAGAGGAAATGGTCTCAAATTGCACCAGAGGAGGTTTAGACTAAATTTTTGGATTTTCTTTTTCACAGAAATGGTTGTAAAGTGTGTTGGAGTCACTATCTCTGGAAGTGTTCAAAAAGACTGTGGATATGGTGCTTGAGGACATGGTTTAATGGTGAACATGCTTGTGGTGTTAGGTTGACAGTTGGACTTAATGATCTTAAAGGTCTTTTCCAGCCTTATTTTTTCTATGGTCCTATGATCTAGTGCTTTTGTAGCTCAAAGGTGTTTGTGGCCTGCCTGAGACTGAAAAGAAAGTATTATGTGGGTTGTCTAAAACACCCATATGTGTGCACTCCCACACACATACCTAATGCAATATATTTAGTTGCAGACTAAGTATGTAGAAATGTTTTACTTTATGCCCCTATATAGTAGTACTGCAACATCTGTACTTGGGTATAACTAAAACAACCTTTTTTTCAGGCTTCTGGCTGAGAATGTTGATCAGCAGTCTGTATTTCTTCTTTCTTTAGACAAGTATATAAGAAAAGTAAATAATTTCTGTTCCTGGACTAATATCTTTCTAGTAGATAAGCAGTGCTTACTTCAGTTTAATTTCAGCCAAAGTAATAGGCAAATGTAAGTATTCAGTTTGCATATGTTTTTTGAAAAGAGGCAAAGTTTTACAATTACACGTGTTAGAATGATTGTGCTCCTGGCCTAACAAAGGAAGAACAGAAGTAGAGACACACTGTAAAAGCCAAGAAGAAATCGTCTTATTCATACACCTACAGGCTTTCCTCTCTGTGGTTTAGTGACAAAGGCAAGTTAGGAACTGTCTCAACCTGTTTTGTGTCTACACAGGCAAAACTCTGTCTTGAGTCAATTACTGCTGTAACTCCTAGGCCTGAAGCTCAAGCTATGTGGTGGAGCTGCAGTCACAGTCTCCTCTTGAGCTAGTGCAGCTGCTCCTTCCACCGGGTCCCTGCCCAAGGGCAGCTGCTATCCAGTGGTGCAATGGTTTGCAGTAAAACTGCTCAGCACCCTGCAGCCCTGGGGTGAAACATTGCAAGCAATGGGTCCGACTGTCATCTCCAAGATTTCAGATTAATGAAGCTGATTTGCAGTCTGTTATTTAGGCGCTAGATGTCTCCATGTGCTATAAGTACACCACACCACACAGGCTATGCTTACTATGCTCTAAACAAAGAGGAAATCGCTAGAGGCAAAGTTAGCAGGGCAGTGTTCATAGACATACAAGTGAGTTATCACTTTGACTTCATCTGTTTGGAGTATTCCCAAGGAAATAACTATGTTGGGAAATGCTTGTGTTTCCCGAAGCATTTCATTGACCCATCTTGAATCCGATCAGGGAATGCTTTTTTCTTTTTTTTTTCTTCCACTGGCTCATTAGTAATGAGTGTGGCCCAACCTTGCAGCACGGAAACGGTGGGAGGTCCCAAACTTAAGAGAAGCCCGTTGTCAGATTTGCATCAAAGCTGACAGCCTGAGGTGCCCTGAGGCTTCACAGTCCCTCTTGAACGTCTATACCAATTGATGCTCTTTGCTGGGTAACAGCTTCAGGCAGGGATTCCCTGAAATTCAGAACATTTTGGGCTTTAGTTTGATTTTCCTTAAAAAACATTAGAACCCGAAACAAAATTAAAACAAAACAAAACAAAACAAAACAGCAAATCAGAAAGCGGAATCAGGTTCTCCAGTCGGCTCTTTCCCCTGGTCAGACTGCCCGGACTACAGCCGCCGTAAGTAACTCTGTTCAGCCCGCACGTACCGACAGCCGCCGCGTGTCTCTGCTCTGCTACTGTCGCCTCTCATGCGCTCCGGGTGTCCCTCCATCCCTCCCCTCTGGAGACAGCACAGCGTCTCTTCCCTCGCTGTCGCCTGGCTCTCGTTCCTCGCGCACATTCCACACCGCCCAGGCAGCACCTGCGCGTTTATAACTGTGGAATTACTATTATTAGCAGTATTATTATCATTATTAGTAGTAGTAGTACTACTGCTGTTGTTACTATTACTTTAACACGGACATCGACATCTAACGGTCCGTCCAGTATTTTAACTGAAAATCAGCTCTTTTCCACTCTGCCCAGAGGAGAGCCGTAGGTCAGGGCACGGATGCAAAGTACCCCCTCGCCTCCTCTTGCCCCCCAGGCCCGGGTGCTGCAGGAGGCAGCGCCTGGGTCCCCCGGCAGCAGCGGGAGGCCGGAGGGATGCAGTCCTGCGCGGAAGGAAGCGCCAGGCCCGGGCCGGGCAGCGCGGCGCCCGGGGAGCGCAGCGCGGAGGTGCGGCCGGGCCGGGCGAGGGCGGGCGGGCGGCAGGGGCGGCCCCGCTCCTCCCCCGGCGCGGAGGCGGCGGGAGGCGGGGCAGCGGCGGCGGGGCTCGGCCGCCTCCCGCTCGGGGCCCGCGATCTGGGTCGCCCCGCGGGTGCGGCCGCTGCCAATTGCGTAAGGGCGGCAGCCGAGGCGGGGAGCGGCGGAGTTGGCGAGCAGCCGGCGGCCTCCCGCCGTGTCCGGGGCGGGGAGCGCTATGCCGCCGCCCTGAGAGCGCCGCCGCCGCCCCGAGCGCGCCGCCGCGCCGGGCCCAGGTGAGACGCGCCCGACCCGGCCGGGGCCAGCGCGGGGCCGGGCCGTGCCGGGCCGGCTGGGGCCCGGGCCGAGCCGCCGCGCCCGGCCGGCCGGGCTCCGCCGCACTGGCCTCTTTGTTCCCGGGGCCGGCGGGAGGGGAGGGAAGGAGGGAGCGGGGGCGGCAGCAGCAGCAGCCGGCGGCGGGGCGGGGAGGGCCGGGCGGCGGGCGGCGGCGGGCGCGGCCGCCCTGAGGGGCCGCGCGCGCGGGCCCGGCAGGTGTGGGCCCGGCGGGCCCGCGGCAGGTGCGGCGGCGGGGCCGCGCTCACGGGGACGCGGCTTTGTTGGCGCGCCCGGTCCGATGCTGCCGCGATCGCGGTGGAGAGCGACCGGGCTCGGGTCCGCATCGCGGCGTGACTGCGCTGGGACTTGTCATAGGCATCGCCGAGAGCTTGGGCTGTCGTGGAATGCCGTCCTTGTGACTGATAACCAACAGCTGCTTCACTTGCCCAGAGGCACGGAAGAACCAGTGGGAGCTGTACATCATTGCAGCCCCTCTAAGAAAGGAGGGTGTGCAGCGATTAATGCATTGCATTTGTGCTACATCACAGCTAGATGAGGGCTGTGTGCTGAAGATAATGCCCTTGTTGGTACTTAAGTGTTCATGTAGTGATACAGTTTCCTTGAAAGGAAAGAGATTTTATCTTTTTGGGTGGTTCTAAAAGCAGAATAGCAGACAAAGACAGTGTAATATGGAGGATAAAGTAGTACTTGGTACTTTTTTGTGGCATTAGTCTGTTTTCATGAATCACAGAAAAAGATTTGCAGTGCCTTAGCTACTGATGTGAAATGGCCTGTGGTAGCAGTAAGGGGAAGGGATGTTCATCTTTGTTCTTAGGGGTCTGCAGCTCTTCGAGGTGCTTTGTCTACGTGGATCTTGAACACTGCCTGCACAAATGTGAAGTCTTCTGCCAGATCAAGTTTGTTGGGCCTGCTCCTCCTGCACTCTCTCTACTAATAGAGCATCCAGCAGACTATGTCAGGGACTTGAGCTAGGCAGGGAGGCCAGAGAAATAAGTTATATGTAAAGCATGAGAAATGCCCCAAACACAAAGGGATTCAGGAATAAGAAAGGGTGTGTGGAGGGGAAAAGGACAAAGACAAGGGGTCCATGGTCAATAGGTCCATGCTAAGATGAGTATCTTCTGGAGTTCAGTGTCTGGTCTCAGCAGGAGCTGTGGTGGTGTGTGCTGTTTTGGGATGGGGATATATGTTTTCCAGTGGCACACTGTGAGTTTCTTAATTACAAACATTGACACGTTTCTCCACGGTACTTTTGGGGAAGTGGTGTTAAGGATTGGCTGAAAGCTTTTAGCCAGTTTGTCTGACTTGTTGCTAGTTGTTAGAGACCTAACTAGTAGAAGATGGTGGACCCTGTGTGTAAAAACCATTGATTACCGAAGGGCCTGTTAAATCTTCTGAATATTTCCTAGCTTTTACAGGTCTTGTGACTGGAAGTTGCCTTTTGGTGGTACAGTTCACTTTTCTTCCAAGTTTACAAACCAGGGGACCAAAAAAAGGTTGTTTTTACTTTAAGCATGAATATGAAATTAGGTAGAACACAAGTTGTGGGACTACTTTGCTTATTTTACAGCTTTTCTTTCTTTTTTTTTTTAGTTTGAGTTGATACATATTTGAGTAGTTTGTACTTCAGAGGAAGTCAGGAGGTTTCAAAGGGGGCAGTGGGATAGGTGCTTTTCAGTCTTATTTAAATACTTCACAACAACATTCTTACCACCAAGGCTGTGAAGAAATGTCTGCATGCCTTGGACAGTTGGGACTAGAAATTTATTTATTTAATTATGGATAACTTTAAATACAAAGGACAGTCATTAACTTCCTTTATTATATGTCCAGTGTGCTTCAGAAGTTTCATTAAACAGTTTTAGAAGACTGTTTTTGTATGTTTTGAGGTAAGTCCAGTTTCTTGCTGTGGAAGTCTTGTTTGCAAAAAATGAGCAGTGACTCAGTTTTGTTTATCTTACCTGTTGAATAGGACGGAGCTGTTTGCTTCTGTACCTGTGGGACAGCTCTGGCTACTGTCTGTGCTAGGATTGGAGCTCCATCTCCTCTTGATTCTGCCTTGTACTGGAACTGGGGAGGAGAGGGACCCTGGTCCCCATTGTCTGCTGGAGGCTGATGCTGTAAGGGACACCTCTGCTACCTCTGCCCTGCAGCTGAAGGAGCTCCTTGGCTGACAGGCCACGTCATGCATGACTTCAGGGAAAGTGTTCCACAGTGTTTGTGATTAACTGTTCTTTACCTTATATATGCATGCACCAGTGATTCAAAAACTTCAGACAGAAATTACTGGGAAAATTGTCACCTAGTAAATCTTGCTTTCTATATATTAAAAAATTAAATCATAGGAATATAATCTGAAGTATATCAGTCAGGTTCATGCTTTGCATTAGTAAGGCTGTTCCATAGAATCATCTACAGTATGCATCAAAACACGATTAAAGTCTGTGTTGTAAATTGCAGTTTCTTGTTTGGAGTCAAACAGTGATTAGACTTGATACATTCTCAGCTTATTTTTACCAAAAGGGACTTCACTGTCGATTTGATTGAGGTATTTTTGGCAAGACAAATGGAAATGATTTATTTGTAGATGTGGGTGTAGAAATCCACAGAAATATTTTCGTGGAGTAGTAATACTGAGAAAGTGGAAAAGGAATAGAAAAGTTGAGCAAAGATCTGAGGGAGAAAAGTGATATATTTGCCAATATGGAAAGAAAATACTGAAGGCATTAAAGAATGCATACTTTAGAACTTGTAACTGATTTTATTGCTTTGTTGTGAAGTAGATTAACGGAAGGGATGTGCTAGTAGCTCTTCTATCTTTTTGGCACATGGGATTAAGAAGAACATGTAAAAATGAGTAGTGCAGTCATGCAAGATGACTAGCTATACCTAGCAGGATGTTGCGGTACTTGGCAGTAGGGTGTGGAGTTCTTGGAGTTTCCTAGAATGGAATTCACTGTAGGTAAGCCAAAATATGAGTGTAGCCACCAGCTCAGTAGAATGCATAACTAATGGTGGATTACAGGGCTTTGTTTTGCTGTTTGAAGATTGTGATTTTGCTGTTTTGAGATACCCCAGATATGCTGTTTGTGTTTTTTACAAAAGGAAAATTATAGCATGTTTTTTCTTTTACAAAATTCTTCAAAGGTATCATGTTGTGTAAGTTAAGTCATTGTTCCTTTTTCACCGGGTTCTTAACTCAGGTAGTTCTGAGATTTCTGAGATACTTTAGAGCCATGGATTATGTTGGCATTCAGATACACAGTCAAGTTACTCTTCTTAGTACATCAGTAGAAACTCTTTTCACAAGACTTTGTGCCCTCATGCCTTAGCTGGTATGTACTGTGCTCTTCTGCTACGCTGCTGCAATTTCTACAGCAAAATGAAAACTGTACTATATTTCAGCTACTGTGTATCAATGAGTGTGGCATATTCATGTCAGCGATCAGGTAAAGGTGAATTTTTGGTTGCTGATCTCAGCAGGCAGTTGCAGTGGCTGAGTTGAGAGGGATTTGGTTCTTAGAGGAGGAGAGGTGATTTTGGAAAAGTGAAGGTGAAAGACAGGTAAATGAGGTCTTAAAGTGTAGTAGAAGAATGACCACATCACATCAGGCCAAGTGTCCATCCAGACAATTACCCAGGGTCTAACAGTGGTGGGGAGTAGTCATTTGGTGAAGCTACTGCATTGTGATGCTACTGCTTCCAGCTTGTGTTTCAAGGACTTGCTAAACTTGGGGCAGTGTTATTTATCCAATAATCCTCAACTGAATTATCTTCTGCAACCTTTTTGTTCCCTGAACCTGTGTAAATTCTTGATGTCCAAAGCATATAGTACTGAGACAGGTTCAAAGACTTCTGTGTAGCTTTTTTTTTTCCTCCTGGGAAGAGACATTAAATGTTTTTTGCATTCTACCAGCTACTTCTGATTCTATGGACCTAGTGACATGTAGCCTCTCTCTTAATCATCCATCACCAGTATGAAGAGTCCTTTGGGGATTCCAAGAGTTCTTACTGGATGTGATTTGCAGCTCTTAATTATTTTTTTAATGCAGACTCATTTAGCTTGGCTCATACAAAGGCAAGACAAAAGAATGTGGGTGTGCAACTCCAACAATTTAGTTTTTCAAGTAGCATTCTTTTTGTGGTTGATGCACAGTTAAAATCTGCTGAGGCAGTCCTTCAAGTATGCAGAATGAGGGGTGACATTTCATTTACTGAAGCTTGAGTTGGACTGAAGAAAAAATTCTAAGAACTTAACAGCTTTGCCAAAGAAAGAAATCCACATGCTGATATGGAAGAGATTGTGTTATTATGCTGATTCTTGTTTTAAATACAACTTAAAGATGACAGCCCTTTGATGATTAAGTGGTTATGTGAGTACACTCAGGAATGCTTTGCATATGTCAGTTTACTGAAGCTGAATATCGGATCTGATTCTTTTCCCCACTGCATGTTATAGTCTGTACTTTCATATATGCTTATAATCTATTTATAAGAGCTTTTCTAATTTACTAATAGATATCTAATCTTACTGTCCTTCTCTTTGGAGTAGGGTTGTAGGCCCAGTGATTCAAGCTAGTGCCAGAACTCAACTTCACCTCTCTGAAGTGCATTACCATTACATAGAAAATTTTCTGCTTTGAAGTCCTAGGCTGTAGTTGTTAGATTGGGATTTGTGTTTTTCTAGAGACTGCAGATATCTGTATACTACTTCTTATTGTCCATATGAGAAGTAGTTTAAATGGTTTTCCCTGATTTTTATTTGGATTTTTCCCTACCATCTTATTCAGGTTCCCTAAGGTAAATGTGGCAAATCCAACGCTTTCATGTGAAAGTTGTTGACTTAAGTGTAGCTATTTATTTACTTAAAAGTAGACTTGTACTCAGATGCATCACTGAGCTGAGGCCAAAGCGTTTTCTAAACTAACCCTCACAATGTCCCTGTGAGGCTGGTGACCATTTTTTTGCTCATGTTGCAGGCTTGGGGCCCAAGTAATCTGTGACTCATGCAGCAACCTAATGACAGATGGATGACTAAAATGCAAGTTTCCCCTCTTGATCTCTTACACAAGTTATTAAACATTTCATTTCGGGAAGTGGAGTAGTAAAAATGATTCCATTCATTTTGCCTATCCGGCACATGCCATATTTCCTAGTGTGCTCTTGGATGTGCTGTATTTAAGTTGTCGATAATTCATTTGTTTCTGCACGGTTTCCTCCAGCAGAATATGCTATTTTTTAAACAGTGAATGAAAACCAGAATAGAGTTCCACCAATTTATAATTTACAAGGATAAAAACTGTGTCAAAAAGAAACAGAGGGCAGGAAAGTAGAACTCACTGGAAATGTCAGATACTGTTTTAGAAATGCTGACTACAGTTTTCTGTGGCTGCTGGCTTGTATTTCTTTGTTTCAATGGGCACAATCTGAAGCTACTACAGTTCTACTTGAGCAGACTGAAAATTGCAGTGTCTACTGGTCAATTTAGAATTCTTGAAATCTTACCTACATGTTTGGTGTCTAGGAACTGGAAAAAAATGTCCCTTCAATTTCTGCAGTAAGATGCATATCTACAGCACTACAAAAATCCCCAGGTTTTGTACATAAACTTTCTGCAAGATCAGATACTTCATCTGCTGCATCAAATGCTCTGTAAGTGAAATAGGTGAGTGCTGCAGAGCCTGTTCACACAAACTGCATCTCAAGGACAAAAGCCTAGTTGTCTTTGGAGCAGGGAACCATTTTTATTGTACAAATACCCTCTGGTCTTTGTCTCATCCTTAATGGTGATCTGCCAAACACCTGCACAAGAGGATAGAAATGAAATTCATGGCTCTCCTGTATGCTGTCAGCCATGAACATGGGAGTGGTTTTACTTGACCATAATTTCGTACTTATTCCCACAGACAAGTTCTATTCCAGAGTGTCTATTTAGCTCTTTACCTTGGAATGCAATCTTTTCCCAATCCTCTGCCCCTCACCTCATTGTCCTTTCTAATCCATAGATAATAGCTTAATTGTTTTGCCTATCACCTAAACATATGTAGTCCAACTTTCCCTACTTGTACATAAGTTTGAAATTTCTTCTGAACTGGAGAGAGACTTGTGTTCTCCAAGATTTCATTAGACTAGCTGACGAAGGTTATTTCTATCTATAAGCCTTCTCTTATACTGTAAATATAATGCATGGTTTCACTTCTGTTTCTTGATGTGTGGTACTAAAGTGGTTCTGCGATTCTGTACTTTGAAAGAATTGGTTTAAGAAATACGGACCTTGCAATTTTACACGTTTTCTACATGCCAAGTAATTCACTAAAGATTATTAAATGCTGCACAGGAAATTCAGAGCTTATCTTCTGAGTTTTGTAACTTTCACCATTCTTCTATCTTGCTGGTTTATGCTCTAATTTTCTTCTGAAAATGTGGAGCATGGGAGAAAACTTGTTGGAGGCATGCAGAAAATGCATATGTGTCTAGATGTCAGTAGAGTTTCTAAAGGTTTTTCTTCGTAACTCAGTTGAGATTTTTCAGGCTGTTCTAAAAATTGTGATTTCCAACAGTTACTTAACTTAGCAGTGCATTTTACTGTGTGCATATTCTTTCCTGCTTTTGTACATGGGTGGAAAAGTAGGTTTCTTCCAATATGCTGTCTGTTGTCTCTAGTGAATAGGTGTAATTTCAGAATGAGGCAGGAGGAGAAAATATGAAACCAGGAAAGAAAGCATGTGGGCACCCTGTCTAGAGTTGTTCTTACTGGTGAGGTCATTTGTTGACCTGAGGACTTCCAAGACAACTTGAGGGCACTGAAATTTGTATTTCTGTTGTGGTTGACCAACTTGAAGTTCTACAAAGCTGTGCATGTCATGCATTAGGAGCTTGCCTGACATCACATTCTGTTCAGTAGTTGTTTCTGATTAGGAGCTTTTTAATACTGATTTCTTGTCCCTTTCCCTTTTCATGGGTTTCTCACTGCCCTTTGGTTTTATACCAGACAAGTGTCTCTACCAGGAAAGCAGTAATAACTTTTGTGGTACAGAATCATTAGGTTGGAACAGACCTTCAAGATCATCAAATCCAACCCATGCCCTAACACACCTCAGCTAAGCCATGGCACCAACTGCCACATCCAGTCTTTTTTTAAACACATCCAGCGATGGTGACTCCACCACCTCCATGGGCACACCATTCCAGTATTTTAACACTTTTTCTGTAAAAAGCTTGTTCTTATAGCCAACCTATATTTCCCTTGGTGCAGCTTAAGACTGTGTCCTCTTGTTCTGTCAGTTGCTACCTGGAGAAAGAGACCAACCCCCACCTGACTGCAGCCACCTTTCGGGAAGGTGTAGAGAGTGATAAGAGTGTGTCCTTTACAGTAGATAGAGATATCCTTAGATAGAGAGCAAGTCGCCTTTTCTCCAGGCTGAACACCCCCAGCTCCCTCAGTCGTTCCTCACAGGGCTTGTGTTTCAAGCTGCTCACCTGTTGCCTCCTCTGGATGCGCTGAAGCGTCTCAACGTCCTTCCCAAACTGAGGGGCCCAGAACTGGACACAGCACTCAAGGTGTGGCCTCACCAGTGCTGACTATAGAGGAAGGATGACCTCTCTGCTCCTGCTGGCCACACTGTTCCTGATACAAGCCAGGATGCCCTTGGCCTTCTTGGCCCCCAGGGCACACTGCTGGCTCATGTTCAGCCGGCTGTCAACCAGCACCCCCAGGTCCCTTTCTGCCTGGCTCTGTCCAGCCACACTGTCCCCAGCCTGTAGAATTGCAGGGGGTTATTGTAGCCAAAATGTAGGACTTGGCACTTGGACTTATTAAACTTCATTTTATTGGACTCTGCCCACCCATCCAATCGTTCCAGGTCTCTCTGCAGAGTCCTCCTACCTTCGAACAGATCGACACATGCACTCAGCTTAATGTTTGCAAATTTACTACTGTGTTGCGTGGGGAAATATTTTTTTGTGTATGTGTTTTCCTCCACCCTTTGCTCAGTCTTTTCCTTAGTGGTAATTGTATACTCTGAGACTAGACAGTGTGGTAATAGGTCAGCACTAGAGCTGGTGTAGTTTGATGGCCCAGATCAACAGAAGGGTGTAATTTTTTCTGGTTTCTTTTATTTTATTTTTAAGACCTGTGATCCTTAAAATGTGCTTAAAGAGATGCATGAATTATGAAGTAAGCAAACATTCTGTACAACATTTTCAGATGGTGCAGGTGTGGGAGTTTATTAGTATGTTTGACATGTTTTATTACACTTAGTATTCAACAACATAGCAGTGTAAAATATCTTGGGTTTTTTTCCACTTTTTGGGTGGTGTCATGTGACGTTTTGAATTATCTGGTAAAATAAGCCAATTTCTTTCCAGGAAACCAGCCCCAAAATGAATAACGGATAAGCACGCTACTTGCTTCTGAGCGCACAGTCATGTCTCAGGAGGCTCATATGTTGTGCCCTGGTTGTACAGTGCATATGTTTCCAGTTTCTGACTGTATGGAACAATGTGGGCTTGTATGAGAGTGTGGTAGTGGCACAGTTAAAAGTGGTGAAGGAATACTTGAGGAGACAGGAGATGTTGCAGCCTGTTCGGCAGCTCTCTGCTGTCTGCAGGCTGGGGTTTGCTGTCCACATCTGTTTGCTCACTTGCTCTGTTGACATATCCAGACTTGCAGGTATTCACTGTTTTCACTTGGAAGCTGTGCAAAAGAAACCTTTTAAATTTTTTTTTTTAATTTAAGGTAGTTTAAGCTGACTTGCCTGATGTGAGCAGTATGAGAAGTAATTGTTTGCTTGCTCATGCTGTAGGATGGGGTGCATGAGCAGAAATCTGGATTGTGTGGAGTTGCACTACTCTTGCAAAAGAGCAATATGTAAATAGTCCAGTCATCCAGCAGATGGGTGGCAATGAAATATCTGAAATACTCCAGATACATCGTGGGCTGGAGCATCTGAGATCCTCCAGATGAGTCTGTGCAGGGAAGCTTCCCTCCTACTGATGGGCTTGAAGCACATCAGCTTGAAGTGTGGCTCTGACTAAAAGCTGTGTTGAATAATGGATTTAAAATCTTGCATAATACTTTGTTGAAAGCTGATGTGCAAAAATTTTGGGAGTAGTGAGAAAGCAGCATTTTTAAATGGCATGACAAATAACACATTTGTACAGATAGAGCTCTGTACAAATGTTAGGTAATTGGTTGTATATGGTGTGAGAACTTAACTGTTACTGAAAGCACTCTGAAACAAGCTGCAAAGTAAAATTTGTGGCACCATTCTCTGTACCACAGTACAATTGCAAAAGTGGGAGATGTTCTTGTCTGGGACTGGCCATCAGGAAGAGATGCCCAGATCATGAGTTCCTTTAGGAGACCATGGCATAGGCACAGGTCAAAGGGAAACATGGGAAAATTCAGATGCATAGGGATTTTCAATGTGGTATTTAAATAGTTCAACGGTTTGGGTATTTTGTCCTGCATTTCATTCTGTAAATGCATTTGCAGAGTAAAATTTGTGCTGTATTTGCGACACACAAACTGTATTCATGCAGCCAAATAATTGCATTATTCTCTGGCGCATAACTGTCCCTACAGACAATTACTATACTTGCTTTTATGTGGTGCTCTCTGAAGTATTTCAGAGTGGAAATAAACAAGCCAATAATTTGAATCAGATTATCAGTCTATCTTTCAAAAAAGCTAGTAGCTGCTCTACAGGATAGAAGACATCCTTTTTCAGCTAGAGAATTTCAAATAATGCATGAAGAGTGAAGGAAGTATTGCAATGGTTACTGCTGTTGTAATGGAAAACTATGGTGAGTTTAGAATATACTGAGTATCTCCTTATTGGTTTAGTGTAATTATTTTTATTTTGTAATGGTTAAGGCAGCAATTCTACCATCTCTTTCCCACCCATCCTTGGGGTGAGCTGTGTTTTCACTTGAGTGGGACAGTTGAAAACTGTCTACAATTGCCAAAATAAGGGTTGCTAACAAAGCAGAATGCTTTGTACAACACAAAATATGTTTGAAATATGACACAAGTGTTTCCAATGGCTGCTGTAATGAATGTTTTTTGTTTGGGTTTTTTTTTTGTTATTTCTTTAGAGGTCTGGCAGTACTTTAGGAGGCCTGGGTGGGAAGAATTGTGGGAAAATTATTTTGTAAAACTGTTTCAATTCTTGCATAGCCAATCTGGATTCAGTTGCTATAGCTGAGTAGTTTAACAGCTTTTTAACTGTTGATATTACACTATAATGAACACTGTAATAATTTTGTCAGTGTCACAGGAAAATGTCCTAACTGAAAAATTAGCCAAGTTTAAGGAGTTGGGGTTTCAAACCATAAAAAAAAAAGAAAATGTCAATGCTGGATCAGATTTCTTAAAATGTTTAATTAAGAAGCTAGTCCAGCATTTGTTTAGCTAGATATAAATACTGTCTTTGAACTAGCTGAAAAGTTCCATCTCTACCCAGCTTTTAATACCACGTCTAAAACACAGAGATTACTTTCATTTCTGAGAGGTGATAAGTTGAGTAAAAGCACATGAGGTTAAAGCAAACTGTTCCACAGTGCACATGACTGATTGGGCAGTTAAGTTGAGAGCAGAGGATTGGGTTTGTCAAAGAACAGAAAGGAGAATGCTGAAAATTAATTTGTTATAATGAACAGGTGCAAGAAGCACTTCTGGAGGACTTGAATAATTTTTGCACTCTGGGATAGCTACTCCAGTTAATGTTTCTGTGCCTTCATTGTCATTGTGCATACATCTGGAGATGCATTGTCTCCCATGAAAGGGTAATCTAGCCTGTTCTATAGTAACAGCTCTTTTTCCTGGAAACAGTGAACTATCAGATTTTGCAGCATGTGGAACAAAAGGCTCCTTTGCTACGTCTCAGAATAAGATTACAGTTGTCACATTTCTACTTCATCAGCGTGCCTGACACTTCAGAGTATGGCTCAGACTTCCCTTTGTTAATGGAACAGAAAGAGGATCTTTATACTCTTCCATAATTAGTAGTTTTTACTTTTCCTACACTTTGCTGTTTAATGCACATGACCTATGCCTAAATCCCCTTCAGGATTTAGTTTCAGTTAGGTTTCAAAAGTTAGGTTTCAGTTAACTGAAACTTGAGCATCCTTCTCAAAAAATTTCATCTATAAGAAGTGTTAATCATAATGACGATTAAAAAAAATTATGCCAGCTTTGTGAATACTCTGTGCAACACTGTTGACTGGAAAACCAGAGAAAACAATCAAATGCAGGTTTGTCTCTTAAACTAGAGTGGTGAGTTAGAGCTGCTGCTGAGGATGGGCCAGGCAGGGATGGCGATGGTGTGCTTTCTTCTTGGTATGCATCAGAATAAAGATGGATAGTACTAGTAACTGAAATAAAAGCAGCCCTCACTTCTGGGCAATAGGTACAGAGATCTGGAGCAGGCATGTTGCTTCCAGGCTTTGTGTCCAAACCCAGGTATCTCAGCAGAAAAAATCACAAGGTTTCCTGAATAAGATGTAGGTGACTTAGAGAACCATTCCTGATGTACCTTTATTAGCAACTGAATCTTGCTGTGAGTAAATCAAGAATTTTCTGGCTCTATGCACCTCAGCTTATTAAAAGTGTTGACTAAGTTGCATCAGCATGACTAGAAATAAAAAAGTATTTGATATTTTAATTTAAACAGCTTTTAGGGCTTCCAGTGTAGAAGGCTTATCTTTTTAAGCTTCTTTTCTGTAATGGAAAGTGAGGAGTTTGCTCAGCCTCTGTGTACAGAAAAAATACATTTAGACATTCTTTGCATAACTGTGGGGAAGCAGGGGTTGCTAGCTTTCTCATTGTTCATCTGATTTCTTAATCTCATAATACAAGTTAACTGTGAAAATACTCAGTGAAAAATACCCACTGGATCTATGAAGAAATGGTCTGTGTTGTACTGGGTTCCCACACCACATGCTTTTGAGTTTGTGTTGAAGACACATATGTTGTTCCATGCACTTATACCATGGCAAGTGACCAGTAGCGACTGAGTAACAGATACTTTGTAAATATTCACAGCTTCAGTGGCTCTTCTTGACACAAGTGGCTTAAAATTGCCTTTTGCTGTTGTTTCTTTTTTTTTTTCATGCATTTTGATCTGTATTCTGAAAGCCTGTCTCTCTGTTTTTTCCCTCTGTGTGTGTGTTCCAGTGACTTTATAACATGCAAGGCGCTGATACCAGGGGGAGCTCCCCTGCATTCCTCCGTCCTCAGAACGGGAGCAGTCACAGGTCTTCGGGGTACGTCCCGGGGAGAATTGCCCCTCTCCGTCCCCCACCGCCTTTGCAGAGCCATGCTGCAGCAGAATTTACCTCGGCGAGACAGGAAGCCCAGACAAGACTCCCGTCCTTGCCAGTGGAGCAGCACCGCCGACAGGCAGAAGCCAACAGACACAAAAATACTCTTATTTGCTCTGCCGTTTCTAGCCTTTCACTTTTTGTTGCACTGGGGATTTTTTTGGGAATAGCTTCAAAGTATGCTCCAGATGGTAAGTTCATTAAGAAAATCATCCTAAAAGTTATGCTACCTGTGAACATAACTCAATAATTTAGCATCAGGATTATTGTTGAAAGATAATAGGACACTCACTGTGATTTTAAGATCTGAGGAGGCAGAGATTGGGGGCAAAGATCAGCTCCTTTTTTGTTATCAGTGTTGTTTTTATTACATATGGTTTAATTTACTTACATGAAACAGAAAGGCACTGCAGTAAATAAAGATTAGTGGTGAGGGGAGAAAGAGTCATGAATGTTTTGTAAGCATAGTTATTTCTATCTGCAGAAGCTGTCTCATCTGTTCATGAATTGTAGACAAAACCAAATCCTGTCTCTTTCAGCAGTAACTAAGGAAGATAGTAAAAAAATGTTAAAGTCAACTAATTTAAAAGTCTTTGAGAACCTATGCTAATAGTATGTGTTTGTTTTGTTTATATGCAAATTGGGCAGGGAGCTTTTTTCATATATGAGCCCTGATTTTTTGTTTTCAGCTCATCTTAGAAAACTGGGCAACTCTTTTGGAATTTGGAGAATCTCTGAAATGTGTCAGTGGTTTTAAGGCACCAACAGGTCATGTGATCACAAAGTGTACGTCCCTGTAGTCAATTACTCCTAGAAGATGGTATGAGGTGTAGTTGCTAAATATTGGTAGTACAGTTTGGAGTGTGGGTTGTTTTGGTGACTTTGTTTGGAATTTTTAGCTGTTTTTAAGGCAGTAGTCAGAAGCTTTCTAGAAGCTAAACAAGATTTTGAATTGAAACTGTTGGCTACTGTAATAACAGACTTCTCAGTGGCTTTTGAGATAGTAATCAAGAAGATGCTGTTTCCAAAGTCAGTGCAACACAGGCTGAACAAATCAGATAACCAAATGAAGGTTTCAGATGACAGTACAAAATAAATGCACATATCCAGCTGAAATGCTCTTTGTGGTGGCTTGCTGAGATACCTACTTGGGTGAAGTTGCTGAGCTTTCCTAATAAATTATGAAGAAAAATAACAAAACCTTAGGGGCTAGTAAGTGGAGGATCACTCCTCTGTTACGATACATACTGCTGGTAATGGGTACATATGCATTAAGTACTTTTGTTGCAGACAGATTCCAGAGGAGACTGGAGGGTGACTTACCAGTTAACACTCTGGAGTACTTTGGAGCGCGGCCAGGCTGTTCTTAGTGCTGTTGTGCAGTAAGACAGGAGTTAATAAGAAGCTCCACCTTAATATGAGGAAGACTTTTACTGTGTGGGTGACCATTTGCTGGAGCAGATTGCCCAGAGAGGCTCTGGAGTATCACTGGAGATACTCCACAACTGTCTGGACACAATTCCGTGCAATGTGCTCTGGGATGACCCTGCTTAAGCGGGGCGGCTGGACCAGATGACCCACTGTGGTCCCTTCCAGCCCTATTTATTCTGTGATTCTGTGAAACCCTGACACGAGAGAAACTCCTACAGGGGCTAAGGAAAGCCTGGTGATGTTTAAATCTTGCAGTATGGATGTCGCAGAAACTCCCCAAAAGTTCCCCAGCAGGTTGAAATGTTAATGTGCATAAACATAATAGCTCTGACCCAAGCACGTGTGGTGTTGCAGTGATCAACACCAGTTCTGCTTAGGTGTGCTTTTCTTCAGGACTACTTGTCAGAACTTTTAATGGTTGTTTAAAAGGCAGTGGAATGAACGTGGCACTTGGTAGTAAATGCATGTAAATTCTAAACCTCCACCATATTTTCCCCAAAGGGAAGATGCTGCTTGTCAGCATTTCTGTTCTTGCTTATCAGCTGATTTCTGTTTCCTCCATGCTTCTGTGTTCCTGACTCATCTAAGGAGCCCTGAACGCTGGAGATCAATGGAAATGCAATTTCCTTCCCCATTCCCCAGGCCTCTGATGCAAGGTTAAGCTGGGGAGACAGGGAAAAGTTCTTCGCTCTTCCAGCTCTCAGCCGGACCTTGCCTAGAGTAAACAGGATCCTCAGAAAATTTAGCTGCCAAAGTCTTATAAACTTCTGCTGAGCGTAATATAACACTGATGAGTTTTTCCCAGAGGCCTTAAGAGTTCTAGACATGGTGTCTAAACAAGTAGAAAGTAACTGTTTAGTTGTATCTTGAGAACTGTTCCCTGCTTGTCTTTTTCTCCTGTCAAATTTCTCTCCATGAAAGGTTCTAGCATTGGACCTTTTTTTTTTTGTCAAGATGCTTTCTTGTGGGTGGGATGGTATACTTTTCCTCCACTACTTGCAGAAATTTTACTTTGCCCCTCAGCTCCAATAGAAGCTACTTAACCTGAAGGAATGCTGTCCCATTTTTACAGAAATGTTTTGAAGCAGAGGCTTGACTTGAAAAATCTTCAACATGAGTGCCTAAATTTGGCAAGGTCATCACTACCTAACAGTTTCTGGTCTGTACTTCTGTTTTTATTTAACTTTAAAGGCAGTAACTGTTATCTATAAAATCTACTTCATAATTTTGGAGATAACATATGGTGAAGTTCTAAATATTTGATGTTTCCATGTGGCCCACCACAACTGCTGAGGGGGAATTTCAAAATAAGTTTGCTAAACATCTGATCTGCTTGCCAAAAAGTTGACCCAATGTGCCCCAGAAAGCTTGTTTACTTTACAAGAGTGCCTGGTTCTGATTCTGATAGCTTTCTTGCTGGATTGTAATGTACAATATATTTTAAAATATTTTTTTTAGTCACTGTTTTATAAGTCTTCTTTCTGATTCAGCAGGAAAATATATGTTCACTAGATCTTTTCTTATGTGAATCACACTAAGCAGAAGTCATCAGGTTGCTGACTCATGGTTTCCTCACACTGCCCTTTGCTACCGGCCAGGAAATAAGTGTTTCTTCACAGTGCTTGTGTGTGTGGTGTCTGGGGAAAAGGGATTAGGGACTCTGCATGAGTCAGGCAGTAGACTTGCCTTTATCTGGTGAATGCTCAGCAGTCTTGCTGATTGCAACTCTCCTGGCTTTTCAGTTTTCCTTCATGTTGAATTACATTTTCTAAAAGCTGTCTTCATAGTATCCTCCCAAAAGATTTTATTTTGTCTTTATTTTCATAATACTACTTGTCTGCCTTCTGCCCTTTCTGCAGTTTGCTGATTTTTCCCCACTGGTAGTCAAATCTTGGTTTATGTGGCTTTCCTGAGTTGGGAGGGATTTGAAATGCGGACAGTTAATACCAAAGGAAAAACATTTCTGTTAGCAAAACTAAGGCTGGCTTGTATTAAACTTGTGGATAGGTTTTGGTTTCTTTAGTTATTGCAAGAATGGACTATTTCTGATAGCTTTTTGCCCCCGAAGTAGCACTTCAGAAGTGTGGGTGTATTTCTTCAGAAGACAGGATGTGAAAAGGCTATTTTGGCTGTTAACCTCAGTTGGCCTGCTAACATGTTTATTTTGGCAACTTTTTGATTGTCTTTTGCACAGGAAAAATATCTTTGAATTTTTTAATATTAATTTTTAATTTTGATAAGATAATCCAAGGAATCTACTTTCAGTTTTTATAGTGTGTCTATGCTTCCACATTACTCAGATGCTTAATTTGTTAAAGAGGTGCGTGGTATAAATGCTACATCGCTGTAACTTTGTCTGAAATCATACAAGCCTGTCTCTTCTTGCTGTTGTCTCTTCTTCCCTGGCCTTGTAGCTCAGTTTATAGCCTGTGTAGTGCCATGGCTTTCAGCAAGGACTGCGTGTGTCTTTGCTCTTGTTTGTAGCCTGATATTTAAGCTGACTTCCTAAGGGGTACAAATGTTTAAGTTAGATCCAAATGTCTCATGTCCCGGGAAACTGCTCTAGCTAGTTAGGTTTTATACTAAATATCTTCAGGGAGTCTTGTCCCTCCTGCAAACTTCCACTGAGAGAATGATGTGAATGCTTAAAAGTAGGAAGGGATCAGCCTTTCTGACAGGGTTGAGACCTCGAGGAGATGGGATATTTAGATGCTCTATAACCATGTTAGCCTAGTTAGCTGGCCTAAGGCTTTCTGTGCTCAGTGATTGCTCTCTGTCTGACTGCATTTTGCATCTCTTCTTATCTACTACAGGTGACCTAGCAAATAAGAGAAAAATCAGATGGGGTTCCAAAGTATCTATGGTCAATTGTGGTCAATAGTAGTTTAATTCAGTAGAGAATGCTCTCTTACCCCTGAGCTTCGGCTGTTTTTCAGATGTCTTTTTGGCTATTCAAATGCCATGACTGCAGTGTCAAAACCACAGAAGGATGTGGGAGTCCTTTGTGGGTGACTGACCCTTTCTTATTTCTGTTCATCCTAATGCTGCCTTGATTGATGTGATGATATTTGTTTTTAAAATGTTTTCACATTGTATTGCAGAGAATTGTCCTGATCAGAATCCTCGCCTTAAAAACTGGAGCCCTGGAAAAGATCCTGAAAAACGAGTTATTATCAAAAAAGGGGATTTGTTTCGTCTGAGCTCAGATGCTACAGTACACTCTATAGTTATACAGGATGGAGGTATGAAATAGCAAGATGAACACCTTGCTTCAGTGTCCTGTGTATTTTTTACTCCTGTGATTGCACAAAAATATGTTGAAACTTTTATCTTGCAGCTTATTGACCAGTTCCCAAGCTTTTTTTATTTTTCGGCCTGCTGCCAGGTCAGGTATATAATTCAAAGGATGAGTTCTCTGTGATGATACTCTAGTATCTTTTCAGGACAGCATTGATGTAGTTTTCTGTGCCATATAGGAAAACAAGGTTGTTTAGTAGCCTGTGCGATACTCAATCTGTTTGTCCTCCAATGGAAACTGTTGTATATTAGTATTCCTACCAAACAGACAGAAAAGAATAGGAATAAACCAGCAAATGCTTAGAAAGATGAATCAGAATTGGTAGCAGTTACTTTCTCACATATTCTTAAATATATGTAAGAGCATAACAGCTTAATTCATGGGTGTGAAAATAAATCTGTAATTTTTCTGCTGTTCTTTCTGCAAAACGTGGTTGAGTCTCTCTGAATTTTGCTTTGATGTATAGAAATTTTTTTTTCCTTTAGGTTTACTTGTTTTTGGTGATGATAAAGAAGGTTCTAAAAATATTACCTTGAGAACTCGATTTATCCTGATAAAGGATGGTGGAATGCTTCATGTTGGAGCAGAGAAATGCCGCTATAAATCCAAAGCAACTATTATTTTGTATGGGAAGTCAAACGAAGGTGCTGATGTGCCAGAATTTGGCAAAAAATTTATTGGAGTGGGCCCTGAAGGAACGCTGGAGTTGCACGGGCACCAGAAGGTATCATGGACTCTTCTGTCAAAGACTATATATTTCTCAGGGCTGGCCTATGGTCATTATACATTTAAAAAGAATTTTTCCCGAGGACTAAATGTTAGAGTGATCGATCAGGATACAGCGGAGGTTTTGGAAGTGCTGAAGTTTGATACTCATGAATTTGCAGAGGAAAGCTTAAAGCTCCAGAACTTACTGAAAAATGGGCATCCTGGTCGCATTATTGCTATTGCTGTAGGAGATTCAGCTGCTAAAAATCTTTTGGAGGAAACCAGAGTGACTATTCAAAATCTTCTGGGAAGTAGGTTTGTCAGAGGATTAAGTTACAGGTAAGTAATTTATTTTCCCCTTTGTGTTAATTAAAGATGACATACAGATTCTGCTGTGGGGGATTTGTTAAACTTTGACAGTTCATGAAGTTTTCAGAGAGCTCTTGGTGTTGTACATAGAGTTGCAGTAATAGTATTCAGTTAGCAGTACAATGCAGAGACTGGTGTCTGTGTGACATACCTTTTTACTTACTCAAAATTACTTGCTTTCACTGTTCTTTATAGAAATTAAACTAAGACATAGATAGGTAACAGTTGCTAGGTGAAGCTTTTAATTGTATGACATTGGAAAAGCAATGAGTGCAACTAAAGGATCTCTAAGGTTCCTTCCAACCCAAAATGTTATTTCTAAGGGATACTAATCCCAGGTATCAACATTTTATTCATACTCCTGCACTGTTGAAATAAAAGTATGTTACCTCTCTATAGAGTTCTCACAGGAGCTGACCTGTCAAATTATTTTATGAGTGAAATGCAGTTACAAGGTGTTTCTATGTCTTTTGACTGTTCCTTTCAATTGGCCAGGATTTGGATGGTGAGACAGTAGAAAAAGTATAATAACAGGAGTTATTAAAGCAAGAAACTTACACTGCTTCTCATTGCTCTTCATTTTGTTGTTGCAAATGGCTTTTTGCAGTGCATGTTCTGAATTTGGCTTTGTGCCACAGAGGGTTGTCCACTCTGCTCTGGGCAGCACAAAGCAATGTGCCCTCATGGCCAGGAATGTGCTGGCTAGTATCAGCAATAGTGTGGCCAGCAGGACCATGGCAATGCTGTACTGGGCACTGGTGAAGCCACCCCTTGAGTCCTGCGTCCAGTTCTGGGCCCCTTTACTAGAATAAAGACTGATGTGCTGGAGTGTGTCCAGAGAGGGGCAGTGGAGCTGGGGAAGAGTCTAGAGTGTAGTAAGTCATATGAAGGGCTGCTGAGGGAGCTGAGAATGTTTAGCCTGAACTAAAGGAGGTTCAGAGGGACCTTATTGCTCTCTACAAGCCTGGTGGGGGTCAGCATCTTCTTCTAGGCAACCAGTGACAGAACAAGAGGATGTAACCTTACGCTACATCAGGAGAGTTTTACAGTTTAAATAGGAGGAATTCCTTAAGGGGAAGGGTTATTAAGCATTGGAACAGACTGTCCAGGGAGATGGTGGAGTCATCATCCCTGGAGGTGTTCAAGAAATGACTGGATGTGGTACTTAGTACCATGGTCTAGTTGACAAGGTGGCCATCAGTCAAAGGCTAGACTTGGTGATCTTAGAGGTATTTTCCAGCCTAATTTTCTAGCCTAATGAATCTGTGATTCTGGGTTGACAATACAAGTGAAAAGTATACCCAGTCTGTTGTTGTTCTATTGAGATGGTGTTGTATAACCTCTTTGTATTGTCCAGTGTTTTCCAGGAAATTGGTCATTTGGTTTTTCCGTTCTATTCTTATCCATTGCTATCCCCTGACATCTGGATTCCAGTTAGTTTCCTCCCTGTGCTTTGGCAGAGGCGTGTCAGTCAGGATGGCATGTTCTGACCTCAGTTCCTGTCAGGATTACATTTGTGTCACTGGCTGTGTAAGCAGAGGGGTGTGGAATGGAACGCTCTTGCCTCTGAAGCAGTTTGGCCAAAAGTGCCAGGACCTGGATGTTCTGTAGTAGAGTACCAGTTCCTGAAAGCAGCAAAGCCTGTGTGGCTTGACATTGCTCAGGCTGTGGTGCAGCCAGCCCAGCGTGTCCTGAGAGGTGTATGTTTCTGGGATTTGTCTCTGCCCATGACCTCCACACAGTTTGTCTCAAGTGAGGAACTGCATCTTGTAACTGGGAAAAAGCAGCCTTTTTTGCCTCTCTGCTGAACTGATCCTTGTCGGCTTTCCTTAGTTGGTAAAAGCTCTGTAAGCACATAAAACTGTTTTGCTCTGCAGTGGAAGATAGGCAAGAAGCTGTCCTTGATGGGTTGCTCAGGAAAAGCAGGTCATTTTCTTAAACCTCTAATGGTAGTGAAAAAGATATCAGCATGGGGGTGAATACTCCATTACAGCCCTGTCCCCTTCTACTTCTTCCTGCAGCATGTGGAATGCAACGCATGCATCAAAAAAACTTTATTTTAAATGTTGGTATGTGAAATGTTCAGCTTGTTTGCTGCTGCTACTAAAAAGCTGGCCCAGTATGTACTTCTGTAAACATGTATGTATATGTATTTCTGTGAACATGTTAATGCTAAAGTCTTGTTTGGCTTTTTGATCCCAATCAACAAAAACATCAAGAAGGGTTAAAATAAAGGCAACTGGATTGAAGATGGGTTTAATATCTGCCTTTGAATTAATTAGCAACAGACTGCAGTCCAGCTAGCTGACACTGTTTTCACTTGGGGTGAATGATTCAACTTTAATGATGCAAAATTGTCTGGCTTTTTTATAGATGATCTCTTCTGCTTCCTTTGCACACATGGTTATGGCATTACAGAGCAGTAAAGGACAGAAAAATAAACTTGTTTTTTTGAACTTGGTGGCAGCTATCTGTGGTGCGTGGTTTGCTTTCAATTTCCAAACACTCACACATGAGTGGTATATTGTATGAAGGTTGTGTAACAGCATGCATTTCCTTTTCTGGGTCTGAGCACCCTGAAAGATTCAAAAGCTGTTGCCTGTCTGGCCTGGGGGTGAACACCAGTGGCTGTGGTGATGCTGGCTGTGTCCATCCCTCCTGGCCTGAGGAACCTGTGATCCCCTGGAGTCCTGACTGCTCCTTTGGGGTGTTGCTGGCAAATGGCAGGAGCATTGGCACAGATTCCTGCTCCTCCTGGGCCCTGCTAAAGTTGTTTGAGAGTAGGATCCTGTGTGACTTTTGTCACACATCTCTAGCAATTTGCTTTTGGAAAAATGTGTATCTTGTTGAATGTTTTACTAGAAATGTATATGAAAGCCCTCTCCAGTAAGAGCTCTTGTCTGCCAATTTGTGTGTAGGACTCCCAGTTATTTTAAACATTTTTTTCTCTGCTGTTACATCTGCCCATTTCCTTCTACATTTTGAAGTTGCATTTTAAAATTAATTTGGAAGAGCAAGCAAAAGGGTTTTTTATGACTTCTATACTCCTTGCCTTTCCTGATTTTGTAAAGAATTTTTAAAGGGCCATTATATTTAAACATTTACTTTTGATTTTTCACAGGCAAGCCTGGGCTTTAGTTGGTGTCATAGGTGGTGGAAATTCTTCCTGTAATGAATCAGTGAGAAACTATGAAAATCACAGCACTGGTGGGAAAGCTCTTGCTCAGAAAGAGTTTTTCACAGTGGATGGTCAGAAGTTTGTTGTGAGAGCTTACAGCGAATGGAATGATGGTAGGAAAGCGTTTTGTGAAATTCTACATTTGAGGGAAAAAGAAAAAATACTTCATATGCTGTTTTTTCACTAAAACTTCTGGTTGTAATTTAAATTTTTGAATGCTCCCATAAGTTGTTTTTTCTTGCTATGGATGAAATAAGAGGACACAGTTCTTCAGTACTACCGATTTCTCACTCTGTTTGTATACAATATGTGAGCAGCATAATATTGAGTCTTAAATTCTAGTGTATTTAGATTAAGATAGGAGTCTCATAAGTTTTGACACTTTTAAAATTTATTTTCATAATCTGGCAGATCATGTAGATTTTAAGCTTCTGAGATGTTGATTATGGTACAAAAAAAAAACCCAAAACCAAAACAAAAAAACACAACCCAAACTTTAGAAGCCAAAAGGAAGTTTTTATTCTTGTTACAATTTTTGGTTGCTCTTAGAGTCCTGAACTTTAGGCAGCTGTTCAGGTACGAAGTTGAATCTGTGGTATAAAAAGCTAGAAGACCTACCACTTGCTTGCTTTTATCCTTTTCTTTTTTTTTTTTTGAATTTAAGATATCTTAGATCTGAGTTTTTATGGGTAATAATCACTTTCTGGTTTTAGAATTACTAAATGCTATTGTGTTTTCCTCAAAAATTTTTTATGGTAGTTATAAATTTTATTTGTTAGGCAGTTGAGCTATTTGGTACTACTCCTTTACTGTTCTTGATAGCCCCATGAAAATGTAAAGACTTACATTTAAAAAAAAATCTACCAAAATATGTCTTTTACTTACTGGTGCTGTAGAGTTAGATTCAAGAGTTAGCAAAAGTGGGTGAACTTAGGCAAATTCATCATGACCCAGTGAAATTCTATGTGTGTGCTACTTAGTCTGCCAAACTGTTCTATTAGTTGTGCTTAAAAAAGAAAGTCCTCTACTTTGTTTTCCATGTCCTTGATTACTTCTGTACAGTTTAAAATGGCAAAAAAATGTCACTTGAAACAAGCAGAGGTGGCTGGACCTACAAATTGTTGCCATATGATACTAGGGTTTTTTGAAGGAAAAAAAAAATCATAATTTATTCCAGTCACCATTAGTTTCTGTGTTTTCCCTTTGTTTTGTTTGAGATCCAATAAGTAAGCAGGCTGTAAAGACATCTAAGTAAGCAGGCCATAAAGACATCTCACACTGGCATGTATGAGGGCAGAGCTGTACTTTAGAGGGCTTTGGGGCCTGCAAAATCTCTTGTATTTTTTGTTAGTATCTTTTTGGGAATTGTTTAATATAAAGGTGAGTATAATCTTTGTTTCCTTTTCTTTTATTTTTTAATTAGGTGTCCCAATATCAGGCTTCCAGGTGGAAGCGGTGGGTGGAGTAATACTGAACCTTCTGGAAGATGTTAGTAGTTGGGAGCCTGGAGACCGGATTGTGGTTGCGAGCACAGACTATTCGATGTATCAGACAGAGGAATTCACCCTCCTTCCCTGCACAGAGTGTACCAAGCATCAGGTTAAAGTCAAAGGTATGAGAGCAGTCACCACCTGAAGATCTGTGTGGAGTATGTGTTTGCTGCTGGACAAGCCCTTGCAGTGTCAGCAGTAAAAAGCAGCCTTTTCTCGAATTGCTGTATGTCTTTGTTACCACATACACAGATGTCTAATTCTCCTTGTTATAAAATGACTCTGTATGTCCGGTCTGTCTCACAGCTCACCATGCTAACTTTTCTTTCACATTTCTTGCCTCATTGAATACCTTATTTTTTTTTCCAGTAGGGTTAGGCTTGTTTTTCTTCCTTGGCTCCTTTCTGTCTTTTCATATGCTTGAATAGGTGTTGTGGTCATTTCTTGTTTCTCTTGCCTTTAGTGGCACTGTCATCCTTTGAACTGGTATCAATATAATCTTTTTCTGTTGTTACTAAAAAAGTAGAAATGAAAACAGGAAGGAAAAAAGAAAATTGCAATCTTTGAACCCGTACCTTTTTTTTCCCCTTTCCCTCAGTCTCCTTTTTACCACCTCACCAACAAAATGGTTATAAAATAAGTGGTGGCCCTTCCAAGATTCTGCTCTCACAGGATATCCCTGAGTAGGTGCAATCTGTTTTTCCTTTGGGTGTGATGCACAAGTAAATGGTCATGCGTGTTGTTGACCATTTCCTTTTTATTATCTGAGTCATTCTGCTTGACATCACAAGAGCCTCCCATGGGACTGGCTTGCCAGCTATGCTGGCGTCTCTGTTTTCCTTCTGCTGCTCCACACCTGCTCCATGGTACCACCCTCTCCCTTGGTGTCCTCCAGCTTCTGGTCTGGAGCTTCCCTTCTTGTTCCTGATGGGCTTCAGCATCAGTCCTTAGCACAAACTAACAAGTACTGTTCTGCAGTGTTAGTTTGCAGCAGCTCATGGGTGCTCTTCTCAGTCTGGTTTTGTCCCATTAATTTCTGCACAGTGCAACTTCGTCTTCTTCAGAGTGCTCTTCATCATACTGGGAAGTTCTCAGTCAGCACCCTCAGATTTCCCTGTACACCTCTGCCTTAAGGGACTGCCAGTCTGGCTGTCCTGCTGACAGTGAAATTTGCTTCTCTCACATTTGTTAGCATGCGTCATGCATGTTGTACTACACTGAGAAATCTCAAGTGTGAGGAAAGCATATCCACGTTTACGTGATCGCGCCATCAGAGAATACCAGTTTGAGTCAAGCTGCAGAGCTAACTTAGTGCTATTGAACATACTGTTTCCTGGGCTTTGTTCTTAAGTGTCATGTGGTGTGTTTTATTGGGCACAGTGTTTTAAAGAGCAAACTTAGCTGAAAGGTTGCAGTATGAAGTTTAAGTTTCTTGTCACCACTGAGTAGTGTGTGTGTAGACTCTGTTTCATCTTGGAATCATGTGCTGGGAAAAAGCAGCTGCTTTTAAAGGTTAAAAAAATCTCATTTTCACAAGATGTAGTGTAAAACACAGAATCTTGGCTTTTTTTTTTTTGAAAGTAAATCCTAACTAAAAAGATATTAAAGGAGTTGAACTTAGAGCCACCTTTCCCATTTGGAGTTCTTTGCCACCCTCAATGTAGTTTTCTTTGTCATAGTAATGAATACAGTTTAAAAAATCCACATGCCACCCTACATATTTGTTCCACAAAGAATGGATTTTCTCTGTAATGGTAAACTTGACATGCTGATGAACACATAATCCTTTGAAATTATTTCTTGCATTGTTTTACTAGGTTTTTTGCTGGTTTTATCTTTATGTAGTAGGAAAACCAAAAAGTTGTAGGAGCCCTGGTTGCTCTTTCTGTGCTTGATTTCTTGAGTTTCTAGTCAAATATAGGGGAAAACAATAGGCAAGCCGTTAGGGGGAGAAGTGCAGTCCCATTTACAGATGTCTCTTGTCTTTTTAAATCCTCAGAAGCAGATATAGTGTTGGTGTAACTCTTAGTTCTGCTTCATGTTGTGGTAGTTTTTTTTTTAAGGAGGGATAGTGATAATCTGTATTCAGGATATCAATAAATGCATAAATGCATTTTTTAAGGTTTACAGAACCAGATAATTTTCTTACTTTCAATGAGAAATTGATTGGGTTTTTGAAGACAGGTGTAAAACCAGACTGGTCTTCTTTTCATCATTTCCTTTTTCTTAGGTAGCTGTTCTGAAGATACATAAAGAGGAAATTTAGTTAGGAAAGCAAGTCCTTTTTTCTTTTAGGAGGAGATCAATACAGCATTTTCAAACAGTGTTTTGGCTTCACTTTCTGGTTCCTAATTTGTCTTTGAAACAGATTAAGCAGCCAGCATATTTTTTTCTTTTAAAGCAAGTCTGCATCTGTGTTTCACTAAAAGTTTGATACATTGGATTAATAAATTCTTCTTTGTTTTTTCCCATTCTGTTTACAAACGATTGGACTGAAACTATAAGATGCACTTGCAAATAAAATGTTGATATTTTTTGAGGATTGATTTCTTATTAAAATGAAAAATACATCTACTATAAGAAAAGCTAAGAGAGACCAGCATGTTAAGGAAGAGAAATGCATAGGTTTTGTTGCTGTGGTTATCTTTCTTATTTGTGTAAGTTGATTCTGGTTTTAATCAGTGGTGCCTTTTTTCTTTTTTTTTTTTTCCCTCCTGCTTCGGAATTTGTTGTTGAACAGAAAATCCTCAGTTTCCTCATGTTGGAGAAGTAATTGATGGAGTGGACATGAGAGCAGAAGTTGGAGTTCTTACAAGAAACATCCTAATAAAGGGGGAGACAGAAAATACCTGCTATCGTGAAAAGGAGTGTCAGTTCTTCAGTTACGATACATTTGGTGGACATATCAAGGTTTGAAAGACATTTTAAATTAACTTTCTGTCATATAAAGGCATATTAAGGACAAAAAGATTAATGTTTAACTTCGACAGATTAAAAAACTTAAAGAACATTGGTTCATTCAGTTGCTTTTTATGGAAATTACTTCATTCTCATCTTTACCCAGATTAGATTTAACTCCTCAAGACTGAATCTGCAAAATTAAAGGAAGGGATATAATGCTCAAACTGTTATAGAAACATCCAGCAGGTACTGTAACATTGGGATTGAACAAGTGACATCCATGCATGTGCATCCTATAACATTACAGAATAAAACTTGACCTCCCTGGCATTTCTCTTCCTTCGTTTCACTGCCCTTGTACCTCCCCAGGTGATGAGCATTGAATCCTAATTCAGATTTCCCATCTGAACCTGAGCACTGTAGAGGCATAGGGGGGGAAGAAACTCACTTGTACTATGGGGTTTTATATTTAGTTTCTTAGAAGTCTGAAAGTACTAAGACTCTATAAAGGAAACTGCTTCAAATTTCTTGTATTATGAATAAACAAACCTAGGAGAATGGAGTGTTCTAGAAACTAGTATTTAAACTGGTGTTCAATTACATTTTTAGATTAAAGATTTGAGCAGCAGTGCTTCAGTGATACCAGAGAAGTTTGAGGCCTCAAATTTTAATTGCAAATATATTTGTGTTCATTATGTGGTCAACACAGTTTAAATCTCTTTCTAATGTATTTGGATACAGATTTTAATTTCATAGTGGTGGTCATAATAGTGGGAAGAAAATAAGCCCCATTCTTACTATGTGGCTGCTTTTGTTTTGTGGAAGAAGTTAGGTGGACTCCAGATGTCAAGGGTTCAAGATAATGTAATGAAAGAAGATAATGACAAGCTGTGAATTTTGCTAAGTGTGACCGAAGTGTAAATAAGCAGACATTCAGTTGTCTGGAAGGTAGAAAAGAGAACAAACATTTTGACTCATCAAAGTTAAGTTGTTCCCAGGAGACTGAGTAGCGAGTGTCTGCTGCCAAACCTAGACTTCAGCACTGAGAGTATTTTTGGTTTATGCTAATCTTATCTGCTCAAGCAGAGGGATCCTAGATGTTAAGAAATGTAATAGCTTTTGAACACCCTGAATTTCCTACTGGTCACTAGGTCGGTAGCTTAAAGGGGGCTTAGTAGCAATGAGGAGAGGCAGTGGTTTGCAGTTTTGGTGCTTCTCAGTAGTAAAGAACTAGAGATTAAGGATTCCTAAAAGGCCAGGTTTTGACCATCCCTCTGTATGTTAGGTAAGCAGACTCTAAGGGTTCAATTAGAGAAGGAGGAAAAAACAGTACTGATTTCCCTATGAAAATGGATATTTTTGATAAATACTCAGTACAGCTAAATTAATGAAATGAAGTTACAAGAAAGAAAGTAGGGTTTGTTTTTTTTGGTTTCTGGGTTTTTTTGTTTGGTTTTAACTCAGGTTAGCTCCTTGCAATTTAGCTGTTGCATTTGGTTTATGCTTTCATAGCAGGTTAGGTGGAAGAAAATACTTTCCTGCATTACTGATACAACCACATTATGACTTTACTTTGTACATAGTAACACTACTGTGAAGTTGTATGATTGTGAGGATTATTTCATATATTCCTTAGTAAAGACATTTCTCGGGAGTGCAGTGTCCAGTTTTGAGTTCTCATTGCAATGAAAACGTAGATGCACTGGTCTGAGTCCTGGAAAGGTGGTGTGGCAGTGTGTGATGATGAGTGATGGGCAGTTGAGAGGAGAGATCTTCGTGCTGTCTTCAGGTACTGGAGAGGGTTCAGTGTGGTTACAGCAGTTCTTGGAGGTGCACAGCAAGAGGACAAGAGGCAATGGAACCAGGCTTAAAGAAGGCAAATAATGCTCACATACTGGGAAAATGAAAGGGTGGAACCAATTGGTATCATGAGCATCTCTGTGACTGGAGGTATTCTCTGAGCACTGTCTTATGAAGCTGACCCAGCACCAAGCTTTCAACTGGGCTAGGTATCTCAACAGGTTCCTTTGAATCTGCATAATTCTGTGGGTTTTATTCAGCTAAGCCTGTCCCAGATGGACAGTGCTGGGGCGCCTTATTTACTGACACACCCAGATAAGGGTGACTTCTGTTTGGTTGGACAGTACATGGAAGAATATTTAATATGACACCCGGTAAAGACCAAACAGTAATTTGGCAATATTTCTGGTGAAAGTTCCTCTGTTGTAGCCACATAGAGATTTAAATTTTGAAATCATATGTGAAGGATACAGTTTTATAAGGCTTCTTGTAGAGCAAGACAGTAATGCTTGTTATAACTTGTATGAAGTTGCTACAGGCCAGCAAAATAAATCTATCTTCTGTACATCTGGGGTAGATGATGTATTGACTTAAAATTTCCATTGATTAAAAAGCAAATTGGTTTTTCCCTCTGGACTTAATTTTTTTAGATTTTGAAGAATTTTACATCTGTTCACCTTTCCTATGTGGAATTGAATCAAATGGGCCAGCAGCAGATTGGAAGTTATCCTGTTCACTTTCACCTTTGTGGGGATGTGGATGAAAAAGGAGGATATACTTTTAAAACTTATCTGGAAGGTCTTTCCATTCATCACTGTTTTTCCAGATGTGTGACTGTTCATGCAACTAATGGCTTGCTGGTAGGTGCACAGAGAGTAAAACCTATTAGGTTGGAATAAATATTATAAAGAGCATTTAGATGCCAAAATAATCCCATCTCTTATGCAAATCCAATGCTCAGCAATGATTTTCTTATTTCAGTGGATAAATAATTTACTACAAATAGTAATTCTATTCAATTCTACTACAAATAGTAATTCAATTCTCATCGTTCTGGTTTTTTGAGATTCTTACAGCAGCCAACTGTAAAACAGCTGCAAGGCAGCTAAACTCTCCAGACAGCACTGTGTTTGTAAGGGGTGAATAAAACTATGTGCTTGAATCATCTGAGCTGCTGCTACAGACGCTTTACTCTGCAGCTGTGCCAAGATAGTAAAACTTAGATGGTATTTGTCAAATAAATCTCAGTAAATGCTGTTACTACTGACATAATGAACTTGTATTTCTACAGATAAAGGACACCATTGGCTATGACACACTAGGTCACTGTTTCTTCATAGAAGATGGCATTGAGCAGAGGAATACTTTGTTCCACAACCTTGGGCTAGTCACAAAACCAGGCACTCTTCTACCTACAGACAGAAACAGCAGTATGTGTATTGGGATTAGGGATAAGGTATATGGAAGTTATGTCCCAGTGCCAGCCACAGATTGCATGTGAGTATGTCATGATGAAAAAGTAAAATGCAGCCAGCTGTAGCAGTTAAAGTGCTGATGATCTTTTGACAAAGTACAGGTGGAAACATTTTTATCTATAATTTAATGAATGTAGTTCATATAGTACTGCTGTTTAAAAAATAGCAATAAAAAATAACACTTAGACTTCTATTAAAGAAAAAAAAATATTTTATGGGAGCATTGTTGTTTCTTGTGATACTTGGGACCTTAGAAGTCTGTTGAGCACTTCACTACTGCGTAAATGTATGCATATTCTGAAGTTGTCACCACTATTTTTTCTGAATGCTACTTGTTTCTTGCGAAAGCTTCTTAAAACAGTTTATCATTGCATGGGATAACTGTACAACATTAAAATACAGTACTGTCCACTGAACTAAAAAAAAAGGTATTTTTGACTTCTAGATGTGGAAGGTTTTGTGATTTGTATTTTGCATGCAAAGTAGTTCCTTCATCAGTTTACCTTTTTCTGATGATGTTAAAAAGGGAAGATATTTCTGTTGGAGATAGATATTTTCTTTAGTAACTAGTTTCTAAATAATATTTCAGGGCCGTTTCAACATTCTGGATTTCTCATCCCAACAATCATCTTATAAATAATGCAGCAGCAGGCTCACAGGTAAGGCATCTGGGTGTAATTCATGACAAACTACTTATGTCACTGGCATTTGTAAAATCTGTAAAATTTACACTGCCAGATATACGTATATTTTCTTTTTATATATATGCCTCTTTTTATGTTTGGCGGCATATTGCCATTGAAAGTGCAGGGTATAGGGTGTGCATTTAAATGACACCAAAAATCTTTGTTGTGGCTGCAACAGAGGAGGTCTTCTGTATTTAATAGACCTGACAGTAGTGTCAATGTAGAAATGTAGTAGTGTCTGTGTAAAAATCCTTTTATTTTCACAGAATCAGTGCATTTCATATTAAGTCGTCTGTATTTTCTGTAGGTTGTCATGAGTTTAGTGACAGCTCTGCAAGACCTGTAGTGGCTGGAATAAAAAATTGCTAGGTGTTCATTGTGTAAGAAACAGCTAAAATGCTTCTTTTCTGTCAGTGGTTAGGTAATTGTTTTCAGCCAGTGACTGCTGATAGGCTTTTGCTTGTTCTGAACCTTATATTAGTGCAAATAATCTTCTCATAGCTGCCCGTGATATAAAGATCTGTACATACTGTGGAGGAGGGAGCTGGAGTCTATTTTATGTTGTATGAGAGGCTGAGAAATGTAAGGTTTTTAATTGGATTTTTCTGAAGAGATCAATGGAAATGGAAAACAGGAAAGGTTGTTGATTGTTGTTGCAAAGGCTCTGGTGTTGGAAGAATATGAGCCTGTGTGTTTTTAACCACAGAAAACATTTATCTATAAATGATAACATTTATGTAAGTAAATTATTTATTTTTTAGCAGGTAACTGCTATTAGTAAATAGAATAGGATTCAAAATACTTAGCTGAATTTAAATATCTGGAGTAATAAAAAGGTCAGAAAATTTTGTTCTGTTTTTTGTGTGGTCTAATTCTTGTTGCTTTTACTGTAGTGGGTTTGCTTCTGTTTGGTTTTTTGACTGTCTATCACTAGGAGGGATCTGGACTCACCTCCCAAATTAAACCAGTTCTTTTTTGTCCAACACAATGTCTTTCTGTTTTGCCTATTTTGTGTAATATACCTAGTTTAGGCTTTGCAGGCTAGGTTAAACAGCCTTCATTTGCTTCTCTGGTGCTTAAGTCCTGTAAAGTCTTTTTCTGCCTGTGTAGCTCATCCCAGTAGATATTACTTGCTTTTGTTAGCAGGATGTGTCTGACTGGAGCATACATTTGTGTCTTAAAAAGTTCAGCCTCTCTGATGTACATCCCTTGCATGGATGTAAACATATTAGTATAAAGGGACCACAGCTTATTGTTTCAGAAATAGAATAATTCAACTGTGTTCATACAGACTCGGCACTATGGAACTTTTTCTGGTATAAACTAGAGCAATTCACAGCCAAATAATTCCATTCCTCCCCAAGATCCTTAATTATGCAGTGAAACCTATTGAAAGGCTCTACAGGCAGTAGATGTTTCTTTTGTTTTGGTGTGTATGAGAGAGAAGGGAAAAAAAACCCAACCTTTTTCATATTTCTGAATGCTTTCAGATGCTTAAGAAGCTTTTAAGTTTATCTAAATCTATTTTCAAGCATGAGGGGGTTTTTTGGGTAAAATTTGAGTCTGCCAAACACAGAGCTGTACTTAATTATATGTGAGGTAAGATTTTGGTATTTTTATTAATGGAACATCCATATTTGCTTTGTAATGGTTAATCACCAGAAATGTCAGTGCATAATCATTACACACTGGGATGGGAACATTACTGTAAAGTAGAATTTCCAGCACTCCTTGGAAAATTATTATATTCTTGGAGTGAAATGCATGAAATCTTTTAAGCCAGGGTGAATTGGGTTTATCCATGATTCTTGAAAAAGGTTGATGGCTGTTTTTCATGAGATGGAGCACCCAAAGTTTCTTTAGCTACCGTTTAATTCTTTAATGTGGCTTGTGGGGTGATTCTTCTTTTTTTTAAGGGCACACGGCCAATGATCAGGCAAAAGTTTTGATGTCAGTAGATGTCTCCAATGCAGATCTTGTCATGATGCCACCTCTTGCAAATGCAGATGTAGTTGAGAGGGAAGTTTTGTGGGTTTCATTTAGCAGATAAATCCAGTTTCTTTAAGAGCTGAGATATTAAAGAATTATAGAAAATGAACAGACTAAAATTATTACTGCATGTCATTGGCACAGTGCCCCGAACTGGCCAGATTTCTTGATGTGCTTTTTTTTTCTGTCTACTGAAAGCTCTTGAGGGGTTTTTTGGCTGTGCCATTTAAATTTTGATGGGAGCAGAGATGAATCAACTTTAACGGACTGAAAGAGCAAAGATAGGAGGAATGATTTTGAGTATCTTACTGTGAATAGGATTATCTACTAGTAAAGGAAAATCTAGTGTGTGGGATGACATAACTAAAATGCAGAAGTTACATGAATTTGAACACTTTTCTACTTTGAAATATTAAAACATCTAAAATATGTGGTGTTGAATGGTTCACTAAGAAGCAAAACACTTTTTAGTTGATATTGTCCACTAGAATGTAGCCTTATTTGCAAAATCTCACGTTTTCACTGATTAAATTTTTGTTAGGAGTCTTTTTTATAAAATACATATCAGCACCAATAGTAGTATCAGAATCACTTATAAGTAATATTATTCTCTCATTACTTGCAGGATGCTGGAATATGGTATTTGTTCCACAGGGTTGCTACAGGAGATTCTCATAGTCTAGCCATCGAAACCAAATCAGAGCTTACACCCCTAGGAATCTTCTATAACAACAGGGTTCATTCTAATTTTAAGGTAATGTAGTATGTTATTAAAAAACAGGTGAAGTTTTTATCTCTCAGTATTCTATATTACAACCTGTCTGTTTGCATTTTAAGCTGGGTAGGAGATTGTTCTACAGTAGAGTTCAAACACAGCACAAAATCCAATGTATAATCAGCATGGGTATATTTTTTAGTTGCATTTTGGATATTCAGTGCTTCAGAGCCTAGTAAGATACAAACAACTAAAATAAATTAATCCTTCTAATAAAATACTTTTTCCAGAAGCATTTCAGATCCTACTGTTTACAGCTTTGTTTCCTACTCTGAAGAACGCTGACCCTCAAAGAATCAAGTTTATTATAGCAGTGGTTCATCTAATAGCTTGCTGGAGTTGCTACAGTTTATTTTTCTGAGTCTCAGGTGTTTGCACATGGTGGCGCAATTTTGGCTAGAGATTAAGGTTTAATATTGCTTCAGGAGCTCACTTATTTGCAACAGTTTTCTTATGAAGTTCTCAGCCTGCAGTCGTTGAGGAGTGTTCTGTTAGTATGACTTCTAAACCTTTTCCACATCTCAGCGAAAGTTTCACTTCAGCTGAAATCCTTAAAGTATTTCATTTGGAATCTAGCTGCTGTGTGTATGTATAAATATGACATTTACAAACCACCTAATTCTAAATAATTACTTGTGTTTGTTTGCTGCATGAGATTCTCATAGTTTTAACAACTGAAACCTCATAAAATCATTATTGGATTTTTTTTGCCAAGTGAAACTGATTTTGCCTTACAGTTGTCTGGGATACTAAGAAATGCAGTGTTTGATGGAAGTTGTGTTAATATTGTTTTTGGGACTGTAGGGTATTTTATTCAGATTGGAATTAGAGCATGCTGAAACAAAAGTGCATTGTGAAGAAAAGATTGAAAAGATTTTCACCTGTATAGCTATTATCATCTTTAAACAAGGGTAGCAATTTGTGTGCTAAAGTTCCATGTTGAAGGAGAGCTCCACTAGCAGATCTGAGAATCTGCTTGTGTATAAGACTCAGTTGTAATCCTGATTTGGATCACAGGTGAAAGTAGTCACAGGTATTTGTAAGTAATTCAGGTAAAAGAGCACAAATGCTTCCTCACACTTATTTTCTCAAGTAATTTATTTCATACTGCATTATTCAAGCTTATTACTGCATGGATCAAAATTATCTTTTATGGTAAAGGTAGTTTAGTTTTAAAGTGAAACACAAAGGATTTTTCACAGTGGGTTTTGGGGTTTCTTTTCCATTTATGAGAATAATTTGAACTCACCACAGGATTGGCTGATTTTCCAGCATCTGGTAATGTGGAAGAAATCTGAAGTGAACTTAGAAAATTTTCCATTGCCTTTTTTTTAAAATCACAAATAATTGGTATAATTTTAGCACTGACTGGTTTATTATATTAATTAGCTTGTTTTCCATTAGAGAATATGCCGATTTAAGCCAAATGGAAAGATCTAAGAGTTTCTAATATATGTATAGAATGCAATGCCTAAATTTTAAAAATTTCATTTTTACTCTATCTTAAATTTTGGATATTATGAATTTTCTTTTCTTGCTTATTTCAGGCCGGTTTGTTCATTGATAAGGGTGTTAAAACAACTAATGCTAGTGCTGATGATCCCAGAGAATATCTCTGTTTGGACAACAATGCAAGGTAAAGGATATTTTCTTTCAAGTGGGTGAAAAGTGGCAAAGTTTTGAGACTGCTCTTATATCCAATGGGAAAAACTCTTTTAAAACAATAAAATAATTTATAAATTATAACCAAGCAGTAAGTTCATATGTATTCTTTTCCTTCATTTATTAATCTGTTTTGGGAACAACGGAGATGGTGTCTCTTAAAGGATTTGGGTTTCTTCTGAGCTTTTGCTCAGGATAGTTTCCATCCTCTTAGAGGACACCATTTTAAACATGCTCTACTGCCATGCTTAAAATGTTTTCTGGAATTGCTGCTGATAGGAAAATATTCCTTTAAAATCTAATCTTTTTATTTGTAAATGAGTTTTAACTAATTGTTAGAAAAAGGCTTCAGTAGTGCACCTTTCCTACTGCTGAATGTTTCTGCTGTTCCTTCTAGACTTGGAAGTCATAGCTCGGTAGTACAGTTCTACTGAAGGCTCTTTGCAGAGGTGGTACAATCAACCACATTTTCTTCAGTTTACAAAGTGAGAGAAGGTAATGGAGAGTCTAGGAAAGTTCCAGGTTATACTGTACCTGCTTAGTCTTGTCCTGAACTTCAATAAAATAGCCTGGGATACTGGTTATATGAATATTGGATAACTGTATCTGTCAACATTTTATTGTGTTAACTGAGTATTAGCACGGAAAATATGGTTCATAGATTCTTTATTGTCAATCGACCTATGTTTTAAGACAAAGAAAGTTAAATGACTGCTACAAATGCAAAGAGGAAAGTTCCAAATTTTGATGATACTCAGTACTTCATAATTTGGAAATGAACCTGCTAGTTCCATGTTTTGACAGAAAATCCATATGACCCTTGCGGTTTACCTCAGTTGTAACAGGTAATTGAGAGGAACTTGAGAGGGGCAAGATGCCCTCTGAGAGCCTGTAGTGTGTTGAGGATGCAAGAAACTCAGTGCACAAAATGGGGTTGTGTTTCACAGCAGAAAGAAAAGGAATGAGATGCTGCATAACTGTGTGAGGTCCCTAATCGTTGTACATGGAACCAGACTGGAGATATTTAAATGTTATTTGAGAAGACTGAGTCTATCAAAACCTAGCATTTACTTATCTTCTCATTTCTCCCTTGGATGGGGAGGGGGCAGATCCAAATCTCAACAAAAGAGTATCAGGTGATTGGGATAACAGACATAGGTATCTTTACCCGCTCAAAATGCCTGTTTGCAGTTTTTTAAAGTGTATTACTTTTTGTCTGGGGTCCTGGGGGTAATCAAGTGAAAATGTCACCAGTTCTTAATCAGACTGTTTCTTCCTACTATTTAAACTAGATTCTGGTCATAATTTACTGTACAAGACCATCTTGGTAGCAGTGCAATGAAAAAAAACCCTCAGGCATGCCCAAAGAAGCAGCATTGCTGTATGTCAGAAAAGCTTGAAACATTTGAAGGATCAGTTAGAAAAATGTCCAGACTGTTTTAGCATAACTAATGTCAGGTGTGTGTGTCCTTCCAAGGAGTTTATAATTCCCTTCTTCAAACTTTCACATTAATGCTTCACTACAAGTGGGGAGGGCAGAAGGAAAAGGGGGATAAAAGTAGGCTAAAGGCAGCTAAAGAAACTTAGAGAGACTGAGCCTGTGAGAATTACTGGAAAAGAGGTGTTTCGCTTTCCCTGCTTCATGGTACCCCAGATGCTTTTCTAGTAATAGTGAGGACCAGAGATGTACCTGCTTTTAGCTTCTTTCATTCCAAACATTAAGCAGAGTGAAATTTGCCCATCAGATGATTGTTTGTCTTTCAGGTTCACTCAGCACAACATATATGGCACATGTAAAATAAAAAGTTTCCTTGTACTAAGTGTTTATCTCTCACAGGTTTCGACCTCATCAAGATGCAGACCCTGAAAAGCCCCGAGTTGCTGCCCTGATTGACAGATTAATCTCTTTCAAAAACAATGATCATGGAGCCTGGGTCAGGGGAGGGGATATCCTCATTCAGAACTCTGGGTAGGTATTTGGAAGCAAATAGCTGCATGCTGTTTTCTCTGAGGCTTTGTTTATGAAAGTGCATTACAACAGGGTTATTGGAGAGGATTGATGGTTAATTTTAGGTACTTCTCAGTATGACCAGCTCTCATACCATCCCACAATTTCAAATATGCAAGTTTATATGTGATTTAGATGAGCACCTGCCTTAAACAGCAAAAAAACCAGCTGTAGTAAAAAGAAGCCTGAGAGTTGGTAGAGACAGAAAATTCAGACTGGGATTTCTGTTGTCTTCCTGAAGCTCTCAAGTCCTGTTTAAAATGTGTAGAAAATTATTTTACTACTTTTTAACAAGAATGCTTTTAGAAAAGTTAACTGTGCGGTGGTTATGTGTTTCATTAATAGAAAAATTCAAGCTTTTTTCAGTGCATAGCAGGATGTGCTCTTGCATTAACCAATTGTAGGATAATTCAGAAAAAAACAACTGATGTTTTGGACTTTCTTGTAGGTTTGCAGACAATGGAATAGGTTTGACATTTGCGAGGTGAGTACTTTTTTAATAATTTCTGTATTTCCTTGCGTAGAAGCTTAGAAAATCTACATGTATGTATTGAAATTAATAGGTATGCTTTCATAAGGCTGCAGTTTTTGTTTGGGGCCTGGTTATATTCCCAGTCATGCAGACGATGTCATAGAAGCTGTAAACTGGCACAGCTGCCAAAGTTTCTGCTTTAGTTCAGCCTGTGCTTGGTTTATACCACAGCTTGTTGCCTCTTTACCAGAAAGGTATACTTATTGAGGTATTCTTGGTAGTGTATGATTCCTTAGGTGGTATTTTTGTCCTCCTGAACAGTTGAAAGTGTGTAATAGAAAAGAAAGGGGAGTGAGCATTTGGCAGGGGTAGAGTCTCTTTCTAATGAAGAATATCAAGAAACTTAGGTAGTGAACTGAAATTACTGCTGTTGAGATTATGACAAACTGGTTCTAGGACTGGAAAAGTGGGCTGTAAATAAAAAGATGCTCCACTACAAAGGGAGTTAGAAATTTTAATGTTTGAATCTGCTGAACATTTCAGTGAGTTAGCGTCTGTTAATGATAATGATTAAATCTATTGTTTTGTGTATTGTCCATGAAGTCTATACTACTTTGCTTGAGGAGGGCTGTTACAGAAGTAAAAGTGGTGTTATGGCTTGGTATAATCATCTGCTGGAGAGTCTTGGCTAAAGATTTGTCTTTGATGTATAGTGATGGGAGCTTCCCAAATGATGAAGGTGCCAGCCAGGAGGTATCAGAGTCGCTGTTCATAGGTGAGAGCAAGAATTACGGGTTTCAAGGTGGACAAAATAAATATGTGGGAACTGGAGGAATAGACAACAAGACCCGCACTCTGCCTAGAAATCGGTAAGTATGTCAAGAATGAAGGAAATAGAAATACAAGAAAAATTTGCTGTATCAGATGTAAAGACCCTTCTTGGTTGAGCTGTCAGAGATTAAGAGTCCATTGGAAGTGATGCTCTCTTTTTCTTTTTAATGCTTTGTGTGCAGCTGTGTCACTTTCACCTTTTTACTGAAGCAGGTTCATCTGATGCTTCCACAGGTTACTATTCTGTAGAAATTTAAGTTATCCTACTTAAATTGAACCTTAGACTTAAAAAGTGTTTGGGTCTAGAAGAGAGCTTTCGGGTAAGAGAATTTCAAAGGTCAGCTTGGGACTAGAGACTGCAGTTTGTCTGTGACAAATCACTATCTGTGACCACGATCCTTCTCTTTTCTCTTTGACTTGCACTGGTGCTTGTTTAACATAATACCAAGTCCTACCCTTACCACAGAATTAGGAAGAAGACTGTTTTGGTTTAAGCCCAGCTGGAAATTGAGCCCCATGTAGCCACTCCCCTTTGCCCAGCTCCTCAGGTGAGAAAGACAAAAGACAGAGATCTCAAGCTGATGCAAGTGTACTGGAAACAATGAGATTAAGAATATTAACAATAATAGTGACAATATTAATAACAAAAGTATACAAAACAAAGGTGATTTATGTGCAAAAAAAAAAAGCAAAATGCTCACCACTGAACCTGGCACTGGATAGCCCTCAAGACGAAGAACAAGATGGCCAAGAGACCATCAGCACCCCAGATGTTCTCCTGGTGGACAAATCCTCTGGCCAGGACTGGTGTTACCCCACTGCTTCCCCAGAAAAAGGAATGCTCTGCCTTCAGAAAATGAGAGACAGTCTCTTTCCCCCACTTCACAGCCATGATGTCAGTTGGTATCAAGTAGCACAATGTATTGGCCATGGCCACATGGCTGAAGGTTCTGTCCCCACACATCCTTGGCCAAGTAGGACAAAGGGTGAAGTGGGCCCCAGCCACCCTAGTTTTTTGCTGTTCAGCTATTTAAAGAGGGGAAATTAATGTGGTGGTGATATGAGGTATTCAGTCTTGTTGAGTGGAAATCACTGAACAGCTGAGGCTGGAAGGGGCCTCTGGAGGTCATCTTGTCCAACTCCCCTGCTCAAGAACTGTCACCTAGGGCTCAGGTTCCAGGACAATGTTCAGGTGTCTTTACTATATTTCCAAGGGTGAATTCTTCATACATTTCCTGGGCAACCTGTGCCAGTGACCAGTCACTCAGTGAAAGGTTTCTCCTGTTGTTTAGCAGGCACATCTTATTTTTCATCTTGTACACATTGCTCCTGGCCTTGTGACTGGGGAGTACCCTGGCTCTATCTTCTTTGCACCCTCCCTTCAGAAGATTGAGATTCCTGCCTGAGGCTTTTCTGCTGCTGGCTGAGCATGTCTCCTAGCGTTTCTTCCCATGAGACATGCTCCAGGGACTTACTGGAGCATCTCTCGTGGGAGAGCTCCATCTTTGTGGCCCTTTGCTGCACTTTCCAGTATCTTCATATCTGCCTTCGTACTGGGCACAAGCACTCCATATTGTTGTTTCACCAGTCCTGAAAAAATGGGAAGCATCACTTCCCTCAGTGAGCTGATAACACTTCTCACAGTGCAGCCCTGGATACTTTTTGCCTCTTTGTGGCAAGGGCACATTGTTTGGCTTATGGTTAGTTTTGCTTCCTCTAGGACCCATAGGTCCTTTTCACTGGCACAAGGAGTTGTTGCTCCCAATGTGCAAGACCTTGAGGTTCCCATCCACCCATTTGTCCAGCCTGTCAGGGTCTGGGTGGTAGCACAACCCTCTGCTGCATCAGCTGCTTCCCTCTGTGTTGTGCCCTCTGCAGACTTGGCCCATAGACTATACTTGGCCTAATCATCCAGATGACTAGTGAAAATAATGAGCAAGACTGGACTCAGTATTGACCCCTGGGGTACATCACCCATTATTGCTCACCAAGTAGACTTTATGCCATCACTTTCTGGGCCCAACCATTTGTCCTCTCATCCGGCCCATACTTCATGGGACACAGTGTCAAAAGTCTTACTGCAGTTTTGGTAGACCCTCGCCTCTGCTCTCCCACTGCTCTACCAGGCCAGTCATTTCATCACAGATGTTTATCAGCTTCTCCTTGGTGAATTCATGCTGATTATTCCTGATGATTTTCCAGTCCTCCAGGCACATGAAGTGGTTTCTAGGATTAGCTGCTCCATCATCTTCCTGGGGGTCAAGTTAAGCCTTACCAGCCTACCATTCTCTGTGTGCTCCTCGTCAAGTTAGAAATGACATTTGCTTTCTTCCAGTCTGCAGTCATTTCCAGTTACCATGAACAATCAAAGAGCAGGAGGTATTATTTTTCTGCTGTATTTCTCATATTGAAAAAGGGGTACATTTGCACATGGAGACTGATAGCTCTGCTAACAGGAAAATTTAGGAGCAGGGGATTTTTTGACTCATTAGAGAAGTGCAGAAACCATATTTCCTTTGCTAAATTCTATCTTGCGAGTTGTTCTGTAATGGTTACTTTATTGATTTCTGAGTTATTTGATACAGATTCAAGTGTACCGTGAATTTTGTTACAGGATGGTATAAATATTTGCTTGCATCAACAGGACATTTCCAATCAGAGGCTTTCAGATTTATGATGGACCTATTCACCTTACTAAGTGCACATTTAAAAACTTCATGCCAACTCTGGACAGATTTACCAGTGCAGTTGGATTCTTGATGAAAAATCCATGGCAGATGACTCCAAAAAATAACATTTCTCTTGTGAAGTTTCGTCCAAATGTAAGTTTACTACAAGTTTTCCTGAAGTCTTGCAAATGGTTTTTTTTCCCCTTGTATTTAACATACACAAACAAGAGTTGTAGGTCATCCTTTCTATGCATACCTACTTCAGAGTTTTTCTCCTAGCTGGAGGTCACACCTCCTTTGTCTCCTGACCAAAAAATCCAATACCAACAGAGATGTAGGATATGTTGCACTAAATGATTCATGGCTTGTGGTAAAGTTGAAAAGAAATTTTTATAAGATTTTTAAGGTTTGGTATATATCCTTAGTAATGTATTTTCTGCAGCAAATATTAACACTGTTCAGAAGCAAGAGCTGGGTTGAGCCTATTAGTCAAACCCAGCACATCTGCTTTGCAAGATTCTGCTATCCTTGCTGTAAAGTTTTTAATCAGCTTTGTCAAATTCCTGTGTTTCTGCACATGTGCAAATGTAGGTCTGTGTTTCAGCCTCAGGAAAAACAAAAACTTCTATTGTTCTTGACAGGTTTCTTTGAAAGCCTTCTTTGGGAAGCCTGGTCCCTGGTTTGAAGAAGGAGATCTGGATGGTGACAAGAACTCAATATTTCATGATCTAGATGGCTCAGTGACTGACTACAGGGATACCTATGTGGGCCGAATGGATAATTACTTGATTCAACACCCCAAATGCATTAACATCACAGAATGGAGTGGAGTGGTTTGCAGTGGGAACTATGCACAGGCTAGTACTTTTGTTTTTCTGTTTGGGGCAAATGTATAGTATGAACTACTTGTGGAGTCAGGTAGTGTAACAAATAAAAAATTACCTGTCTTTGGATTTCAAAATTTTTTGACTTTTAAAGATACTTCTATACATATCATACTTTTGAGCCAATTGTGTATACATCATGCTTCCTCTCAGCAGACTGAGGGTACAGTATCAGATGCTGCAAGATAAAACTAAATGTGTTTGCCAAGAATTCTGTGTTGCAGCTGTATCTGCTAAAACATCTTCGTTGAAGGTGTCTTCCACACAAGTTCTGTCTGCTTTTTTTCACAGAGTAGATTTTAAGGGGTTGTTTTGTTGGTTTGTTTTCTGGAGATGTTAAATAACACCTTCTGAATATGAGTCTTACAGGTTCCCATTCTGGTTCCTGCGCTGTGTGGCCAGGTGTTATAGCTAATTTTTTTTGTCCTTCATACCCTTTTTTGTCTGTAAGATGGGAAAAATCTATAATAGTTTTTAAAATAGGACTTTTATTCAGGATGGATTTGTGCATTATATAAGTCAGAACATCAGATTGCAGCATTTTGGTTAATAATGTCCTGATTGTGCTTCACTATTTGGTTTTCTTTTGCAAAAGAGACCAAATATTCCTATTTTCGCCCTCTTAAATATCATATAGGTTTATGTCCAAACCTGGAATGGACAGAATCTTTCCATGACTATTGTCCGAGATGAGTATCCAGCCAATCCCATGGTTCTTCGAGGTATTAATCAGAGAGCAGCTGCCTTTCAGCAGTACCAGCCAGTGGTGATGCTCCAAAAGGGCTATACAATACATTGGAATGGAAAAGCTCCAAATGTCACCTATCTGTATCTCATTAATTTCAACAAGTATGTTTATTTTCTTTTGAAATGTATGTCTATATCTTCTTTCTTATGGCTTTAATCCATAAGGCAATACTGAAGTTATGTCCTGCAAAATTATTGTGCATGAGTTTGCAATCATCTGGAAGAAGAGAGCTTGGGTTTGGTTTTTTTTTTTTTTATAGTTACAAATACAAAAGTGTGGGATTACACAACAGATCTGCATCTGAAGTTAAACACTTGTCCAGTATAGTGTCTTTAAGGAAAAGCCTTTGGAGATGATGATGTACTAATAGTGAAGTTGAGCAGAATTGCACTTGAATAGCTTGTCATACTTGATTTTGTTGGCAGATGAACTTATTTAATATCTGTGAAGTATATAATCAAATATATGCTGAGACAATCTTAATGTTACTAAAATGTTTAATGATAGGCTGTGCAGATTTGATCATCTAGTTGAGGGTTTAGGAGCTTTTTGTGTTCCTGTTTCTTTTTTTTTTTAATGATCTCTTTGCTCTGTAATGACGCCTAAACTGTTCCTGTGAGGACTCATACATTTGATATTGGTTGTAGGAACGACTGGATACGTGTTGGTCTTTGTTACCAACCAAAGACAGATTTTCTTATAGTGTTGGAAACCTTTCAAAGGCGGTCATCTGCTCTGTCAAGCAAGGTGGAGCGCTACACGCCTGTGTCTTCAATGATGGAGCTTGAAAAGAATAGATCAGACAAGAGGTTTTACTTTGACAACAGTACTGGGTAACTCTTGTCATTTGACTCTGCTAGAAGATGTTTAACTTTGAAATGTCCAGTTTGAAAGTGTTAAAAGCAACTGGTTGAGGCACCTGCCTAAGAGGAAAGCTGTTGAGAAGGACTCAAAAACTTTTTGGAAGAATGTTCATATGTCTTTGAATCTCTAAACTACCATGGTTGTCATTGAAATACTTTCCATGAGCACCACAGTGGCCAAAGATATTTCCTACCCCATGTCTGGGGAAAATATTACTATATTTTCAGTATTTCTGGTGTGCTGCACAGCAGTGCCTTTTAGGACTTAATTTCTTAGTCTTCAGAGAAATTGTCTGGTTTTTTGTTAAGCAGAAAATTCTATAAATTTCCAAGAGACTTTCTCTTCCAACATTTAAAAATTATATTTTTGAAAATCCTAATCTGTTTTCAGCTGTCTCAAAAGAACTTAGAAGTCCTAGTCGCTCTTTCAAAAGTACTTCTCACAGATGCCACTAAGATCCTTCTGAGAGGTTTTAGATATGATCAGCTTCCAGTAAATTAAGTCCTGTGTATATCAGTTGTGAGTTCTGCAAACATTGAGTCTAAATTTATGATTTGTTCTCTTATTTATTTTGTTCTGTTACCTGCTACTGTGCTTGTCTATAATAAATCCACAAGTGAATTGTGAAAATTCACAAATAAATTTTGAACAGACATTTTATGTTGCTTTATGTTGCTTTTTAGGGTGTAAGAGCTTTTCACCCTAAAATGCCTTTCCAGGCATTTGAAGTAGCACAACTGTATTGTTCAGTGTTGATGGGTAAAACTGAATATTTCTGCTGCATGTCTGCAAAGATCTATGAGCAAGGAAAAAATTCATGCTGAGCAATATGGTTTTTGTTTCCTGTAAGTCACTGATATGAGGACTGTTATTTCTTTACAAAGCATCTATGTTTATATTAATGTCTCCTTTGTGGGGAGTTATAGATAAGTTGCTAGGGATTTCCTAACTCTAGTGAACTGTAAATACCTTCAAACCTTTGGATAGTGGCGCACAAGTGAATACTGTAGTTTGTCTGCTTCTGAAAATCATGAAATATAGCTGCTAAGATTGAATATAAATACCTATATTTCACCAGTTAATTTAGATTGTTTTTCCCCTTTTTGTATAGATTACTGTTTTTATTTCTTCAAGCCAAATATAATAGGGATGGTCACAGTTATTGCTCATCTCAGGGATGTGAAAGGATCAAGATTGTGACCAAAGATTCATCAAAAGGGATAAGTAATTGCATGGCAAAAGCTTACCCAAAGTACTACCAAGTACCAACCGTCATAAAGCAGATGCCAGAAAAAACTACTGTACCATGTTCAAAATGTGGCACAACTCAGGTAAAATAAAATAAGCTAAAACTTTCTTGAATTGTAGGATTGGTGATGATGTCTACTCAATTTAAGTCCAAATTTCAGTCTTTCAGCACAGAATACTGCACTTACCAAATTACAGTGGTCAGCTTGTTAATCTTCTTGGACTCCTTGAAGGTTTGGAGTCTTTTCTGTAGCATGGTTTCAAGCAGTTTTCTTTCTTCTTTTGTACAACTCTTGCTCCAAGTGCTACAGAAGAGGGACATAGGTGGATTGATGTCTTGCGCTGCAGTATTGTCTGTGATACATGGAGAGCTTTGCTGCAGAGATCTACATGGCAAACCTCTCTGTTTGGATCTTTGCTTATTAACGTGAACTTGAAATTGTCTCAGCTATACAAGCTGAGAAAAATATTGAAATTAAGAGATAAAATAGGTTCCACTATGTATCATTATATTTATTAGGATTAGTAGTACCATAAATAATGCCATTGACAAATGGATGTATTTGCTTTGGAGCATGGGCTGTCTGTTGTAAACTGGCATGATAAAGTGTTGAAGAAACATTAATATGTGTACTTAACTGTTTTGTTTGATATCCAGATGGTGTTCACCAGTGACCCCCACAGAAACTACCTCCTTGTGCAGATTAATTCATCTGATGAAAAAGAGTCAAGCAGAGGCCAGCAAGCATTTATATATGTAAGTATTCTTTACGGTTTTCTTCTTAAATATTACTATAGCAGTATGTATTGTAGCAGTTGTACGGCTCTTCATATTGCAGATCTCAGTTTTCTTCACTTGAACGAAAAGATTGGTTCATTGTTTAAAAAATAAAGCCAAAAAGCTTATGTTTAAACATTAGAAAGTGAGACTTCAAAGCCCCACTTAATATCAGAGTTTAAAATGTTCAGTTTGTGTTTAAATCTGTGTGGGCATACATTTATGGCTGGTTTTGGAAATAAACGGAAGACATAAACGAAAAATTTGTTAGTTAAATCCATTTTGTTGAAATTGTCCTTGTGCAAGCAGATTAGTAAATTAGTGGAATGGGTCACATGAGCCATTAAGCTTTGCTGAAGTCCTCTAAATGGCAATTGCTAAAGAATCAGTAGATTTCTGTATTTGTTCAGGTGTGGCCCAAATAAGCTCAGTGATGTGATACTGTATAGCAAGTAGTTTAGTTTGACTTTTCCATTCAGATGCTGAAGTAGACTTGCACGTGAAGGTGAAGTACCACTTAATGGTACTTCCTTACATTCTGCAGTGTCATTGTTGACCTGGCTGAACCTTCAGTTATTCAGGTAGACAAATGGCACGTGAACAGATTGACCTTTGCAACTGCAAACTTCTCCAGGAATGTGTATGCCATATCCAAAGCAGCAGGAAGAAACTGGGCTGGAACTAACCAGCTGCAGGGATCAGTTGACTGTATTATTGTAAAGAAGTCCAGGGGATTCAGTGTCTTTTAGCTTACCAAAGCTGGAGCGATGACTGAGGCAGGTACTAAGTCACCTGGAATGTGCAATATTCCTGTAGAAGCTACAGGCTTAAGACTCCCATGCAATTTCAGAAGTCCCATTAAGCAGCATCCTTTCAAAGGAAAAACTGAAGAGTTGTTAGGGAGAAGCAAGTATTTGTAAGGAAATTACTGTGTCTAAACTAGAGTAAGATTGATTACCACTGAGTGCAGTAGAATTGCTGTTTGATTCATATTAACTTCCTTTTCTCTCTCTTTTTCTTCCCATTCAGGTCAATGACACCATGTTTTCCTTCAAGGGTAATGGAATACTTATTGTTGTAGTAGATGCCTGCACTGGCACAGTGTTGGGAAACAAATTATTTTCTGGAGTAGACATTAGGCATGTAGATGGATATTTAAAATCTGGAATTCCACAAAGGTATGTGCAATGACCAGTCATTTCCAGTATGTCCTGCAAGCTGTAACTCTGCTGTCTGACAAGGATTTAAATAATGACAAATAGATAATGATACCTGGGCACTGAAAGTGAACAAAACATATGTCTAAATTCAGGCAGAAAGGAGAAACAGAGGAGCAATTTATTGGACAGTGTATCCTTATTTAAGAAAACTAAGCAGATTTTGAGCACTTAAAATTGTTCTGGTGTTGCTTTTTTCCTCAAAAATAATTTTCTTTAACAAAACATCATGTAATAATGCTGCTTTGCTTAAAACAAGAATAACTTTTTGTTTAATAAGGACAGTGGTGAGGACTGTGTGAAAGATGTGATACTGTTTTCTCCCTATAGGGAGAAAGTTATTTATTACTAAGTAAAGATAGAGAGTTAGTGTCAGAAAATAAACAGTATTTTAATTTTCTAAATTTGGATCAATATCCAAACTTGATTTTTTTGATACAAAATTGTATCTAAATAACAATTTGATACAATTTGTACAAATTTGATACAAAACTGTATCTAAATAACATTTTCCAATGACTTTGAAGTTAAAGTCAATTTAAAACCAAGAAATTCTAAGTACTACTTTCGGAAATGCTTGACTATTTCCATGTCATAAGTATTCATAAGGAATTGGACACTGAGGGCAGTTAGCTGGAAGGGTGTGTAGCCAGAATATTAAAAAATGTGTTTATAATAGCTGCTGTGTCATGCTGTTCCTGTTGCAGGTCTATCATTCTGCTGAGCACAAGAGGTGATGTAGCAATTCCTAATAGTTTAGGTGAAGCCTTAATGTCCCTGGGGACAGCGAAACCACCTTATCTTCAGAGCAATGGTTGGTGGAAATGTTGCACGTTTCTTTGACACCACCTTGGTCTTTGTGTTTATATTGGCGTGGTGGGTTTCTTATGGGGTGTGTGAGAAGGATGCAGCTGGTGGAGGGTGGTTGCCAGTTTGCACTGGTGTGGCTGCTATGTGTCAGCTCTTGTTGAGCAGCCCTTTAGCAGATGGGGCAGAAAACCCCTTTAGCCCATTGTGTGACGCTTGTTTTAAACAGAGAAGTAACTAGCAGTTCTTTGTGCCTGTGGATCACACAAGAGTCCCAGGCTTTTTTCCTGTATTTTGTGCCTCACCCAGTAAATATATCTTTAAGCAATCTCCTGTGCCTGCCTAGTATTTCCTGTTCTAAAATAACTTGAAGCTAGGAATGAGAAACTATTGGTATTTTGAGGCATGATGAGTTTATAGGCCGCATGGGGTAGCTCTTATCTGTTCAGAGTGATGCCACAAGTTGTGGTTGAGAAAGCAGTTTTTGTAACTGTCCAATTAGCTGTGTTTTCAAATTACCCCTGTGATTTCAGGGTATTTAATACGAAATATTGAGACAGGAAATTGCAAATCATTATTTCTTTGTAAGGTGCATGTAAAGCTGAGAATGGATAAATGTCCGAATAATGTGGGGGAAAGAATTTTGCCTTTGCCTGCCTAACCAGTCTTGTATGATGCTGCAGTGAATTTAGCTGGTTTGGTAATGCTGAGCTTTTTCTGTCACAGGAAGCTTGGCCTTTCTGGGCTTCAGAGGAAACATTAAGCCATCCTGGATTAAGCTGTTTACCAGTCCTGCTGGGCATGGGCTCATTCAGATAGAAAAGTATATCCCTCTGCAACTGGAAGAGTATGGCTGTGCCAGAGCAGCTAAAAGCCGTCAGAAAGACCTCGAGCTTCTGAAGAAAGCTGCACGATCTCATTAAAGACTAAGATGTACATAAAATCTGGGGAAAAATGTGAACTAACTTATTTTTTAATTTATGGCATTTTAAACTATATTGTTATCCAAGTAAATCATGTTATTGTCTGAGAGATGTTTGCCAGCATTGACTGCTTGAATGCCAATCTGTGCACCTTCTAGTTGTACAAAATATTAAAGAATTTATTAGTATTTGTATAAACAGGTTTCAGAGATTTTTCAGATGTTTGTATTTACTGTAAACAAGTTCCTTCTGTTTAATACTCTTTTTGTATGTAAGAGGGTATTCATAAAAGCCTTAAGTTTTTAGTAACAGGTGTTGGAGCGCATTTTGGGTTACTTGAAAGATTAAGATCAATGCCTTCATAACCAGCTTGAATTGGTCATTATAACTTCAGCATTTTTCCCTCAGCTGTTTGGATGTTTCCATGGGAGTTTTTCTGTTAGCTCAGTTACATTCTCAGTCTGGTTTCCAACATCTTAAAACCCACTTTCCCCTATGCATGAGGCTGACTCAAGGGATTTTTAAGTGCAGTAAAAATTTTTGCTTTCCTGTGTGAAAGATGGAGGAAGGAATTCAAAGATCCAGCCTTGGGCTGGGTGAGGATTTTGTACCATTCAGTAGAGTTTTACAAGGCTTTGTGTACAAGTATGGCACACAGAGCAGGAAATTACTTCTGTTCTTTAGGATCACTGTTTATTATTCTCCCTAAATACACAGGTGTGTCTGTAAGAGTTACTTTAATAAACAGTCTAGAAGTTAAGGCTGCAGTCTAGAGTACAGCTTAACTTCAGCTTAGTCTTTGAAAGCTTTTAGCCAGAAGGGCAAAGCTGAGATACTGTTACTCTCAATTTGTTAGGAAACAAGGCTTCTACTCTTGCAGTGGTGGATTTTTTTGTTTTGTTTTGATTTTTAAATTTTTTTGTTGTTTTGGGGGTTTGTTTTGTTGTTTGTTTGGTTGGTGGTTTTGGGTTGTTTTTGTTTGTCTGTTTTTTGGTGTTGGTTTTTCTTTAATTATTTTAAGGCTATCTCAGCTTTAACTTCTAAGTGAATGGAAAGTGCTCTCAGTTCATTAAATCATACCTTCTGCCTTAACTTTAATTCTCTTAGTATACTCATCTTAATTCCTGTTGACTTTATATCAGGTCCATTGATTTAATCTGGTTTTGTTGCAATTATTTGTCTTTGCCAATAGTGTGAAAATCATTTAGAACAGCGGCACAGCTGCTCTTTTTCAGGATCTTTGTCTTTGAAATTAAATTTCAGAGACAGTAAAGATGCATTTCATAATAGGGAACAACAGGTGCCATAGGACTAAAATGTAACCCTAGTTCTAATAAAACTGACATATTTCCTTCTTGTATATGTTCTCATTCATTCGAGCTGGTATAATGTATCTACCATTCATAGATGCTTTGTGCTTTGAATTCAAAATAGAGTGGCTGTTGGAAATGAACTATGTGCCTGTCTTCTCCAAAGATGTTGAAAAACTGTGGGGATGTTTATTTGTGCTTTAAAGGAGAAGAGGCAGAATATCAAACATATTACTCTGTTCAATTAAAATATGCTACCTCAGTGCTGCAATTAAACTGCCTGGTCTAGGTGAGAAAGGAGGGGGTAAGGAGTATGACACGAGAGTTAACATATAGATGACCGATACTATTTTTATTGTAAAACCAAGCCAAATGGATGATTGTGTATTTTGCAGTTGTTTTGATGCACAGTTCTCTTGTTATGTTTAAAAGAAAAGTAATTTCTGTTAGGGGAAGCTGTGATAAATCTTTACGACTAACTGTAATGTTTGGTGTTATTAATGCAGGGCAGTGATGTAAATGCTCTGAGTGCAGTAGTGATAGTGTTTGGGGATTAAAATGGCTTTAAGGCTTCCTCTATTCTCATGCTCGGCAGAGAAATAGTGATGAGGTGGTGATCCTCACGCTTGTGAAGTTGGCCATTATTTATGATATTCTGCTGTTCTAAGCGTCTTGTAAAAATTGTCCTTGGAAGTGTCAAGGGTATTCTGATGTAGGGCTTATTGATGAACAATTGGACCTGAAGTTAAAGTGTTTGTCTTTTGTGTAAATTTAAACACTTGACAAATAGCATAAATAAATTTTTACATCTGACAAGGCAGTAAAATTATGGGTGTCTTCTGTTCTTGTATCAAGTAATTCTATAGTGTGTGCTGTGTCAATAATATAAACAATCTTATTTCAACACTGGTTTACTTGTGAAATTTGCGGAGTATATCCTACTCTTCATTCAGAGACAAGCTAGCAACTCTGGAAAGGAGACACTGATGGTGACTGAAATTATGGGTCTGTCTTGGAAGCCAGATATCTCAAAGCTGGTCTGAGCTGCTGAGTCTGCAGTCATATCAGCTCAGGGGAGCAAGGAGCAGCATTACTGACTCAGGGGCATCCTATCCATGTCTTTAACTACCTGGTGGGGAGTGAAGAAGGTGAGCACTGTTCTCAGTGGGGCCCAGTGGCAGAGAAAAAGAGTCTATGGGGACACATTGAAATGCAGGCAGTTCCACAAAAACAGAAGGAATGTTTTTATTGAGTAAGTGGTCAAGTACTGGAATTGATTGGCAGTGCACCTGTGGAGTATTTTTCTATGGAGGAGCAGCTTTAACTGACCCTGCTTTGGGACAGCAAGTGTCCTGGGCCCTCTCCAGTGGTGATTGCCAGCCAGGTGATGCTGCAATTGTGGGAAGTTAAGGCCACTGATGTACCTAAGCCTCTCTCTTCAAGTGCTTCTCTTCAAGTGTTGCAGCCTGCAAGGACTGAGCAAGACACTTCTCATGTCTAAAACACGGCGAGTCCCCAGACCCATTCCAAAAGGCATTGTAATTGCTTGTTCATGCTCAGGCTTTGTATACAAATAGATTGATTTCCATTCCTGGCTCAAATTATATCATCCTGCAGTAAAGAAATTTTAAAAATACCCAAAAACTAAGGAACTAATTTCTTGGAGCCATTAGCAGATTAAGTGTGCTATCAATAAGGCCCTGTCTCTGGCCAAAGGCACCACTGGAAATCCACTATATGAGGGACAAGAGACCCATCCCCAAAAAGCCAGGAGGATGGAAAGGACATGCTTAGGAGAATAGAGACTTAATTTTGTGTATTGTGGGACAGCAGTGACAGCTGAGGCCCCAGATAACTTCTGACCCAGGCCATGAGTTTCCTTTTCAGGACAAGTCACATAATTTCCTCTGCTTCCCCTCAAATCCTTTTCACCTTCTATAGGAAGGATGTAGAGCTAGGAATAGTAATCCTTCTCTGATGGAAAAGCTCAGTCAGCTGGGTTTGATGCTATCTGAATCTGTAGCTGCACTGGTCAGTGAAGGTCTTAGTGTTTGTCATGGTTGTATTTGTTTAAGGTAATTCTGATGTCACCTTAGTGCCAGAATATCTGTGTAAAGCAGTAACTTTTCCTACTTCAAAATGTGAGCTTTACCCAGTCATTATTTTTCTATGTCTTCTGGTCATACTTGTTCCAGAAGTTATGGGAAGGTTTTGACCCTTCCTCGAGTTCACAAATATATTTTTCTGTCTTAATGCCTTTTCTTTTCCCTGTTTCTTCAGCTAGTTAAAGTTCTAAAATAGTAATCAGTATTGAAGTGGAAAAGGCCACCTCTGGCTTGAGAAAATTTATGAGATTTTTAATTGTATGGCTGGAGACTACTGCAATTTTGCAGATCAAATTTGTACTACCAATTGTAACTTGCTAAATAAAAAAAAGGGCTTGTCTGGCCGCTTACTTGCATGACAGGGAGTCATGGGACCGGCAAGTCATAGAATTCCCTTTCAATTTTTTTTTCCATTATGAAATCCTGGTGTGGGGTGTAAGTAGTTTTTGGATATAATAGGAACAATTTTAGACGGAGAGGATACTACCACTACCTCCTAGTACCTGAAGGATTTTCAGGATGGCTGGAGAGGGACTTCTTATACGGGCCATGTGGTGATAGAACAAGGGGGAATGGCTTCAAACTGAAAGAGTGTGGCTTTAGGTCAGATATGAGAAAGAAACTCTTAACTGTGAAGATAGTGAGGCATAGGGAGAGGTCACCCAGAGAAGCTGTGGATGCCCTGTTCCTGGCAGTGTTCAAGGCCAGGCTGCATGGAGCTGTGGGCAGCCTGGTGTGGGGTAAGGTGTCCCTGCCCATGGCAGGGGGGTTAGAACTGGATGATCTTTAGGTCCCTTCCAACCCAAGCCATTCTATGAATCTGTGAATTTTGGGAGATAGCAATCTTGGGATCTTCTGAGATTAGTCTAGCCTTTTTGATACATCATCTTGTGCTTTTAACCCATGATGAAAAAATGCAGAGAAACTTTAGTTTTTCTTGAAAGGTTTGTAGCTGTCACGTTTGATATATTAGTGAGAAATTGGCATGGTCAGATCATGAGAAATTTCAAAGTAATCAGTCTGTATAAACTTTCTCCTTAAAGGTGAACTTTGAAACTTTTTCTATTTCTTTTGTATTTACAAATGCCAAGCAGACTTAACTGCTTTGCCTGGAGAGGGAATTCTTTGTTTCATCTTTTTCCAAGCTGAATAGGTTGACAGTTGAATATTCTAATTAATATTTTTTTGAGAAATTGTTCACAGAGCATACAAAGGCCTGACTTTATATATAGTTTATTCTAAATGGAGAATAAAAACAAAGTGGTATTTTGGGATTATTTTAATGTGTGCAATTATTCTATGTAGAAAAGTTCTTTGCTAGAGCTGCTATAAGCAAATGGAAACACAATAGTGTCTTTCCATGCAGCATTTCCAGTGAAATGCCTTTTTTCCCCCCATTTTTTTAACAGATACCCTAAAGTCAGTTCAGGGTGTGTTTTGTGTAATTGGTAGCTTTTGGGGATGGATCTCAGATGACATCATCTTTTTAATATCTGTGAAGTTCAAGAGCAGAAGATGGTTTATTCCATCTGTAGGGTGTGAACCATGATCTAATAGTTTTCCTTCAGCTCCAGTGCAAATGACTGGTGTATGTTCGTAGTAACAGCAAACAACACTGTAGTTCTCTGTGGTCTCATTTCTACTTCTGAAAAATTATTCTGTGATGAGCATCACTCAGTATTGCACGTTTCTGCTTTTTAATTTTTAATAGTGTAATGTAAATTTCCATATGCAGGATGTTTTGATTACGTTCTTCTTTTTAATGTTCTTCTATTGATATCAGGTTTTTCTGTCCTTCACTGCAGTGAAATACAATGTGTTAGAAAATATGAGTATCTACAATCCCATGAATCATAGCAGCATGCACAATTGCCGCTGGGTTGATTCTGCTAGCCAGCAGAAAACATACAGTGAGAACTCATTGTGAGGCTTTAATAGCTAAACATGGAAAAAAATGAAGATATAAGAAAAAGTTATTTGTAGTCTATATTCCCTATAAGCTGATCTCACATTTCTCTTTTTGCTTTGTACAGACACTCACAACTTTCTTCTCAGTGAGGTCTGGGATGCTACTCTGGTTAAGTATCTTATTCCCATAGAATTTTCCATTTCTGATATTTCCAATGTTTTGCCTGCAGATTTGTCTGAGTAGCTGCCAGTCCTTTCCATTAAATCTATTTATGAAGTTTCTTAGAGAGTAGGTTGGACCTCTCCTGTTGTCCCACCCTTTTTGAGTTCCAGGATGTAACCTGTCTCTTTGTGGTGGCACATCTCCTGCTGCCTCCTTGAGCTGTGCTGACTTCAGAAATGCCCATTAGGCCTTGGCCTTGATGTGGGAAATTACTGTGGCTAAAGCCAATTTTCTTGCAACCCTAAAAATATTGGTGCCAAGTGAGACCCTTTGAACTCCCCTGGGCCACCGTGGGGTGTGATCAGAAATCTCCCTGGGAGCGGGCACCTTTTGGAGCCAGTGAAGGATACTCTGGGATCGCAGCAAACGCTGACCCCATCCTCAGGGCTCAACCCCTCACACACTGAAGAGACACAAAGGCATCCCATGTGAGTCCTTCACTGAACTTGAGGGCAGTTTTTCACAGGTCCCTTGTACATATTTCTCTGGGTCATAGAGGTGCATACAGGTGTGAATATGTCATAGTAAATGTGCTGTGAATGCTCTTAGATGCTTAGGTACTTCAGATTTGTAAGTTAGACTTATAAGTGAGCTACTGTTGTGCTTGCAGTAAATTCTGTAGAATCTTCTGATGAATTATTTAAGTCAGGCTATTGATTGAGTGCTGTTGAGTACTGTTAAGTTTAAGTAATGTTAAAACCTTTAGGCCTAAACATTTGATCAAGTTCAAGGCTCAGTTTGGCAAAGGCATTCACTCTGAATCTTGTGATTCTGTAGGGGAGTCTCTCTTATTTCTTTTAATCCTTGCTCTTTCCCATTCTTACCCTTTTCCCATCCCCAGCTTCTGTGATTTAAATCAATTTTATTTTTGGACTGCTTGATTCAAATTTTAGACCGATTTTTCTGTGTGCTCTAACTGTTCAGTAAATAATACAGCGAACTTTGCCCACAAATTTTTTACACTTTCACTTCTATATTAAACTTGCTTTACCAATAACTTTATCAGTGATTCCTTGAGCAACATAATACACTCATTCCTGACTCTCTAAACAAAGTGATCATCCAAAATATACTTCTTTCATAAAATTCTCTGCTCCTTGTCACTCACATTGTAGCAACATGTTCAAAATCAAAGAGATTCATAGAAATATCTTTGGTGAATAGATATTCAGAATCAGGTGGGGGGACACTGCCCATGTCACAGAATCACAGTATCAGTCACCTTGGAAGGGACCACAGCGGGTCATGTGATCCAACCTCTCTGCTCAAGCAAGGCTGTTCCAGAGCACGTGGCATTGTATCCAGACAGTTCTAGAATATCTCAAATGAGGGAGACTCCACAACCTCTCAGCGTCAAACTGAAGGAATAAATAGCACAGAACTTGTGTAAAAATATTGGTTTCCCCTCCCTATTTTTGTGTACAGTATTGCTTGCTGAGCATCAAACAGGCCCTTTGTAATCTGTGAGTCAGGGTAGGTTTCAGTTCTTCCATAGGCATCATGTTGAATGAGCCAGATTAAACACTTTGCTGTGCAGATTATGGAATTAGAATGAGTGTTGACATGAAGCTTAGAAATGTTGATATCCCTTCTTTGTAGGAACAATTGTTTGGGTTTTTTTCTTATTCTTCATCTCCCTTGCTTTCACACTTTAGTCACTGTGCACTCTTTACCCCCTGCATGCTCCCACCCTGGGCAGTTGTACACAAATAACATCATGGTTTGTAGTGACATGCAAGATCACTTTCCAAAATGAAGATAATAAATAAAGTTCACGCTAATATGCATATGTTTAACAGTTATTGACTATACAAGTAGAAAACAAGGGTCCTGAGTGAATTGCAATTTCTAGATTTATGTATGTTTAATACATATGTGTGTAAACAACTGTATTACTCTATTTTTCAAAGATCCTAAAAATTACAAAAATATTTTTGTTTGCAAACAGTTCCCCTGTTTGCCTATGAAAGCCTGATCTGTGAAAGAGTAAATGATATTACAAATTGCCTAGAATTTAAGTTGATAAAGAAGGTCACTGCTGGATCACCCAGAGCATGAAGTCTCAATACAGAGCTTAACAGGGAGGCCAATGTTCTGTTAGGAGCACAGTGTGTGGTAAATTTGAGTAAAAATCCTGTTTTTTCTCTCACAGGTGACTACACATGCACTATAACCAATATGTGAACCCATACGGTTAACACATACGGTTAACCAAATTCTTGCCATGGGTTTAAAAGACTCAAACACTCTGTATCTTAACTGTAAACATTAAGAATACTCAGTAATGTTATGCAAAAGTAATAGCTGTACAGAGATATGTTATTTGCCAGAATATACCTGCATAATGAAAGTACAAAGTGAGATGAAGTTTCTCACTAGGCAGAGATGCGACAATATAGGTACAGGCAAATCGTTGATCTCTAAAGACAGTAATTACCCTGGCCATCTTTGTAATTTTTTTAAGCTGTCATCCAACAAATGCTTAACTTGTGCACAATCCGCTATGTGAGGTTAAGGTCATAAGAACAAGTGCTTGAATAGAAGTTTGGGGTTTTGTTCATAATTGTTGCAGAAATAATTTGTACCTGAAGCGAGTGTTTAATTCTGCTTTTCTTTTTGTAGTCCATTAATTCTTGCTTTAAATTCTACTCCTTGTAAACCAAGTTCTTATACTGTGAACCTTCTTCATAAACAATTAATGAAAGCAAACAAAACCCACCTTTGTCCATGTGACAGTGGGTAGCAATGTGTGGGGGGGGTTGTGTGTGTGTGTATTTTCGCTGACTTTTCACATATTTCTCTGCCCTTCCTTGACGTTGATACATTTGCTGTAATACAGCTTGTTTTTTATGTAACAGGGAAGTTACAGGAACACAATTGTGCATAATTTTTGGAAGACAGGAAGCCAATGATACTGATACCAAGAATATGCAGTCCATATAATAATACACTTGCAACGGGATATGCAGATCTTCAGGTCTGGTTTTGAAAGCCAATGCAATAGTTATATATAGACTTATTTTAATTTCCAGCGCAGTCACCAAAGCTCATCCCCAAAGCTCCTTTTACTGGTTGTGTAGAGGCTGTCCCAAAGAAAGTGTGGGGGGATCACAAGATAGAGAAAGAGAGTTGATTTATCGTGGAAGAGAATTAGTTTAGGAAAGAAATATTTGTAAAACTTGGCATGATTTTTCTTTTTGAGATAAAGCATGTCACAAACAGGAATAGGTTCCTGTGCAGGAAACAGCTCTTCCGTAAAAGGGGCCAGGGAACAGAGTGTTTTAGGCCAAGACAGTGGCACAACAAGCAAAATAAGTGCAGTGGCTACTGATTTCCTTCCTCTGTCATGCATAATTCATTGCAAAACTGCAGAGAAGCAAATGCTCCAGCTTTCAACACTCATCTGATTCAGTCAGAGTAATGTATGCTCTCATCCTAACAGACAGATCAAAAGGTAACAGATATGGAAAAGCAAACGTGGGCAGATGAATAAATTTGCCAGCAAAATAATTATCCCAGGAGTATTAATAGAAAAAGGAAAGTTCTCTTCTGAAGGAAGTTTTTCAAGAAAAGATTGGCATCAGGCTATGGGTTGCTTTGACCAGTAGGATTTACATTTTTGTGCCTCCAGCAAGGTATTGCTTGTGAAGCAAGAAGTGGTATGATCTGCAAAACTAAAATTTAGTCCTTTTGATTTTACAAGCACTACCATCAGAGGCAGAGAAACCCCTTCATGGGCTGTGGTCTCATACTCAGAAAAACCATAGACAAACTCACAAAAGAGAAGTGTCACACCTGCCTGGCTGGAGCCAGCAGACAGAGAGAGAAAGGAGATGGCTGAGCAGCTAAGAAATTCTGTTCAAAAGAATCTGTAGCCAAGTATTTCTGGAGTGAAATATTTTGTAGTGAGGCTGCTTTGAAGCACAACTTTTCTTGAGCCTTTTGGGAGCATTAGCCACTGTATGGTATCTCAGGCCCTGGGAGGCTTGTGATTGTTTGCAAAAGGTGGTTTTGGGTGTCTCAGCTACAGCCTGTAATGGTGAGGGGTCCCTTGCTGGGGTATTGGCAGCTCCAACATGTTTGGAGCCAGAAGAGGCAGTGCCAAATGGCAGGGAATGTGGATTGCTTTACCGCATGGCACCTGTCCAGCAAATACTGCAATTTCAGGAGATCTCCCTGCCAGGCAAAACAATAAAGAAAGACTTGCCACCACATTAACTGGTTAAGATGAATTTGCTGTAATAAAAAAAAAAAGGTCACTTTAATTAATGGTTTAGTGTAAGCCTCTAAATTGAAATCTTGATGGAGGGAATTAGAATAACCTTCGAGTGAACTTAGCTGGAACTATCATTTGAGCACCACAAGAGGAAACATAAAGTGTGCATTGCCATGAGCGCAGATTAAGGAGTATCTTGGATGGCAGTGCAGGGGAAATGGAGAAAGAATTTAAAGAGACAACACAATTTATTGGAGAAGAGATTTTTCTTGTCTCTTAGCTCCTGCTCCAACCTGAGCATTAAACTGCAGCTGTTACTCACACAAAATCTCCACGTGTCCATCTTCAAACACAAACCTGAGAGCAGGGTTTTGAGTAAAATCTGAGGCTGACTCTCAGCATGACTGAGGATCATAGTTTAATCAACCAGCAGTGATGTTCTCAGATAACTCTGCCATAGCTCTCATGCCATTTTACATTGCAGTTAAAAAACACAACAACAAAACCTCAGAAGCAGTTGCCTCTTGTATAAAACACGGCAACAATCCACTGGAGACAGGAGAAATTGAACTCGGTTGGGAGGTAGGAGTCTGTTTTTCCCATCTTGGGTTTTTTTTCTTTAAAAGCCATGCTTTCACCAAACATTAGTGTGTGGACTCTGAAGAGTAGATATGCATGGCAATAAAGATAGCTTCTGCCTTTCAGTAGCAGATTGAAAGGTACAGATGGAGGTAGAGGACAACAACTGCATTGGGATATTTGATGCCAGCTAATAATTGCAACAGCAGCCTGCTCCAAACATGCTCGTAGCTGAGCTTGTGGAGTTTGTTCCTAACCCATTGCCTACATAGCTTCTTTAAATATTGTGCAGGGAGTCAGGCCCCATGCATTGCCCACCACACCATGTCAGGAGGGGCATCTGAGTACTTTTTTCCTTGCTCATTACAGAGTTCTTCCTTCCAGATCAATTTTTTTCAAGAGATGTCAAAAGCATAAAGCTCGTTAGTTGACATTAGTTCAGATTTAACATCTATTAGATATTTTTCTCTCTCCTGGTCTTAGCTATAATTTTTTCCCTCAACCACTAAGAAATAAGGCTCAAGAAAGTGCCAGGATACCTGGGCTGACCCTGTGAGAATGTGCAGGAGTCAGGTGGGACCTGTCAGGTCACTGGAGTGGCCATCACCATGAAGGGGCTCCAGTCCCAGATGTGACGGTCCCTGGTGGTGGGAGTGTGACTGCCAGAGCCTTGTGAATGGTCAGGCTGGAAAGGTCCCTTAACAAGGCTCTCTGTGGTTTTGTTGTGGGTTGTGCTGCACAGTTTTCATAGCAGAGCAACACAACTGGAAACAAAATGTTTCCCAACAACATTGCTGTGAAGGGAAAGCCTACGGTCCCAAATAGCTTTTCAAAACTATTTCTATCAGTCATATTTGAATAGGAATTATGTTATTCTTATGCCTGTTTGGGTTTTTAAACATTGTTTATTTTTTCATGTAGGGCCTTATATTTCAGCAGAGGGCACTGTGACCATACATAGAATTCAATCCATTGATTGGGTCACATGAAAATGCAAAAATATTGTTCTGTTTTTCCTCAGTCCTTAAACCACAGAGCTATACATGTAGAATTTACTTATTCTCCAGTTTAATCACTGCCGCGTCATCATAGCTAAAAGACGAGATGCAGGCAAGAAAAACAACTTATTGAATTACTATATCTAAAAATAAAATCATTTCATCACTTTTCTGTAAGGAAAAATTAGCTCAGTAAAGGCTTGGCCACATTTTTCTAGGGTACCATAGTTTCCCACAGTACAATGATGTACTGAGTAGGCATTTTAACAGTAAAATGTAGGTATTTTAATGAAGAATTTACAGCAGCTACTGTATCAGAGGATATGAACACGAAGGGCAAAAAACCCAAAACCAGTTGTTTGTCCCTGCTGTAGCCCAAGGTAAGCTGGCCACTGCACCTCCAGCATCTTCAGCTGCCAGGCTGCCTCTGCTCTGTTAAGGTCTGCGAGCTGAGCAGCTCCTGTGTGAACACGAAGCAGAAGTGTTGCTATCAGTTGCACTCTGACTGATCCTGTTCATTCAGGTGCTACACAGAAAGTGCCAGTATAAGGGTAGCAATAGAGATCTTTCATATTAGGCAGTTTAGGGAGCTGATAATATTCCCTGAGATAAGTCAGTCAAATCTTTCAGGACTGTATGTGTATATTTGTGTGAAAAAGTGAGGTCAGGATAACAAAAAGAAACTAATATAGGCTAGTAAAACCATCCTTTAAATTTTCTGCATTAAGTCCAAAACTTATGTTTATTTGATGCTATTTTATCCAAAGGTGGTATTTGTGTTTCTCACAGACCATAGATGACTTGGCAGGATTGCTTTCAGCTCTCCAGATAGAAGATCTTATTCATGATGTCTCCAGTCGGTTTTGATGGTGGCATATGTCTGAGGAAAAACAATGTGTTTTTTAAGAATGATCCCCTTTCCCTCCCTCTCTGGATTAAACATGGTATTTTTGCAAAACAGAAGCATGAGCACCTTGTGTTTTAGACATCAGGTTGTTAATCCTGGGTTCTGCAGGGCGCTGTGGTGCTAGACACCTATTATTTTCCATGACATGGGATCCACTCCCTTTGGCTGTCCTGCTGGTGTTCTCTCTGGTCCATTTTATAAGGCTTGTACAAAAAGACCTTGAGAAGGTTGGGAGAGACCTTGGGAGACCTTGGGAGGCTCTTTGTGGTGTACAGGTATCTAATGCCTGTACTGGAAACAGGTAATACCAAAAGGGGGCTTCCCTGTGGGCTGTGTGGTAGAGTTCTGCCCTGGTGGAGTCGTATGTCCTGAGAATTTTTTCTAGCTCCATGGATATGCAATATACCTGACAAACACAATAGTTATGCACTGTTTTTAGGCAAAAGTTTATGGTGTACTTGCCCACCACCTTGTTGACAGGCTGCCTTAACAAGAAGCTGTCAGCAGGATCCTTCTAATGAGACAACTTTTTTCCTTCAAAATGTACTAAATAAAAAATCTACCTGTTTGTAAAGGTCAAATAACAGTGACCTCTATCTAATTATTGTTCCTGTTCCACCCACAGGAAGAGCTGCAGTACTACAATTTTTCTGAAATTGTTTATGTCTTTTATTTGAGGGTAAACATGACAGCAGAGGCTAACAGAATGCTCAGTGACAATGTGAGAACAATGCCTGGTTTTTTTACTTGTGCTCTTCATTTGACATGTTACCACCCTTGCTGCTTTCAGAGGATTGATGGGTTTCACTGTGTGACTCCATTTGTCCCCCTCACTGCCCCACAGAAATAACCTCTGTGGCCGTTCTTCCCTGCATGGCCAAATCAAGCAATTTAAAAAATACACTTACCCCTATTTCTGATTCTAAGTGATGCCATTCCCATTGTGTTTAAAAGCCTCTCTCTGGTGTCTTTTTGTGCGCCTGTAGGTAGTGCAGGTCTCTAAGAAAGCAGTATTACCTTTGTACGCAATACAGCTGCCGCTTACTGTTCCTCCTGTTTGTCTTATAAAATACACAAAGAGATCCTACATTGCCTTTTACTTGTCACCCCCACGCTTGTATGAAATGGGAAGCATGGAAAATAAGGTTAAATGTTTAACTTTTTCAGAATTTTTTTAATGATTTAACATTATATGAGAAGAAGGAGGAAAGGAGACAACACTGTGCATTTGTACTGGTTTGAAAAGAAACAGGTGATGACCAGAGTGATGAGAATAAACTATGGCATGACTGGCATAAACACTTCCCTTCATGTGAATATGGACTTTATGTAGCCATGTTGCCATTTATGTCTATGGATTAAAAAAAATCACAAAACCGAACAAAAAATTTTTAATTGAGTTCTAGTAATTTGTTGCACATCCATTGCAACAGAAATTAATTAGAACTCCAGTCTGCCAGTGTAAATAGCAGCTCAGTCATCTAAGACCATCCCCTTGTATTTCTTGTGGGTAAAACTGCAAATTGCCCCCATCAAAGTTCGGCTGTGCCCTGTCAGGCTGCAGCAGACTGCAGACAAGAATGATTTTGCCAGAGCTGCATTTCACGGAGGTGTGTCCTGGATTAAGAGCTACCTGGGAGGGGGCAATATTGAAGATAGCAGGTACTGGAGACATGGGAAACACATGTGCATATTTGAGTGGCCCCATCAGCCACAGGAGCCGCTGGGGGGCCATGAGCAGGAATGGGGGAAACAGCATTGCTCACAGTGGCCATGGATAGCCATGGCTGGCCATGGAACTGATTGTCCAGAGCCCGAGTGGGATGTCCAGGTCTCCCAAGGGTAGGAGTACCCTGTGGCAGAGCAGATTTCTGAGAGCCACCCTCATCCACACACTTATGGCACACTTCTGCTGTAGCCATTGGTAGACAAGGGACATCCTGCAGGGCAGAAGAGAGGGTGGGGAGACTAATGTGGGAATGTTAGGAAAGAGAAATTTGATCTGGTTCATCATTTGTTCCCCATCAGGTCCTTTCCTCTGCCCATTTCCTTAATTTCCTTACGTGGTCCTCCTCCATGCTCCGCCTTGGCCAGCCTCTCTCCCAGTGTCCATATCAATCATGCTAGTTAGACTGATGAATCTGGATAAACCATTTAATTTAAACCATCAAGCCTATTTGATTCTTGCTGTGCAAAAGGCTTAAATGACTCCATCCTGAGCTTAATGGTCTTCCCTTCAGAAATATTGCAGACTCTGAGCATGCTTTTGATTAAGTTTTGATTTAAAAGTGACACAAGCATGTCACTAGATTGTAATTATTAATTTCATAATCAAGTTTACTGAATTTAGATCTGATGCCTAAAGATGATTTAACATTGTCTGTGGCATCTCATTTTAATTTGTGCACAAATCCAGCAATTTTTGCTGATTTCATTCTGGTTTTCTCCGTCTTCCAATATTTGATGCAGATTTTTGTTAGCCTGCCCAGCACTGGTTTTTTGCAAATTTTTGTAACATCTGCTGCTGTGTGCACACACCTAATCTAGTAGTTAGAAACTCTCAGGATGACCACACATACATTTCACTGTGTCATAAAAAGGGAGGTAGCTGAAAATTGCATATGTGTTTTCTTTATGCTGAGGGGCTAGTAAATGTTGTCAGGCCCCAGATGTTGTGATTTAATATGACTTGATTCTCCAAGAGGACTTTTGCTTCTCTCAGACAAAGCTGGTTACAAGGCAATCAAGTCTTTATGAAAATTTATTGAGATGGATATTGGCTGAAGAGAAGAATTGTCTTTGTGCTTAGGCTTGGAAACTTTGATCTGAAAAGAGTGGTGTGGTAAGGAGAAGAAAATCTTGAGTTAGCCCAAGAGCAGCTGCCTATAAAAGTATGTCATTCAAACCCACCAGTTCACAATCTAAGCACATGTTCAGCCCAGCAGGCAGCACTGTATTATAAACGCTCTCAAACACAGCTGAGAGCCAAGAGCAGCAGACTATGTTTACCTCAAGACCCAGCTTTGCTACCCTGCAATGCTGATGGCATGAAGATTTGCAGGCAGGTCCACAGAGAACCACAGAACCACAGAACATCTCAGGTTTGAAGGGACCCACAAGGCTCATTGAGTCCAACCTCAGAGAATTAAACCTGTATGACTCAGAGCATCCAGGTGCTCCTTGAGCTCTGTCAGCCTGGGACAACTGCTGGGACCCCTTCCCTGGGGAGCCTATTCCAGTGAGCCTGTTTAGTACTAACAGGATCTGATGAAGTTATTACATTTTGAAAAAAGATTTTGGTGGAAAAGGCATTCATTTTGACATGTGCTGCTTTGTAACAGCTTTATTTCTCAGGTAGCTGTTCTTGCTTTGTATTTGGTGGTTTGAGATTCCAGCAAGAGTTTTGATGGCTACTCTTACCAGGAGAAAAGTGTTAGGCAAGTAGTTATTACAATACAAATATTTTAGAACATGTTATTTTGTGCAGTTCAGGTACTGAGATATGCTCCATAAGACAGAATAGAAATGGATGCAGATGAATAAATATATAAATACACAAACACTTGTCAGGATCCTGGTGGTAACTTTGGCTCTCAGTCCTCTCATTCAGCATGTACCACAGTGGCTCTTTTGGGCCCTCATTTGCTCTATTTTAAGTGTCATTGGATTAATGAAATTATCTCTCGTACATGGGACATAATTACATTAAAGGTTTCTTATCCAAACTCCAATTTCAGTCTTTTGTTGGTGCAGAAGACTCTTCTCTGTTCAGCTCAATCCTCATGTATCTCAAATAATGTTGATGAGAAGACTTCCTTTCCTGAAAATAAATTTTCCTGTCAAATCACTCAGCATCAAGTAAATAAATCTTGAATGGAGAATTTGGGGAAAAAATATTTTGAAGCAAGATTTATTTTTTCATCAGCTATGTTAAAGATAGTCAAGTTAACCATGCATGTCACTACTCCATTTCCTCTTATGTTGGACTTCATAAGTAACTGAATTTTTCTTATAATTTATTTCTGGGGAACTTGTGGACCAAATATTTTTTTCCTTTTTGCCTCCTTTGTTTTTTATTTTTCTCTCAACTTTCCATTATTTTTCTATTGTTCTTCCCTTTTCCTTGTTTGCAAAAGTGGCACAAAATAGACTTACACAGAAGAGTGTGTTCTACACCTAAAATCCGACCGACCAAAATGATTGGATTGCGAATTGTGCAGGTATTTGCAATAGGCAGGTCTTGCAAAGAGCAGTATGAGAGTGTCAGCAGCGCTCATGTGTAAGTTTTTTCTGATCGGGTAATCTAGCCTAATCAGCCACAGAAGGAATTGAAGCCACTGCTCTGATACTAGAATAAGGGAAATTTTGAGGCTCCAGGCAGAGGGGTTTAAAGGCTGACTGCCCTTTGCTCCTCCCCAGTTTCCATAGCTGACAGTCGGTCAGCTCTGTGGGTTTTTCTGGCAGCCACTCCATAGCCATCTTCTTTTCCCTCTGACATGGGTGTCCCGCTGCTGCGCAGCTCCTTGGGTGCTCCACCTGCAGTCCCATGGCTGCTTTCTGCTCACAGCTCTGTTCCCTTTGGCCCAGGCTGTGTACACAGGGCTTACCAGGGCCTCCAGTGCAGTATTCTACCTGCCTTGTGGCCACACTGCTGTGCTGTAGCCCTCACAGCCTTTCTCATGGTCAGCCCTGTGCTGTTTTTACAGTCGATTCTCCCGGGAAGCGGTCGCTGGTGGGATGAGATTCATTCCTCTATTTTCCTGCCCTGCAGCTGCTGCTCTGGCTTTGATTTGGAGAGCCAGAAGATACAGTAATGCACCAGTACAAAGCTCCACCGAGCTCTGCCAAATGTCCTTGTAGCCCATAAATTCTGCATTCTTTGTGTCTGATATTGTTGACACATCCTCCTTCCTAAGCTTTGTTAACTCCCACCTAGGTCTGAGATCATTAAAGTATGTCAAGCCCTAAACTTTAACAAAGAAATTCTACCAAAAAGTAATTTATCTTTCGAACACTTGGACATCAAAAGTACCACTAGCCAGCAGAGACTTCAAACAGGCCCTGATGAAAACCTGTTGTGTTAGTATGGGAAAGAGCTTTGAGGTAAATCACCTGGTGCATGAGGGAGGAAGGACACCCACATTTGGGAAGATGTTCCTCTGAGGACACCACAGCACTTTTGCTCCCTGCACCTCGCCTGCTCCTTTTTTTTTGGTCTGATTTTCCTCTGAAAGTAACTTAGAATCATTAAATGTCACCAGTTACAGCCCCTGCCAACATGTTTTTGAGCATGGAAATCTGTCTGAAGACATTTTGTGTAGCAACTTTCTCCCACTTTTGTGAATTGTACTGAAGAGGTTTTTCTTGACCACTTTGTGAGAGGTTTTACTTAAGTTTTATAAGAATTGTAAATATACTATATTTTTATGGCGTGCTTATACTGTGCCTGCAAAAGAAATACAGATTTTTGAGGCATAATAAGGGGCATCCGCTAGAAATCTGTCATATTCAAACTTGTTAGCTAGTTAAATTACATGCTGGGCTGCTGCCCCCACTATCTAGATTTAACAGGTTTTTGCTTAGTAGCAATGCTTCTGCTCTTTGTTCTATCTTATCCATTCCTATGTGTTCCTTCATAGCTGTTAGGGTACTTTAATAATTAGTACATTAATCTGTGCTAGTTAATCTTTTGATATTCAATAATAAAAAGAGTAATTTTGTTTAAATTTTGGTAGGTTAACAATCTTTAGTAGGCTAACCCAACTTAATTGGTTGCAGTGTAGCAACCTGTTTTTATATAAATGAAAAGTTACACACAGAAGCATGCATATGTGTCTGACCCTTCAGATATTTTTTCCTCAAGTACATGTCTTAAAAGTTTTGCAGTGCAGCTAGAGAACCCCTCTGAAAATTTGGCAGCTTGGCAGAAATTATTGAACTATCATTCTAGATAACCTGAACATGTTTATATTGCAGAATGCTTAAACTGTACAGCTCATCACAGTCTTCTGGCTCAGTCTGAGACATATTTAGAAACTAATAATATAATTTGAAGCTTTGGGTGAAGACAAGTGTAACAGACACATGATAGCCTCCACTTGTTCTGATTGGAAGGTAAACTTAAAACTTTACCTCAGGAAGAACATGAGGCAGCAGAAAACATGGGTGGTTTCAAAGATGGAAGCATAAATCAAAATTTCCTAATTTTTTTCCCCAGTAGTTTTAAATGTCAGGAATTTCTAACTTGCACATGGCTTTTAGAACTTTTCACTCTAATTAAAGTCATAAGGTTTTCAGGTATCACTAATTTTTATGTGGACACAAGCCTTGAGTATGCAGTGAAAGATCCATTCATAAATGTTTCATGCATAAGCATTACATCAGAGTCATATCAGCAGTCCAGTTCCTCCAGGGATAAAATGTCTTTGTTTTGGATTATTTTTTTATTTTAAAGTACTTTAACAACACTTGGAAACTTGCATGTACTGTTTCACAACCAGCATCCTCTCTCTGCCTTGTTCTAATCTTACCGCAGTATGCTGATAATCACAGCTACATCTTATGCATGAGAAAGTTTTGGTTTCCTGAAGATATCAACCACTAGAAAGAAGATAGTGGCAATGAAGCAGCCATAACAGTCTAGGTACAGGAATGAGGCAAAGTTTGTGCAGAATGGTGAGTAGTTTTGGGGGAGGGAGAACACAGACTGTGAGGAACACGGCCCCTTGGGAGTCAAGGTGAGAGCAAAAACTGTTTGCTGTCTTTCAAGAAATCTTTGGTAACCTGGAGATGGAAATTTTTCTTCCTCCAGAGGTACTCTTTGAATAGAAAAGCATGTGCTGCATGTATCCTTCGGAGGGGATGAGAGGCCTTGTGGTGCATCTGGCACATCTTCTCACTGCACCACTGCCATCACTCTGCTCACACCCTCTTATGATGGTTTGTTTTCTGCAGAGCTCCAGAGGTTTGATCTGACTTCCTGACTTCCTAGTCTGGCTTTTCCACATGGCATGCTCATTTCGGTTTTTTATCTCTGTTTGGATGCTTCATTAGCCGTCCTAAGGAACTTTATGGATGGCAGAAGAAGGGATCTACAGTTGTTGAAAAAAAATAAAAAGGTGGCATTTTGAAAATAAATTAAATATAAAATAGAAACATCTGAAGAAAAATGTCTGATATATTTCTGTATGCATTCAAACATTTCCAGATTGATGGCAATTTTATAGAGAATACTCTCTTAGGGGCCCTTGTTGTGGATCTAATAAGGATTGTGGATCCTCTCTGTCCTCGTCTGTCAGCTGATTGTTGATGCAAATTAACTGTATTTTCAATGGCATCATCTAGTTTTCTCTTTTGGGCTTTTATTCTACACTATCTGCAGTGCCAGAAGCACCCTCTATCCTGTGATTACATGCTGGAGAAGGCAAAACTATTTCCAATCTGTAATTACTCTTCGCTTTTCTTTGATCATTTAATCAGCGGAACCCACAAACGCAAAAGAAACGATGTAAATATTTGCATGCATAGCATGGTCAAGACATAGTGGATCTCTTATCACACTTGTAAAGTACAAGTAGAGGGAAAAAAATTCAACATGGATCTCACAGAAGCCACACATCCTGGCATGCTGTAAAATAAAAAAGTGATCTTCGTCACATTTTTGGATATATGCAGGGTGATTCAGATACCTTCTGCTTGATGAATGACTTCAAGTCCTCCATAGTCATTAAGTAGTGGCAGGGAAGGTTATTAAAAATATACAAAACTGATTGACTCTCTACAGAACTAGGCAAGTACCTGTCATTAGCGTACAGAATGATGTTGAAATGTTATTAAATATTTTTTAAAAAGTCATTCTGGTCTTGCTAAATGACAAACATAATAGTAGCCTAATTTTTTAATGAATCCATTTTCAAGTAAGTTGTTCCATCAATACCCAACTATTAATTTGAAGCTGAAATGAAAAACCCTACTAACATTTTGTCAGCATCCTCTCACTTCTGATATTGAGAAACATTGTTCTGAGAACACGTGGGCAGTAAGACATGTGCAGTCTGGGATTCCTTGACGGATGCATCCCCAATAATGCCAGCACCTCTTGAAGATTTCCTGCGCACTGGTGGTGGGTTAAGACAGCTGCTTTTCTTGTCTCACCATGGGCAGGATTCTTCTTTTGCCACCGAACAGCAAACCATGGGGTTTGAAAATGCTGTGGAATCCTCCTGGAGGTCTGGAGGTAAGAGTGTGTGTGTGAGTGCCATTAAAAACCAACATGCCATCCAGCTGGCTCCTTAAATCTTGGCCCTGACTCTGTTTAAAGGATAAATTCTATACATGCTAAAACAGAATGAGATAAGATTTCCAAACAAATTTCTGATTTCAAAATAATGGAAAAAGTGAAAGATTATGAGTGACTCATATTGCCAATCCAAGGAACTGTATTTCTTACTCATTGTGTAGTTGGAAAAATTTAGTATTTAACCAATACAAAGCTCTGGCTCTATTCAGAAGTGAAAACAGAATTCAATTTTCCAGGGTCAAATGAGGGAGTAACCCAGATAGGTTTTTTTGGGCAACACAAGCTACTTTTGTTTTGCTCTTTTAATATACACATTTTATTTGAAGAATTTAAAATTACTTTATAAAGCAACACTACTTCCATGCCAGTGCTGGGAAAAAAATTCTTTCCTGCAGTCACAAAATACATTAGAAGTAGAGTCTGTAGTGTAGCTAGTCCTTGTGCATCTCATCTTCTCCACCTGAAAGCACTGAGAATCTACAGAGGTCCTGTCATTAGGAAAAATATAAGTGAAATTCAAAACTGCATTGCACAATTTATAGTTTTTGATTATTAAAAAGGTTGGTCTTTTTCCTTTATAAATAAGATAAAAATAAATCAAAGATAGAAATCCCAGTAAAAAGGGAGGCACACAGCTTTCCTCACTATTCAAACAGCTCAAGACACCCAACACCTTCAATCTCATTTTGAAAGGACTATTATGTTGATATTAACAAATTTATTACTTTGTTTATTTTGATTGCTTACTCTGATCACATTAGAATCAACCACTGTCCAGACTACTCCTGTGATGAGGAAGTGCAATTCATATATGGTGTTGAGGTACGAGGTACAAAGTATGTAGTATAAATAATTGGTTCACATCTCTTATTTCTATGGGGAAGAATTTGTTCAATAAGTGCCCCTTTAATGTTTCAATACTTGAAGTGCATTTGAAGTATACTGAGTGGCTGAGTTTCTTCAGTATGTGTGCTCTGTCCTGCATGACAAAACATAGCAATCTTTAGTGCCTATCTTAGACACAATTTTGTAGACAAATAACTAATTCTTACTGCACCCTTTGTAAATTTATCTTTTTTTTGCCCTTCCCTTTGTTGATGGAGAACTGGAAGCAGAGAAATGTGTTTCCCCCATAAAACACAAGAGTGTGTTGGTCACAGCCTGGAGATGGAACTTACAGGTCTCTGACCCTGGGCTCTTCCACAACCTGCCCTCAGCCTCCAGACTAGTTATGCTGCAACAACAGAGACTCATGGACTAGGATAATGTTCTAAGAGCCCTAGAGGTTTCTGAAATGTCACCATAACCTCTGTGGGACACAAAATGTTCATGGATGACATTCTGTTCCAATACGGCAGTATGAATGTGTTACTGGAGAAATGGTTCAGCTGTCATTAGCTAAAGAAGAAGCCAAACCCTCTGGCTGAGGAGGGTGGCTCGTGCCTTGCTGCAGTGAACCCCAGCTCTGCTCTGATCTTTCACACTCACCCGTGGCTCTGAGCACAACCAGCCTTGGGCAAGGCTCCTAGGAAAATAGAGGGAACGCCTGTCGGCTGGTCTACACGCAGATTTGGGATATGTTTATGTTGATTTAGAAAGGTCTGTAGCTCTTTGGTTTGCATCAGTGAATTTATATTATCATCATGTGGCTTTCTAACACAATGGGTGATTGTTAAGATTCTCTGTTGGAAAATAAAATATGGAACATTGGCTAGCTAAAGAATTCCTCTTGCCTGCTGTTCTTCTGTTTGCCTAAGATTGCTGCATTTTTTTGTGAAAAAGGACACACCTTTAAAATAAATCCCAGATGGAATATTTTCACTAACCCTAAAGAAAGGAAGGGACAGGGTAGCAGCCTGGAGTTTTCACTGAAACTAATAAAAGTGTAAGCTCACATGGAGGGAAAGGCAGTTTAAGGCCATGTAAGGGAGAAGCACGTATCATTTAATGGGTCTATCAGTTTCTCCCACAGAGGTCACAAAATGACTGAAAATTGCATTTCTCTTTGCCATACTTACGTATTTTTGAGTAAGGAGAGCTTGCAAGCTAGAACAAATGTCAAGGGTTTTTGTTTAAATAGCTAAGAAAATTGCTGTAGCTTACTGATGATACAAAAAGAATTCCCCAGGTTTCAGGGCAGGTGAAACAGCCGAACAGCAAGAATGCAACGCTGGTTTTAAAAAGTGTAATAAAGCCCTGATCTTTTGGTATGCTTGTTTGCATCATCTTCATGTCATCTTGAAGTGTTCAAAGTTAGAGAGCTCTTTCCTCCTGGTGCAGAGTGAACACAAGGCAGGAGTTCTGCGTTGGCATGATGAGGTGGCTTGACAGCCTCAAGCCAAAGATAAAGGGATGGGGAAAGGCATATGTCAATATTGATATGATTTTCTTTGAACTTGAGAAATCAAACTGTCAAGCTGAGACAATCTAAGTGTAAAAAACCTTCAAAAATCCTTCTCATTTTTCTGTCAACATCATCACCACCACCTTTGCAATCCCCAGGAAGACTGGTCTTACATCTTTTATAAAACTGTATTACTGTACAACAACAACAAACGCACCCCCAAAAATTTTTTTTATTCACTCAAGATTAAACATGAGGATGTCCCTGTTTAATTTTGAACCTCTCCAAATCTAATGGCAATTTTAGGTCTGAGCTCTCTACTCAGCATCTTCTTTGTAAAAGCCTCCATAGCTAGCACTTTCCTTTCTTTTTAAAATAGCAAGGATTCAAGTCTTGCCTCTTCTTCAAAGTGCAACTACAGTACCTTATCTAAACACTCAGCCCTGCTTTTCTCTGCATAGCTAGATTGAGCAGGCAGCTGGAAATACTGTAATATGTTTAACTTAGGAAATAAAATAGATTTCAGCTTAATTACTTTATATTTACTTTTCTTGTAAAGTTTAAATGTCAAAAGATAGAATCTTTTGGCCCAGAGTCTGGCTAAGCCTTGCCTTCAAGACCTACCTGTTTCTAGAACATCAAAGATAAAAGAAAAGGATGTTCATCACATCTAAATTAATTTCTGCTTCACGGCATGTAATGTAAATGTGCTCTCCTGTTACAGGGATTTTGCTTTTTGATTTTCATTATAGATATGAGCTATATGCTAGTTGCAGAGTTTTAGCTCTGTGTGTCTGTTGGAAAGAGAGATTTGATATGAAAATAGATGTTTCTGGACAGAAAGTATTGTTTTAGCTTTCTGGCTCTGTAAGAACATCATATTCAAAACTGTCTTAAATGAAAGGTATTTACTCTGCTTAAGGTATAACATTGTGTGAATCAACACATACAGGTAACCAAGGGCAATATCAAATCACAGCCAAAATGCTGAGTAGATTTATGTCATTACCTCACTCACAATGCTGGATGGGGACACAGGCTCTTGTTCCCTGGGGACACAGGTTCCTGTTCCCTAGGGACACACTCCCTGCTCCCTGAGGTCACAGGCTCCCTGCAGGTAGACGATGAACAACATTAGGCATAATAAATGGCATTTTTTTATACTGACATTTTTAGCATTCCCAGCTGCAAGGTCACTTTGAGCTAAACTTCTCCCTCCTCCTCCCCAAGTCCTCCAGGTTTAGTTCTTTTCTCCCAATAAATGTTAAAACCTTTCTCTATGTGCAATAATACATTTATGCAGCATCAAAATAATTTTTCCTGCATTAGGTAATTTTACATTTTTTGTGCCTTTTTAAACATTTATGAGTGTTTCAAAGACAGTATCTGTCCCGTGAAAATTCTTTATGAGTTTTAGGCTTGCTAACAAAACAAAATTGTTTTGATGAAATTCATTCATAACAGGATTTCAATATCTAGTATTTTGTGATGTGCTACACCTGATACATTTCAGAACCTGGTTGTATGGTGGAGAAAATGAAATGTGTGTGTTGAAACTTCCCAAGAGCAACAGGCAAAGCCAAAAGCTTGTGTCTTTTGTATCTCTTGAGGCCTGAAGGAAAAACTGGCTTTTCAGAATTGGTAAGACAAGTCACCATGTGGGCAGGAAAATGCAGTATGAACAAACAGGGTACAACATCTTTTATTTGCTTCCCTTTACTCACATTTATCTTCCAGCAAGCTCAAAGGTTCTGCAGAAATTCTCCTTGTGGCATATACAGCAGCGGGTTCAGTTCCTGCTTTACCACAGTCCAGGAGCTTGCACACACTCATGTGTCTGCAGAAACTTTGGTCTTTTTGTATTGAAGCCATTATTGCATCCTCATTTATTTTTCTCATCTGGAAAAGATCCTGGTCTTAGTTTTTTCCCTTGTTTCCTTTTCCTTTTCAAATGCATTGAGAGTTGATGAAATACATTATAATTGAGTTAATCAGAGCTCCAAATCACACCCGAGGGTTGGATTAAACACAGCTTTGTCCATGTGTCACAGACTCCTTACCAGAAGCTGGATTTTGATGTCTGACTCAGCAGAAGCAGCCACAAGAGATTCCAATGTGCATGATGTTTACTCAAGGAACCACAGCATGTTAAATATTAAACAAAGAAGTTGGGCAAAAGATACAGATTCAGGGGAGCTATTGATAAAAATAGCCAAACTGCAGACAAGATACAGCGCTAGAGCAGAATAATATCTGAGGGAACTGGAGGGGTTGTGGTAATCTCAGAGCTCTGTGAATTTCTTCTGTGAGCTGCAGCACGACTGTTTGGTAGCTACTACTAATAGTGTGATGAATTTGTGTTTGAATTTGAATATTGTAATCCCAAATAGGCCCAATGTGTTAGTGTTGCAAAGTGCAGTAGAGTGTAGCTGGCTCCCCTCCCACACTTGCCGTGCTATGCTGTGTTGCATCTTTTGGGTAGAGCAGATACCTACAGAATCTCTTTTTGGAATCCAGTAGTGTGAACTGTTCAGCAGCTACACAGAAAATCTTTTCTTTTCAGCATGTTCCTGCAGCTAATGAATATTCACAGAGAGAGCAACAATAACAACAACAAAAAAAAAGACAGAAAAACAGGCCTGACAAGTGCTGTATTTGCAACAAATAAAAAAGCCCCCACAATTTTGATTTAGTGTCACAATAAACAGAAAAAATGTGCAAACTAATGCTCTGGTTTGAGATGAGAAGAAAGAGCTCAAAAAGTATTGAGATTGCTTGTTTCAGAAACTAGGCAGAATGAAACAAGTTTGCACTTGTGTCTGTGGGTCCTGCTCAGAGTCAGTTAAAATAATAGATGCCATTTTCAAACTGAAGTTCTATTTAGTAGAAAATGTTCTCTGACTTCCCCTCTTCCATTGATAATTCTTTTTTTCTATAAATAACAATACCTCTCTTGAATGTCCATTTCCTCATCTCTTTATGTTCCTATTAGACTTTGGGGGAAAGAAGATAACTTTCAGATAAAAGCGTCTTCCTGACTTTTCTACCATGCTCATATCCAGAATGTAACATATTTACACTCCAAGGAAGAAAAAAAAAAGCCAAGAAATATGAAGACTGATTTTTTTAAAATCAGATCAGGCAAAGTCTGACAGTCCAATTGCTTTACAAGGTTGTATACCCAGTGGGTCCTTCCCTTTGGAAAGGCTCACTGTAGGCTCTGGGCTTGGCAGAACTTAATCTAGAGGCATAAATCCTTCTTTGAGTCCCACTCTCTCATGACAGAATGCAAGTTTAGGTAACTCCAGCTGTGAAGTTGTATGTTTCATAATCATAGAATCACAGAATAACCAGGGCTAGAAAGCACCTTTAAAATCCAAACTGCTGCTTTGAGACCTCCAGGTAGTGTGACCTCTTTGGAGATATTTGCTGTCTCCTTTGGTTATCCCTGTTCACACCTATCCTTGCTTCCCCTGTGTGGCTGATACCCATGTCCTGAAACCTTCTTTTCTGCCCTCTTCCCTTGTGACTCCCACAAGTCTGCACCTACACTGGCCTTCTCTTGCTTTTGATAATGTCCCATCTCTGTCAGATTGAGGTAACAAGTGTTCCTGTAATTGGTCGGTCCTGCACAGTCCTACCAGCACCGAGGCAGAAACAAGGGGGTTAGTTTGTCCTGCAGCAGTAAATTCATTGAACTATTTCCTTGGAAGCCAGGGAACAGGAAGCAAGGAAGGAGGATGGGCTAGTGTTGGCAGGTTAAGCTCGTAGGGGGCATTTCACAGATTTGCATTTTATTTCTGAGGTTCCAGTGATTCCTTCTTCATATAGACTCTCAGACAGGATTAAAAAGAGAGAGGATAAATAATGCATGGTGTTATTCACTGAAAAAATATTGCTAAAATTCACTTCAAACAGCATACTCTATTATACAGTCAGATTTTCCAGACCCCTTCCATTAGCGCCCATTTAAACATGTAATATTTTCCAATTAAATGTGTTGGTAGGAATTATTCATTTTAATAATTAAAGCATTTCCAGAGCTCCCTGAAGAGCGTTACCATGGAGGATTGGACCCTCTGCTGGGAACACTCACAGCATGTTAGTGTACACTGGAGGCCAGCTGCTTAATCAGTCGTGCAGGAGCATGAAATCCAATCCTGAGGAACATTAGCATTGGTTGCATATAGCTGTCCTTTCGGTGGCTCTGCCAAAGTCAGATTTTTGTGGCAGCTTTTGAGTCCTGGGACTTTTGAAGCACCTTAGTGTAGGCTGCAAGTCTGTGTATCTCCTGCTGTACCTTATGGTGATGGCTTCCTCAGAGATTTGGTCCTCTTAGACTGTTCGCCAAGGACAAAGTGAAGCCTTTATGCTCCAATCATTTGCCTTGTGTCACTTCTGCAAGACTGCTAGCCCAGACTACTGATAAATTGGTCTTTCCTCTCCTTCCATTAAGTCGTGTACTTGGCATGAATGATCAGAAATTAAGACACCTGTTCCTCATGGGTATTGAAAACCTTGTGGGGTACTCTGCAGAGGAGTGTTTGATGTGGCATCCCTGGCCAATATTCCCATTTGCCACTGCCATGCAGTGTAGTGGTTGGCTACCAGCAGGCTTGTGCGGCTGTCACCTCCCACTGGAGATGGCTGATGCTCTGTGTTTGTGTGTGGGTGCATGAAATGAGACAGACAGACTGAAAAGTTGTTAGAAACAAGAGCTACGATACAAAATTAAGTGTTGTACCATCAGAAGAACTCCAGTTCATATCAAAAGGCTTCAGTTAAACTAAAAAGAAACCTGACAAACAACTGAAGATGAGAATCACAAGGTCTATGTGTCTTTCAAAGTTTATAACTCTGTTTCTGGTTTTGTTTTGTATAAATAAAGAATAAGGAGGATCAGAGAACTGGTTAAAATATCATGTTGTTTCAGGAAAGCATAGAAACCTGAAGGGAGGTTTTTTTTTTAGCTAAACCTAACAACCAGAAAAAAAAAGAGGCAAAGTGTCACAGAAAAGCTGTCAACAAAATAATTTAATTGTTATTACAGATCTCTTTGCACTATTTCCTTATCTACAGATAGAAAAATCAGATTAGGTAGAAAACCTTTTAAAAACGTGCCAGCAGTCCAGACTGCCTACATTGTCCCAGGGAATCAATAATGCTGTGAAATATTCAAATGTTTTCTTGGTCTGATTTTAATGCTTATTTCATACCCTTATATCCTTGGAATGCTTACAAATAAAATTCACAGTTTGTGTTCTTCAGGCTGTGATCTGAAGATATATGAACGTTTATCAACAGTGGGGAAATTATCAATGGTCAAAGATAAAATATTCTGAATAATTTGTCATTGAAAGAATCCTTAAAAAAAGAGTTCTGAAACCAGCAGAATCCACTGGCAAGGTCTGAGACAATTTTTCATTTTGAAAATATCAGCCTAATTACATAAAATTTGCTGAAACCTAGACCAAACAATCAGGGCAATTGTTTAGTAATTCCATTAATGACCAGAAACCAAACTCTCATCTGAAATTGGAATAGACTCTATTGAAAGGTTTGAAAGTTCACAACAGACAGGAAGATAATTTTCTATCTACGTACCATATATTTTAATTCATCGGAGGGTAAATGTAATTATAAAAACCCTTCTGCTAGAAAGACTTTTTATACAAGGACAAATAAATTTAATTGGTCCTTCTTTTCTGATAGCATTTTTGCTTTCCCAATTCCAATTTGGAATTGGATTAACTGTTTACGGGTGGGATTTGGAATGCTTAAAGTTCTCCTGTACTGTAACTGATGGCTGAGGTGCATACAGTATATACGTGGAAGTGTGCTTGTATAATTTTGTAACCAACAAGAGCCATTCCACAGTCAGTACTGACATCAAACCTTGCCCTATTTCTTCTACCTAGGTGTTGGCTGACTGTGCACCACTGCAGCAACCAAGGTAAATTAAGTCCTGGGCTGCATCCACTGGGACATTGCTGGAGACAGAGACAGGATCATCCCAGTCTTCTCAGAGCTTTCAGACTGCATCTGGACTATCGCATGCAGTTCTGGGCCCCACAGATCAAGATGCAGAAAGACTGGAGAAAGTCAAAGAAAGCAATGAAGGTCAAAGGGCTGAGGAAGCTTCCCTGAGGAAAAGCTGAAGGACTTATATCTCTTCTTCCTGGAGAAGAGATTGCTCATGGAGACCACATCCCAGGATTTTGATACTTAAAGGGCGGAAGAGAATGGAAGTTTTCTTCCTAAGTAGACAGAAGGAGACTGCATGAGGCGATGGTATTTGCACTGAGAGAGATTTCACATTGACATAAGAAAGAAACTGTTCACAGTGAGGACAACCCATCACTGGAACAACTTGCCCAAGTATGTGGTGGAGTCCCTGTTGCTGGAGGCTTTCATGCTGCTTTTGGGCAGGACAATCATAAAACTTCCTTTTCCCACTGATATTGGACCAGGTGTTCCTTTGATTTAGCAATCCGGACTGTTCTGTGATTCAACGATCCCACGGAACAAGAGAAATATTAAACAGCCAGAAAATTTTATTTAGATAAGTCCACTCGTGTTTTGTTTATTTTGTATGTATCAACCCCACAACTGCCTCTAGAATTTTACCTTTTCCTCATGTCATTGCAGTTACTTGAGTGTGCAGAAATAACAATGTATTTTATACTCAGCTTGGGGTCTGTGAGACACAAGACAGAGCTAGAATTATTTAACAAGCATATTCACTAAGGATAGCCAGGATATAGCTCTGCATCTGCTCTTCTGTAGCCTGAATAAGTACACTGCGTTTCTGATCCTTCAATGTTTCTTTGCCAAAGAAGCAACAGTCCATAACTGGGCATAAGAACTGTGTTTACCTGCATTTCAGTGTCATTTGGTAACTCTTATGAAACTAAGTTTGGAAAGTGCTGGCACATAATTCTTCATGTTCTTTGTGTTCCTTAACATATCACGGGCATTATCTGGTGAAAACGGACTGAGCTTAGTAGCACTGAATGAAGTAACAGACAGTAAAACTGGCTTAAAATAATTCTCATTTACAATTATCTGTATTGCTAAAATGACATTGCACTCATTGATGAAAGCAGAGCAAGCAACTAATGTCACTTATATATCTCAGTTTTAGCCTTGAGCACTGACTTGCACAATCAATTTCCATCTTCTCAGGAACTTGACTAATTGTGCAGCTTGTGGCATCATTTAATATGCATTAGTTAAATTGTGATGGAATCAGAAGAAGTGAATCAAACTAGAGACAAAAATAAGCAATTGATTTATAACATTTATAAAATATAATCTGCAAAGCTGTCTTAGTTTTTTTCCTCTGCTTTTATTTTCTGAATACTGCAGCTTACTTCAGAGTTGCCTCTAATGATAGTACTCACTGGTGACTCTGAACGGATGTAGCAAGGTCACAGGTACTTGGTCTTCTCTTTTCTAAGGGAGGACCTTGAAAGTGGGCCCATGACAGAGGAATCCAGACTGACATCACTTAGGCAGCCACACATTGCTGGTAAGTATGGTACAGGAGTACCAGCAGCTGGGTCCTCTAAGCAGCTGACCAACTATAACAGAGCAATCTTCTCCTGCCCACTGCTGGAAACCAGAACAGGACAATCAACTGTTGCCTTCTCCAGAGTCTATGGGCTTAGTCCTAATACACATCCAAGACCAATATGGCTAAATTTAAAATCAGATCCTTGTCTGTCCAGTGCTAGGAGCCCTGCAGCTATTGCCCTAGCTGTCAGCATTTGGTCTTCTGGCACCGCACCCTCTCCCTGCACCTGTCACAACCACAATCAACTTTCTTCCCTGTTCAACATTCTCTAAGCTGTCCCTGTAGCTGAAACAAGATGGATTTCAGTGTGTCTTGGCTCAGACATGAGCAGGAAAGGCTCAGTGGAAAGGCTGACAAGGTTAGTAATCCTCCAGCATATACCTGACAAAATCTCTTTGTGAAATTGTTCTCAAATCTCTGAAGTAAACAAGTGTATAAAGTATACAAAGGTCGACCAGCACTCATTTCACTACCTCTGCCTTAATCCATCATAGCATGAACTACAGCCAATAAGGAATGAATTTCCAAAATATTAAGTCCTCAGTACCAGTTCTGATTCCACAGGAACTCCCTGTATCTAGTGCTCCTTTTGTAAGCCCAAAGCTTGCAAATGCTTTTGGTTTGTTATTAGATCCTCAGACACATGAAGGATCAACTGTGACTTGGCTGAAAAACAGACAATAAACAATCTTAATGGCAAAATGTTTGACCAAACCATGTATGTCTCCACAAATATTTTGCTTATCTTAGGTTCTCCACAACTCTTGGCCATGGGCTCCTCAGGAGTCCAGGACCCCCAAGCCTAAAAGGAGCTTCCTTGCCAACGTGCAGTCTCAGTTTCTCTTCTTGCCCCCCCACTTTCCAATATTTTTCCTTTGACAGCCAGTCCCACCATTAAACAAGTGCTCTGTACCAGGAAAGCACCTTTATTTCTCACTGCATGATCACCTCCTGGCTTGTAAGACTAGCAGTCATATCTCAAGCTTTGCCTAACTTAAAAAACCTCAAACATTATTTTGGACACCACTTTTTCTTGAAACTCCACCTGTCCTGTTTCACCTCAGTGGGAGATTTTCAAGAAAAGTGTGAGTCTGCACCATCACAGCTTGCATGAATGCCATTGTGTGGGAGAACTTAAAGATGAAGAGTTTGTGTTCTGACAGAATCAAACTTAAGGACCAACTGCATCAAAAAGAATTTTATAGCAGTCCAGTAAGATACCCTCAATGCTACTGCACACTTTATTCTCTTTTTTTCCAATCAGAAAGTTGGCAGTGGCACCACTCATTGGCCAGTAGGGCAACAAATACAGGAAGTGTTTGTGCAGGAAAACGAGGAGAAGGGAGAAAATCAAGGATAATCGTGCTGCTTGCCAGCTCCTTGTCTCAAGCAAAAAATGTCTGACATGAAGCTTGGCTGTAAAGGCTTTGAACTAGGTTGTCAGGTGCTGCCAGAACTGGTTCAAGGAGATGAGATGTTCAAGCAAGAGGTGTTGTTCATGCTGGAGAGCTGAAACACGTTTCTCTAATGCTCTTCTTGGTATCTACCCTGACAGCTAATGAGTTAATTAGAATACATGTATATATAGTCATTATTTACACCTTCCCCCAACTTTGTGGTATGGATCTGACCTCTTTCTTCTCCACTCATCTCCCACTCCACCCACCTCCAAATGGCTACCAATCTGTGACATTTTTTGCTCATTTGTTAACAGTTGTGCAAGCTGGCCTTCCTGTGCATGGAAAAACAAAGCAGTTCATTTCCTCTCTGCATTTCTACCCCATATGAACAACATCAACACGGGGCTCTCTTGAAAAATATTACTATAGCAACTGGTCTCAGGTGTCTCTCAGCAAAAGCACTCAATACTGTGTAAAAGCTATTCAGCTCAATATATTAATACATTTGACCTCATTGCCAGTTTTGCTTCTGAGAAGAAAAAATAAGTTTGAAGTTAGAGAATTCATAAAGTTTCTGCTTACCTGTTAACAATTAGTAAGACAAATATATACATAAGCAATCAAATAAGAATTAGTATCCTTTACTTTCAAACTCTTACTTCAGGTGAAACATTCCACTTCAATTTTTAACATTCAGTAATCATATTCTAGCAACCCTTTTCAAAGTTACTTTTCACTGCAATAATTGTACAAGTATTGACAAGGAAGACTGTGCTTTATGAATTCTTGCGGGTGTTTTTTATTCTAAGTCAACTACTTAGTCTATCTCATGGTATTTAGTTACATGATTGCAATGAATGTTTCTTTGAGCACATGAGGATTAAGAAAGAAATGTTTTCAGTTTCAAATCTAATATATGACTTCGACAGAAAAAAACCCTTTCTTAGCATCGTTATTGTAAAGCAGATACTTTTAACTGTAGTTGAGTACCTAATAATATTATTTCAAGGTTTTGTACTAATTACACTGGTGGATCAAAGGCTTTTTCAGCAGGTGAAGGACTCAAAAAAATGTATCAGACTTAAATGTGTATATGCACATTTACATACCAAGCATAATTTGAAAAAACAACATTGAAAAACACAAGAAAAGCAGAGGTTTATAAAATGGTAGTATAAAGAAAATTGTAGCTTATTCCTATATGCCCAAGCTGCCAGTGGTCATCTCAACCACTGGAACAGTCATCTCAAATCTGGAACAGTAGCAAAGTCCAGAGATAAATACAGAGCACACCCATGTCTGCTTGAAAACAGAATTGATTTTTGTGTGACTAAAAAAATAATGGAGTGAGTTGTGTGTTGCCTCCTCTTCATGTGTTACTTCTGCTGTGTTATGCTGCCACTGCATGTCACTCACAATAGCAGTGAGATTTTAGCAAGGTTTGTGAAGTTGTGGTGGGATTACCCTGCTGCTTGCAGGGAAAAGATCCACCCTCATTTAAAAGCAAATATAATTTTGACTTCTACACAAGAGTAATTATTCATAACATTATGTTACTGTAATTTAAATCCAGAGAACAGCTAGTGGCAGTCTGTGCTTTGTTTCTGGAGTTTACCATGTCATTTTCTTTCACATTAAAATTCCAGTGGCTACACTACAGTTAAGCCATTCTCATTATTATCTTGTACCTTGTATTCCAAACAACTTAGAAGTCAGTACACCAGAAAATGGAAGTTTGAAAACAAGCTTTTAAACACCCTAAAATTCTTTAATCTTTCCCCACTGCACTATAAATATGTAAGTATACATAAAATTGAAAACTATTTCTCAAATAGTAACATGTTTGTAACTCAGACATTGCTGCATAACTGAAAGAGAACATCATAAATCATGCCATTATTTCCTTTCATTGCTACAAGTTAGAAACTCTGAGTGGAAAAGAGCACACATTTTGTCTGGACAGGTTCTTAGCCTTGATTGACTTTATTTGATGTGGGAGAGGTAAAGTGTACTTTTGTATTGTAAATTTTAAAGTTTGTACTGTAGCTTTACATATTAATAAAACAAACTTCATTATGTAATTTTTCTTACCAATCCTCCCATCTTTTGTTTTAAAATAAACTAGATTGTACTTGTTATTCTCTCCAGGATGAAATTTGGAGTAAGGTCTGACTCACAACCTGCTGTTTCATCCACATGTTATCTTAGCTGTCAAAATCTTTATTGGAAGAAAATAGTATGAGTGAAATGAAAAGGATAAAGAACCTTGTATGTCATCAAGATAATATCTTCCTCTGCTTTCTGTTTTCTTCAGTAATCATGTAATTTAGAAATTTTTACTTTTTACTGTAAAAAATGTAAGTTCTTGCAAATAGATAAAAAAATTAAGGCTTTGACTTCCATCAATCTTCGGGAAAAGAGGAGAGGAGAGGAGAGGAGAGGAGAGGAGAGGAGAGGAGAGGAGAGGAGAGGAGAGGAGAGGAGAGGAGAGGAGAGGAGAGGAGAGGAGAGGAGAGGAGAGGAGAGGAGAGAGAGGAGAGGAGAGGAGAGGAGAGGAGAGGAGAGGAGAGAGGAGAGGAGAGGAGAGGGAGAGGAGAGGAGAGGAGAGGAGAGAGAGGAGAGGAGAGGAGAGGAGAGGAGAGGAGAGGAGAGGAGAGGAGAGGAGAGGAGAGGAGAGGAGAGGAGAGGAGAGGAGAGGAGAGGAGAGAGATTTAGTGCAGAAAGGGTCTGGATCTTCTGTATCTAGAAGATTTTTTTTCTTACCTGAAACCCAATTTTGCATGAAAACTCTTTATGTATAGTACACCTTAGACTTCAGTTCAAAGTCAGTTCACATAGAACAGCAAACTAACCCAGAAGAGTAAACTAACCAAGATGAGCAAACTAATCCAAGACAGCAAACTGGCCCAGAACAGCACACCAGCCCAGAACAGCACTGCCCAAAGTTAGTCAGGAAGAAAATGCCGATACGAACAGGGACTTTCATCAGACCTTTCAAATGCTACGCTTAAAATTGCAGAGAGGTGTATACATCTGCTCCAGAATAAGTTCTTGGATGGACATAGTCCTGGTATTCTGCTTTTTCAAGGCAAAATTGCCAGACTAACTTACAGATGTAGAAAGTAGTGTTTGGGTCTAACTGTATACAGTAGTGTCTAGAATTTCCTTAAAAAGAGGGAGCACTGGTTAATCTCCTTTCTGTGCTGTGGAGATGCACACATAGAAATCCAAATGTGTATGAATGCATGTTGCCTGCTGTGGGGTGCAAATCAGTGGTAGGTGTCTGTGGCAACCCAGGAACATCCCAGTGGGAACAGGCTGAGGAAACATTCAAGGTCTGCTGGGACAAGGAGATATTTTACAAGAACAAGTGTTATGTGAGCAGGAAATTCTGCTTGCTATTTCCAGGATGCCTAACATTTCTGGTGATCAAGGTAGCCACTGGATGTTATGGCATATGTAATAAGACATCACATAGGAGTGAGAATCTGTACCTGCTCCAGGACACCTGGAGCTCACTCCTGCACTGCCCAAGGGGTTTCTCTCAGTCCTGCTTCAATCTTGACTCATTCACTGCAGTGAAGTGGTTAGGTAAAGCTGTGAGATGGGAGAAAAGTTTTAGATATGTAAAAAGCAGAGAGAAAAGGAATTTGGTTTTGTTATATAAGACGTGACCCAGGTTACTTGATGGAAATGTTTTCCTCCTCTCCAGTTCTCAGTGATTATTTTAAATGAGGGCAGTTTACCAGTGTGCTCTGAACAGACAGAGGTTCTTGCTAAAAGGTACTTACACACAGTCTGAAGTGTTGCTTATCTAGCAGAGGGCACTGATATGGAAGCAGAGGCTGGAATGCTTCTGGCTGAATGTCACAGCCAGGCCAATGGTGCAAAACCTGTACCCAAGGTTCTTAGAGCTTCCTGGTATCTAGAAGATTCTAAAGGTATCTAGAAAGTTAAAATAAAAAATGGAGGCATTTAAGGAACTCTGTGAAGTTTTGGAGAGTGACAGAGAAAAATCACAGGTCTGGGTTTACTGAGTCACTGAACTTTTTCATATTTGATAAAGTAAAATTAAATAAAGTCACATACAATGTATGGGGGAAAAAAGACTCATTCTTATTACTGTTTCTGCTCAGGGTATTATTTTTTGTACTTGTACGTTTTACAAGTATATTCTTCAATATTCTGATACCTGTCCAAAGGCACTGTCAGGCAAACTTCAGCTTGAACAAATGATTTTGTTCTTCTTCTACCAGTGACTTGGAATTTCTCACTGCTCCTTCACCTGCTTACAAAGAGGTGAAATGATTTCATGAGTTTGTTGATTTTGAGGGCAGTGAGCAATGCCTGAAAGCAGAGCTCAGGCTGCAGGGGTGTTTTGTCTGGTAGCTCGTGCCCCTCAACCTCTTAGGAAACCGCATCTTCTCCATCTCTCTGTGACACTGGAAAAGCTGATTCAAGCCTTTATTTATACAGCCATAAATAAATAAAGAGAATTGTTAAGTAACCACCAACTGTTTTATTGTAGTTTGCCATTAGTGTGAAAGGTTTGCCAATTTATGCATCTAGCAAGTAATGATATCAACTAGGAAAAGAGGAAGCTCTTCTCACAGGGGAAAACTCCCATCCCCCCCGAATTCAACATGAAAGTAAACAGAGTAAAATTAATCTATAAATAAACCAAATAAACTCATATGCCACAATGCCTTTCTCACCAGTTTTAATAATCATGATCCGTGTCCTTCAGAGGCTGTTTTAAGAACCAGCTGGGATAATTATTGCTTGGCTTTGAATCCAACATTAGTACTAGAATTAGGAAATTGATCATTTTATCCCAGGTGCCAGGTGGCAAAACTTCTTTCCTCCCCAGGTATTGATAAACCCCCGGGGCTTACTGCAGGAGACAGCCTGAGGTGCACAGTGATTAGCCTTCCTTTGCACTCCCCAGCTCTACAGGCAGCAATGTCAGAGGAGGGGAGATCAGCTAAAGCCGGTCATAGCAATCTGTGGCAATAACAACATGCCAGAACTCTTAAACTGCTGTGAGGGCTGATTTTTCTCCTTCCACCTCTGCTTTTTCTGCCTCCCTGCTGTAGAAATGCACCAGCATTGCACTCTGCTGATAGACTTGAACCTTTCACATCTCCTCCATCTCCCAGAATGAGGGAAAGGCAGCTGGATTCATAGCACCTCATCTGCAGAGTGTTGGCTGCCCAAATGAAGAATAAACAGGTGAATTTGGTGAGTTTCGTGTTTTATTTAAATATGTTGAAAAGAACTAAGAGGGTTTTCTTAAAAGTTAATTTCAGATGTTGTAATTGCTCTTTCTTATGTCTCTAGAGTGGCATGGCTAGGAAATTCTGGAAACTTGCTTTAATAGCTCACGCTGAACCTCTGAGATCAGCTGCAGGCTGGAGTAGAATGACTGCAAAGCTACAAATGCCTGAAAATATAACTCTTCTTGACTGATGCAGCATCAGGATACTAGAGACCTTGTATCATACAGTAATTAGCTGTTTATAGATTTGTTGCTCCAGAATGGGCAAACAAAGTGATGAGTACAGAAAGGTTTCAAATGTCCTAAATAAATTAGCACAGTCATGGAAGGGAAAAGATTAATTTCAAAACTACCACCCAGTTTAATGTAATATAACTCCATTAATTAATTCATGATGCCTTTAAATAATAGGGACAACATAAACAAAAGTTACTTTTTTCAGTTATGAAAGAATACTAGTGTTTTGACTTCTCTGTTCTGATTGCTCAATGATTAATTCTTGTACACAGAGTGTATACACGGAGTGCCAGTGTTTTGGTCTCTGTTGCCTGTAGAATTTGTCTACTTTTTCAGCAGCATTTGTTATATGGGGTAGGAAGTTGATTAAATGACAGTTGGTTTCTGCAGCCTGTTCTGGTACCAATATGCAAATGCATTTCAAGGGCTGATACTTAACTGTGTTGAGAACTTTGACCAACCGGAATTGGTTTTGGATGAGTGAGATGTTTTCATTGGGGGTTTTGATTGTTATTGCTTTGGACTTCACAGTTTATTAGACTAAAGAGACAAGGTTTTCAGGTGCAGTAAAACTTTTTATGATATTTGGGTGACAAGAATGTAGAATATTCCTGCTCTGTGAAATGGATTTTACACAGAACATGTCCTTCTGTGACTAAAACTGTACAAATAAATGTTCCCAAAGAAGGCTAATTTGGAAAGGTGCTCCAACTATGGTAAGTGATCTTACTGCTTCCTAAAAGATTAACTGTGGAGTGAAATGTCTTTCTTCTTCTATTATCCATATTGTGACTTTCCTTTAGAGGCACTCTAAGTGAGGTAAGTGCTGAGAGATGATGTCTGACAGTAGTGTTATAGGTGGGGGCAGAAGGAGCTTCTTTGGACAGAGTAGGGTTTGAGCAAGTTTAAAAATAAGCATTATATGGAACAGCCATCACAGTCCTCTGGCACAGAGAAGTGGGGACCTGCATGTTATTTTTTGGCTTTCTGTAAACATACAAGTTGATTTATTGACAGCATTAGGACCTGTCTATAGATGGCTGGAAATTATAACACTCTCATTACTTGGAGAAGGGACAGATAAAATGTAAAATGGATCCTCTGGGTCTTTTCCACTGCTATTCAGGTTTAAGAGCAGAAATATTTTGAGATGCAAAATATGCAGGTCTGTCTTGCTTGTGAGCAGCCTCAGAGGCAGAGCTGCCGAGGCTGTCATATTTTAGTGCATAGCAAAGGACATGAAGACATCCAGGAGTATTTCCCCAGCAAGTGAATAGCATGGTCAAAAGATCTCAGTGTTTCTGAAGGATTCTTAAAAATACATGCTGTTTCTGTTGTTAGCTATGCTAACTGAACTTGTATGTAGAAGATGGCTTGAGGAGAAGTTAGGACTGGCATTTTGATCTGTAGTTTCTGGACCCCAAACATAGTATGTTAAAATTATATATGAAAATTATTTTAGAGATCTTATTTTTACAACCCAGTGATAGAAAAATATTTTTTCTAATCCACTCTCTTCATGCAATTATAAATGTACAAATACCCTTTGAAAATCACTAGCTTTTCATGAACTTGTCTTGTGAAGGTCTGATATGCTTTTTGTATTTTTTCATATTTCCTCTTTTAATGTAAAAAATTGCACATTCTTAAGGTATCTGAACACCTGCTGATCTCAATGTTCTCTGCAGCAATCCTGTGACTGTTTTGTCATAAATGGTAAAGAGAATACATACATGGAGTACAGTACTGCTAAAACAATAAACATAAATTCACTTGGGAACAAAATAATATTAAAAAAGAAGAAAAGTAAAACCCAGTGTTGTTCAATATCAGGATTTTTCTGAATGATTAGACTACTTTCAGAAAGACAACAGTATATTTTAAAATGGCTAGGAATGTAATTTGGAAGATATAATTTATAATAGAGATTAAAGGGTTAATTGTTTGCAGGTTTTGTTTCTAGCCACTGAAAATGATAGTTTAGGTGTATGATGGCATTCTTCCCAGCTTAAATGTCTTTATTACAAAAAGAGCAGGTGTAGTCCCTATCTGTACTGCTGTATTTTTGATTTTTAGTGGTACCCTACATTATTATCATGAACAGTAGTGACCCTATCTTCACATACACCCTAAAACATATTGAAAATTGTTATTGTTGTTTAAAGGAAGCATCTTGGAAAAGGTCCTCCTGATGGTTGTAACAATATGAGCATATGATTCAAAAACTCCTGTTGTTGCATGACATCTCTTCTCCAAGAAGTTGCAGTGTCAAGGTTGGCCAGAGAGGATCAACTTGCCTAGAGTGGCTCTGGTAAAGCTTTCCTGTGACTAACACAAAAAAGAAAATGACAGGCTTTTCAGTATCATGTATCTTTAAAGTAGATTTCTGCTGCTTTGGTCTTTTGGAGTCTGTTTCTATTGGTGTCCTCCAGCTCTAGCTCTGACCAGAACTCACCAGCTCACAGAAGGTCCTTCAGAAAATCACCCTGCAAAGTACCTCAAGGAACACATTTCCAGTGCAGTCAGGCCCAAAAGCACTTGTGATTTAGACATCACAGCATTTTCCATCCACAGATTTTAAATGGATGGGTGCATCCCTGAGCAGCACCAGGTGGATCATTTCCTAGACTGTGGGCAGAGCAGCCAATTTTCTTGCAGTGATTGTTAACTCTGGCATTTTCCACACATCTGGGTATCGATCTGCTCCGCTTTCTGACACTCTGCTCTGCTGGATGAAGGATTGCCTTTCTGCCTTTGGAGTGCTCATTGCTGCTGAGGTATGTTTCATGGATCTTCAGTGCACATGAGATCATATCTCACTGGAAAATAAGTGCTCTACCAACAAGCTGACTCACTCTCTCTGCTGGAGGGGTGATATGCCAGGGTCTGGGTCAGCAGAGGTTTGTCATGACTGAGAACCAGCTGTGCTGATGGGTGTGTGAGTGTGGTGTGGGAGTTGCTGGCTCTCTTGAGAAGCAGGTGTGAAGTTTTCGTGGCATGCAACATCCTCTCCTCACTTTGCTATGAAGGGCATTGCTGCCTGAGAAACACTGTACTCACAAAATTACACCTAGAGTTACATTGACTGTGCTGATCATTAATTGGTTTTGTCTGGTTGCCAATTTTATTCAGTATGAATAGCACAGAGTCTCAGGGGAAAATGTAAAATCTTAGGAAGATTTCTGATCTGCTAATCAGAAAGAGAGAAGGGAAGCAGAGTTTATGTGAAGAACCTGCATAGGTGTTTTGTCTGAAGTGCAGTGAGATGCAGTTGAATTTTGGTTTTCTTTAAGTGAGACCTTTCCTTTGAAAGACCAGGTGCATGAATGGTTTGAAATACGTTTTGGAGACTGAATGCTTTCTATGGAATAAATGCATATTTTCTAGGTTTTTCTCATCAGCATCAAGTGAAAGGCATCCTCTAATCATCATTTCAAATAGGGTGGGTGGTCTTGTGATAGCTGGCTACCCTATCATGATTTCAAATGTGCCATATGAACAGGATGACAGTGTCTTGTTGAAATGGAGACTGTATCCAGGCTTGAGGGTCACTCCAATATAGAGCCAATGCTTCCAGAGATGAAGTTGCAATGCTTTTGCTCTCTAAATAAATTTCTAGACCAGAGTATCTTTTAATGAGTTCAAAACTAAGGGTTGAGATATGTAACATGAATTATTCCTTTAGTTCTTCTCATATTGTTCTCTGTAATTTCTTATAGCAAAATTTTGGGGATTCCCACAAATACCGGAAAAGGTTATCACAAGGTAATGAAGCTGTTTAATTATGCTACCAGGCCTTTAATTTAACATCCTGGAGATGCTGTGACCTTCCTGAAGACAGGGGGCTTTGGCTGGTGATTGCAATTAGTTGCAATTAGTGTGTGAACTGTGAGCAGCTGGTCCTGAAGCCCCATCCCACTCCGGGCTGCGGGACTGAGCCGGGATGAGCTCGGGTGTTCCTGATCCGGCTTTGCCCTCTGGTGGTACCCGCTTGAAAGATTCCCTAAGCTCGAGAGACATAAAGCCTCTGGAGACTCTGAAAAGATCTGCGGAAACAGCAGGTGTGTGTGATGGATGTAAAAGTACACTAAAAGAAGGAAAGGTCCCACAGACATCAATGCTGTGGATGCCAAAGAGGATGCTAAGGAAGTCAGAGGCAGCAAGGTTCAGTGCTCCTTCATCGAGGTAAGCCTAACAAGAAGGAGTTTTTCTCTGCCAAAAATGCAGTTCCTCACTGCTCTGACCAATTCTTTGATGTGACAAATACATGCACTTGAAAAATATCCCAAGTATTGTCTTATTGAAGCTCAGCTCCTTTCCTGATTATGAGGACACACCCCAAAAAGACTGTCCTATATCTCGTTAATGGAGAGAATTCTGGGGACTTGGGAACTTTAATGGGAGACATCCTCTCCCCAGCCTTCAGAAAGCTCTGAGTAATTCTAATGAGTTTTTCATGGACTGGCCTTTCGTTTAACTCCAAGTGTTTCTGATGGGAGACAGTTTTTTATTTTTACAGGTTGGGTGTTTTGTGTGCTGGCAGTTCTGCATGTGCGTGAATAGAACTTCTGCTTCTCCTCTTGGAGAAAAAAATACCAATTATTTATAGCCTATAAGGAAAAGAAATGCCAAATGCTTATCTGAGAATACAATTGAAGTGTAAATCAGGTGTTGAACAGCAATTAGAATAAAGAACATTGTAGTTTGAGGGGAATAACTGTGGTAGGCAATATCAAAAAAAAGATGCAGATGTTGATGTCTAGATGCAGCTTTATTGAATGTTTTTGCTGTTTTCTTTCTACCTTAAATTAGGAAACAAGGAAATTAATGCCTTTCAGGGAAAGGATGGATTTTTTTCTCCTGAATCAAGTTTTTTTTAGTCTTAGGGAAAATATTTGGAACAGTTGTTGCTATATCCAGTCATATAAAAAAGCAATACAGAACCTCCCTTTTTACTATTTTTTTAGCATTTACATGCAAAAATTACCAGTAAAAAGAGAATCAATGTACTTACAGAGGACATGCAAATGTAGGGTTAATCACTGCAATAATTTTGTGGAAATTGCTACTAAGAAATTACTAAAAATCTAGGGCATGGCACAAATTATGTATTTTGACATATTTTTCACCACATTGCAGCTATTGTATCCTGTATCATGGTCTTTGAAAGAAGGAGCAGTAAAATGATCCTTCCCATCATCTATATGACCACTCTTCATATAACCCCCTTCTTTCAAAAATTTGTTTTCTCTTTTATGTTTGGACCCTGACTTTAGTTATTTAGGCATCACAAAGCACTGTGCTGGAAATGGACAGTACAGTACAATTTTGTTATTCTGGCAGTATCTCATTACCTGAAACCAAGGATCCCTGTGGTCAGAAAATGATGTCCTGAGAAAGATGTCAAAGCACTACTAAAAAGCCAAACGCCAAAAAACTCTTCAAAGTTTTCTAAGGCCTTTCCTTCACACAGATCAGCAGTTTTTTTGTTTTTACACTGGAAATTACAAGATTCTGTGTACCCAAAATGATGTTGTCCATTTAACTGCAACAGGATTCTCGAGGTATTTTGTACCCATGGTAGAAGAAGGAATAAATCAAAACCTGAAATATACATATTTGTGAACCTTTTCTTGTCAAATGAGATCTTTGTTGCTCTCTTCAAATTTTCTAGTATTTAGCAACAAAAGAAAAACTACTTCTCTTTTATCTCAGTGTAAAGGATCCAGATTGTTTATCAGTCCTGATTTAAGAATTCAAATTTTTGATGCTCTCTTTTAGTAAATAGGGCTTCTTCTTAACACAACCATGCCTGCAAAGCCCTGAAATTAATAATTGCCAGAGATATAACCTGTATTACCAGAGTTAATATATTGGACTGCATCTGTATATTTGGGAAGAATCACTTGCATGCTTTAAAATGTAATAATTTATTACATTTTTCTTACATTTCTTTTAGTTTCTTACATTGAAATTTTGGACAAAAGCATGAATGACTTATTTAAATCGTCTGTTCAAAACACAGCAATTTTTTTAAAGGAGAAATAAATTTGAAATGCTACTCTTGAAAAACATGCTTTTTCTTCTTGTTGAAGATGAATAAGCAATGTACTTCTGATTCTTCTGCTTTATCTTAAACTTTCATGCATTTACATGGCCATTTTTCTCTTTTAAAGGATAAACAAATATAATGATGATTAATAACTGTATGAATATAGGCTTTTAAAGCAGGCAATAATTCTGGATTTCTAAAGTTATTTGGTAAGAATAACACATATTCTGTACTTTGGGAGCACTAGCTTTGGTAGCTAACATTTATGCAATTCACTTCCAAACAAAAATATAAGCTGCTTCTAATTACTCTTTGGAATCACTTCAGTTTTCTCAGTATGTGTCTTCTAAAACTCTATTAACAGTGGAGAGATTTGTGGATATTTAAAAGAAAGACTGTCCATGTTTAGTGTACAGCATCTAAAACCATGTGAAAAGGCTGAGAAATGGGTAAATGAGACAGAATAGGAAGAAAATTAGGAGAGATGAAATAAAGAATTGAAATTAAAGTTGGTGCTAGGATGTTTACATTTTGGTATCTGTGCAGTTGGAGCGGTTCAAAAATTAAAATATGGTGAAAATTGTGGATGAGGCAAATGATTTATGACCAACACTTGAGTGGGTGTGGGAAGGATGGTGAGGAGGAGAGAAAATCAGGACAAATACTGAGACCTGCAAGACCCAGACAAACAGTTGGTAATTGGCATTTGGTTTGGAAAGCCAAGCTCATTCTGTCCACCGCAAATACCAACACCCTTCTATCTGTAAAATCCCTTGCCATTTTCTTTAGCCCTGTTATTTTTCCAGTTCTGCAGGTTACTGTACAAAATAGTGTAGGAACAGTAAATTCCTTAGTAAGATCACTTAAGCTTCATGATCATTTCCACATCATAGTTTAAGACATCATCCTGCATATTTTACCAAAGTATCCAAACAAAGAATTCTCACAGTTCCCTGCTATTGAAAAACATTTGCTGAAGACTTGAGAAGAATCCTATAGCTCAGCTGTTTAATCACAAACAATTGTAAATGTAGTACGGGTTGGCATTTATACAGCATGTAATGGAAATCTTCCTTCTCAGAGAATCTGATTTAAAGTGTTGTCAACTTCCTAAATATCCTAATAGGTGTAAATTTTTTGTCCTCATATGGTTCTTATTTTGTGCAGCTTTCCAGTTTATACCCTACCCCTAAAAAAGGGTATTAAAAAATCTCATATTGAAGGACTATCAATGGACCTTTGGCTTCAGGATACTTTTGCTGATTTGAAATTTCAGTAATTCAAAATAGTCACATGAGCAACCTGGAAAAGACTTAGGCCTGTTATAAGCAGCTGATAGTAATAGTTTAGCTGTATTCCAGTTTGAGATGGCTTCAATCCTACAGAAAACTACATGGATGATAAACTTGAGAACATTATTTACAGTTCTGGAATAAAATATCTTCTCCTTTTTTTCCTATAGAGAAAGACTGACACAGAACTCAGTCACATTAACTAACTTAAATACTGTAAACTGTTTCTATTTTTTAATTTTTAATTTTTTTTTAAATTTTACTTTTCATGTTGTTATTATGCTCTTAAAGCCAGCTCTTTCCATTTGAAACCAAAGAGCAGTAGAACAGACTAGATTTTTATTTTTTGTCACTTTGGAGCAGGGACAAAATTGAAACTGAGGGATATTCCACCAAGAAGTGGATAAATAAATTTAGAGGTATGTGAAGCTGCTCACCTAGCTGTTCTGGCTACATTGCCAGATCGCTTCCTGGTCTGAATCTCTCCAAGTTCACTTTCCTGCCAAAGCAGGTTAAGAGCTGTGCTACAGACACCCAAGGCTCCAGCAGGTCTCATTTAGCTATTCTCCATAGTTGTTCTCACACAGACTTGCCTGATTAGAGCCTTCCCAAAATACACCATTTTTGAGCAAAATTTCTTAAGGGGTGTGATCATTAGAGAAGGGGTTGATCTGCTCAACACCACTGGTCATGTTTGGAGTATTTACTCTGCCCAGGCTAACATGTTTTGAATACCTCCTGTAACCCCTGGGAGAGCTCTGCTTGATGATCAGGAAACTGGTCTGAGCAGGGGGCAAATCCTTTCAGAATGCATAGATTTGGCTTTATAGGAGTAAGATGTCCACAGGTGGGCTTACTTCCTACTAGAGTGGTTTTTTTAAAGATCCCTGTTCTCTCCTGGGTGATGCTTTATTCACAATTCCACGGTTCTCTGCCTCCTTATAGAGGTGCACGTTCTTTTTTTTCATGTTCTCTTTAATATCCTGGTAAAACCTGTTTCAGAATCAGGGAATGGAATTTGTCTCTAAAGCAGAACATGCTCAGTGAAGCAAAGCTGGCTCTTTCAAATACAGGTGCCCTGAAGTATCTTCACATTACTTGTGATAAACTAAAAGCCTGTCAGACACAATACTGCTCTTAGCTTCATAAAATCCTTGTCACAGAGGGTCTGGCATACATTCTGATTTAGACATTAAAATTGATTTTGGAGTATTAAGCTTTTTGTGACTCATTAACCTGTTAGAAAAATCCCAGATGCAATAGACTAACTTTTAAAAAGCTAAGCTATTTCCTCTTCAGGTACAATGAAAATCTAAAAATAGTAATTTTTTAAGTTTGCAACTTCTGGGAAAAGAGAATTGGTTTTATTAATGTTAAAGATTCTGTGAAGTACATCAAATTGTGATGTAATATTAATGCATAATGATGTGAGCACAGCTGTTAGGCGATAAAGTAGGCAGATGCTGGAATAACACTTGAGTCTCCTAGGAATGGGCTAAAATCTAGTAATCAAAACACAAGATGAAAAATAAGCATATGGAGAGGCAAGACATTATCCACTACTCTATGCTTTAATTAGAGCTAACTATTCAAAGTGGGATGTTTCAGCTGTGGTCTCATAACTCTACATCATAATAATAAATAGTTGTGGACAAATTAAATTTCCCATTTTCTATGGCAGCATGTTCTGTGATTTAAACTGTAAGCACCTAATTAATTGTAGGTAAGTAAAACACAATAAAATGAAGTGAAATGCTGCTAAGAGAATTTTTTTTCTTCCATGGATTGGGATTTTCTCTTATAGCTTCTACAGTGATTGCAATTGTAATCATTTTTGATTACAATGGCAAGAGGGTTTGTTTAACTCTGTCCTTTAAATATAAGAGGGAGAGACTTCAGATCTTCACGTAATTTTCTGTGAAATTTGGATAAGATTTTTAAAATTTTAGTCAGAATTGCTCAGTCTCCATGCTGAAGAATGGTCTTGCAGGCAGATGGTTTTCCAACTTGTGTCATCTAATAAAGTCTGGCTAAAAGAAGCTCCATATAAGTTCAATTTATGTTGGCTGATGAAACAAAAAGTACTTGCAGCTTTTCTAGCATGTCTGGGTTTTGGGTTGGTTTTTTTTTCCCTCAAACCAGAAATTTAGACATTTTCAAAACTGAGCATTTGAGAAATGAAGTTTTCTTTCGAATTGACACTGAGCATGTAATATATTTTTCAGGCTTTCTGCCCTCCTGCTGATGAATAACAGAATGTAGTTGAGAAGTTGTGTTTCTTTTAGCTTTAGAACAAATGTGCCCTTCAAAAGTGTTTACATATCTTTCATTCTATCTATGTTAAGCTTGCCTGCAAACTTTGTATTTGGGTAGGGCTTTTTCCCTCCTTTTCTCCTTTTGGTCTCCCAACAGACAGCAGTAGGTTTGCCAATGGTGGTTAACAGAACAATGTTACTGCTGCTTTTGGAGAGCCCAGGTGGGACCAACAATCTTGCAACAGTAATCAAATTTTCCTATTTCTGACATCTTAATAGCAGAAAGAAGCAGCAGGTTCTTTGACATCATTCTTTGACATCAGAAATGGAGAAAAGTGAAAACGTTTGTCCTGATTTTGACTTTTGAAATTATAGAAGCAGATGTTAAGGGGAAAGGTCTTCTCTTCCATCTTTCTCCCTACTCCCACCTGAATACAAGGGAGTCTTCAACCCCCAACCCAAAGCATGTGGTGTTTTACATGGGTTGTTGAATCAGGGTTAGTGCATGAACACGGCTTGCTGATTGATTCCTAGGAGTAGACAGGATGTGAGTATCACAGAAACAGCGATCCTACAGAGGATGGAGGGAGACCAGACCATCAGTGGATTCATCTACAAGTATATACACCTATAGAACTTGATGTGATAGGAGTTTATAGAGAGGCATCTGTTTCATTAGCTATTATGATAATCAGCACCAATTTAATATTACATGATTATAGGTTGTTTTGAAACCACCAAAGAACTCTTATATCACTATATGTCATCTCTAAGATCATTAAATATACTACAAAAAATATTAGTTTCTAGGTGGTGGTTGTTGGAGGTAAGGAATACTAATTGCTATCATTGAGGCAGACGTAGAAACTAAGTCAAAGTGCACTTTCCTAACTGAGCTACATGCTGTTATTGGGAGAAGTTTCAGCCTGGAAGTGCTCATTCCCCACCCTCAGTGAGAGAGCTGCCTCATCCTTTTGCAGCAGGTCCAGAGGAGGGCCACAAAGATGACCGAAAGTATGGAGCATCTCTCCTGTGAGGAAAAGCTGAGGAAACTGGGATTGTTCAGCTGGCAGAAAAGAGAGTGCAGGGGAGAACTTATTGTGGCCTTCCAGTATTTTTAGGGGGCCTTTAAGGTGGATAGAAACAAATGTTTCATCAGGGCCTGTTGGACTGGGACAAGGGGAAATGTTTTTTACCTAAAAAGAGAGTTAATTTGGACCATTATAAGGAGGAAGTTTTCTACAACGAGGGTGATGAAACACTGGCACTTGTTGCCTAGAGAGGTGGTGAGTGCCGTATCCCTGGAAACTCTCAAGATGAGGACGAACAAGGCTCTGAACAACCTGATCTACTTAAAGATGTTCCTGCTAATTGGAGGGGCCTTGGGCTAGAATAGAAGGCTTTTCAAGGCCCCTTCCAACCCAAAGTATTTTATGATTCTGTGGCCCACCAGCTAAGGGCACTGGAGTAGCAGAGCATCACCTTGTCACTCTTCACCTGGGTGGAGGCAACAGGGATGAGCAGAAAAGTCATAACAGACAGCTTCACACTTTCAGATAATAGACCTGGTTTTAATCATTCTCTCCCCGGGGGATCCAAACCTTTGAGGTACTTCCAACTAAGGTAAGCTTGGTTCTGCCTTGCTGCAATTTCATACACTCAGTTGGAAATGAGAAGACAAAAGGCAGTGGGAGCTCTGCCTGTCCTCCTCTCCCCTCCCTTCTTTGCTCTTTGGAGTCCAAACTTTGTAGAAGAAGAAGTGGGGAACAGCAAATAGTTGAAGAAATAGTTGTCACATACCTTTCTGTAAACTCTGGGTATTCTCAGGAACCTCTTGTTAAAAAAATATGTATGAAATGAGTTAATTATAATCACAGGATCATGTAGGTCAAGTTCTAAAAAGTGTCCAGTAGCTAATGACCCTTTTGTCAAATGTCATGTTGTTTACTTCTGTCATACTTAGGTTGTGCAGGCGCCCCGCTCCTGGACTTGTTAGGATGATATATCATTAATGTAACTCCTTTTTTGCTTCTATTTCTTTCTTTTGAATACTGACTATTTGCCTTCTTTCTTTTGAATACTGACTATTTGCCACTGATTGGAAATAACAGGGAGACATATTTACATTTCCACTGATACATATTTCCTGCATCATTATTCTGTTTGCTAGCAACAGTTTTTTTTTGCTTTTTAATGATCTGACTCATTGCTTATTTTCCATGCACATTTGCTTAGGAAAAAAACTTTTTAGGTCTTCCTTACTTAGGAATAAACATTGCAGTCTTAGGAAGAAACATATGCTGTAGCATATCTTAGATCCAATATTTCTTGTAACTTCCCACACAGAGTTTAACCTGCTCATCAAAACAGTGAACTACCAGAGTTCCCTCTGCTTTTTCCAGAAGAGATGAGGAGAGAGAGAAAGAGTGTCCTCTGGCATGGAGAAAGGGAAGAACTTGGGCCTGTGAAAGCAGACCTCAGGTTGGCAGAGGTTTCCATTTACTTTCATACTTTAGGAATCACAGAGACAATCATTGCAACAACATAAATGGCTTATCCAAGCCCACAAAGGTTGGCATGGCCCTCTAGAATAACCTGTCCTGCTGACACTATAACACAGCACTGAAGCTCAAAATACCTGTCTACACACACCATACATCATGGCCCTCCAAGCCAGAGAGCAGATCCTGTCCTTTGCGCCTCCATAACTGCTGTCAGGCATCTGAGCCATGTTAATTGCCAGCCAGTCTGCGCTTACAGGCAACAGGGTGTGTCCTTTGTGGGCTTAGCCCACATTAAGCGGGTAAAGATGAATCAAGTTGATGTTTTCTTGTTTTCCTTCCACAGTGAATTCTGGTTCCTGCTGCAGTCACTTTTGAAAGATACAGAATGACTAAAATCCTGTTTAAAAACAAAAGCAGTGGACTGCTCCCATGTAAACATATTGGCATATTGCATCCTTCTACTCTCCTAGAAGTAATGCTTTTGCTGTTCACTGAAGTAGCTAGTATACTAAAATAATAATGTTGCCTTTTTGTCCAAAGTCACTAGCCATAACTCCCCTTCTTTGTCTAGTGTATCACTGTTAATGGCCAGTTAATTGTATCCTTCCCTTCTTCTCTGTGCTCTGAGTGAATGGAAATCACAGCCCTGCAGAGGGTGTAAGTCATAATGTGCCAGACTGTTATTTCCACTGCCATTTAATTCTCATGCCCTTCTAATGATCTTTTAAGCTAGCCGTTGCATCAGATTCACCTACAACTGCAATTTTTACCCTGTTACAACAAAAACCTTTTAAACTCTTTGCTACATTGTTTTGCTCCTACACTAATGGTTAAAGTAGTCACATTTGACTTGCATTTAGGGTTAAGTGACCAGCTGCACAATTTTCATTTTGGTCTTTCATGAGTTTTAAGATAGGCCTCACTGTGTGCCTGAGATTAATCTGTGCTGTAGGTCAAGAAAATATGATTGTATGTAGTTGCTATGATAAAGATCTTACTGATGAAAAGGAACTGGGGAGGGTGGGGGAGGAGAGGTCATATCAACTCAGAGCTTATCTGTTTGAATGAATGGACTCTTCAGGTTTGGATTTGCTCAGATACTTCAATTACCTTAGTTCTTTGTATTCTAATCAATTTTAATATCATGAGACAAATGAACCTATATTTTGCAATATACTTTTTTTTTATGTCTATGAGGGAAAATTATCTTTTTGAACTCAGTACAGCTTCTGCTCAGTTAGCCCAGATACATCTTTTTTAGCCTTTTTTTTCCTGAAATATACTTGCTGGTGAGTCTTATGCACAAACATGAGGAAAAAAGTTTACCTGAAGGCCGTTAAATATTCGATGTCTTTAATATGGAAAGATAAACTTTAAAAACAACTGGTTTGGAAAGGGACCAGCTGAAAGAGATTCATTCATATGAATGCTGATCCAGGTGTAAACGTCCCCTACAGGATATGACCCAAAGAATGCAGGCAACAGTCTGCAACTTCTGTGAGAAATATTTCTCTCAACCAGGAAGTATCAAAGCAGACTGAGTGGATATTTTTTCCTTAAAAGTGGACTGTGGCAACTGGCACTCTCATAATGTATTTTCCTTTCAATGCTAAGGGAGTTTCTTAGATAAATTTAGTGATACTGAGGTTCTTGGCCACTGTAAGTCATACTTAGTCATGATAAGATGGTATTTCACCTCTGTGTTCCTTGGTGGGTAAAGTCTCTTAGCTACCGTCAAGAAGGGTCGCTGTCCTCCAGCTTCTAAACCTGGATGAGAGGTATGGAGGACACTGATGACATGTTACTTTCCTCTTTAAATCAAGAATCAGTGAGATTTATTTCATTCACTTTTTTGTTTTAGTGCAGTAATCCGTGACTCTCTCTGGGCTTTGTATGGGTCCAATCCGGCCAGATCGAACTCTTAGCCCACACGGAGTTGCACAGACGAAGGATAAAAGATGAGAAGCGCTCCTTCCCACAAGGGGACGAGTGTCCAGTTTATTGGCTTGGGACAGGACACTGCCATCACAGCCACCACCCACGCAGGAAAAAGACTGCGGCCCTCTTGCCGGGGAGTTTTATACCCAAGGAAGGGGGAGGGGAAAGAGGACTGTGGCCAATGGGATGCCACTGGAGAGGGGCCACCTGTGGGATGGACCACCAGACATACCCAGTAACATTTTTTTCCCATCACCCAATACAAAGATAGCTACTGAATAAACTGTTTAGTGCAATACAACATTTTAGGCCTTGCAAGTAATGACAGATGACTAGAGCACAGCATTAAGTATAAAAAAGAGTGGGGCATATAAAGATGAAATTGAGATTTTTTGCTCTGTGTGTAAAACAGTATATGAAAAAAGAATTAAACGACAACAACAAAAAAATACTGGAGCTGTGCTGAAGGATTCCAGATGAGAAGTGTGTTAAATTAGAGTAGCTCAGTCAGTGCAAAACAATTCCCATGTTGACTACTATTTAAGCCTGGCCTAAACAGTTCTCCATTTGAGGCCCATTCTCCCCATCCTAGTGAATGCCCCTTGCTGATGTCAGTCAGACTCTGTGCTGTCACTAGAGGCTTTGACTTCATCCACGCCCTGACACAGAAGTGAATGTCCTGCAGCAGAGAAACTTCCAGTAGGCACAGCAAGATGACACAAGAGGAGAGCTGAGGCATAGAAGTCTCATGAATTGTTCTTGTGGACAGCGTGTTCTATGTAATTTCACAAGAAGTCCCAGAGCTTTTAAGCAATAAAATAGATCTCTGTAATGACCTACTTTCCAGAGATACAAATTGGGGTGGGGGTGGGGGGATATCCTTCTCTTTGCTTCAGCAGGAGATTTCAGGAACCATCCCCCTTTATTGAACTTACTTACTGAAAGCAGAATCTGTGAGTTTCTCCAACTAAAACCCACAACATGGTGCCCTCTACTGAGGCATTTCACCTCTGAAGAGTTTTTGGGAAAGCTGTGGGACGTTTTCATGTTTACCAGGGCTAGCTGTTAATCGTAGCAGCTACACTGCTTCATTTGGCACCAGTTAACAGGCTCAGCAGAAGAAACACAGCACAAGTCATCAGAGCTGGATTATTTTCACCACTTGATTTTCAGCTGTGAGCCTAAAAATGCCAATATGTATGCAATTTTTGTTTCATTAAGTACTTTTAATCATTCTTTTCCTTACTCCTTCTACAGCTGTAGGAAGGATAATCTCAGTTAGAAGCATTAAAAATAAGCAGACGGGATTCTAACAGGAATTGATCCATGTAAACACAAAGGAAAACCATAATGTATTAATTGTGTGAGTCTCTGCATGGGTGATTATTCTATACAGAACATCTCATCTCCTGTTTTCCTTTTGCATGTCTATCTTACTTTTTTTTTTTTTTTCCTTTTTGGACTGAAGTCAGTAAACTGTCTTCCTCGTGTTTTATTGCTAAAGTTAATTTTCTCCTAAATTAACAAATATAAATAAAAAGGGTGTTTGTTGAAGAAGAAGGAAGAATGCAACCATCTTGAAATTATTAAAAAAAGCTCTGAAATCCAATTTTTAAACTCCTGTGACTGGCTGGTGTTTCTCCCCCACATACCTCCTGCACACTGAATATCTGTATAGGACATCTGGACATTTGTCAGTTTTGAAATATCTTTGCCTGCACATCAAACATGGGCTCAGATGCATTCTGGTATGTATAAAGTTCTCCAGTACTATCAGTAACAGAGAAACCTCCCATAACATCTAATTATGCAAGGCTTAAATTTCTTATATTTTTTGCATGTCTTTCAATTCCAACCAAATTTACATCCTTTTTGAAAGTGTTCTGTACTAAGTCACCCTCAACTACTACCAAAAAACATGCTGAGTACAGAGTTTTTTGCATTAATCTTTCAGCATTATAAAGTATGGCAGAAGTTTTGCAGTCTGCATGGATGGAGTATCTTAATGTTCAAAATAGCCACACTTTTAATGTTGCTTCTTGTGAAATGGCAGACTTGATTCTTGTTTATTTTACTGAAGAATGCACTCCTTTTTTCCTCTTCCTCTCCTTTTTAAACTCTAGTTTAACTCTTCACAGGGTTCTAAGAATAATCTCTTAAAAACCCTTTCCTTCTTCAAAACATGATCATAAATAAGGATTTTGGTGTAAACAGTTTAGTTTTTTTTTAACTTACAATATGTAGTGGGAGACATTAAATTAAGAAAATATTGCTAGACTGTACTTTTTACAGTAAACGAAATATGCAGTACTTTCTACATTGGCAAAGAACTTAGGAAGCATGTTTCCAAATAAATCTAGGATAAATTCTCCTGAACTTTAGTCTAGAAGCATGTCAAAAGTTGTTGATTTATTACTATAATATGTCTAAATTAGATTTAGAAATTATTATTTCTGGAAGTTAAATATGAATCCTCTTTTGTGCATATTCTTTAAACAGCTTAAGATTTCTGGATACTGAGTCTGTTGCAACAACAGCACCAGTAGGCATAAAACCAATTTATTTGAATTACTTTATTTTCCTTAAGTATATAGAAAAAATGTGTTCACGATAGGTAATTTAGGTTTTTGCATGTTTGGTGGTTTTCTTTACCTTCTGAGAGCTTCAGCAGGTTCTCAGATCAACATGCTAATTTTTTATATGCAGACTGATGGGGATCAGAAGAGGTCAGACTAAATTATTTGCTTTGCATGCTACCATTACTTCCCAAAATTGCTCAGCTACAGAGTCATAAATAGATGTTATTCATAAGAAGAGCAGGTGGCTAATTAAAAAAATACTGTAGAAGGTGCTAGGAAGTTATGCAAATCAGTGTTAATTTTTTTACCTGGTGTCAAATAAAAGCATAATTGTATTTGTAAATTTTTATTTGTATAGGGCAGAATCATTCAGTAAAACTAAAAGCAGCTTTATCACCTGTGATTAGTGGATTTTCAAAAATAACTTCTGTTATAGGGATTCCGATGTCAGTGCAATCTGGCATGGCTTAATCGTGGCTTAGCCACAAGCTCTCCTCTGTATTTTGGCAGGAGATTGCAGGAGTCAATCTCAATATTTCCCCCAGTCTCTATAATTGCCGTGGAGTGGTGTACTGGCCATGCTCTGGACATGTAGGGCAATGACACTACCATCAGTGCAGAGTCAACCATCAGTTCCTCTGATTTTCACTTTTATCTGTTGAGAAGTATGTACACAATCACTTTGGCAATAAATAATTTCAGAAACACCAAATATCCCTTAAAGAACAAGTACCCACTTCCCTTCCCTTTTTTATAGGATGGGAATTCTGGGGTGTGCAAGACCCCTTGAAGTCTGAAAAACATCTCTTTCCTCACTCCTCTGCACCATGTATTTATGACAGCTCCTCCCTGGCATACCACTCTTCTCCTTCCCTCATGTAAAATTATTTTGGCTTGTCTCCTTTTTTCATGTAGTTTATCTTCCTTTCTTTCATCTCCCCATCTTCTCCCTCATGGCCCCAAGCTCTCCATTTTCTTAATAAACTAAGCTAAAATAGTACTGTCTCCCCCAATTCTGTCACACACCCTCCACCACCTCCCTCCCTTCTTATTTCAGTAGATACAATACAAGATTAGACCTAAAAGAAGTCAGCCTCAGTGCAATCCCCTTAAATGATCAGTACTGTTTATAACATCTCAATGTTTAAAACAACGTCTCCTAAGATGCTGCTGGTGCTGGGATTTTTTTTTTTTTTTAAGAGTAACCTAATTAATGAATTTTGTATTCTGCTTTTTGTGTTCTGGCACTCACTGGAAGAAAACTCTCACACTGTACATTGAAAGCTCCATACCTGTAAAACAATGAATTGCTCCTTTTGTCCCACCCTCTACCAGAAGCTCTTGTTCCAGTTTCATCTTATGTACATTGAACCAGATCCTTACAGTCATATGGACTGCTCATTTAAACACTAAATTCCTTGGCTGAGTGACGTAAGTTTTAGCAAAAATTAAAGATTACAATACTTGTAGACTGAAGTAGAGGACTATGGCACAGATTCTGTCTTCTCTATCTTTTTTTCTTCCAGCCCAGGTCACCAAGTGGCTACAGGGAATTTTAGACTCCAAGCCCTTTTTTCTCCCTTTCAAACAATCTCCAGTATCCATGCATACATGCTGCAGGAAAAGTAGTACAAGATAACACAGCATGAAATATTTTGGATAGAAAATATTATACTTGTTTATGAAATGTTTAGACAAGCTTGTTTTATGTATTCACACTTTTTCTCTCGTGCTCTCCATGCACTCTTTTATACACACACACACACACACACACACACAAACACATGCACACAAGCACATACTTGCAAGCACCAAGAACTGTGTGGTCCAAGGGGACATGCAGGTATTTCCATCCAAACCTACTGCATTCATACACCAACTTTAATATTTCTGTTAAAAATCTACAGCATCAAATAGCAAAGTATTTGGGGCAAAAAGTCTGGAAAAGTTTGCTTTTTTTCTTTCTACTGTACAGACTATGTCATAAGGAGAGGTAAAAAGTAAATCACCTGTATTTTAGTGTAACACATATCTCTGCTCTAAGATCACAGTGACTGTCACTTCAGTAGAAATGAAGGCCAGGTGATAGCAAACATTCTCTTCTTAATATAACTCATCAGTCTTTTTGAGTATGTGATCATATTAAAAGACACAGAAGTCCCAAATATGGGAGAGAATTAAGCTGCTAAAAGAACATGAGTACCATGGAAACTATTATTTCCAGAATTCACAAGTTACAATTGGAGTTAAAAAAGATATCTGTCACTAACTATGGAAGATACTTTGTATGGGCTAATGAAATAAAGTCCAGGAAATCTATTTTTAATTTTTTTTAACCCAGTCATGAAAAGATTTCCGTCTTTATGCTTAAGACTAAAAATAACTTTTTATTTTTAACTGCATTGAAAGACCAACAACTTTTTCTTGCAGTGTACCATTTACTAGTTTAAGGCTTACAGATAGATCATTAACTAGAAACAGCCCCAATACGCTCTTTCTTGGCTTTGAAGAGTGCATAAAATAATGCTTTTTTCTGGTCATTATGTAAATTCCCCCAAAGTGCTATAATCAAAGGAATGAATACAATAGAGTAATGTTAGTTTGCAAAGGTTCAAGTGCTAATCTACTTAAATATGTATATGGCTCCGGAGGTAAACTTACTCATGCAGAGCAAGTAATTATTGTATTCAGGGTTTGTATCTAATAACCCTTTCACTGAATGCAATGTATAAGATCAATCTTCCCATCTAAAACACTGGTGATATGAAAATCAAACATTTAATAGCTGGCACATTAGTACTCCATGTACCAGTGCTTGCATATTCAGCTGTACTTAATGAAGTTTCAATAAAAAATCACTAGCAGTTCTCCTGGCTTTGAAGTTCAGTATAGGTCCTAGTGCTTTTTTGGGCTAAGATCTTCATTTTATTTGAAAGAAAGTGTTACAATTATCAACTCAATAAAAGCCAAAATCTTTATATATGTGAATAATAACTGAACTGTTAAACTCCCATCTGCCAGGTGTCAGAAGTAAGAATTACATTAAAGGATTGTGAAACTTCTCTTATATAGATTTAACAGCTAATGGTGGCTGGATCATGTCAATATTGATCCTGTTCAGGGCTTCTCTTCGGCAAAGAATGGTGCTTGGCAGCCATTTGAATCAGTTCTGAGGTCACTGCCATTCCAGCTTGGCAGTAAGCCTGGCAGAATGTCTAGGAGAATGAAGGCACACCTGCAGTGATGGATAAAGATTATGATGTGGTTATCTACAAAGGGGAATTAATAACTTTCCTGGGAGAGATAAACCAGTTCTATCTATGAGAAGAATACACACCTCATTCAAGCATGGGAACTCTTGGTATTGAAAGGTTTTCTGTGGGAAAGGGCATTGAGGTGGCCCCCATTAGGAATTCTCTTTTAGACATAAAGAAAAGTGAGGAAAAAAAATTGCTTAGGTTTACCTTCAAGATTTCCAGAACTTTTGAACTGAATATCTCTACTTCTTCCTTAAAAAAACTGAAAGAATGTTGCAGGGGCCAGAGAACTTCTGTGCATTGTACAGGAAAATCTGAAAAAATAGTCAAAATATACTATCCCTCTCTCTTTTCCTAAAAGCTTTACTTCCTCTACTTGCAGATATTTTTACGAATTGTGTAGTGCTCTGCTATTTGAGCATTTGTATGACAGATTTCTACAGGGGGAACAGAACAGTGAACCAGTAATGATTTGAGGCATTGATAGCCTAAAAGGGAAATGGAAATGCAAAATCAGAGAAAGGACCCAACGTTGAATAGACTAACTTGGCACCTCTTCTGTTCCCCTTGGCATTTAGTGTTTTATCCCTGACAGCCAACTATATAGCCATCAAAGATCTCTTATTCACAATTTGATTCACAATTAATTCAGCAATCCAAAATTATCACAGAGTGGAGTTCAGCAATACCACCCATTTAGGCTGGCGTGTCCCAAAGCTTTGCATATATCAGCAAAAATATAATTACAAGAGTGGGGTTCAAAAGCAAAAGAGAGAAATTTGCGCAGGTACATCTTAGTTTGCTATATTTTTTTTTTAATTGAGAGGAATTAATTCAAAGATAGAGTGTAAGAATGAAAACGACTCCTCACAGTTGCAGATTTTTTCCCATGTTGGTCATATGGCAAACTAATATACCCGGGGTTTTTAGGCAACAATATGGGGTGACTAATTTATGTGCTGAAGAAATGCACTCACTTTTCAAATACTGAACTGGGTTTTCAAAGCCAAGGAATTGTACTAAGATTAATCTCAGTATTGTGCCTTACTTGGTGACTGAAGGATTAAATACTGTGGACTTGTACTTGCACAAACTTTTTGTTTAAGGCTAGGATCATCATTCAGCTGGCTGGTGAAAGTATGATTTATTATAATTACTGAATAAAGAGAAACTGTAGTTCTTAAAGAAAGTGACATTTTTAAAAACTGTAACTCTCCTTATTCTCTTGAAGTTTCATCTTGGTGAATAAAAACTACTGAAATTTGTGTCTAATAATTTGGTCCAACCTATGATGCAGACCAGTGTAATCTTTGCGGTGCCTTTCAACTCAAATAATTCTGTGATTTGATGACTTGCTATATTGACTTGTTTACTTGTCTCCATTAATTGACATTTGCATATTTTAAACAAAACCACAAATACTGTGAAGATGCCAGGATGTACCTTGATATTTTGTCTTAGGCATGAGGCCTAAGAGTAACATTGCTTCCATACACATCTGAACTCTAAAGGCCCCTCCCCTGAAGGCAGAATGAGCGTCTGTGATGGCACAAAAATTGTTCACTTCTTGGGTTACAAGCAGGTTTCATGGTCTTAGCATAAATATGTTGTGTCATCAAATGCTGTATTACTAAGTGTGAAATGTGTCTTGAAATGAATATTTAATTTAATGTTTATGTAAAAATAGGCTAAAATCCAAGCTGAGCAATTCTTTGTTTTGTTCTGAATTTGTTGCCTGTTTTTTTTCATAATGAGCGGCAGCCCCAGAAAAAAAAATAGTGTGGATTATTTGTTCATGATGTCTGCTCACTTTCTAAGGTATTGCAAATGTTTCTCACAATGTTGTAGTGGAGACTGTGAACTTTTGATGTGAACAGATGGGAGAAAGAAAAACTGAGTGTAATTAAAACTTAAATGTTGAAAGCTGATCTTTCAGTCTCTGCTCAAAATGACTTCCCTATGTAGAGAGAGTTCAGCTTGAATAAACACCACACTAAAGGCTTCTAAGAAACCATCAAAATTTTCCCATTGTTTGTCCTTTCATGCTTCAATGAGGTGACCAGGCATAATTTAGAAAAAAGATGTTATTAATCACCAGTATTCTCTATGGCTTCTTCCAGTGGTGACCCAGAAAACAATCTATCTGTTCCCAGTGTCAAGGGTGCCTAAACACTGCAAGGCAAGAATGATCAAGTGGCTAAGACATTAGATGCACTTAAAAAATAGATATTAATAATACCTGATTCAGTTCTAAAGTTACTGTGACACACAAGAGGTCACTTCAATGTTATTTTCCAGACATAAATTGGCAACAGTGCTTTTCTATTTAGTCCATTATTCTACGATGATGACTCAGATAAACATAAAAATACAAAGTTCATTTTCTAGTGATCTGGTAGCATAAAGCTCTATCTCCACATCATTCACATTGACTAGAAAAAAGTAGGCTCAAAAAAACCAACACTTTTCATCTGATGTTTGATCTGTTTGTAACAAGAAAGTTATTCCTATTTAGTTTATAACTTTTTTTTCTGTGAATGATACAAACAATACTTAATTTAAAAGGTTTCACCTATAACCTTCAAAACCCAGAGACTGCTGTTAATTTGTGCTTTAAAAAATAAATTGTACTGTGGTATTTTCCAAAAATTTCAACAGAAATAGCTTTATGACCTAAAATCTAGAATTTGAGATATTTTCATGGCACATTCAGACTATGAATTCTAGGTCAGTTTCAAAGATGATTTTGTTGTCTGACTTTCAGAAAAGTGTATGATCACTTTCACTCTTTGTGTAAGCAAGTTATGACTGGTTACTGCTTTCAAAATCAAAGCTGTATTTTGTTGGAGTCTTGCCACTCTCAGATCATGCTTTGGTTGAACTAAACAAGACTTTAATTAGTATCCACCAAAAAATATTAGTATAGGATTTATCTGTCTCTCTACAAAATTGCAAGGTATAAAAAAAGAAGAAGAAGAACACTTGTGTGAGAAAAAAAGAACAGTATGCAGCAACTCTAGTACAGAACTTCTAAATACAACTATTGCCAACTGTTGATTTCAGTGTATTTAACTTCCTTAATTAAAATTCTGTAAAGTGGAGAATAGAAAATAGATCTTCCACAGTGCAGGTTATAAAAAGCGGAGGTGTATGACCCACTCCTAGTAGTAGATACACAAAAGAAACTACAACATTTTTCCTGTTTTAAGGGAAGTGAATCATTTGCATCAGTTATTGGGGTTTTTCCTGTACTAGTAGAAAATTTTGAGAGGAATTTGTTTACTAAGAAGAAAAAAAAGTTTGGCAGAGTACTTGGCCTTTGAAAAATGTATATTTTACATTATGACCCATACTTTGAAAAGAATCTCATGAGTTTGAGGCAAAACAGAAGTACTTTCAAGCCCAATAATCAGTTTGTGCCCTACCACATCACAGCAATGGCAAACTTGCAGAGATGACAGTCCCACAGAAGACTCAGTAACAGCTTTGGCAGCACCATGCTGCTGTGACAGCAATCTGAGTACACCTAAAGCAGATATAAATACAAATTCTTCACTAACAGGAAGAGGACTGTTCTCAGAAACACAGCAAGGAATAGCACATTTTTACATGGTGCTTATGATTGCTTTTCTGTTTCTTATACCATAATTATAAAATATCCACAGGGCCTTCATTCACAGGTCTTTCCTCAAGACATCCTTGACAGACCCAACAGCAGCTGGGCATCAGCTTTCCTGATGTCAACCCTTTGTGCTAGAAGATGCTAGGATCTCTGCATTCCTCCCAGACATCCTGTCACTGCCTTTGCCTTCTGTACACTTTCCTTACATCTGTGTTTTGCCTCGATCTCCTTGCCCCAGTCTCCATGCAGGCCTCCTGGTGTTTTCCTGAATTCCTTGCTCATCAGGATGGATTGCTGTGGAGCATGGGGGAGACCATCCTTTCCTTGCTTCCTTGAGTAACAACCAACTCTCTTGCACCCCTTTTAACTTCAGGTGCTTGTCCTCTTTCAAGCAGATGCTTGAAGAGGCCAATGTCTGCTTGTGCCTGCATGTAGTGTGCCTCCAGCAGGCATTGGTGTGGCTGAACCTCCCCCATGAGCACCAGGACTGAAAAATGTGAGGTTACTTCCAGCTCTTTGCAGAGAGTCTGATGCATATGACTGACGAGACTGGGAGCATAAGGTTGTCCAATCTCAAGGACAGAGACTACAGGTAGTCTGAATTGCTGCCCCTTCCAGCATAAATCTCCCTATAACTTTTGTCTTGTTAATGGAAAGTGAAAAGAAAGCTTTTCATCAGCCTTGAATGACTGCTCCCAAGCCTCTCAGTAGTTCAAACTGCTCCAAACACTTCAGTGGGTCTTTGACTCTGCTCAGTCAGAAGATCTAAATCAGACAAATGTCAACACCCTGTCACCACTTATTGACATGCCTTCACATAGTTCTTGATAAATATTTGAACATACTTATGAATGACTGTGAAGAATAAGTTTGTAGGTGGAATGAGAAGGGCTGAAATGACAATATCAGGCAACTGTACTCATAACATGCAGTCGTGTCCTTCTCTGCCAGGAATGAAAATACTTTCTTGCCAGGCATATAGTATGTTGATAAAGACCATAACAACAGCATTTAGAGGCATGTGTTGAAGAGCCTTGTGGTGTGTATAAATATTTATACACATAAATGTGTATAAATATGTGTACAGGTGTTGGAAAACAATCCTGGGAAGTGGTCATTAAACAAACACATTGCACTAAAAGTTGTCAGATCATGCAACAAGTTGAAACTTTTGACAGTTTATACAAAAGCTGCCTGGCACTTAGATTGTCAGATTCAGTCCAATCATGGACAGAAGTAAGAAGAAGGAAGCTACTATCTGTGCTAAAGATTTAATCCTTACATCAGAGAAAAAAAAATTCTTGTCTATTGATGTGTGAATTGCTTTTCACAAAATTTGTCTTTCTGATGTTCTTCAAATGACCTGTGTTGTATATTAGACTTACTGAAGTTTAATTACTTTTGGCTATGATTTTGTTCTATTTTAGTTTGAAGTTTGTATCTTATTTAAAATAGCCTTTCTATTTTTTACTGGGTTCGGTATATTTGTTTTCAATAGGAACATTTTTTTCTTTTCTTATATCTTATGTGGTACTGTGAGCTGAATAAGTATTATAGTGTTGTCTGTGTAGCTAAAGAAATGAAGGCAGCATACTTCATATTCCAGCTGGCAAAGTGTTAAATAAGACTAGTGACAAATCAGTAACACAAATATGTTTTTATCCTGTCCTTTAATTCTTTTGATTTCTTGAGATTCCTGCTCCTCATTCTCCCAACAAGAATCCATAAGAAATGTCTGAGTTGTATGTAATTTGACTTTTTAACTTGCTTACAGATTTTTGTGAAAATTGCTACATTCCTCTAAAGAATATTTTAAGGAAAACATGGGATTTGGGAAATTTAATAGTTACTACTATGAGATAGAGGAGATGTCAGAGAATTAATCTATAGATTAATCCATTAATCTATTAAAATTTTAAAATCACCATTAAAATGCTAATTAACACAATCAGCAAAGCTGACCGAATGCTGATGTGCCTCAGAGAGGAATAAATGAAGATAAAAGCATTCATGACAATAATGCACCCAAATGAAGTGACTTCCTACTATAGTCACAGGTATTGGAAAAACGGATCCTTCCAATAATGCCTGTCTCCACTGAATGGAAGTCTGGAGTGTGACTAGGGGTTTGTAGAGCATTAGACTTCCTAAAGTTACAACAAACCCCTTAATAATTTTCTTCTAACATGTATTTAGTAAGGAGTTTAACATGTTCTTTGGAAACTGTGACCCAGTTTTTTTGTTTAATACTATGACATTAGATACACTGTGAGGAAAATATGTGCTTTCCTAAATCACTTAAGCTATAGATAGAATAATATCACTCATTATAATGTCATAACATCTTTTTAGAATAGAAAGTTAAGCTACTTGAGAAAGGAGCAGGGATACATCTGACTTTGTCAGTAAAATGGTCTTTCAACAAATCCTTGAAGAAAGGGTTAAATCATAAATGCAAATCAGTGGTTTAATACCTGCAAAACACTCACTGTGTTTTTAATCTTGCCTGGAAAACAGAGATTAGGTGCCTTGTTATTTCAGCTGTGGAGACTTGAGCATCCTCTCCCTTTGGGAAGAAAAATCAGCAGTGAGCTTGGAGGGTAGAGATGAGGCAGATTTCCTCCGTGGCACTGCAGCAGTTCCTGTGCTCAGCACGCACAGATGATGAACCCCTGTGTCTGTTCTTAGTGCCTGAAAGGGCGTAATGAACCATGACCCTGACCAGCATTGCAGGAAACCCTTTGGGTACTAGTAAAGAGACTAAATTTCAGAGGTGCTCCTTCTTGATCTTAAGAAAGAAAAGCAGGCCACACGGCCCCCAAGGTGTGCCACAGTACAACAGGTACTTTGCCATCTTTCCCTGACTTGGTGTTTTCACCCTCTGATGTGCAAATAGTAAGGGAAAATCCTTGGCTTAGAGTGGAGGCTGCACACATGTGACCGTTGCTAGACATAAAAGATTAACATATTTTATTATAGGAAACTACTAATTTATTTCCCTAGAACTATTAATGTAGTGTATTTGGAAAAAGCCTCCTGGCACGATTTCGGCACGATCTGGACGGGAGATGAGCAGGTGTCATAACTTGTCACGTCTGAGCACAGTACACCTACCCGTCCCTTTCTCTTTCTGTGCCTGTTCTCTAATTCACGCTACGGGCCAAAACTTGGTTTCGCAGCGGGGCGGGCCGCCCGCCCGGGGCCCCTCGGGGCAGTCTCGGGCGCGGGGATGCCGCCCCGCCCCGCCCCGCCCCTCCGCCGCGCCCATAAAGAGCCCGAGGCGGGCGCGGGGCGGCTGCGGGCTCAGCCGCGCCGCGGGCATGGAGCAGCGGCGGCTGAGCCCCGGCAGAGCCGAACGGGGCAGCGCCGCTGAGGGCGCGCCGAGCGGCGGCCGAGGGCGCCTGGCCGAGTCCTGGCGGCGGCTCAGCTCCCGGCGCGGCTCCAAGCGCACCGGAGCCTCCTCGCCCGCGCTGCCGGTGAGTGACCGCGACCGTGACCGCGACAGTGACCGCGGCCACGCTGCCCCCTTCGGGCACCTGCTCGCTCCGGGGGCCGGGGTGGGGGTGGTGAGCACCAACCTGTTGCGCTTCGGGAAGAGGAATCGCCTTTCCCGTGCGCCGAGCCTGACTTTGTAGTTGTTCCCAGGTGCGGGTCTCCGGTTCGGCTCTCTCCTTGCGCTCTCTGCGGAGCGGCAGCTCGGCTCGGCCGGGAGCGCCGCTGGCGTGGTGGGAATATCTGCCTGCCACTCGCGCTCTCGGTGTGCAGCTGAGGGGAACAGTAGTAGCGATCATAAGCGAAAGACCCGAAGGGATGTAGGCAGAAAGCAGCCACTTGGGAACCAGAGGTTTTCCTCTCGGGTGGGTGTCCCCTTGTTGGTGTATCTGCCTTCAGCCAGATCGATGGGATGTGCCGGGAAACTCTGGGGTGGGTGGACAAACATTTTAATGGAAGTGCATGCTACAGCATAGATTGCAAGTTAGGAAAACGAACATCTTGACCATAAGGGGAAATTGAGAGAACAAATTGAGCGTTCAAACAGGAGTGATATTTGTTAGAGTGCTTGATGGCCTGTCTCCTTGGGATCAGAATCCTGTAGGTAAGTGCTGAACAAACACACAGAAACACAGCTTTTGGAAGAACTTCTCACTGTCCATGGACAATCTCAGTTCTCATGTGCTTAGAAACAGCATTGTGTATTCCTGCCTAAAGCAGACTGTCTGAGGTCTGGAGTGATAAATCTTATTCAACAGATCAAATGTATAATTTTGAAAATAAACACATATTCACAAGCTTTTGACCTGGGGGTAAAATGACCACGGGTTGAATTTCAGTGGGGAAAATAATGTAAGGGTAAAGAGACCTACGGTACAAAGGATGTCATGGCAACAAGAAAGCATCATACAAATTAACAATATTATCTTGTGGAGGGGGAATGGGAGTAGCATTGCATTCATCTGTATCATGCTGTAGATTAAAATACTGTAATTTAGAGTGGGGTTTTGGAGTGGGTTTTTCTAATAATACACAAACTTTGCAATAGATGGCTTAAACCCAGGTAAGGATCATATGGCTAGAACTCATCAGAAAAATGCACTGTGCAGTTGAGAGCTGGTGTTGGTTGGTTGGTTTGTGGGGGGGTTTGTTTTTTGGTTTTGGTTTTTTTTTTTTTTGAGGGCTTGTTGAGTTTCTGTTGTTCTAAACAAAGTTGTTGTTCTTGTGGCTTACAGCGGAGATGAATTCTTACTCCAGCCAGAACCCTGAATGGGATTCAGGTTGCAAGTGTTTCGCCAGAATTGGAAGGTTGTATTAATCTTTGCTTAATCTTTGCTTTTGCAGAATCTTTCTGATAGGATGAGCAACTTTTCCCTTTCCTTTCCTTTTCTCTTCTCTAAAGTAGTACTATATTGGTGGCTTTTATGTTAATGAATTTTCATTACATTAAGCCCACTAAACTTCATAAAGTGCAGGACAGATGGGAATGACAGATTCTGAATTTTTTAGTTTGGTAATTTGTTAGGGTTTTTTTTTTAATTTTTTGTCAGGTTTTTTGAAAACGTGGGGTTTTTTTTGTTGAGGATGGGTGACTATTAGTTTGTCTTCTTCATGTATGCCTTTTTTTTAATGAGAGAATAGGGTTTCTGAAATCACATTTCAACACTAAGAATAAATCACTTGGAACCACTTTCCAAAGCAATGCCAGAACATAGTAATTTTTAAGACATTTTCCACCAGCACCTTTTTTTTTTTCCCTTCCCACTTGCACACACTATCCCAGGGGAGGGGGGGGGTGGGGAAGGGAGGGAAATAAAGTGTATTATTTCAGTCCTTTTAACATCAGTGTTTTGACCTCATCCCCCCAGCCTTGTCACTTGATTATTTTTTTTTTTTGTGCTAACTTCTGTTTGTCTGCCACAGTTTACTTTTTAAAGGTTGTGACTTGTCTGAGGAGAATTTTTGGGGTGCAGTGCTGAAGCAGGAGTTTGGTACAAGTGATGCTATGCATGTGTACTTTTTGGTTGTTTCTCCCCCCTCAAAATCTGTATTTTCTGGCCTTCCTTTTCTTTACACACTTGTAGAAACTGCTGATACTGATGTTTCACGCCTATTCATTACGTGTTACATTTTTATTGAATAATCCTAAGGGTTGGCTTCTGTTTATTACTTTGTTAATTCCTGAAGGATAATTGGTGATATTATTTCTTTACCAAAATGATCAGGAAGGGGGTTTGGGGGGTTTGGGGGTGGGATGGAGGGGTGTTAAATTTTATTTACCTTGTTTTGCTGTTAGTGTTTGAGTGATAGAGAAGAAATTGCTGCATTGACAGGAGCTGAAGTAGTGAAGAATATTTGAGATAGAAAAGGTTTGCAAGAGCCAATGCTGCATGGAGCACACATGTGGCTGACTCCAAACGATGTCTAGCTATGATCTTTGTTTAGAATAACCCTGGTTTCATTTTGAGTGAAGGCATTACATATTGAAGGAGTGAAATATGGTTATAGGTTTAGAAATTTAGCCTTTTCTGCTTTTTTCCTCTCTCCATCATCTGCTTGTGTAACTCTGGAAAGGGAAAAGAGTGTGGAACCCCCTCTATTCAAACTGATAAAAATTTTGCCATGCAGACCAGCAGATCACATTTTGGATCATGTTGAATTTCTGCCCATAAAGGGTATTTGGACGTTTTTTGCCAAGATCTTGAGAGTAATTTGTACTTGCAGCCTCTGAATTGTGTGAGTTTTCCAACCCATTTTAAGCAGACACTGCACAGTGTTCTAGTTCAATAAAAACTGAGATAACTGGCTGCTCTGCTCTACAGTTTCTGATCACAGCAGATTTTTTTCTTTTGTTCAAAGATTAAATTGCTTTTGAGGTGAAATTTTCCCCAGGATATTTACAGTAGCTAAGATACAAAATGACAAGTGAGAAATGTAAGACCACATGACATAAAACTTAACTTTGCTGTGGCACCAGTGAAATCATAGCTGTGAACCAGGTCATTGGTCCTGTCTTGGATGCTGAAAATCAGATGGGCAGACTACAGATGACTGATGAGAAGTAATCTCTCCCAGAGATGCCAGAACAGAGCCATGTGTATGTGAGAGAGGAACATTATATAGACAGGTATAATCCACTGAGTGAAGAGCTGAATTTCAGGTTTGTTATGGAGCAGATTGGACAAAATTTAGCTTGACCTGTGAGTTTCATATTTGTGAATTTGAGAAATCAGATGTCATTTTCCCTTTCTCACTTATTATAGCAAAAGCACCTTTGCCATGAGGCTGGCCAGTCTGGTGAGGAGACTGTTAAACTAGCAGTGACGTGGGAGGCACATTACAGCCCTGAGTTGTATGATAAAATGGTGGAGCAAGGACAGAAAGCAAAAGTACAGGGTGTGGGGGGAGCAAGGCAAAGCTTGGGCATGTTAAAGTAGGGTTCAGGGTGTGTACCTGTCTGCACACTGCTTGGGATTTGAGCAGCAGGGGCAAGGGCTCAGCCTGTGGTCAGAGCTGGGCAGCATTGCTGGTATATTGCTGGGATACCTGTGATGTGGTGCTGCTGTGACTGATGGAGACAAGCCCTTCAGGAGAGGCAGGCAGGGAAGAGGAGGAATAGGGCTGGCCTTTACGTGGAGTAGCAGCTCAGATGCGCAGGGCTCTGGTCTGCATAGAGCTTGTGGGTCAGAGTCAGACGAGGGTTTGTTGAGTTTTGTTGAATGTTTTGGGATGTGCTACAGATCACTGACCAGGGTAAGGAAGCAGATGGAGCTTTCTCTGAACACCTTCATCCTCTTTGGGAAATGTAATACATCAGAGCGCCAGCCATGCAGGAGATTGCGGGAGGTTAAGGAAAACATTTGGTTACTGAATGGTGCTTGAACAGCACACTGTGACCCTGTCCATACAAGGCTGACTTGTTTGCTCATTTTAGCTATTGTATGATTTTTTCCCAAACAATAGCTCAAATATATTTGTATTTTCTCCTGGCAAGCAAAAACAATGTTCTTACAAGAATTTATTGCTACAGTTCTTGATGAAGCATGGTGGTGCAGGTGCTGTAATTGCTGGTGATGAGGAGGAGCTGTCTACAGGCCCCTGTCCTAAAAGGAGTTTGTCCTGCAAGCAAGGAATTTGTGCAGCACAGTGCAGCTTGAAGGGCAAGTCATGTGTGCAGTCCAGCACAGCAGAGACCAGGCTGTACTCAGGTTACCTGGTGTGTGGATCACTGACTCCTTGATGTGCAATGGTCTTCCTGCCAGGATCCCTGTAGGTGAAGGTGATGCAGTGACAGCAGACATGGATAAGGCAGGTCCTCACCACCCGTGTCTCCCAGGCCTCTGCATCCACTGACTTGGCTGGAGGAGGAGGAAAGCTGGTCATCAGCCTGCAGTGAAACCAAGAAAGGAGACCTCCTGGAACCCACATCTGGGCACATGAAGGAGCTGACAGTGACAGGAAACAGTGAGTGAGGATTTACCAAAGATCAGTTGAGCCGGATCCAGCCCTCATGCCTTCTGCAATGTAATTGGGGTGAGAGGAGAGCAGCGGATGCCAACTGCCTTTGCTCCAGCCAGGCTTCTGTAGCTGGGCTGTGACATTATAGTCTGGGAGAGATGTTGTGCTGGTGGGGGAGGAGTAGTGGTGGAGCCAGGGCCGGTGGAAAGGGGGGCTTTTTCCTGGCTTGGGGGTTTCCCATCCCAACTGGGTGAAGCCCTGAGCCACCTGATCTGTCCCTCTCAGCTGCAGCTGGGACTAGAAACCTCCCCAAGTCCCTGCCAGCCTGAGTTACCTTGGGATTGTGTAAATCTACATCAGAAAGTCCTTTGAGAACTAATTTACAAGATGTGCACTGGCACAGATAGTAACTGGTGCCTACACTTTGCTTGAAAATCTTAGAAATATGCCTACCCTGGTTATCAGGTGCAAAAACCACACTTCTTAGGAAAAATAAAAATGGTAGTTCTAGCCCAGGGCAAGGACTGGTAGAATAATTTGTTCATACTGTAAGGTGGAAAATAACACACTGTCTCTGAAAGAAATATTTATTTTTGTTGTTAATTTTTTAAGTTCTTGGTAGCAGAAGGGAGTCTAACTAATCCTGTGCATGAACAATTTGTCATGTATGACAAATTGTACATTTTGTCTAGCTTTTATTTTAGGCAGATGCTTCTTCTTAATTTCTGCAACTTTAAAGTGATTTTAAAAATTTTTATCTAGTATATAGCAGAGTGTTTTCATGTTTTCCTACATCTGTTTCTGTGTGCCATGGATGAGCAATGCTTTTCCTGACTGCTTATTTGGATGCTTTAGTAATAAAGCTAGAAATTATGACTATTTAAGCTTCACTTTAAATGAGGTTTCCTGAACCTATATATGAGGTTGCCTTTTCATAGAATCTCTCCTGAATATATTGCCTAGTGTCTCCCTGCAGCTGGTCTCCAGTGAGGAAACCTGTCAAGAAACTTCCTATAATAGACCAGTCCTAGATACTTGTCTGACTAGTTGATCTGGTGTTTGTTCCTTTAGTGGGGGTAGGAAAAAAGTTATAGTCTATGCATTGCTTCTTTGGTGCATGTGTGGACTAGTCTGTTAAGTAGTGTGATTTTTGAAAGGTTAGTAATTCATTATGATTTTAGGGATCAGGTTTTTTATCAGGAATGAAAATGGTTTTGCTTTCCTGTTAACATTTTTGTGAAGGTATTCTCTAAGGCATGGACCTGGTACTGCCTGATGCTGGACAAACATTCATAAACCTCTATGATTAGTCTGAGGTGATTTTGAAATAGCTACATTTTGTTCTGAAGGAAAAATTTCAGATTTTGGATTTAAATAATTCTGGAAAATGCTTATATAAGACAGGCCTCAGAAGTCCTGTCCATGCTAATTTATTCTATGACTTTAGCTTTTAAGAGTAGCATTCTGTACCTGGTAGAGCAGTGTGTAATATTGCTGGCCGCAGTTATATGTGATGCAAGTCATTGCAGAGTATTATGTAATTTTTAGCAGTAAAGATAAGAAAAACAGGAAAAAAATTCCAAAACTAAGTGAAGAGGGGAAATGAATTCTCATTAAAATAACAAAACTGAACAGTAGTTTAATTTTCACAATTGTCATCTGCTTGTCTCCCCTGAAAAGACATAAGGGATTATTATATTGAAGGCATAGCATGTAAGAAAATCCCAAAGACTGGAGTTATTTTGCTCTTTTTCTTCCTTTCTTATGGAGATAATAATCATTAATTATTAATGTATAACCTATTCTGTATCTGAAATGGAAGTACATGTATTTCAAAAGAAGGTAGTTGTTTAATAATTGGAATGATAGAGTCAAACTCCATGAGCAGAATTTAAAAATTATTCATAATTGGGGATTTCTGGCTTTATCTGATTCACTTCTTTGGGGCCTGATAATTTTTAAGTGGTGGCTGACGTCCCTTTTTATTAAGATATTGATTTCCAGAATATCCAGAATCAATAGACTTCTCTTAAATCTTGAGCACTTCCAGTTGTATGTATGGATAAACTTGTGAGTCTGAGAGTTGCTGATGTAGGAGGTGCTGTTGTCCGTGACTAATCCACAAAAGGCAAAACAGCCTTCTGAAGGCTTGCTTTCCTGTAGGTTGCTTTATCTGTTATCTTTCTGTACACAGCCTGAGGTCCTCGAAAATAATGGAATTAATTAAAAAGAGAAATATCTTTAAATTACAGAGAACACCTAGAAGCAAGGAAAGAAGAAGAAGGAAAAAAACAACAGTGCAAGGAGATGAGAAAGCTCTAGACCTTTGACAAGGAGCATGAAAACTTCTGTCTCGATCAGTGGACAATTTTACCTCTCACTTTTTTTTTCCTCTATGGTTTTGTGTTTGCCATAGGACGCAGCTACTGTGAGGCATGTATGTAGGCTTTTGGAATTTATATGAGGCTTATGAGAGGTTTTATTCATCACAACATAATACAGAGAAGGACTTCTTAATCTATTGGAAATGGTAACATTGGTTATAAAAGCACAGCTTAGTCAACCTGGCTGGACAGTGATAGATGTGTCCTCTTATAACCTGTTTTCTGTGTAGCTGAAAGCAACTCTTTCCAGACATAATTTATTTCTTCTGATGAAGCAGCATTTCAACAATCCTGTGACATTTCAAAATGAATGTGGACAGAAGAAGAGTCTTATTATTTCCTGGTACATGTATTTTTTTCCTGGTATTCTTATGTTCTTTTTGCTTTTAGATAACATAATTGCTTTAATGACATAATGGAAGTGCTTTGTGGAGAGTATTCAAAACAGGTAATCTCCTGTTGCAATTTTTTAAGTTTACTGTGGATTGCAGAGAAACTGACATGTTACGAAACCCTGTGAATCACAGTGACTGCAGAGGTGAAAGGAGAAAATAATTAGAATGTTTTGTCTGAATAAACAAGCAAATGAAAAGTTTCTGCTTATTATTCCCAGATTATAAGTACTTGCTCTCTAGAAATACTATAATAATGGTAATGTGTTAATTCATTACAGCTATTTATTCTCTCTTAATTTATAAATATTTCCCCTCAGTGATTAATTGAATATACTCAGTTGGAAGGGACCCATCAGGATCATCAAGTCCAATTCCTGGCCCTGTGCAGGACATCCCAAGAATCACACCATATGCCTGAGAGCATTGTCCAAAGACTTCTGGAGCTCAGGCTTGATGCTGTGACCACTTTCTTGGGGAGCATGTTCCAGTGCTCAGCAGCTCTCTGGGTAAAAAAGCCATTTCCTGATATCCAATCTAAACATCCCCTGACTCAGCTTCATGCTGTTTTCTTGAGTCCTCTCACTGGTCACAAGAGTGAAGAGATCAGTGCCTGCCTCTTCATTTCCCCTCATAAGGATGTTGAAGACCACTAAGAGATCTCCCCTCAGTCTCCTCTTCCCCAGACTGAAGAGACAAAGCACCTCAGGCACTCCTCATATGGCTTCCCCTCCTTCACCATGCTCCTTGCCCTCCTTTGGATGCTCTCTAACAGCTCAACGTCTGCTTTATACTGTGGCACCCAGAACTGCCCCCAGCACTCGAGGTGAGGCTGGCCCAGAGCAGAGCAGGACAATCCCCTCCCTTGCCTGGTTGGCAATGCTGGGCCTGATGCCGCCCAGGACAGGCTTGGCCCTCCTGGCTGCCAGGGCACTGCTGGCTCATGTTCAACTTGCCACTGACCAGGACCTCCAGGTCCCTTTCTGCAGCACTGCTCTCCAGCCTCTCATTCCCCAGGCTGTGTGTACAGCAGGGTTGCCCCTCCCAGGCGCAGAATCCAGCACTGTCCTTGTTAAATTTCCTAAGGTTGATGTTTCATATGGTTGATGCTCAGCTCACTAATTTCTTGAGGTCTGTGTGAGGGCCTCTCTACCCTTAAGGGAATTAACATCACCTTCCAGCTTAGTGTCATTGGTATGCCTTTGAATCCCTTGTCCAAGATGTTGAAGAGGAGTGGGCTGAGGTTGGAGCCCTGTGGAACCCCACTAGTGAGCAGACTCCAGTCTGATGTTGTGTCATTCGCCACAACCCTTTGTGCCCAGCCCATGAGCCAATTGCTCACTCATCAGGTAATGTTCAGCTGCCTGCTGGACATTTGTCTAGAAGAAGAGACAGTTTCCAAGGCTTTGCTGGAGTCCAGAAAAATTACCTCTACTCATTTTCCGAGATCAACTCAGTGGGTTACTCTGTTGTAGAAGGAAGTCAGTTTTGATAAACAGGAGTTTCCCCTCATGGAGGTGTGCTGGCTGTCACTGATGACTGTGTTGTCCTCCCAGTATTTTTTCAAAACCTCCCAGAATAATCTTTTCCATGGTTTTACCAGGCACTGAGGTGAGACTGACAGCCTGTAGTTTCCAGAGGCCTCCTTTTTGATCTTTTTGGAAATCAGAAGAAAGTTTCTAGCTTCCAGTCAGCAGAGACCTCTCTGGGTTTCCAAGACCACTCCAAACCCATTGAGGAAGGCTTTATAATGGCATCAGCCAGCTCTTTGGGTATTGTCAGATGAATCTCGTCAGGCCCCATATGTTTGTAGGGATGCAGCCAAGAAGTTTAAAAGTAGAACTAAGGTGACTCTAACCTGGAAAGCTAAAATAGCTTTCTCATTGGAAAAGCTGACTGCTTAGAATAGATTTCCATATTTGCTCTTTTTATTTTTATTTTGAAGGTTGTTACCTTGGAGAGTCCAAATCTGTAGTAGCTTTACTCATTCAGATTTCTCTGCTTGTGCAGTGTAAGCCAACTTTTGCTGTTAAAGGTTTCCCAGATACCAGAAGTTCTTAACAGTCAGATGTGCTCCTAGGTAATTTTGCTAGTCGTCTCTCAAGAGTAGGATACAAGAAAAGGAAATACCTGTGGCTGGATGACTTAGAATTTCAAAGGGCCTTGTGGGAAACTCTGGTCCTCAGAAAGTTGTCATAGGAAATGAGTAAGACTGTAGTAGTGTGAGAAGCTGTGAGTGAAGCTTGGAGACAAGTGGAAAGCTATTGAGGCAACAAGGCAGGCAAGTGAGACTTTAATGAGCTCAGCAATGAGGATGGATGCAGTGAGATTTACCTCACAGCATGAGCTTATTTGTTCTCCCATTCAGTTATCAAAATTGTGACAGGGCTACATTTTATTCAATAAAACTGTTTTGAAGATGGCAATCTTTTGGTTTAGATGTGCTTTTTGGTTTCGAGTATTTCCCTAATGTTTAGGTATTAGAGTTATTTTAAAAATTATTATTTAAAGACATCTGTCAATCTCTTACACTGGCAGTGGAAGAACAGAGGTGCTGTGTTGTATGAAAACACAATTTAATCAGAGTTCAAGCGTTCAACCCATGTGGACATGAGCTAAAAAGTCTCAAATTCATTTTTGACACAATGTGTTTGAAGTTGGTGGGACATGCTCTCATGCTTAGCATATAAAAGCTTTAAATATAAGAATGTGAAGGTCTAGGGGTACTATAAATCTTTTATGGGTTCATAAAACTAGTTCATAAGCCATTAAGAAGCCAAGCTCCTTAGTTATGATTGTTCTCTGTAAGTAGATTTGACAATCTTAGTAAAAGTTAAGGTAGTTATTTCTCTGGAGTACTGAGAGGACATTTGAGGTGTCTTGTTTCACTCTGTTGCATCAGGCACATCTTGATGCAAATACAGCAATAATAATTCCTCTGTCAGTGTTGGAGTGTGACAGTATAGAAACCATTTCACATTCCAGCTAGGGTGACATTTCTCAGACTACAAACAGTTACACTGCCTACAGTTGCTGAAAATCTAAGCTGAGTAATTAGGAAAATGCAGAATACAAGAGGTGGGTTGCAATGCACAATGGTCTTAATGGTGCACAAGAAAGTGGTTTCATTAACTGAGACACAGTGATGTTAATAATGTGACTTTTCTGAGGTGCTTTAAAGAGTGCACAAGTAGCAAAATTGCAAAACAATCACAGAAGGATGTTATTCAATACCTAACTAATGAAGATCCTTCCATTAGTAGATTATCAAAAAAGTGTTGAATCTTAATTCAGTAAAGAAACCCATGTGTGATTTTGGTTTGTCAAGGTTTGGTTTATCAGGGTTTTTCTCATTGTTATGAACAAGATGCTTCTAGGCTACAGAGATGCTGGTTAGGATTTTTTTTCTTACAGAGACAAGGTAATTACTGCATGCCAAATAAACAATGACTATGAAATATAAGCACAAGTTTCTACTTGCTTCTCTGTTACTTACTGAGTACAGCATTGCCCTTTCCTTGTGGTACCTCAGTGAGAGAGCCATAGCAAAGTAGGAACTTTGTACAAAAACGTCTGTTAAAGCAGAAGTTTGCCTTAACTGTTTAATCTGTCTTTTTAGAAAGGGGTGAGGATAAAACCCGGCATCCTCACTGCTGCATACTTTTGGAGAGGTTTCTAATTCAAAGAGGAAATCAGATTCCTATGCAGAATGACTTAATTCGGCTTAAGAAAAAATGCAGCTCGTCCAGCTTCTGTAGATTGCTTTTTGCGCTCACCAAAATATTCTTGTGCTTCTCTTTTCTCACCATAATCACTTCTTTTCCCACATTTTATATTTTAGCACTTGCAGGACTGTCTGAAACTCCCACAGTTCAGTCTCCCTTTTAAGGAATTAATTGTATTTAAAAAATGTCAGGTTTTTCTTGGAAATCAGTGGTTTATCTGTGCGTGCCTTTCCTGGACTGTTCTTTGCATGACTTAGCTGTGCTATTCTTTCCTTCAGACTTTCTGCAACACTGAGACTACCATCTCTGTGCATCTTTTTCTCTTCCCACTCCAGTTTTCATATATATATATATATGTATGAATGTGTGTATATAGATATGCATACAAAGTATTTTTGAAAGATGAGTCATAAGGATGTATTTATATTGTGCTATTTTTGAAGAATAAGCAGAAGTGCTATTAAACTGAGAAGCACTGATGGGCTCATTCCCCTTTTTAATTTGGTTTTTTTTCTATAGACAAGTACAGAATGCCTGAAGCAATGTCTCTTTACCACAATATCTCCTACCCGCTAATTTTTTTTTTTTTTTTTTTTCTCACAGCCTTTCGTCCTTTGTTTCATTTTCTTAGAAACAGCAGTATATTTAATATGATGCTCAAACTGGTACCTGGCTCTTTCTGAGTCAGACAAGTTGAGGCGTGGGCTGGAGCTCAGAGTTGTCTCAGACTCCACCTGCCAGAAAGGGCTGGTGAAAATATCTGGTACTCCTATGTCTAGCTCGGGATCTTATGACATAAAACAAGCCATTTAATGTTGAAACTGGAGGCAAGGCTTTAAAAAGGTGCCTGTCCAAATATGTGTCCTGTCTGACTTTTTCCTCTTTTGTTTATTTATTTTTAAACTTCTGGCAAAGGTTAAAGGAATGTAATTATGAACTTGTATAAGGACATTTCCAGCTGCTCATTTGGCATTGTAACAGGATAGTAAGTGATTCGCATTTCTGGGCAGAAAGTGAGATGGTCTCTGATAGGACTAGTCTCATAGTTATTATTATTTAGTGTCATGATTTTGAGGGTAATCTTCAGTTTTGTGCTGAAAATATAAGGTGTGTTCCATCTGCATAAAGGTTAAAATATTTTTAATTTTCTATTGGCAGCGAATCTAAAAAAAATTGAATCCTACCATCTCACAAGAGTGTTTTGCTTCACTTAATAATGTAGCATTAGAAAGCTATAGCTGATTGTGCCTCCTCTGCTAATGACCTTGCTGCATATGATGCTGTTACTGCAGGCAGCAAGGGAGAGCATGGTTTATTGCTAGGCTGTTTATTGGGATGGATGTTCTACTAACAGCTGCTTATCTCAGGAGAGTGAATGCTAAAGGAACACTTAAGTTAAATTGAGAAAACTGAGGATCTTTCATTGTTCCAGTAATCTGAGTAGATGAGATGCCCATACCATCATAATCAGATCTAAACCACTGAGAGTGTGGTCTCAGGTTCATTCTCTTAAAATCCTTAAGTGTTTTCTTAATTTGTTTTATTAATGGCTGAACTTCAGCTGCTACAATTGCCAGGCCTCTGGATCTTGATGTTCCCCTTAAAGAGAGATCAATGCTCTGCTGCCAGATAGGGAGGAGATAATAAATCTCAAATATTATGAGGTAAATCAGCTGCTAGAATCTTGATTCTGCTGGAAACATACTGTTAGTGTGATAGCTGTGTATTTATTCACACAACACTTAAAATTCGTGTTAAGGGCTGGTAATGGGCAAACAACTGATTCAGTGCATAATTGAGTAGATATTAAAAGTATAGCTAATAGATATTACCTGGGGAGTATTCTACTTTCCTCCACCTGTCCTTGTTCAGTGGAATTTTTTTATTTTTTATGGTATTTTCTAGATATCTCACAGCTATTTTTCCATTCAGAGATCCAGCATATCTGGGGTACATGTGCAGGTAAGGAATCTAGCACATACATGGTAGATCTGCTAAAAAACAAGTGTTTTCAAAAGTGGCTTGTGTATAAGTGGTACATTTGGCATCTGATGCACTTAGACTGCTCTGGGCTTTCATACATGTGAAACATGTAAACTGCTTCACACATGTCAACAGCATGTCAACTGCTTTATTCTTGGAAAAAAGGGCAGGGCAGCTATAGTTCTCACTGATGAATGAAACTTTTGTTCATTCCCAAATTTTAAGCAGTGACTTGGTATATTAGGAATGCATCCTGTTGGTTACTCTAAAACTCCTGGAGGGCTGATGTAATATAAGAAATAGGACATTTAAAAAGTCTCTTACAAATTTTTTTGATGCCAAGTTGCAGTAATGTAGGCAACCTGTTCTTTTGATTTTTTAAAGACTGCTCTGAGATATAATAGTCTTAATTTCAGTTAGTTTAAAGTTCAAGGCAAGCACCATTATTTTACATTGCTTTTCGGAATGTCTTTGTGCAGATGACCATGTGCTTTTTCCTTGTCTACTTCAGCATGGTACGAGGAATGTGAGAGGTCAGAAATTCTGGCCTAATAATTTGCCTTATTTCATTGCAAGACAGGTCACAATTGAGCTGCTGAATTGTTACTCCCACAGAGGTAAGATGAAATTAGGAAAGGGAATAATAATTAGAATATATTTTAAAACATGACAATTCGAAGATTTTTTTTTTGATTTCAAAGTCAGTAAATTTAAAGTGTATAGATGTTACAGAAGTATATGCAACTTACAACTTTTTTTAAAAAGTGCTTGAAGAAAAAGTTACTCCTGATATATACTGTTATTATTTTTTCATTTGTAACCTTAGAAATATTTATGACAGAATTCTCAACTGAATTTGGAATATGTCAACAGCAGAAGAAAAGAAATTCCAATTAATCTGTTCTCAACATATAGCTAGGTCTGCCCTTTAAAAAAAGCTTTTGGGAGAGAAGGGAAACAAACAAACAAAAAATATATGTATATTTGAAGGGTATTTCTCATGGCTATTTTCTCTCCACAAAAAGAACTGAAATTTTTGTTAAACACAGTCATCCATTTGCCAGACATTGTGGGATGTGTCTGGAGAACATTGGCAAAAAAAATTGAGATATTTCATTACTGTTGTAGAAAAACACACAGTTAAGACATGCATAAATTGTACAGGCTACCTATTGCAGCAAATGGACTTAAACCCAAAAATTTTTATAATTAAAAAAACCCCTCAATGTTAAGTCAAATATTTAGGCTATTCAATTCTGAATCAGAGTTCTTTCTGTTGGAATGAATCTTACTTGAGTGTGTGCAGTGTAAAGTGTGTATCTGATTTTTGTATATTGCACAAAATTTTCCATTGAAATGTAATTCCACTTGACAACATCATATGAGAACTGATTCACACACGAAGATATACAAGATTAGATTACAGCTCATAGTAATAACTAATTTTGTTTCAGCCTTGTGGGAAAACAGTTCCTGGCCTGCAAGTAAGTCTTGAACAGAGTCCTCAGAAAGAGAGAGAAACAGCCTGTCTAAGCAGCATGGGAGAACAAATATTAATCTTCTGGGTCTCAAGGGACCTATGTGCAGAATGTGATTTCAAATTCTCTTGCCTATCACTTCTTCTGAATTTTTGCTGTTAAAAGTGCTCTACATCACTACAGGTGCTGGACTTCTGCAGAGCTCCATTGTATTTTCTTTTGTGATGGAGATTATTTTCTCAGATGGAAATGATCTATTTAATGAAGTTCTGTGTGTGACTACAGCAACTCTTGATTTACCCTGATTAATGGGTGCTACCATCTCCACAAAGTCTTCCTTCTGTGATACTTGGAGGATTTTGATTCCTCTTTAGCTGCATTCTCAGTATGATACTACAAGTCCATTGGGCTGTTCTTGCTTAGCCAGGATAGTACCTGGAAGTGAAGCATAAGACTGTTTTTTCAGGTAAATAGTAATAGGATTTAAACACTCAGAAGAAGGAAATCCAGAAATTATTTTCCATTTCTGAATCTGGATATACTTTTTGTGCTAATATAGTTCTACTATGTGACTCTACAGTGTACATTGTGCAAAAATTGCCTTTGTCAAAAATCCTTACCCTGGCATTGTGTTAAGCATCTGTATCCTTGAATACCTGGAGCTGTGCTAGATATCCCAAGGGAAAAAAGGGCTGATGCATGAGAGAAATGCAGTCTCAACTCTCATTTGTTCTAAGATGCGTCCAGTAACAATCTGGGGGGACTTAGAAGATTCCTTATCAGTTTCCAGATGACAGATAACTGTGCAAGCATGCTTTAGCAAATTTGTGGCTGTTAGTCATTTTAACATCTATGCTGTGATTCATCTTAGGCTCAAGAGCTCACTTACAGAAGCTTGTTTTTACCTCTTTGGAGGACTTTTTAGGAAATGTCTTTATGATTAGAGATGTCTTTTAGAGACCTGCTAGAGGACATCACTTGCCTAGAGCTTGTTTAATGTGGACAAAACCTCAGCTACTTCCAGTTGTCTGCCCTGCAACCATAAGGGGCCAAAATTTATTGAAACTGTGGAAGGTGTTTCTGCATTGCTCTGTCTACTTCTCCATTCTTCAGGCATCTTTCTAACTCAAGAGCCCTTGTTTGGGCTTACTCTAAAAGAAGCATGTCCTCTCTCAGCCCTTCACCCCATTTTCTTTTCATAGATGGTTAGATAGTACAGTTTACTGATACAGAATTTCAAAATTTCTCTCTCCTATGGGTATATTTCTTGATACCTCCTAGGACTTGGTGGCATATAGTCTTATCTTCTAATCCCCCTTGTCACTTAACGGCTGTTGAGCATATAATCTTGCCCTTTGTACTACCAAATGATCTTTCTTCTGCTGGCTAGCATGGGTAGTCATCCAGGTGCTTCTGTATGACTGGTACTTTCCAAAATTCTGTCTTTTAAAAATGTGACTGGTGCTGCTGAAACAGCTTTTTTACATGAAGGCAACTTACGTAGTTGAGGAATAAGACTGTGCTTCAGAATGATACATGAGGAAACCTGCTTGTAATCGGGAGATTTTTGCATTTTTATGCATATCCTTCCATAGTTTTGACTTCCTTTAACAATTTAATCTCCTGTAGTGTATCTAATCTCTTGTTACGTGTTGTCAAATGTTTTCTTTCAGTCAGAAGAGTAAAAGATATTTTTACACTTCCCCTTTAGTCAGAAATCTGGCCTTTTTTATCCAAGGAGGCTATTTGGTCTGTCCAACAAGCTTAATTTGTGCCAGATTTCCTCAAATTATTGTCCTAAATCGAATAGAAACAGCTAGCTGTTTTTTTCTGCACAACTGTATGAAAAATTCAGGGGGTTTCTTCTTTTTATTTTTTTAGTTTTGGAGAGGATGGTTTGGGAGTCTCAGGACTCCCAAAGCACTGCTGATAAAGAACTACTGATAAAGTTCAGTCCTGCACTTAACTGTATAAGAAGTTTAATTTTATTAAAGAACTGAAGAGACCACAGCAAGGATAAGGGCTGGCATTTATGCTCCTCAAGCAGCCTTTTGATTGTCATGTGCATTAAAATGTCGAAAAACTCCCACATATGTGTATCTTTTCTCTTAAGTATTCTGCTTAAGTGGAATAACTTATAATTAAAAAATAGTCCTGAAACCTGACATATATTTGGCTTTACATTACTGTTACATAAATTTCTAGACTTTGTAAATGCAGGCACCGTCATTTGTCATCCAAATTTGACAACTTAGTTGAATCTTCCTACTGAAACAAAGGTTTTAAGTACTGGATGCATTTGACGATATTTCTGCTGGCAGAGGACGGCTCCCATCCTTTCTTGTTGTGAGCTCTTGCCTTCTGTTCTTCTTTTTGTGTATGTGATGGTTCCTGGGAAGAGACCAGAGTCATTCTAGTCAGGGAGGCAGGAGAAGAATTTTGTAAGTGGAGCATATGAAGGAGCTGAAATTGGAAGATAACAATTCAAGTGGCAAAGGAGGTTTATGTGCACCACATAAGCATAGGAGCATTATGACAACACATTATGATTACGCCAAATGTAAGTATGTGGGCACAGCCTTGATATGTCCACCTTGAGCAATATAAATCCAACTTGAAATCAATTGTATGCTGTAATTTAGATGCTGCAGAGGGTATGCTGTGATACTTTGGAGGAGCCACTGCAAATCCCTAAAGCCATTTTCACAGACCAGTCACTCGTGCCTAACAGTAATTGTTTTTTAAAGTTTTAGTGCTAAGCAGGAACCACAGACTGACCAGAGGTGTGTGGCTTGTTTTTTGTTCTGTGTCCTGATAAGAAGCTTGGACGCATCAATCATGTGTAGCCAGATATATTCTGTTCCAGCCACCATGCCTCTTCCTTGTTGAGCAGTGATAACCATTGGAAGGTGTCTTATATTCTATTTTTCTGCATTGTTTCAAAGTCTCCATGAAGGGGCAAGGCATGTACAAATAACAAGTAGAAAACTCAGTCTTTTTATACTCCAAAGACACATGTCAGTCAGTATGATTTACAGGTTTTGCCTTCATAGAAATTACCTTATTTGTATAGCCTGAGGGAAGAAAGTAATGTGTGGCCCTTGTGGCTAGTGGCAGAACCTAACATTTCAGAAAGTTGCCTCCAGAGCTTGATGAAGTTAAACTGTGTTCCAGGTTCTGCTCCCTCTTGTATTCTAAATGAAATGCAATTTACATCTTTGCTTTGCTATGGTCACCTCAGTCATATCAATAATGTTCCTAGGTACAAACTACAGTTTGTAAGATTGCATTATTTCCCCTGTTTGTGGCAAATGTTTGCTGTCATGTGACTCACTGCCATGGATTTCCTCATCAGAGTTCAGGTTGACCAATGGTTCAGCAATAGTTTTGACCACTGTGTAGAAGCACTTCTACATGAGGATTTTTGAACTAAGCAGGCTTTAATAGAAAGGAAGCACCTAACCCTATGCCTATGCCTAGGAGCCCTATCCACACTATTTGCAGCCACATGTGCCCTCACCCAAAATGATATTAAAAGATCATCGCCTTCTCCACTTCAAGCCAACTAGGGCTAATAATAGTCACAACTGGACTAAACCTCCCTGAACTGGCCTTCCTCCACATCTCAACCCACACATTTTTCAAGGCCATACTCTTCCTATGCTCAGGTTCTATCATTCACAGCCTAAACGGAGAACAAGACATCCGAAAAATAGGAGGACTCCAAAAAATACTACCTACAACCACTGCCTGTCTTACCATCGGCAACCTCACCCTCATAGGAACACCATTCTTAGCAGGATTCCACTCAAAAGACCAAATCATTGAAAGCCTAAGCACATCCTACCTAAATACCTGAGCCCTGCTTCAGAAAAACTGGCTGTTGTTGTCAAAGGTAAAGACACTCCCTGGGTGTCTTTATTGCTGCATGGGTATCACTGTATGATTTGCGTAGTATTGGTGAGGAGAATCCTCTCAGAAATCCTGGGGGACTGAGCCTGAGCATGGAGGTTAGACTACATGATCTCTCAGAGGTCTCTTCCAATACTGAACATTCTGTGAAAATATCAAACCAAAACTATTTCTCTTACAACATTTCTTCCTCTTAAATCTTTTTCATAGTCTTGTGCTCTGAACGGAATTTTCAACATTTAAGGAAATGTCAGATAGAATGGCATTAATTGAATTAATGGAATGGGCAAAGGGCAGAAACAGTGTAAATTAGTGCATGAAAGTATAATCTAATTGAGCTGAGAAAAGTTTAATATTCATGTTTCAAAAGCCATACAGGAGCCTTTAGAATTTCTATTACTATTTTAATTTTGATGCATATATTCCGTGTTTTATTTTATGTATCAAGCTACTGTATAATTTGGAGTAAAAATTTCAAATGGTAGGGCATCCAAATTTTCCTAACTTTCCTCTCGGAATCTACTTGCAGTCATAAAATAAATGAAAAATTCCTTCATTAACAAGTGTTTTTACATACTTGGCTTTAATATTTTTGCTGTAATATATTGCACAGTGTTTTATGCAAGAGTGTTTAGAAGTACTGTTGCTGAACTGCTTACACATATTCATCTAGTAGCACTCTTCTCCAGAGCAGAGGGATGATTGCTAAGAAAAAACTCATCATTGCCTTACATAGTTTAATTTAACCCTCTGGATTATGAGAAATATCTACCTGATTTTAGAGTCAACTTGAGGAAGCTCAGCTGCCAAGATGCAAGTTTTAAAGAAATCAGAGAGTAAAAAACCAAAACACTCCCTTAGATAAGGAAGGTTAGAGGCCAGGCTGGGTGGGGTTCTGAGCAACCTGGTCTAGTGTAAGGTGTCCCTGCCCATGGCAGGGGGGTTGGAAAGAGATGGTCTTTAAAAGGTCCCTACCAACCCAAACCATCCTGTGACTCTATGAATGGGTAGCAAAATCTGGGAAAATGTTCTTTCAGTCCTGTCACTGAACAAAGTTGATGTTCCAATACTGGAAAAAAAACAAATGCAATGCTAGTTGGTTTGTCTTTAAGTTATGCCAACTACACAATCCTTTGAAAATAAATTCTGAATTAGCTGCATATGTGTATTTCTAGAAAAAAGAAAAACAAACCAAAACAATGAAAAAATCAATAGCTGAACATTAAAGTATAGAAAGAAGATAGATTAGGTCAGATTGCATAGGAAGTTTTGCCAAGCAAACAAGTGCTGTGGTTAAAACAGTATTACAGTAATAATGCATATATTTTCAAGAATATGAGGGATGAGATGGAGCTTTATGGTTTTGAGGGTTTTTTTTTTGTTTGGTTGGGTTTTTTTTTTTTTTTTGTCTCACTCCAAATTATTGAATACCAACTTTTGCTTTCTGGAGTATGAGGATATGCATTATTTATGTTACAGAGAGGGCAAAAATCTAGAAGAAGATTTAAAATACTGGCACCCTTCCAGGAAAAGTCTAAAATCTAAATATGGAGCAGGTGCCTTGTGTAATTTGTGGGTTTGTTCTTTTCCAGGACTTAATTGTTGTATCTATAAAAGGATATCAATAATGCAAACATATATGTATTTATAAAAAAATCAGTAATAAATTTGTAGCCTGCATATATTACACAGATTACTGAACCATATCAAAACCAAGGGGAAGAGGCTTAGTTTTATGCATATTCTGCATTCTTCCTTATGATTTCCTCATCTGGAATGGGATCTGCCAGAGTCCTTGGGATCATTAGACCTCCACTCAGCACATGGCAAGAGGGGTGTGACAACATGATTTTCAGCACAAACTCTCACAATCACAGATGTGTTTAGACAGTTCTGTCTGTCATTCATACTATATCTGAACAGATTGGGCCCCTGAAAAAGTTTCTGCATTTAATTCTGCAAGCTGGCATGCCAGAAACCAAACTCCCTGTTGTAAATTTATGTGCTGTTTCCCCCATGAAGGACTCATGGAAGGGTTACTTTGAACTGTGCTGCAGTGATGTGTGCTCAAGCATGGGCTTCCTCTGCTGACCACCCAAGGGTCTCTGGGTTGAAGGACCATATAAGGGAGATAACTGGCCCCTTTGTGCTTTTTTTTTTTAACTCCTTCTACTTAGAGCATAGTGAAATTCTGTTCCTAATCTTTTCTGCTGTGTCTTGATATAAAACTGAGAACTCACAGTAAAGGCAGAGGAGACAGGTGTTTTAGGCTAGCACAACCAGATTAGAGCTGTTTCCTTTCCGTGATCTCTGTTTAGTAACTTTTTTATAGCTACTACATAATGTAAATTGAATTTTGAACACATTTCCTAAATACAATATGAAAAAAAATATGTCATTTTTGCAACAGAGTTTTTGCTTTGTGGAATCTAGATAAATTCCTTGAAGAAATTGAGCTGTTGTTGAGGTCCTAGTCAACTTTACCTTAGTCTAACTTTTCACAACACTGAATTTCTTCTTTCAATATATTTTCTAATTAAGAGTTTGTGAAGGTACCCTCGAAAGATTTATCTAGAAACAATTTTTGTTCCTAATAATCAATAAATAATCATGAAATGGCACCAAATTCATCATGAGAGATCCCATAGTGGTGTTGAGCAAGTTGTCCAATCCTCAGGTCAGAACAGGGTCAGCTACAGCAGGTTGCTTAGAAATGTGTCCACTTGATTCTGAGTATCTCCAAGGACAGACACAGGAATTCCTTGGACAAGTTGTGCCAGTCCATAACCATGCTCACCACTGAAAAGGGTTCTCCTTCCACTGAAAAGGGTTCTCCTTCTTTTTAAGTGGAATTTCCTGTATCTCAATGTGTGCCCATTGCCTCTTGTCCTGTCACTGTGAACCCCCGAGAAAAGCCTTGACCTTTTCTCTCTTCATCAGATACTTGGATATGTGGATAAAATCACTCTGAGCTTTCTCTTTTCCAGTCCAGCCTTCTCAGCACCTCCTCATAAGACAACAGTTGCTTCAAGCCCTTCACCATCTTCATGGCCGTTTGCTAATCTATCTCCAGTGGTTCCATCTCTCTCTTGTAGTGGGAAGTCCAGAGCTGAACATGGCACTCCAGATGCTTCCTCATTGGTGCTGAGTAGAGGCGAAGGACCATGTCCCTTCTCTTGCTGGCAGTGATCTTCCTAGTGCACTCAGGATGACCTTGGTCTTTGCTTTGTTGTCCGCCAGAAACCCCACAGCATTTTCTGGAGAGACATTTTCCAGTCAGCCTGTGCTGGAGCCTGAAGTTTTTCCTCCCGTGGGACAGGAGTTGGTACTTCCTTTTGTTGAGGGCCACCAATTGAGGCTGCTGTCAGTCTGTTTCTCCAGCTTGTCGCAGTCCCTCTTGCTTGCAGAACACCCATTTGCTTGCAGGCCCTCATCCCACGTTTGTGTCATCGGCAGGCCTAATGAAACATAGCTCTGAGCAGAAAAACCTAGTTGCCTTGGTCTAAATTGCTGCATGAAAATGACTTAGTTTCCTTTCTCAAAATGCTTCAAAATTGTTCAAAACGTTTCATTCCATGATGTTGCTAATGTGATTCTGTGAATTGTTTGTCAGTATCTTCAGCTCTGTCTTTTGGATATTACCACATTCCATGGTGAGAAGGACAAGTCCTACATCTGCTGTCAGCTCAGAAGTCTTTGAATATGTAATTGAAACTGTTGGTCAACCACTAAAATTCTTAATGGTATTCAGAGGTTCCAGGAGACTGATCATCTGATCAGATGTCCCTATTATCAGGGGCAATTTCAGGCCCAATTCTGAGCTCTCAGAGTCTGTAGGTTACAGGCTAGGAAGGAGGTTTGTTCTCTCTGGTCAGTAGCATGCCAGTGAAGTACCTTCTTTTCAATATTTGATTGCTTTTTAAACTACATCTGGCTATATGAAATAGCTAGGCTTTTTCTTCTTTATTTTACTTGAAACAGGCCATCATGCGTAATAATATGGTATGAAAACATTTGATATCAATGTGATTTGAAATATGATTTGAATTTATTTTAGTAAATAGTGGAACAACTCTTTTTTGTGATATATTATTAAATATAATCAAAAGTGGGTTTTGATGAGGGATATTCAGGGATTTTTTATATTGCTCTTGCAAGGGGAAATGAAAAAAACATGTCTAGCAGAAATTTATGCTGAGGAGTAAGTTGTAGTTCAGTTTGAGAGGTATTTAATAGAAATTTTCTTAAGAGCCTTTATTTTTCTTTCTTCTTAGAAGTAAGTTGTCTCCTCTTAACTTAAAATAAGCACTTCTAAGCCAATTTAAATAAATTGCAGTGAAAGATTCATTGCAAATTCTCGGGATATGCTCCAGGGAAGTCTTTAGGTTACATCCTTCCTTTCTTTTCAACATGAGATATAGTGTATTATGACTTATCACTCTTTGAAAATACAAGTGAGATTCTAATACTCAGTGATTCTTACCCCTGGTAAAGAAAATAAAATATTTTACTGCATTGAATAGCATTAATTTGCACAAGTGTATGTGAAATTAGATTAGGCAGTTATAAATAAATAAACCCTGTCATTTAAATTACCTTCTTCTGTTGATCTTTGATTGTGGGATTATTACAAAGCTAAATGAAATTGCCTGAAAGCCTCTTCTACTTTCATATTCAGTGTTTGCCTTTGTGCGCTGCATGGCATTTTACTTACACAGCAGACACACTGCAAATCCAATTTACCATGAAGTAAGATTTTAGGTACAGCCAGTCTTGCCGAGCTGGTGTTGGCTTTCCAGCGCAGCAGAGCAGTCTGTGTCCATGGCTGCTGCAGACAGCCTGCAGTGAGGGCTGCTACTCAGGCTCCACTCCCAATCCAGCTAGAGGCTGGTGCAGGTCTCATGGATTACACCATGCCCACCACTCCCACCTGCAGGGGAGCCCTGCAACCCCACCCCTCTCTTTGGGCATCTCTGAGGAAACGCCTTGACTGTGCAGGGAGCTGCTCCGTGCAAATCCTGAGAGGTCTGGAGCCCACCTACATCTGCCAACTGAGAGCTGTGCCCTGGGCGTGAGATCTACAGTGAGGAACCAACATGCCTTTCAGCTTCTTCCAGGGCCTTTGCACAAACAAAAAAATGTAACTTCACAGGCTTTATTCAGATAAAGTACTGGAAGCTGCTGACTGGCAGGTCTGCAGGAGAATCATGGGGAAAAAGAAACCTATTCAGTCAGGGGCTTCTGATGGCTGTGATGAGAGTGGTTGCTCTCAGTAGTATTTCTGCAGCTAATGCAGAAATGAAAAAAAAATTACCCAGAAAATCAGTTTGGAATGTAAAAAGTGGACAGAAAATAGTAGGTGCCATATTAATCTATATGCTAGTGAGCAATGAGAGGATAAAGTGTCTTAATGAATTCAAACAAAATATACTAAACTGCAAGTATTTCTTGAAGCTTTCTGTGTATCAGCAAGTATTGGTAACTTCATTCAAGATGTAGTTAAGTATTGTTGTTTGACTTTGTTGACGAGTCTTTTTTGTACTGGTTTAAAATGTTGAAAGCTTCCAGTGGTAAGTACTGAAACAAAGGAGAAGGTGGAATATGGCAGTGCAGGCAGGGTAAAGATTTGAATCTGTAACAGGCAGGGGCTTGTAGCCCTCTGTATCTCTGTGCCACAAGCAGAGAGGAGAAATTAGTGGAAAATAAAATTGTGGCTGTATTTAATTCAGATAACAGTTAGAGAATGAAGGAATGTTTCCCAAATTTAAAAATTATATTTGTAGATTTAAAAAAAAATTCCTACATATCTGTGGTTACTTTTGCAAAAGATTTTTTTCAGTGGGGTGTTCCAAGATACACATGGACCCAAAGGTCTTGCGTGATCCGAACTTGAGATAAGTTAGAATTGCAAATGTGACCCCAAAATAATCATTGCAGTGACCTTTCTATCAAGCAAAAAGATCAAGGTATTTCAGTAATAATTCCACAAAGGAATATTATTGTCATTACTTCAGTAATAACATTCCATCTCTGGTTTAGAAGCAATACACAGAATTATGAGCAATTTACTGCAATCTGTGGGGAAAATAATATCTTTTTAATCTGCTGATATTTTATACAGTGTATTTTCCATAAAGGCTAAACAAATATTTTTCTAATAGTGTTATGGTTGTATTATGATGTTTAAGATAATTACTTTTTATACTTTCTAACAAAATACACATACTTCTAGGAGATACTTGGTTTATTCTGTTTTCATAAAGACATTCTTGCAAGAAAATTTTAACTCAATTTAATTCAACTGACTCAATGTCAATTGAGATATTATTCATTTTAGTGATATAAGTCCAATGCTGCAAAACAACTAAATCATTACAAAGCAGATGTAGGTTGGGAAAACCATTTGTAGCCTACTTTACTCCTTCAAAAGCAAATAATTCAGTGAAAATGACAGGTTTTGTGTGCATTAATGGAATGAAGACATTAGTAAGTGAAAACAATCTTTTGAAATATAATAAAGGTGGCTGGTGCCATCTTCTGGAGGTGGCAGTGATGATTCAGACCACCTAGGATTCTAGACTGAAAAATGTGATATTGGTTTAGTTTTTTTTTCAATGCAGTTCAGGATGTTTCAAACAAACAAAAAATATTAAAAAACCAAAGTATGTTGAAAAGACATTGCACAGCTTGGTAGCACTTGCTCTTTCTGGGGCATATAAGGTGCTTTTTCAATGCTGATTTTCCAATTTTTGTAAGCCTTGAATGGAGACAGCTAAAATCATTTATCTCTAACTCACAGAAAATGCTCTTGTGTGAGTTATCTAACATTTAACACTAAATGACTAGGGTTGTTTTCTTTTGTGGTTTGTTTGTTTGTTCTTTGGTTTGGGTTTGGTTTTGTGAGGTTTTATTTTGAGGGTTTGCTGTATCAGTATTTTGGTGTCAGAGCAGAGTTCTTGGGTAGCTTTCCCAGGAGCAGCCTCAGCCTGGAGCTGTGGGTGTGTACATGTGGCTCTATGTCAAGCCAAGTAGGATCAAAATATGATATGCTTTCCAACATCACTGGTAGGTTTTGTCTCTCCTTATCCTCCTCTACTTAGGTGATACATTTTCTGTTAAGAAAATCATGTTCTGTCTGTGTTTAAATGTTACAGTTTATCCGTCTTTCTTCCATTCCTTAATTTCATTGACAGCTGGGGGGAGCTTGTCTTCATAGGACAGCTGTGAGCCTTCTGTAACAGGTTCATGTAGCTTCTGTAATTCAGGCCTGCTACTTCATATAAAAGGACTTATAAAACAACACAAACAGTACAAAACACCAGAAGAAGACTGTGAAGGATGTGTTACTGTGTCTTGGGTATTTTTACAATCAGAGTGGAAGATTAGTAATTTTCTTATCTTATTTCAGGCTTCACTTCAATTATTTTTTATAGTTACTACTTTCATAGAATATATAATTTCTATCTGCACTTCTCACTGTGTTTTGGAGAGACAGACAGTAGCACCTTGATGGAGAAGCTGCTGTGTTTGGCTCTATAGGAGGCATGGGGTGACTGAAACAATCTGAAGTTCAGAACTGTCAGAAGATATTTGCTCTGGTTTATGTGCAAATGATACCAAAAGATGCACCCAGTAGTTAATACTGAAGTAAAATACTGGATGCTTATTTTTTTCTTTCCTAAAGAACATGGTTCCCTAGATGCTTGTGTAGGTTGGGTTTTGTTTTAAATTTCTATTCCAAATGAGTATGTAGCAAAGAAAATTAGTTGTCTGCTTGCTGTCTTCCCTTCAGTGTTGCTGTGATAGGATACTGCTGTGCTTGGTTGGTTACTGGAAAGCTACTGAAATAGGGGAAAGAATATCTTATGTAAGTCACAGCAGGGAGCCCACAATTGCTTTTTATTTTTGTAATACACAAGTATCTGACTGGTAATGAGAAGACAGTTGTTGCTAATCACCCTTCTAAGCACAGTGATGTATTCTCCTCCTCCCCCTAGAATATTGTGTGTATACCCTGTCCTTCATCTCTGCGTAAGTTAATGGTTGCATAGAGCTCCAAAGCCCCATGCTCCTTTTTGATAAGAGCGGGAACATCCCAGTAACACAGCTCATCTGTGCATAGCTTCACCCCTGTCCTGCAGGCTGATTTTGTGGTAAGATGCCAAATGAAAGCTAAATGCAATATTATTTAATTAAAAACAGGTTCTTATTTACCTGTCACTTGTTCAAAAGGCTTTTTTTTTTTAATTTCAGTTGTCATTGTTATTCTTGAAGATTGTATTATGCAGTGGTGAATACATTGAGTAAGGCTTTTGGTTAAAACACTTCCAGTTTAAATACATGGGAAAAAATTATTCTTCTAACTTGAAACATGGAGAAGTAGAAAATAAAAACTATTGTTGGTATGTTGAATACAGAGAAAAAGCTCAGATGTAATCTACAGTTGAGAAAAATTCTATAAAATTAGTAAATAAAATAATTCCAACCAGCCTTCAGTTATAATGTAATATCCTCAAGAGAACAGTAGGTTGGTTAAAATAACTTTTAAAATATAACTCTTTCACTTTGCAGAGGAAACATCATTATCACTGAAAAATTGCTCAGTCTTGGAAAGGAAAGGAATAGTATTTCCTGATGTTTGCTTAGCATCAGTTTTAGCAGGAGATGATGCTGTGTATATGCGTACACTTAGACATGTGTCACTTTTGCAGTGTAAATCCCTTATGGAAAATCATAAGTGACATTAACACAGACAGACTGAGGAATATGGAAGGAATATCCTCTTGAGAAGTACTGGGCATGTTCAGCCTCTCTTGTGGGTGGATTTTGTAAAATTGGATTGCACTGTAATGTTTAATGCTACAGGTGAATATTGAGATGATTGAGAACAGCATGTCCTTTTGGAAATTTGAGCAATTTTTCCTTTGTATTTTGGAGGAGAAATGGAACTCCAAAGTGCTCATCAACTATAATGTCACTGTGTGCTCATATAGTGATGACTTTGTTAATTAATTTGGGTGAGGTTATAGTGTAGTCAGAAATATAATCACATATTATTCAGTTAATATGGTCTAAATGAAAATTACTGAAAACAGTGTATGTGGAAAATATGAAAAATTTCTCTGCTTAAGTTGGCTTTGACAGCTACTACAAAAGGTAATTTCAGGTCAGATGACAAGTCAATTGACTTCATTCCACTTTAATAAGTATATATACATAGAGGAGTGTCACCTCTGTACAGCTGCAACAGGAATTTGTTCTAATATTCCATTAAAACACATTGTTAATTTTATAGGTAGAATATATTGTAGTATTTGTCTGGCAAAAATTGCTTGTGTTATACAGGGCAATTATTTTAAAATATGCACACACTTCATATTTATTAAAACACACACTTTCTTGCACATTTAAAATTAAAGGTTTTTTAAAGTTTGCATCTTCAGGGAAAAATGTCAGATTCTTCTGAAAATATATATTCAGTTCAATTATAAATTTAGTAGTTACAGTGTTTTGTATTCAGTAGTGTTTGGCATTTTATTTAAGAATACCTTGGAATGTTTAAGTAATTGTGAATTTGACTCCTACTGCTCATCAGCGAAAACTGTTCATTCTATTTATTTGCCCCAGTGCAGTCTACTTAAGTTAAAATAACAGATTAATTCTTTATTTTGACAATTTGATAAACTGGGCAACCTTTGTGAATGATGTCATCGAGTAGTTTCTCAGGACTGTAATACAAAAGGTTTACCTTATTGCACAAACTAATCCCACTCTTCTCAGAAATATTGCCAAAGTTTTGGCATATTTGTTGATTTCAGCACTTTCTATTCTATATTTCATTATCCTGGCACCTTCTGAATCACTCAGATTTCACATCATTCCTGCTTTTCAGTTCAAATGTAGTTCAGCTGCTTAAATGGGGGTTTGATAATATTTGTCACTACTTCTTTATGCTTAAATGAGCAACCTTCAAGTTCATGTACTAATTTTTCTAACTTCCTGTTTCATCTGCTTACTTCTTATCGTTCTTGCCTCTTCACATCATGAATGAAGATTTGGCAAGCAGTTTCTCCTACAGATGTTTCTCTGCCTCTATGAGTACAGTATTTATACATTCTTCCTGGTTTAGCAGAACAGTCCTCAGGCATGCAGACTTAACTGTAATTTGCTGTATCTGTGGTTCTCCATCTGGATCTTTGCAGATATATAGACAGATCAATGCCTACTTTTATTTATTTAAATAATCTAACTCTTGGTTTCCTACCATTTCTTGGATTTCCCTCTGAGCATATGTTCTGTGGGGAAGAACAAGTTAGCCCTCTAGTATTTGTACAATATTTGGTATTCTGGGGTTTCAAAAATAAATATGTGCTTGGCAGTGCCTGTGTGTAAGAGAGAAATCTGCCAAGTACCTACAGTTTAACTAAATCCATTTTCTGTTTTGTTCCAAAGTGTGCAGGGACATGAGACACTTTAATATTGAAACAATATTTAAATACTATGATGTAGTTCTGAAAGTGTTGCAGTATACATGTTATATATTTAAATGCAAATTTTTACAGGCCAAGACAGTTTATCATCATACAGTTCTGGTTGAAAATCTTGAATAAATTCATTAAAACTGTGGGAGTGGTCCATAGGCTCTGTCTAATAGAGACCCCCTTTTGAATCAAAAGATCTGAATTGGATTAATTTTGTTTTAGCTTTCCTGACTTCACTTCGGGCATATAGGAATAGGTATTTTAATATAAATGCTCATCTATTTTAATAGATTAGTTCCTACTTTGGAGAAAATATTTAGGCGTGGGAAAAACAGACAGTGTAGAGGATGGCATTTCAAACTAATTTCCAGCACCCATGGAAACTAAAAGAAGTCAGGAACTCCTTTGTAGGAGAGGAAATCCCTGCTCTGTCAGAGGATATATTCACATTCTTCAATCAAATTAACATACTGGGTTATAATTGACAGGATTCAAGACCAAGAGGAAATGCAGATGCTGTCTTGGGTTGGCCAAGATTCATGAAGTTATGTTTTTAACTCCTGCAGATGTTGGGCCAAAATCAGAAAAGCTAAGATCAGATAGGCTTTATTTACAGGGAAGGAAATTTCATATTTCAAAGACCACTTTCTGGACTGTTAAAAAATTAATTATATCTCAAAGAATACAAAATGTAATTTCAAATTTATCTTTTTCTTTCAATGTTCTTTTATTCTTAGGAGAAATAGTGTGTTTGAATTCCATAGTAAGTCTTCATTCTGGTGGATTATGTGTTTCCAATTGAAAATACTGACAAAGCAAATATTCCCAACTAGAAAACAGCGACAGCAAAAGTACCTATAAAGTATCTTGAAGGTCGATAGTGATTTTCATACCTATTTATCATGAGTTGCCACATCCTAATGACAGAAAGAGGTCTTTTATTAGATTTCACTCAATTATGCTTCAATAGCCCATAATAACTGTAGTAATACTTAGAAAAATTATATAAACATTCAATAGAAGATATGTGTGAGAAAGAAGCTGATGGACTGAAAAAAAAGAATTTTAATACAGACATCTCTGCATGTCTAAGTGATTAAGACAGTGAAAGGAAAGCACCTGTTTTCAGTGTTTTTTCAAAAATGTGATATAGATGAGAACAGACCATCTAACGACCAGAATGGAATTGAATCCTGTTCAGCAGTTCAGGTAAATACAAGCAGCTTCTTGCAATAGGGTGAAAGTAACAGTTTTGAGTTTGATCTTTCACCCCTAAAACATGAATAGATCAGTTGCACTCCAGAAATGCATTGGCTTTTTCTGATGCTTATCGGAAAACACCTTTGTTAAAAGGTGTTTTTTAACACATTTGTGTTAAGAGGTGATTTTAACACCTTTGTTAAAATCGGTGGTGACTTTAATGACAATATTCAGGAGATATGAATATTTGTAATGAAAATTAATTGTGAGATCAGATAAAGAGTTGGTTATGATGTACTTTCCTGTCCTGTCTAGCATAGGAAATGTGCTAGGATGTGCTCCCTCAGGCATTGGTGGGTATTTAACCTGCTGTTTAAATGTCACTGCTTTGCTGATGTTCTTGCTTGCCTTCCTTAAAAGTGGGAGCAGAGTATGTTCTCATCTTTTGAGGAGCAGTAATCAGTACTAATTGGTGAGTCATAACATTCTGGTGCAAGAAATAAAAGCAAAACTTAATTTTTCTGTCATTTGAATTGCTCATTCTCTAAGTATTTCCAAAGTTAGTATTTCTAATAGATCAATGCAAGCATCCCTGTCCTCTTAGAGCACAGTTTAACTAAATTTTGTTAATCTCCAAGAGGTCTCTGCTACTGTCAGAATCACCCTTCCAGTTCCCACCCATCTGGCATGCCTCTGGTGCACCAGACAGGGGACATCACTGGACAGCTGAGGTCAGTCAGGGCAATTTTGTTCATCCCAAAGTTGTTGGAGGGTTTAACCTTTTATATAGGTTTTTAGAACTTCTTATCCCCTGGTTGAAGTGTTGTGAAAGTGTAGTGGATTACAGAAGTATATCCAAAATTCTCATTAATTAAGATTATTAAAAAGGAAAAATTGTGACTGTTGGCTGAATGTATGTATTTGTCATTGTTTTACAGATACTGTGTCTTTTGCATATCCAAGTTTTAATCAATCTCTATGTAACATCTCAGGTCTCATTATTTGTTTACTTCTCAGGTGATATATAGTTTTTAGTGCAAGTACAAGCATCTACTTAAAACCTGCTACCTCTACTTCTAAAAAATTACTTGTTTTCGTAATTTGTCTTTGCCATGTTTCAGTCACTTAAAACATAAAAAATTATTTATGAATATTGAAAGTAGTTATCCTTTTGGCTCCCATTACTTCTCAAAGACATTACTTTTGATGAACTAGTGTATTTGATTTATTGAATTCTTAAAATAGTCTTGCATCACAGTCAGAAATGAAAAAACTGAGGAATTATGTAAACAAAGGATATGCCCAGGCTGCAGATTAGACTAGCATGTCTTTAATTAGCTTTATTAAAAACTGTTGTGAAAACTTTCTGAAATAGAATGCTTTACAGACTGAGACAACCTAGTAGAAGATATGATTTTTCTCTTTTTTGTATGACACATGCATGCAGGACAGTATGAGTTTGTGGGGACAGTGCTTTTCTCAGCGGTGACTTTCCAGCATCTGAAACTAGTTGGTCATTTACTGCTTCAGATAGGTGTGACATGGATCCCATAGGTCACTCCTTGTTAATCTGAGCTGGATGACTCTGGATCTTCCTGTTTACTTCAGACATCTCTGTGGCTCCTCTGTAATCTGTCATTGGGGTCCAGCTCCACTTAGGGATGGTGAACAGCCTATGTCTCTCTCTTATTTTGCCAAACTTGTAAAAAGTAGGTGATACCACTGTGATGAAACAGAAGGCTGAAGTTAGATTTTTTAGGAAAGAGGTTTTATGAACTAACCTAAATGTTGATGCTGAAAGAATAAAAAATTCATTTTTGTTACTGCCAGGAAAAAATAATTTGGGGGAACATTTCACGGGATTGTATCCAGATGGTGTCTTGACTATCTCAAGTAAGTAAGTAAGGGAGGCTCTACAACCTCTCTGGGCAATCTGTTTCAGTGCATGGTCACCTCTCCGGGCAATCTGTTCCAGTGCATGGTCATCTGCACAGTAAAGAAGTTCCTCATCTTCCTCTTGTTCCTCAACTTCCTGTGAATCCGTTTCTGCCTGCTGTGTTTTGTCCTGTTGCTTGGTAACACCAGGAAGAGCCTGGCTCCATCCTTACATCTTCATCTCAGATACTCATAGACATTCATGAGATCCCCACTCAGTGATCTCTTCTCCTGGCTGAACAGACCCAACTCTCAGCCTTCCACAGAACTGTAGAATCCTTTAGGCTGGAAAAAACCTCTAAGATCATCAAGTCCAGCTGGTGAGCTTTTCCTTGTGAGATGCTCCAATCCCTTAATCACCTTTTTTGCCCTCTGCTGGACCCCCCACCCGAGGAGATCCATGTCTCTTGTCCTGAGGAGCCCAGAGCTGCTCACAGTGCTTATGGGACCTCACTGGCCACAAGATCACACTTCTAGCTCATGGACACCGTGTTGTCCACCAGGTTCTTCTCTGCAGTGCTGCTCTCCAGCAGTCCCTTTTTGTCCAATGCAGCATTAAAGGCTGGTCAGAGAAAAACTACAAGCATAGGTGCACTCTCCAGTGTCATCAAGGGCATGTTTTGCATCCACAGATGTTATGATTTTGTAAGGCCAGGTGTGCTCTCCTCAACTTTCTCCATTATAAATGGAACAGTTCTACCCTCCTCAGTTTCTTCTCATAGGGAAGCAATTCAATTCACTTTATCAGTCCCATAATTATGGAATTATATTAGGTTTATGTGAAATGCAGTCTGCATTTCAATAAAATTTAAACTTCAAAGTCACAGTCCTTTTGCAACAGTTAATAGTGTTCTACGCTGCTGGATATTTTCCTCAAAAGATTTCTCAAATGAAATATCACACCCCTCACTGATTCTGTGATCCATCTGCAAGTCAACCATGAGGCATTTTTGAACAGGTTTTAAATACTAAGCTTAAAATTATTCATGTCTGTGAAAAATCTTTTAATTGAATAATGCACTCATCTTTATACTATGCAGAATAAGCTGGGTACTTACCACAGTTGGCGTAGTGATTGAATTTCAAAGAGAACAAGAATATTAAAAAGGAAAATGGCCAAAAATAGTCACTTCAGGATACAAGTCAGGAAAAAACAACCTGTTGATCATAGACTGTGAAGAAAGAATGTATAGTTTTACGTTTTGTGCCCTGAAAATACCATTCTACTATATAGCATTTTTTCTGCTTAAGAATTTAGATGAAAACAAGAGCTCAGAAGGAATGTTGGGAATATTTTGATCACTGTATTACTTTTCTTATCAGAGATATAAAAGCATCAAACTTACCGGGAAAAAATTTGATTCAGACTAGTCTTGATAAAATAAATTTGAGACCTATGAGGTGGTACATGATTAGTGATGCTAAAAGCAAGTTCTTAGGAGGAATTTGTCACTGTTTGGGGTTTAGTGGCTGGGTATCTTGAGTTGCTTATCAATTTTCTTGGAGTAGCTGACGGAATGGAAAGGCTCATGCAGAACGTCCTGCCCTGGAACTTCCTGGCTGCTTCTTGGCTTGTGTTGTGAAGACCCGGCATGAGCAGGAAAGCATTGTGGCAAGTCAAGGGAAGTAGAGGTCTATGCAGGAAAAGGGGAAAGTGCAGATTCTCCAAGAAAATGTAGCATGCTGAAAAGCAAGCATGACAATGGTGGTCGTGGTTATGGCAGTGTTGTCTTCTGGTAATCACTCAGTTCTGAAAGGAGCCAAGGCCTCAAACTGCCTGCAGGTAGCACTGCTTGGCAAAAAGCACCCCAGTCTCTCCCAAGACATCTCTACTTTTGCTAGGAGTGCTTCTCAAGGTTTTAAACAGGGACAGGTTGTTCCTTTTCAGCTCTCATGCTTACATGACTTCCCCATCTTTTGTCATAATATGGTGTAAGAATTTAAAAACATGGGGTTTAATGATCCATCCCTAATTTTGCAGATATCTAAGTATAAGAAATCTGACAATTCAAGTCTCCAGGCTACCTGATATCACCTTAAAGCTAGTCTTGCTTTGAGCAGGCTGTCACTGAGACAAGTGTCTTCAAACCTTGTCTAAATAAAACACTGATTATACTGTTGTATAAGCTTTAGTAATTTGATGAAGGTTAGGCTGTCTAAAATGGTGTCCTGTATACAGGAAAAAAGCAAGATCTTGGATCTTAACAGCACTGTAGAATACGTATTTGAATTTATCAGAAGAAGAAATTGAAATCCAGTCATCTAACATAAAGATGCAATGGAATTTTCTGGAAGCGAACAGCTGGAGAAGCTTTTATGCAAAGCAAGGTGGCAAGGGTATGTGTGTGTGCCTGTGTGTGTTCAGTTTCTAGCTCTAGGACTACTTTCAGTATGTTCTTGTATTATATAAGAGAAGAGACAATTATTGATATTGTATTATGCTAATTGTGCTTATATTGTTTTATGGTTGTCCAGAGGGAGGAAAATCCTCCTGGTATTATTTGTTACACAGGCATGGAGCAATCATTGTTTACATACGAATGCATTAATACTTTGATAGCTCTCTCTAATAGAATTTGACTTCTAAGAACATAATTTGCTTGGACTAAATGAGAATTAGGCTATTAACACTTTGTAGATGTATGATTAAGTGATTTACTTGGACAAAATACATTATTTTCCCCATGAGTGTGGTTGTCTATTTGTTAAGTATATGCCTTCTTTTAGTGTAGAATAGCCACATAGCACTCTTCCTGTCAGTTCTTTTTCTATATTCTGCTTTTTTTTTTTTAAATACAGTTTGTCTCTAAGTGGATATATCTACAAGGATCATTGGAGTGGGAAACAGAGTGGCTGAAACTAAGGGAATACCTCCACAGGAAAAGAGAGGTTTGAAGGCCTGTCTGTGCTTCAGTCTTTATTCAATTAAGACTGTGAATGGACTGCCTTGACTCAAGGAATTTATTGAGCTTGGGTGCTTGACATTAAACGAAAAAGAGGCTGTACTGATGAATTGTTTTAAATTCAGCTAGTTTACATGTAGTTCAGGATGTGTGTAAATATGTGGATATGTGTACATGCATTTGTGTACACACTGTATAATATCCAGTGTTACAAATTATAATGTAAAAACCAAAACCTGTTGATGTAAACTCATTCAGATCAGAATAAGAAGATGAAGCTCAATTGCTTTCAATGGTGCAGATCAGTGAAAACCAAGCCTCCAAAACTTTTGTAAACAGAGTTTTATATACTCCACAAAAATCAAGCTTCTATTCTGCTGTGTCTAGACATGAGTTCTTCTGTGTCATAAAGGCCTCTTGGGCATAGTAAGGAATAGTTACATTGAAGTGCTGAATTATGTTGGAAATTCCCAAACAGCAACACTACATGGATAAGTATTTCTTCTATTTTTGATGTCACAAATACTGCTAGGAAGAAGTCCACAAGCAATTTCTTCATCCTTTCTTTCAAGATGCTTTTAGTGCTTTGTGGTGAAAAAAAAGATGATGTACAGATGGAAAGGCGGGGTATAATAGAAGGAAGGGAAAGGTATAGAGGGGTGCCCTATGGGAACCTTTGTTTTAGCCCCATGGTAGAACAAGTCAAAGCATCAGGTCTGGAGCTCATCCCAAATTCTTGTAGAATTTGACAGAAAATCTTTCTATATGGGGTTCAGGGGAGTTTGCATTTGTTCTGTACCAAAAAGCATCTTGTTTGTCTCAGGTCACATTTTCATTTTGCTGTCTTTTTCTTTACATGCCAGTCCTGTACCTCTTCCTGATCTTCTTACTACTCTCTTCAATGCACAAGCAGCTGCTTCTGTAGTCAGAATCTTTAGAGTAATTAACATCTAAAGCACTGCCCCTTACTACTGCCTGTTCTCTAAGTCATTCTTCATGGTGACTCTGTCCTGCCCATTCTGTCAGTCTTTCAGGCTTTTCAGCTGTTGGGTAGGCATACAAATAACTCACCGCATGCTCCTGCTTGTGGCTCACCTACAGATCTGTTGCCCTATCCAGTTTTAACAAGCCTTATTCAATACTCACCTTTTGTTTCTCTGCCTTTTCTTTTTAAAATTCAAAGATCTCCTAATACTCTTGCTCTCTTCTGATTATGCTGTTTTATACTTTATCCTGGGCCTTGACTACCATTTGTATCCACCCACTTCCCTCCTGCTGTCTGAGAAGCTACCTCCACAAGTGAGTAAGTGCAAACATTTAGCCATCTTGACTTTTTGTTCCTTATGCTATTTTTCCTCCTCTTCTCTCCCTCCTTCACAGACAGCTAGGTATGTGTCTCAACATGTGGAGTATATCCATAATATTATGTTTAGATGTGCTTGTTATTCCCTTTAAACATGTCTAAATAGAATAATAAGTATGGCTCTTACTCATCAGTTTCACAGTCTGTCTGGGTAGATAAATAACTAATTTCCCAAAATGTTTCACAAACAGATCTTCCATAGATACCTACTGAAATATCTTGGTATTTTGGAAATTCTGTATCAATTGATGCTGTTTTGGAAACGAGTGATTATATTTGAAATGTTGAATGTGCATGCATGTACACCACACCCCACCTCTTCAGTATTTGAGTATATTGTCTATGCTCCACTCCATTTTCCTCACTGAATTAGAAAACATAGTTTTTAATATATTAATACAAAATCCCTTGAAAATTCAAAGCTAAGTTTTAGCATGAGAATTCCATAAGAATTGTTTGAAAGTGAAGACATACACCTGGCCACTCTGACTTGGTTTCCTGGAAGGCCCTCTGTGGTTCGCTGTAGCTGGTGACATCTCTGGGAGGAAGAAAAGCCACGCTTTACTACAGTAGAGGTATTCTTTGTCTGCAAAGGGGCAGTGAGGCCTTATGAAGGATGAGATCTATCTGTGGATAGCAAAACCACAGATACTGGTCTTCTCTAGGGCAGTCTGGGAGATTCATCTTTGGGAGTCACTTCACAATAAGGTATTGACTTAATAGCTAATAACCAGGTCAAAAGTTTGTTTTGTACAGTGAGTGAAGCTGACTGTGCTGAAAGAAAAATATGTCCGGCATACTGAATTTATTAGGGTTTTTCCTTTGGCCTTTTTTTTTTGTTTGTTTCATAGTGTAATGATTTCTTTGAAGTGCACTTTTGATTGTGTAGTATAATGATTTCTTTGAAGTCCAAAATGTTTTGTTTTGTGACTGACATCTATTTCTATAGAAGTTGGTAGTGATATTGTAAATGTTTTAGGCTAGATTTTCTAATGAATGTTCTGACACATATGTATAAATAACCCCCTTCCCACCAGTGATCTCCTTGTCAGAAATTTTCTGTTTATATATGTGAGCCTACCCTGAATTCTTTTTGTTCTGGGAACATCCCTGTAGACTGAAAATGAGCAAAATAAAAATCTAGAGGAGTATAGCTTGTTTCCAATATAGCACAAAAACAAAAGAAAAAAAATGTATTTACACAGAGATCACTTGTTGGGTTTTTTTTTTCTATTTATTTAATATCAGTCACAATTTTATGTAAATCAACATGCTTTGAATGGATGAATTTTGAGGTGATGTTTTAATTATAGATGTATATATTCTCTGAACGTCTGTTGTGTCATTAACATCTGGGACATCTCTTAACACCTCCCATTTCCCCCAAAATTTGGTTCAAATTAAATTTGTAATTTCATCATCTTAAATTATAGAAACAGTTATGACAGTTATAACATTTTTATTTGTTTTTATATAGATTTAAAAAACACATAATCCCCCAAATTCTGTGTTACATAACAAATTTCTAGAAGTACTTCACAACTCAGCTCTCAGGCAACTTAGGGGTCTATGACAGACATGGTAAATTTATTAACTTTACTACGTTTTGTCTCATACTTTGTTCTAAGGAGTCCCAAATCTGATGGTGCTGTCCATTACTTTATTAACTTCTTGCTGAATTATTTTCCATCTTTTCATTATTTTAAGAAAATATCTCATCCTATGACATGCAAGTTAAATCTGAGGACAATACTGAATTTGTCTTTATTAAAAGTCAATAATGAATAACACTATTATTGTATGGTGGAAAATCATTTGATGAAGAGATAGATACATGCTTAGCTAGATTAGTGTTCTGAATTCTTTCTCCAGAAGCGTGTTTTGAGACATAGGATTAATTGGAACTATGTGAAAGACACACAATAGGACGCTGCCAAATCAATTAGTATTTCAGTAACAGGTTATAAGACAGAAAATGTTAAAATTGCCTGGTTTTGACATTCTGAAGTGCCACAGAGTACTGAATACTGAAGACAAATAGTTCAAAAGTGGGCCAAAGTGGTGTAAAAGTTACTTTGCTCACATAATATAAACTCATAGCACAGCGGTGAGCCTTGAGGATATTCAATGTTGTGATGGCAAGCATTCTAAAACAACCTCCTCTTCTCTTCATGTATTTCAGGTCTGGTTTGGGGTTTTTTTTAGTGCAAAGTACCTAATCTACTATTTGAGTTGAAGTCAGCAATGCTGTATTCCACAGTGAATTCATGTTGTTCACTTTAGAGAATATACACAGTTATGAATGAACATTAACTCCAGGACAAGAATTTCCTGTAATTTGAGTCTCCAATCTTTGTAAATAAGCAAACTGATCTTTCTCAAGAAATCTAATTTCTTTATCATCTATGTAAATTTTATATGCAAATACCTGGAAGGGAAGAGCAGCTGGAAAATTACCTTTTTAATCTCATACTTAAATGCTTGGTGTTGTATTAGAGATGGTGTGTTTGTTGCCTGGCAAACACATGTCAGTATGATAAGGATCTTACGAAATTTAGAGAACTTCTGTTTTGTGGTGAATGTGCAATAAAACTGTTAGGTGTTCTTTCTAGCTTTAATTTAAGTAAAGTCTCAGGTAGATGTCACTACCTTGCTATGTTCTGCAAGGCTGGTAAAGTAAGAGCCATGAGGCCACAGTGCCATGACACACTGCATGCTCCATCTTAGAGCTGCAAAAAATGTGACCCTTCCTGCACTTGTTGCAATGCTAAAGATAGACCAGGGTCTGAAAATTAACTTATCTTCATCCAATATATTGTTGGACAGGGTCACAGAAAGATAACTGACCCAACTGTTGAGGATTAACTGCAGCAATTCAGTACCACACAGCCACTCATCCACTTTCCCCTCACGCCAGAGGGATGGGGAGGGAAATTTAAAAAAATAGAGAACTTGTGGATTGACAAAAGAACAGTTTAATAATTGAACCAAAGAAAATGCAGTAGTAATGCTGCTGAAAATTATAATAAAAATAGGGACAGAGAAAGAGAAAAAGAAACAGAAACTCTCTGATGCAAATAATAATGCAAAGTGATGCATAGCTGCTACTCTCCAAGTGATGCCAGGCCAGTCCCAACTATAATCTACTGCCCTTCGGGGTAACTCCTCCAGTTTAAATACTGGATATGACATTCTATGGTGTGGAATATCTCTTTGGCCAGTTCAGGTCACCTTCCCTGGCAATACTCCCTCCCAACGTTTTGTGAAGCTCCTCACTACGAGAATATTAAACTTGAAAAACTTATTGACTTAGAATAAAAACAGCTTAACAACAACCAAAACATCATGTTTTCAATATTATTCTCACACTAAATCCAAAGCATAGCACTGTACAAGTTATGAAGAAAAAACTATCTCTATCCCAGCCAAAACCAAGGCACCAACCCTGTTTTACCTTTATTTTATTGTGACTGGTGAGCTAGTCCTAAACTGAGAATAGTGTCTGTTGATGGGGTAGGTGCTAAAGTTTAAAATAAATATTTTATATTTATTTTAAATATTTTCCCTGTGTAAGTATTTCATATAGTGTTAAATATAGTTCTTCTGTTCTAAATGGAATAATAGTCCACTTTTCTTTCTTTTCAGCTTTTGGTTTTGCATTTTCCTTGCACTTCAGCAAAGATATGATATCATGATCAGATTGATGTGCTGAAGTCAGACAAAAGAGCAACAGCTTCAATATTCATTATATACATGGATAAAATGAAAAATTTTTGGAGTATGTGTTTCAAATTATTTTTCTAGAACACAGAAATTTTTAATTGTAGGACTCCATTAATTTGAATAAATTTCTGATTTAATGTCACATTGATTCGGATACCAAGTCTTTTTACTCTGTTTTGAGTTGGCTCCAAACTTTTTCTTTCTTAGTGCTTGCTCTGATGGTTATTCTCTCATGGCTCTTTTGGGGAATTCAGTATATTCAGAGGAAGAAAGTAATTCTCTTAGTATTTTATACTTTTAAGGTGTCCCTTGGCTCCAAATTGCACAAATCATATAATTCCAAAAAAAAACAAAATGAAATCCTTGCTCTAAAGAAGTATAACATAAAATGTGAATTTCTTGCATTTGAATAATTCGGTGATACAGATTTCAAACTTAGTATTACATTGTGAATTGTGCGAATGTGTGCATCTCTTTGGTAAATGACTATAAAATTTCGTTTTGTAGAATTTTAGTTTCTACTTACATAACTAAGGTGTGCCTTCATTACATTCACTGCCCTTCTTGTAGAGTGACATAGTGTACTGAATAATTAGGCTTTGAATCAGAAAGTGCTAATGTGAGAGACAGCACTTTTTACCGTAACATTTTTTAGTGATTTTATCTGAAAATTTGCAGCAGTAATTCCTGTAGATCTGGTAGTTTCACTACAAAGCATCCTCTAGATAAAACATTTCCCCTCTTAATCTTTTGGGTAATATATTCCTTACTGAGCCTCTTGTAGAACACTATGTACATATATTCCATGGCTGTCTGCCCGTAGTTATAGATTCCTATAGTGCAGCCCATAAATGACACATGGCATGGGTGAATGTGTTGGTTTTGCATGGCCTGGTTTTTGGTAGCAGGGGTCCACAAAAATGGCTCCTGTGAGAAGCTGCTGGAAGCTTCCACCACGTCCAGCAGTGCCAGTCCCGGATGGCTCTGATGATGGACATGCTGCTGGCCAAAGCTGGGGCAACGAGAGGGGTTGGTAACACCTCTGTGATGACATATTTAAGAAGAAAATAAAAACAAAGTGCACGCAGTTTTAATTCTAGTCAGAGAGGAGGAGGAGGTGAGCACATGTGAGGGAAACAGCATGGAGACACCAAGGTCAGTGGAGAAGGAGGGGCAGGAGGTGCTCCAGGCACCAGACCTGAGATTCCTCTGCAGGCTGTGGTGAGACCATGGGGCAGAGCAGCAGCTGTGCCCCTGCAGCCCATGGGGATCCACGGGGGATGCAGAGATCCACCCACAGCCCGTGGGGATCCATGGGGGAGGCAGAGATCCACCCACAGCCCGTGGGGATCCACAGGGGATGCAGAGATCCACCCACAGCCCGTGGGGATCCATGGGGGAGGCAGAGATCCACCCACAGCCCGTGGGGATCCACGGGGGAGGCAGAGATCCCCCATATTAATAAAGCCTCCGTGTGGCCTTAGCTAACCTCAGGAGCCCTGTTCCCTTGAGAACAGAACGCCCGGGGTCCAGGCGTAGCTCAGGCGAGGCCGCAGGGCTATCTGCGCGCAAGCATAGGTGATTGTCAGCTCTAGTGAGATTCAGCTCAGGATTTCAGCTTGCTTGCTAGGCAGGGTTAGCCCAGGGCGAGAGGCACAGCGGACGAGAGAGAGAAGAAGAAGTGACAGAGGTTCTGCAGAGATGTCTTTATTGATGTGAAGGGGTCCTGGTCAGCGCTCGTTCTCCCGAGTGGGCTAAAGTGTGCCCCTTTTATAGGATTTAGAAGGATTGAGTTTTGAACTAATGGCAAAGGGTTAAAGACCTAACCTATAGGGTTACAGGGATATGCTCTAGGGTGGGGGTCAGGAAGTCAGGAAGTAAAAATGCTGTCTCATTCTCTCATTCAAATCCTCCAAGGAGCCTTGCTTATGTCCATAGGGACTGCTACACACCCACAGCCTGTGGGGATCCATGGGGGATGCAGAGATCCACCCTCAGCACATGGGGGAGGTGCCCATGCAGGAGCAGGTGGATGCCTGGAGGAGGCTGTGATGCAGTGGGAGACCTGGTGGAGAGAGGGGGACCTTGTTCCAGGCTGGAGCAGCCTGTCCTTGGAGGAATACACCCCGTGGAAGGTGACCCATGTCTCAGAAGTTTTGGCAGGACTCCTGCTCATAAGAGTAAATCCATGCTGGAAAAGTTAATGGAGATCTGTATCCTGTGGGAGGGACCCCGTGGCCTCACAGGGGAAGGACTGCTCTCCTGGAGCAGCAGAAGAAAACCTCAGGTGACAAACTAACCAAACTCCCACTCCCTTGTCTCCCTGCACTGAGGGAAAAGAAGAAGGAAAGAGAGGGATGGGGGGAAAATGTGTGGTTTTAGGGCTTAATTTGCTTCTCATAATTCTCCTCTGACTCTATTAGTAATAAATTCACTTTATACTTCTAAGTTGAGCCAGTTTTGCCCCTGGAGTGTTTTCTCCTGGTCCTTATCTCAATTCATGAAGCCTTCACTGGTTTGGGTTTTTTTCTCCTCTGCCCAGCTGTGGTAGGAGAGGGTGAGCGAGCAGCTTTCTTGGGTGCCTGGCACTGAGCAGTGTCAAACCACGACAGTGAAAAAGAAAACACAAGCCCTTCCATCAGAACAGCTTTTCCTGGCAGGCAGGCTGCCCCTCCTTAACTGGACTCAGGTCATAACCAGCTCCAGGCTGGTGTTGAGGGTATATTTTTTTGTATGTTGCTTCATGACCACAAAAAAGAAGTGTCCTTCAGTATCAGTTTTCATTATTTTCTTTATGATTTTGACACACAGAGTAGGTTTGTAGACCATGCACTTAGGCCCTGAGCAGGATTTTAGCTGCCTGCTGAGTGTTATAACTGAGGGAGCTGGATTTGTATGGCACATAGTTGTTAAATTTTGTAGTGAGTTGAAATCCTGCCTCTTTCTTTGGGTACCTCATCCCTGCTGAATCAATCAGAACTTGCCACATAATAATTCCCCTGCTGCCAGTTGCAAAGAGTGTGCAATAATCCATGAAATAACTATGTTGTGTTGAAGTTAGGCGTTTAAGAGCAAAACCAAATCTTGATGATGTAGATTTACTCTCTTTATCCAGTGTCATAAGCATTTAATAGCTCACATTTGTATTGGTGTGAAAATGAGGGATTTAAATAAATTCTGTCTATAATTGCTCAGCATCTTTGAGAACTTATAAAGATTTCCAGAGTAGAATGGGGAATTTAGATTCTGTGATGCAATTGCTGTTTTTGTAATGAAAAATATATTTGTTCCCTAAATAGATTTTACTAAGGAAATATAAGCTTTTGGTTTGATTTTGTTTTGTTTTGTTTTGGTTTTTTTTCCAGTAAGATATACTCTTACCATGATCAAAAGAAAAGACTTCTCTTATTTTGAACTTCCAATCTAAGGAAGGATATTACTTTGCTGGTATGGTGCAATTGCTTTTCATTCATTTCATGCTTCTGTGGCTTCTCCTAGGACAGAGGCCCATCTGTATCTATGCCTCCGCCAATAATTGCTGTTGTTGCTCTGGAAGCATCCAGCTATGGCTTAAAGGAGTGTAATGCTCTTCCCTCTCCCTCTTTGCAGCTAGCAAATTTAAGACTTTTAGGTGAGGACGTAATGGCATGTTTTGGTTCTTGAGCTGTCGGATGAAGTTCCATTTTGATGACAGCTGGGTATTATTGAATGAAGAGGAATTAGGGAAGGCAAGTTATAAAAATGCAGGAGAGACATTGAAGGAGCAGGAAAGCATCTTGTTTCAAAAAGTTTGTTGAGCTTCCTTGATGGGTTGTGTTGTTTTACATGTCGTCCATAAAATCTGAAACTGGTGGAGCAGAGGAGATATGGGGATATACTAAATGAAGAGCAAATCCAAACGCTCTTATCAATATGTAATAGAATTAAACCTTGTGAAGTGTATGCCAGAGTGTCATTTTTCTTTCCGTGTACGTTATGGAGTCTGTGGAAGCCCTTCCTGAAAAATGAAAAAGGGTTTGAGCTGATTGCTGTCTCATATTGAACAGCGGAAGGAAACAAAGCCTGGAAATAGTTTGTAAAATCAGAATAATATTATTTATTTAATGTAGATTTCTGTAAATATAAGGTGGATTCTTGTGAGTATATTAGTATAGCAAGAGTTATTGTCCTGAAGGTAGGGATGGATTATACGCAGTGATTAAGTTTTCATTTGGGACCTTCAAAGCATATAGATAATGAAGCCCTATTTGAGGCAGAGAATTCATTAGTTTCATATGGGCTAATAATTAATAGGGAGGAAAAGGCTATCTAGAAACAAACATCAAAAACTTTATGGTATTTATAGTAATAAAAACCATGTTATAAATATAAATAGACAAAATATATTTGTGAGTTTACAGACAGCCTAAGAGAATAGCTCTGAGAGAAATTACTTCATTTAGCTTTTGAGACACAGATATCAATATTTAAGGAAAATTTTCTTTTACAGCTAGAGAGAACCTTTTAGTACGCCAGTTAAGCTTGTTAAGTATTAAAAAGCAAGTCTTTGAGTAATTAATATGTGATCACCATTGAAGCAGATGCAGTTTTCCACCATTACATAGAAGAGTTAAGATTTTTTTTTTTGACAAAATAGTCAAGTTCATGCAAATATATTTTGGTAGAAGTACCAGCACCCTGCCGCCCCATCAGGAGTTTAGAGAACTGTGCTCATGCTTGCTGTCTTCAAATAAAGCCATTCTTTGTATATAGGCAAAAGTAGGAGTCTGTGGATCAAAACAATTTACCTGTTCATATTTCTTGAATATTTCTGTTATCATTCCAATTTTCTCTGGATTTTTTTTTCTTATGCCAAATTCTGCAGTGTGGACAATGTAATCCACTTGGAAGATTTTTGGAAGATTTAGATAAATTTAGGTAATCATTTAGGAAATTAATTGGTTTAAACTAATATATTTGAACTAACCACAATACGGTAGCTTTCATAATATGGCTGTATCTAATGTATTTAATTAAAATTGGATCTTGAGAGCTACATCTGCAGTGTTCCATATATTAATTAAAATTATGAGAACTAATTAACAGGAGAATGTGCGCAGGTGGAAAATTATATATAAACAGAGCTTCTCCTCCTCCAGGAATAGCATTCCACAAACATTTTGAATTTTTAAAAGTATTTTCAACATTCCAGTCTAGATGGAATTATTTTTAGTTTTATGTTGGTTTTAGTTTTGTGTACTTTTGTGGGGTTTTCATGGTTTTCTTTTTGGTTTGGGGGGGATTTGATTTTTTTTTTTTTGTTTTGTTTTGTTTTTGTTTGTTTTGAGGTAGCATTACAGGAGGTAATAAAAAAGAAAGAGCAATTTTACAGAAAAATAATGTTATTATTTGAATTAAAAACAGAGGTGTTGCTGTGGTATTTATCTCAAAGAGTATATTTACTTTGGGGTTTGTTTTTTTTTTAGTTAAAATTACCAAACATCAAACAAATAAATCGAAGGTGCTGCTTTTCTATGTTTTTGTCTTGGCAGTGTGCTAGCCTCTAGTGTGACTCACAGCTATTTGCATTAACTTAAGTCATTTACACAGTCATATGCACCATCTCTGACTTGGTGAGGCATCTGGCACTCCTTGGGCTGCAGGAAATTTTACAGGAAAGTAAGATTGTTCATGTTTCAGTGCAATCACTGTCTTTAGCAACCAGAAGGCACAGAAGTCTGAGTATGCCTAATACCTGTCTCAAGTTCTCTGAGACCTGGACACTTGTATGACAGGTGTATTACTGTCTGTCATAGCTCCAACCAGGTATGAACACAAGGGTTAAATGACGCAATCTATTTCCACTGTTAAAACCATAAATAAATTGAAACAATGCAAAGGTGAGTTTAAACATCTACAGAGCAACTGTGGGAATGAGTGGCCTGGCTGAATTTGCACAGAGAAGAGAAAGGATTGACAATAGTAGTCAACGTAGAGCCTACTGGTTGTTGAACAAATTGGTTTAACTGGTTAAACAACCAAACCAATGGTATTTCCTGCTACCAATATCAGATGAACACCCCAATTAAACATGAATTTCACTGAGATGGGTTTGAGTTCAGAGCCCCGGACATCTGCAGTTGTCTGGTTCTTTCAAAACTGGACCACCACAGTCAAACTCAGAGAAAGTGTATGGGGAACTGATAAGTCTTACCTAAGACAGAAATCTACCTCAGTAAATGTGAGCAGTTCTTATAAGAGCAGCTGAAACTTTTTTAACCCAAGTAAAAGTAGAGGGGAGGCCTTATGAGGAGGGGCTGAGGTCACTCCTTCAGCCTGGAGAAGAGGAGGCTGGGGAGAGGCCCCATCACAGTGTACAGCTGAATCAAGAGGGGAAGAGGAGGAACAGACACTGATCTCTTCTCCATGATGATCAGTGATGGGACCAATGAGAATGGCCTGAAGCTGTGTCTGTGAAGTTAGGTTGGGTATCAGGAAAAGGTTCTTCACTCAGTGGCTGCTGGGCACTGGAGCAGGCTCTCCAGGGAAGCGGTCACAGCATGAAGCCTGACAGAGCTCAAGAAGGGTTTGGACAACACTCTTGGGCACATGGTGTGACTCGGGGGTAGCCCTCTGCAGTTCCAGGAGTCACACTTTGGTGGAAAGGGTCCCTTCCAACTCAGAGTATTTTATGACTCAATGATTCTCTGACTTACTGGAGATATTAAGTTGCTGTCTTGGTTAGGAATTGATCCAAGTCTTGTAATAACAGTTCTGTCTTCAACTGAAAAGTTAATGGATATGATTCTTATTTTGTCTACATTGTACTTTTACCTTCCATTCTAGATTGCTCTAAAAGCAGCTGATAAACTAAATTAGGAAAATGAAAGCTTTCAGCTTAGAATATCTGGATAAGCTGGAATTTTAAAACTGAATTTTATCTCAAAAAGAAGTGTGGATAGCCAATTGCATCCAAAATACATGTAGTCAAAAACTACAAACATTTTGCACCTTTATTTAAATGTTATGCAACAGATACAAGTACAAAACAGATACTGATTTGCCTTCAATCCTAATAGGCTGTAGATGCCCTTAGTAACTACAGCAGTAGAAAAGAGCAAAAGAACATTTCACTTGGACTGAAAAGATTTTATTTCTGGAATATCTGGACACCAGGTGCCCACCAAAGCTGCTCTATCACTCCTGCTTCTCAGCTGGGCAGGGGAAATGAAATATAATGGAAGGCTCAAGGGGCAAGACAAGGACCAGGAGAGATCTGTCACCAGTTACTGTCATGGGCAAAACAGACTAGAATTGGCAAAATTACTTATTACCAATCAAATCACAGTATGATAATGAGAAATAAAAACAAATCTTAAAAATACCTTTCCCCCACCCCTCCCTTCTTGAGCTGAACTTTACTACTGATCTCCTCGACCTCCTACCCACTGGGGGACAATGAATGGGGGTTGTGGCCAATTCATCATGTATTTCCCTTTCCTCCTCAGGGGGAGGACTCCTCACACTTTCCCCTACTCCAGAGCAGGAACTCTCCCACAGCAGACAGTCCATCATTAATTTCTCCAGTGTTAGTCCTTCCCACAGGCTGCAGTTCTTCAAAAGCTACTCCAGTGTGGGACCCTCCCATGGCGCAATCTCTCTGGAGCAGACTGCTCCAGTGTGGGTCCCCTGCAGGGTCACATGTCCTGCCAGCAAAGCTGATCCAGGATGGGCTTCCCTGGCCATGAAGGCCCTGCTTCTGCCAGGAATCTGCTCCAACATGGGCTTCCCATGGAGTCACAGCTTCCTTTGGGCATCCACTTACTCTTGCATGGAGTCCTCCAGGACTCAGTCCCTCAGTCCAGTCCACATCTGTTCTCCTGTGGTCCTCCATGGGCTGCAGGAGCACAGGTGTTTCACCATGGTCTTCATCATGGACTGTGGGAGAATCTCAGCTCTGGCACCCCCAGCACCTCCTTCCCCTGCCTCTGCACCAACCTGCAGAGTTGTTCTTCTCACTGCTTATACATAGCAATGTGACACACTTCTTAAATATATTATCCCATAGGTGCTGTACTCATCACTGGTCATCTTGGCCACGGCCAGTGGCGAGTCTGCCTTGGATCTTGTTCGTTCTTCTGCTACCAAAGCTTTGTCACACAGACTTAATACAGCTAATACAGCCCATCTTGAAGGCTAAGAACAGTGGCTTAGCGTGGTGGTTCTGTTTCATACTCAAGCATAAGGAGCCTGGGCATGTAATTTAGGACCCAAAATTTGATGGGATGTGAGAATCTTTCACTGTGTTCCAGCAATTGTCACGGGTACTCAGACTTCTGGCTCTGCTTCTTTTTACAGGAAAATGTAATAAAAAAGTGGGAAAAGTCAGCCCTGTACTTTCATAGCTATGTGGGTCACACAGGTACTAGGTGGTCTAGAGAGTAGTGAATGCACAATGATTTAAATGTTATTCTACCTGTTGCTTGGTATTGGGAGTGTTGGCAATTTGTCTTGTTGCCTAGATTTGGAAATTTGGCAGTGTAATTAAAATTTTACATCTTCAAGTATTAAAATAGAGCGAGTCGAAAATCTGTAGTTTCTTGGCTCCATATGCAGATGTGCTTTAGACATGCGTGCCTTGGTAAAATTAAATTCATCGTGTTGTAGATGTACTGATTTTGTCATAAAGGATGTTAATTTTTTGGGATAGTCTCAGTGAAGTAAAACCATTTTTAATGGGATTGTGTCTTCTAAGTGGGAAAAATTGTAGCAATGTATATTACAATCCAGTGAGGGAGAAAGCATACATAATATGTGGACTAGGCCAGATGCCTAGAGGTAGATGGATGTATTTTCCTTTGATGCCTTTGCATAAGTATTACTTTGAATATTTGCATAAGTATTTACTGTCACTGTAGCTGAAAGACATTTCCTACTTTTCAATTTTATTTTTTCATGCATTTCACAAAGCAGCATAGTATGACAACAGGCACATGTTTTACTTTTCACTTGTCCAAGAGCATCTACTCTAAAAGGCAGAAGTAAAACCAAGGCAGAAATAAAGCCAAGACACTGCTGGAATTTATGTGTACTGCAAGGGAGGTAAGGGCAGAAAGTATTATGCAACTGGTTTAAGCTGCATTCCTCCACTAAAGCCCTTGTAGCTAGTCAGGGATAACCAAAGCATTATGCATGTGTCCAACATTAGCCTTACTCTATGTCCAAATCCATAGGCAATTCATTGGAAATACAGTCTAAGACAGCAGTTTCGAAAGTGACATATTTAAAATGACTGGGGTCTGTGTGTGCTAATATGTTAGAGCAGAGAAGCAGTACAACATGATTGACTTTAAATGTGGGCTGAGTGGCTTGGTCTGTGTTTACAGCACAGACAAAATAAGCCTTCGAAATTAATAATGGATTTTAGTACAAAGAATTTTCTCTTCAGCCGTTCCATGAAGTCTAATTGTAATGGAAATAAGGAAAACTTTGTCCTGGGGATATCTGAAGATAAACAGAAACAGTTTGCTGGACTTCAGATCCCAAGGAATTAATTATCTCACCACAATGTGGAACCCTGTTGCCCCTTCTTACTTAATCTCACTGGATTTTTAAAACTGAAACTTTCCTTGTTTCTAGCTCTTTTTGTTTTTAGCTCTTTTTATTCCACACTTGTCATTTGCTAGTTCAATTTACAGTGTGCAGCAATACTATTATTGTCAAAGAATTCTTGTTCCTTTGGTTGCTGAGGTAAATTAGTTTGAGTTGAAGCTAGAGCATGACACCTAATCTCACTTAAAGTCTTAGCCGAAGAGAAATTTTATTTAAATATTTAGATTGAAATATATATGTGGTGCAAAGTCTATTTAATATACAGCCATAGCATGGGAAATTTTGTTTTTAATGACACAATAGAGTTTTAATGTGCTGTGAGATTTGTACTGTGATGTGTAAGAGGTACTCATTGACTAGAAGCTTGTTGGTCATTTATGAAAATTTATATGATCAATTGACTTTAAGCTATATGTTAATATAGTTAATGTGCAGGCATTTGCTGTGCTTCTGTTTCTTTCCTGATGAAAACATAATTATGTGTTTTGAAGTAAATATCTAGAGTATAAGAAAAGATATTAAAATTTCAGGTTAAATGTAGTCAGTGATTTGAGCGCTTTCATTATTAGAAGAGAAACAACATAGAGTGCTTGACTTAATTCAAGCTCTTCAGACTCATTTGCATTTTGAATGTGGAATTGCAGTATACTTTTCTCAACAGTATTCTCAGAATTCCCCAAGTATTAGATATCTGTCAAAAAATTATGTGTCACTGTAACAGTTGTTCTACCGAACTAGAACTTTCTGTTAGAGAAGGGACAGAAGAGTTTTCTGTATTTCAGATCTAAAGGTAACAGTGATTTCTAGAAGGACAGTAGAATATTGCATAGTCACTGACTGAATTGATTTATTCTCCTAAATGTGGAGTTAAAGGTCTGCTGATGATTCATGTAAGCTCTGTGGGGTAATTAGAACCATTAAATGCTTTGAATTGGAAAGGACCCTCAAAGACCATGGAGTCTCACCCCCATGACAGGCAGGGGTCTTTCCACTAGACCAGGATGCTCAGAGCCCCACCCAATCTGGTCTTGAACATTTCCGAGGTTGGGGCATCCACAGTTGTTCTGGGCAACCTGTGTCGGTGCCTCACCACTCTTGTAGAAAAAGGTCTTGCTCATATCTAATACAAACCTGTCCTTTTTCAGTTTGGAGCCATTCCCCATTATCCTATTGCTACAGGGCTTGGTAAGTTTCTTTCTCTGTCCTTCTTTTATGGTCCCTCTTACATTTTTAAAGGCCACATTAAGGTCTCTCTGGAGCCTTCTCTTCCCAGGCTGAATAACCCCAACTCTTTCTTTGTGGGGGAACAGCTGCAGTTTTTTATTCCAAGAGTGAGATCCTAACTAACGGATGCTTTTTTGTATTGAGAAGTCCAGAGGTGGATTCAGAACTCCACATGAGGTATCATGGCTACACAGTAGATGAGCAGATTCACCTCTCTCAACCTGGTGGCCACATTTCCCTTTTTGTGCAGCCCAGGATAAAGTTTGCTTTCCAGGCTGCAAGAACACATTGCTGGCTCACGTATAACTTTTCTTCTGCCAGTATTCCTGAGTCCATCTCTGCAGGGGTGCTGTCAGTCAGTTCATTCCCCAGTTTGTATTAAACTGGTGATTACTCTGACCCAGGTATCAGGCATTGCACTTAAAATTATTAACTTCTCAAGGGTCACATGGTTTCTCTTTTCAGGCCCACCAAGATCCATCTAATATCATCCCTGTGCCCAAACTTATCAACTGTGACAACTCAAGCTTTGTGTCATCTGCATGCTTGCTGAGGCTGCAGCTTAGTCCTGCTGTCCATGTCACTAATGAAGATTTATAAAACCTTGGTGTCAGTATGAACCCTTGAGGAGCACCACTCATTACCAGTTTCCATTTGGACATTGAACCATTTGCTGCAGCTTGTTGGATGTGGCCATTCAGCTGGTTCCTTATGCATCCAATAATTCACCCAAATCCATAACTCTCTAATTTGGCAGCAAGAAGGTTGTGTGGGGCCATGTCAGACGACTTTCAGAAATCCAGGTAGATGATAGATTCACTTTCATTGACCACTGATGCAGTCAAAACATCATGCAGTGCAGTCACTTAGTCAGACGTCATTTGCCAGTGGTGATGCCATGTAGGCTTTCTTTACTCACCTCCCTGTCTTTTGTACATTTCAAATATCTTCCAGGATATTTGTTCCATTATTTAATTGGTCTCTGAGGTTGTCAGTAGTCCCCAGGGTCCTCTTTTTACTCTTTTAAAAATGCGTGCAGTGTTTCCTTTTCTCCAAATATTTGGTTCTTTGTCTGACTGCTGTGCCTTGTCATTGAAGACATCCATCAAGCAGAGGGGTAGCTTTGCAGCTTTGCATGCTGTTACTCTTAAAAATTGCTGGGCAAGACTTTTTTCTGACAGTTTCACAGTGATAGCTGTGTTTCAAAACACAGCAAGAGAAATACTCAAGGTGTTCATGCTCTATGTTTAAGGAAATATCAGACATGCCTTTGGAACAGACTTTCATTAGCTGATGACGTTAAATTCTTTAGATTTTTTCTCTGGTTCTGCATCCTCTTCTCCAAGAAGCAGTGAACATGTAAATATACATTAGATCTGTGAAACTTTTTTTCTGCAATAGTGGTCTTTGCCCTACTGTGATCTGTGAGCAGGCTGTACTTTTATATTTTAATGCTGCTTTTAAATGACCATGATATGTAACACAGAGGGAATTTACTGCCTCTAAGGATATCATTGTTCTGCAGTGTCATACCTGCCAGAAGTGAATCATCCTCAAGCTGAGTCTTCTGCAACTAATTTTATATAACAAAATATTTGCAGAAGTCTTGTGGGATGGGGTGTTATTTTGTAAACAACACTGATATGCTTTAAAATGTTCTTATTTGCTATGCACTGCATTTTATTTTACATTGCTCTCTGACATGATCATTCAGTAGCACTGTAATTAAATAAAAGGTTTAAGATTGAAAAGACTGCTCCTATTGTGAAGGCCTTTGGGTGGTTTGGGGGTTTGTGCAATCTTACATCATCATGAAATGAATCTGATTTCTTTTGTTTTTCCTAGAATTTCTTAAAATTTTTGTTGGTATATTTGTCCAGATTAAAATTTAGTATTCTGGTCCTAAAAGTATGTAAATATTACTGATCGACAAACTTAAAACACAGATAAGTACTGTAATAAGGTACTGATGATAAGGTAATGATAAGGTGAAGTTTTAGCAAGCTAATAGTCTGAATTATTCACTAGTGCATTAAAATAATTCCCTTGATTTAGCTGGCGAGGCATTAGCTTTAAGTGATTAATTTAAGAAATATTCCTCGATTTATTGTTAGAGCAAAATTTCGAATCCAAAAGAAGTTATCTATTTTTCTTCTGCATAATATTGCCTACTGGAGATGCACAAGCTCACTTTATTCCCTGGTCTTCAAAATAATATCTGAGTCTGTTATAGAAAAATTCAGCCCATTGGTAGAACACCGTTGTTTACAGAAAGTGCAAACCTGGGTTGAACTGTAGTAAGCATGAGGATGTTTCCCAGAGCTTTTATAAATTTTGTGTTGTTTTTCTGTTTATAGCATAACTTAAATACTGCGTATAATTGATTGTTGCTTATTCAATAATTATGACAAAAATGTACAGTGCCTGTTTGTCCATTTTAAAAAAATATTACCTTTGCATACTGGTAGATCAAAAAGTCCCTTCAGAAGGGAGATAATTTGTTCTGGAACTGAAAAAGTTCAAAACCAAAACACCTAATGATGTGACAAACCTGCAGCTATTGGATCCAGGATTAAAAATATGCCTTTCTCTGTCTTCATGCTGTGTCATGAAGTATAACCATTAAGTGAGACAAGTTCTGTTCAAAACCAAGGATAGAAAACAAAAAATTTTCAGGTGGTTAGGGGGAATTTTCTGAGTATGTAATCTGTTCACTTTGGGAATTTTCTGAGTATGCAGTCTGTTCACTTTGGTGTTGTCTTAATGCTTTTCTGAAGAATTAAAATTATAGACGGAACTGTGTGTGAAGGCACTGAAAGTTCCTGCCTCAACTGCTGACTGAATAAAGGGAAGGACAAGGAAGTTTTGAGAGTCAGACTAGGATTTTTTTTTTTTTTTTTAATTTGGAATTTTTAGTTTGGTTTTAGGTTTGGGATTTTTTGGGGGAGCTTTGGTTGATGATTTGATTTTTTTTTTAATGAAGATTTTGTAATACTTTTCCTCTACTACTACATGATCCCTTTACTCAGTTTATATTTTATTTTTGATTGTCTCGTACTAAAAGTTAAATAAGATTTTTATCTGTTGCCCTCAATTTTTTTTTTTTCTCTTGAGGAAGTCCTCCTTTCAGGTTAATCAGATTAATGACAATGGAGTTTTGTGTGTATAGTGATTTTATACATCTAACAATTAAGTTGAATGTCCTGTTTGGCATAAGTATTCTATATATGGGAACTGTCAAACTATTTGTAACTTAAATATCATTCTGAGCTCCTCCAATGCTTAATGCTTAATGTTTTAAATAGCTGATGAGAACCTAACTGGCAATGTTCACGTTTCATATATTTTGGAACACAAAATAATTTGGTTCAGAAATGATGTGATCTAGACTCCCATATTAGGACCAGTTTTGAAAGCTGAATGGAATTACTCATGGCCTCAGAATTTTTGCTCAGTTTGCAGGACATACTTGTTCTAACATTTTTACTAGCAGCTAAAAATTATTATGCAGACAGAGTTTTTTATATTTCCCTTTCTGTTTTAAAACAACAAGACAGCACCTTTCATACAGGGCATTGACTTTCTACTGGAGTCAGAGCAAGAAACTTGGTGGATTCTGCTTTTACAGCTTGAGTGTTTCCAAGCGGATTTAGGTGCTAACTTGCCTTTATCATGAATAGAGCTAGAGACATCTAGTGGTTAAAATGAAAAAAAAAACCAAAACCACTCAGCAAACTGATCATTATAGAGCACTGAAACTCACATTAGCCGTTATCAAAGTAGTACTGCAAAGAGCATATGCAAAATTTCATAATAACAAAATTAACTCTGATTATAATTAGAACTTTCACTTTTGTTTTGAATGAATGGATTTAGTCCATTTACTTATTTTAAGAATATTGAAAAGTTGCAAATTTTTTTGACTCACCTTTCAAAGTAACTGGAATGGCAAATTCATTCATAAATTAGTTCTGATTATTAAAAAGGCTCAGGTGATGTCTAAATTTTTTTGTGTACCTTTGGCAGTACTGCTTCATTCCTAAGGATCTTGCCACATAAAGGGCTGCTTTGTGAGGTTGATCATAGATCTTTATCCAAATTTTGCAAGAAAATATGAATGACAGCCTTCAGGTGCTGGCATGTAATTTTGTGACTGTGGTTAACTTTAACTGTCATACAGAAATTGTTTCAGTTTTACACCAGTACAAAATACCCCGAGGAGGAACACTGGGCTTCCTGAGGAGAGCTGAGATAACTCTCTGCTGTTGATGCAGAGAAACAGAGTGTAGTTCTTCGTTTTGCTAGGATGAAAATTGGTCAATTATATACTACCCTTTTGATTTTTCTCTTCCCACTTTTTGGTCCAAATTAATACAAAACTTACCCTTCATAATAAATAATACTTAATATTAATACTAAAATAATACTAAAATGCTCTTAAATTACTTACCAGTCTCTTTTGGAAACAAAAACCTAAACAAACAAACCCAGCAAAATTGGGGCCCCCTTTGTGAATTCAGAGGTACTGTCAGCCTCTTTACTGGTATCTACCACTTGGACCAGCTAAATGAAATGTAAGAGATACAATTTCTCTTTTGCAACTCGCATGCTCATTATATCACGACTTTCCACTGTGAAACTTCCTTCCACTAACAGGAAATATTTAAGAGATGAATAAAAAATTTTATGCTTGCATTAATTTCTTGATCATAACCTTAATCAGCTCTGTTCAGTAACAGTCCTTCATTAACAATCTTATTGTATTGTTGAAGATCCTTGTAACTTCATCCCTATCAACAGTGTTTTGTAATTTTTTTTTAGGAACTGGTGGCTGGTAGATCATTGCTTGCCAGCTCAAAAGCAGGTCTGTTATGAAGATTGCTGACAAGACCAGGTGCTGAAGCTAGATCTACTAATACATTTGCTTTTATAGTAACACAGAAGCCACCAGCAATAAAAATATTGCTTAGTAGCTCTTAATTGGCAGGCATATTTCTTTATGTGATTTGGTATAATTTTAGATGGGCATAAATACATAAAACTTTTGTTGGTTTGATGGGGTATGGTTGTAGCTTTTTGATTTAGTTTAGGTTTTTTATAAGAGACCAAAAAAGATGTGAGTTTATCTGCAGTTTGGTGGTGGCTATGGCAACACAGTGGTCTGCACACTTTAAACGATCTGTTGTTGTCTGCTGTGTTTTCTAGCTGAACAGTTTAGCTTTAATCCAATTATAAACTGGACGTGGGAGCTGCCAGAAACTTATAAACAGGATTTCTTCTGATGTTCACTTTGGTAACCAAAGCTTTATCTGTTTCCTTGCACATCAGCTCCAGCAATGCCATACAAACTTAAAGATGTTTACTAACATTTGATGATAAGTTTATAATTGTTGCCTGTTCAAAGAATTCTCTTAGGTTATTCTATTTTCTCTGTTCCTTGGAAAGCTTCCCTGTGCCTAGAAGAGTGCAATAGTTTTTGTTTTGCAACTGTAATGAATAGCTGCTTGAGTGGACAACCCTTTTCTTCATTGATGAACTGGATGTATTTCCTTCACTTAGCTTGTCCATAACTGATGATACAGCCTTTCCTAAAGCCATTGATTTTATAGATTCTTCTTGTTTTCAGTATTTTTTGTAAAGTGTCTGATTTGTTTCAGCACGACAAACATCCATTTTAGTTCCAGCTTTTGCTATTTTTTTTCTCACCTTTCTGGTTGCTCTTTTCTGAGAACTTTAGTTTCTTCCTGATACTTCAAGGATTTCTACAGAGAGGCTGCAGATGACAATACAGAAAGAAAATTCCAGCTTTAGGGAAACTGCTGCAATCCACTTTTTTATTTCTCATTTTGTTTCTCCTTCTAGCTATTATATTGTGGTTACCTTTAGTAGAATCTATAGTCAGAAAGTGTTCTCACATCAATGCTACTATAGTCTACTCCAACTGCTTCTTCACCCTGTCATTAAAATGTTCTTTTAACAATTGGGTTAAAATTATATTCTTCTGTGGTGAGCTATAATTATCACTGACTAAGATTTCAGTGATTTACAAGGCCTAAAAGGAAAGAGAAATGCTCTGCTTCAGAAAGGTGGATTTATAGCTTCAATTTTTGTGCAGATGGTACAACAGATGCCTCCTGCCAATAGCTTCTAATTTCTGCTTGTAGTTCTGCTTTGAAGTTTTCTACATATGTAGATAAATATGGAAGCCCTTTTGTGTTGTTTTGGGGTTTTTTTGGCACAAATTGTATTGGGGAAAGACACTGATCTATACAGGCAAGGTGAAAGTTGCTTTATGTTTACAAATTATTTTTGCTGCTACCTTACATCTTACTGATTACTTAGCAGAAATAGAGACACCTTGCCTAAAATATCAGTGAAGGGTTAAATACCATGGAAAAATATTCCAGGAACACTTTAAAAACAATCTGTCAAGGTTTTCTTCAGAGACTGATAAAGCAGACTGTTTAGCTTTCACTGAACAGGTTTCCCACAATGTGATGTTTCCATCTGATGTGATGATAAGAGTTCAGACTGGAGTCCAAAATTCCAAATATGTTTCAATTTGTTCACTTTCATAAATGACTAACTCAACTAAACATAGTTCAATTCTGCACATCCTGTAGGCTGCATAAAACTTATTTAGTAGACCAGGGTGGTTCCCTGTAGGCGTTATGGTACCTGTGTTGGCAAGTAGGACTTCCCACACATATTCTCTGTGCTGGAGGAGGTGGCAGTCCAGCAGAGATCCATCTGCTGTCTGTACCCTGCCCCTCCTAGCCCAGAGTGACCCTGCCACCATCTCCAAACCGTATGCACAAATACATTCACTTTAAAAATTCTTCATTGAATTAAAATTACAACTGTTCACCTTGCCAAAACAGAGGTTGTGCTACTGAACTTGAAGGTAGATTGCTTAGACACTTAAAGATAAGTGTTTGTATTTATGAATTTGTGTAAGTTCAGAACGAACCCTTTTTTTTTCTAATCCATTTTTTCCTTTTCATCTCCTTTTCATATTTTGTTAGTGATTTTTATTGCCAGAGTGTGACTTTTCACTCCAGAATTTACTCTCGATATGTATAGCAAACTCAACAAGTAGGTGTACAGAAAAATGTGCAGAAAGTCTCAGAATCCTGTGAGAACATCACTGCCTGGGCACAAGGGTCCTTCTTTGATGCATCATGAGAAAACATTGATGGGAATCATGAGAGATGACAGTATGAAGAACACAGCAGTGAAGGGATTTGTGGTGAATGACTATGAAAATGGAGGTAAGCATGTAGCAAACAGGAGCAGAGAGAGTAGTCATAGGGTGAAAGCTAATGGTTAAAAACCCACAAACAAACAAAAGAAAAAACCAGTATTTAAAATATAAAGAAGCCAACAAGCCAGTCATGAAGTAAATCTATTTTCCTCTCTTGCTGAAACTTTGGTAAATTATCCAAAGTTACTTGTTAGGCCTTCCTAAACCAGAAGTGTAAAACCTACGGACATCTTCATTATTACCAGGTCACTTCTGATTTGACTACACAATAAACTAGAGCTATGCAGAGGAAAACAATTTTATTTTTCACACTCAAGTAAGGAACTCCAAAGTATGATATGTTCATAAAGCATTTCTCACTTTCATCTTAGATTATGTCTTTAGACTTCATATCACTCTTTACCCTTATGTGTAGATAAAGAAAAATATTTCCAAAAAGTAGAGATGGAAGTATTTTTGTGATTTTCCCTTTTCTTCTTTTTTCTTTCTTTTTTCTGTAGTTTGGTTTTTATGTTTGTTTTCCTGTGTTTTGTTTTGTTGAGGAATTTTTTGGATGTTGTTATTTGGTTTGGTTTCATTTCTTTTCTTTTCCCCGTGTTTTCTCCAACGTAATGCTTTGGAAATGTTGCAAATGTATTAAGTTTTGAAAATTAAGTAATCTCATGTAAAGAAAATAAATTTCTTTCTAACTACAGAAATGGGTATGTGTTTCAGATTTTGGCACAAATTTGCATATGAAGCTGTATGCAACTATTACTAGAATAGCTAAGAAATGCATTGGTCTAATGGCTTTAGACTTTTAAATGTTGCACGCAAGCATTCATGCACCTAGCTTGCTAGGTGGCAAACTAATTTGTGTTTTTCTTTGTCAGTTGAGATTGAAGTTATGTAGACAAAAGCTTTCATGTTATGCTATAAAAAAAAAAAAAATTACAATTTAAAAGTCTTAACTTGTCGGAGAAAGCTTTTTGTCTTGCAAAGAATGAATTCTGCCCTGCATTGACATTATATTAAGTACTGAAAGAATATATTTCTTCATATTTTTCCATGAAAAATTATTGAAGTAAATCAAGTAGGCCATGGTGATGCGCCATGGTGATGCGTGTAGTACTTGTCTGTACAGCCATTCTTAGAAAATTGGTTCTTAAAAAATGTGTATCTCTCTCTAGATGCTAATAGAGACATTTCACTCTTTAAAAAGGTTATAATGCCTGGACTAGTACACCTTCTTGATGACATGAAACTAAGAGTATTTTATACCAGAGATGCTACCCAAATGCAAAGCTGCCCTATGAGATCCATCTCTCTATCTGGATATAGACATATGTAAAAACCATGAATTCTGGTTGGGTTTGGGGTGCTGCCACCCAGGCATATTATTTGTTCTTAGTATTTTAAAATACATTTGTGATCTTCACATTGCTGCCTGGTTACGTTCTAAGTGCAGGCATTGGTAAAAACAATTTTTCTTGAAGAATACTTACCATCTGCCTGTTAAGTCTTTTGAAAACTGTGTATACTTGCAAATTAGTTTCAAGCCAAAACAACTCATAGTGTATTATTTTATTTATTGGTGTTCTGCCATGCACCTACCTGTGCCTGAGCTTTCCTGGTAGAAAATCAGGCAGGATGATTCACTAAGAGACAAGACAGAGGAATTTGATTTTCAGGTCTCTGACAACCTTGCTAAATCTAGGCCATAAGAGAAAGGTTGAGACATTTTAAAAAGATGTATAAATTAAAAGGTGGAAAAAAAGGAAAGAAAACCAGGAGCACTTTCTGGAGGAGGTGTTTGCTGCATACTCATCTCTTCACTGCTGGGTTAGGGAGCCCACAACTAGTCAATAAATTGAACTTTTAGTCTTACAATGTGCACGAGACAAGTATTTTTATTTTTTCTTGTAAACGTGCAGGAAGTTATATTCAAAGTTAAATTAATGTGCTCTTGAGAGTGGATCTGTCTGTCAGCAGGAGATCTCCTTTGTGAAGCTGTGTAAATGATGCTTTCCCTCCTGTACTCAGGAGATGTGATATGGTAGCAAACTCCTGGAATAGCTCCTATAAAGGCTCCTCCAGAAGTTAGATTTTTTTCTTCCCTGGAAATGGCTTAAAATCTTTCTATATTCTAAAATAAAACTTTTAATTTATCATATTTTTTCAGCATTTCTGTGACATACTACAACAGCCTAGTTACCTCTCCTTGAAAACCTACAGTGCTAGAAATTTCAATGCTTTGTCCTTATCAAATCCAATGACAGATAAATTTTTCTGTAACTTCCTCTTGTAACATGATGCAACCTATTTCCAGAAATTAGGTGTTCGTGTTGTTTATCTCAAGATTTAGGGAAGAGAATGGTCTCCTTAGAAACTTCTTGTGCTAACAGACACAGCTATGTTTTTTCATTTTCTTCACAACATATTTAAAGTACATCTTATATGTATATTTATGTATAGTTTTCAATTAACACTAACTTTTACAAGCAGATCTACTTTTTAAAACCAGTACTTTGGCTGGTTTAATGAAATGCAAGCTGGATTTTTAAAAATTTGCTTTCCCCTCCCTGTGTTTTGTGCTGATTTCTTGAATGAAGTGTTTTTGGAAACACTAGTTTTGATATGCTGATGTTGAAAAATCTCTTTTCTAATGGAAACCCACTCACAGCATGTGTGTGTCTGGTTGACTTGGGAACAGTATTTGAGAAACAGTCACACTTCACTGAAAGTTCTGGTATTGGTGTCTCTGTAATTTTCATTTTATTGACCTATGACCTGTCTCAGCTGCAGAGTAAAACCCTGAATCCCTAGAAGATTCCTTAGAGGTGAAAAATCTCATGGAGAATTGCTTATCAGCCACCAAATCTTTTGGCTGAGGTTCCTTCCTGGCGTGTTTGCAGTGGTGGCTCTGAGGATACTTTGATGAACCACTTATAGAAGCACTCAATGACATTTGCATCAGCAGAGAATATCAGGGTTCTCCTGCTGGCCTCTCCTGCTGCGCTCTCCCCTCCTTATCCCATTTTGATAATATCCATTCTCCCCACTTGCAGTGGTGCTGCAAGTAAGGATACAAAAGAAAACCTTATGACAATGATATGTTCAGCCTGTTCTAAAACCTTTTCAGAGCTGTGGCTAAGAAAGACAAGGTAAAACCCCTCATTGGTACACTGAAGATGCTGGTTCCCAATTCTTACTCCTCTTACAGTAACTAACACTGATCTTTTCTGTTTTTCTCTGCATCACTCCCACTGGTCATAGGTCAGTATACTCATCACAGTTACTATATATTAATAATATGTAAAATTCCACATAAGGCCCAAATAACAACTACCTCCAGCAAGGACTTGTTGAAAAAGTAGTTTATACTGATAGGTTGCTTTAAAAAAAGAGAAGGAGCTTTTTCTATGTGAATGTCAATAAAAGAGTGGATGGAAGCGATCTATTTCCAAGAGAGGCTTTGGGTACTTGTCACTGAGTTTATAAAAATGTTGAGCAGGCAGTGCAGTTGAAACCATCGCAAATGTGCCCATTCATGGAGGAGTCAACCCTGCAACCTGACATCAAGACCACATCAAAGAACAAAAGTCTCCATCATGACATTGCTATTTCTGTTTCTGAATGAACACGTATTTGCTGGCCTTTGTTCACTTTAAATCCAGTAATTTTCAGATTTTCTCCAAAAGCAATACATTTAAAATTGAGATTTGTGCTTATACTAAAAAACAGTCTGGTGTAAGTTTAATGGACTCTCACTGGGAACATCTGTTAGCACCAAATGTTAAATGAAAAGTTAAAAACTCTCAAATTTTGCATTTATTTCCTGTTACATTGATAACTGACTGTAAAATGGGTGAGAGAAGGAGCCATTTGAAATAAAACAAAACACTGATTTTTTTTTTTCAGTTTTCTGAATGGAATAAATGGTCAGAATAAAAATATGTAAAATTAATAGCTGCTTTTAATCACAAATATTAAATATAAAATCAGCAAAAGAACTTGTGACAAGTGGTTTCAACAAAGAAGCAAAATCTAATGTTTCATACCAACATATTTTTGTTTCATTGGCTATTCTAAAGTGAACCTGAATTCATTTTAAGGGCATATATGATTGCTTAAAATGTGGAACTAACAATAAACAACAGGGTAATGGACAATTCAGTTATCAACACAGTTAAATTCTATGAAGTGAACTGAATATTGTGGAGAATATATTTATCTTTGCTGTAAAGATGAAACCAAAACCTTTGACAGAAAAACGCAACAGTAATACAAAAAAACTTCCAAGAATAATGTTAAAAATTTAACCAAGTTTGAATATATAACATTGTTTCACCAGTAATTAAAGTGGAATTTTTGAGGTGCAATTCTTGAGATTTTTGCAACATAATTTTAAGTAATTTAATTTAAAAAATTATTTTTTCAATCAAATAATTAACAGTATTTTACTTTTTGAAAATGCAAGATAGTTTATCTTTTTGCACTCTACATAATGCTGCTGAAATCTTGAACAGAGTCCATTGAATTCATTGCGCTGTACAGAACAGTGCAATAGTAATAGTAGGTTAATAGTTAATAGTAGGCAAACATAGTATAGTCAATCACAGAACATATGTAGACTTAATGCAGAGTAACATTCATAATAATACAAGGTCATACATTTCTACTGAGATTGTCAACATCTTTCCACTCACCTACTTTGCTAAGTCATGGGAGGAAAACAGGAGCAACTGTTTTCATTCATTTAAAATATCAGTGATACTAATAGTGACCCAAATACCTAGGGAAAATATATTTTATGTCTAGGAAGACTTGCTACAGAGAATAATATTTATTTCCGGCCAGCACTCCTTTTTAATCACTGAATAAAAAGTCTTTATGCCAAGAGAAGTAGAAATTGACAATATTATTTTACCTAATGCTAAGAATGAGCTGCACATCTGTCTTATTGAGGAGGCCCAAAACTCCTGATTAAGAAGTTTTAAGATCTCAGAGCCATTATTTTAAGTTTTATTTTTTTATTATTATCTCTATCAGAAGTTATTTAAAGAAATATGTGAAAGGAGCTGCACAGAGACTTCACTGATAATCGTGCAACAAATGTATGTGCTTGTAGGATTAGATCATAGGGTATTTAACATTGGCAGTGATTTCAGGAGCTCCTCTAGTCCAACTGCCTGCTCAAACCATGTGAGGCAAACTCATTTTAAGTTGTGTCCTAATATGAGAACAAGCAAAGCCTTCAAAGCTTTTCTTCCTCCCCCTATTTTCCAGAACACTCTCATTAGGTTTAGTAAATGTTTCAGAGGCATAAATCAGCACTTGACTTTTAATAGGTATTCTGAATGATGTTTAAAATTCTTACCTATGAATAGCAAGAAATATAATTTAGGGCCTAAGAATGAAGTGTGTGTTACTGAATGGCTGTAGCAAAGATCTCATTTGCTTGCTTGCTTGGTGTTACAGTTTTAGGTGTTGAACATATTCTGAAATGATAGTACTACTATACTCAAGATTTTAAAAAAGGCATTGGTGAATCATTCTTCTCACATAATCCTTGGATTGTTTCCCCTCTGTCTTATTCTTTTTATGTTACACAACAAACACTGAAAACAGAATAACCACTGGGTTGAAATTAAAAGAAAGAAAAGTTTCTCCACTGCTTCTGTACAGATTTCTTTCTTTATAGCCAGAGGAATTTTTCCAAGAATTTCCCAGGTGTAGAAATACAATGACCAACAATAACTTTTCCTGAAGAGAAAATATATGTCCCTGTGACTCATTTCCTTTTGTAATCGGCACCATTTGTTTTAGTACTATCCATCCAAACAGTAATAACTGAATCACAAAAGTATATACTGTTACAAATTAAGATTTTTATTTATTAGAATTAGATTAATTCCTTTCGTTCTCTATTAAATCCAGTAACTGTATTTCTAGGGATATTTCTACATGTCTGAGAATCACAGAAATTTTTGAAAATGAACTCTTCTGCCTTAAACATTGATTTTTTTTTCATCCCTGAATTATTCTGACTAATTCAACAATTTTCAACATTCTTTTTTCCTCCTTCCTATCTCTTCTCACAATCTTGAACAAAAATATTTTCATTTGTGCAATTTCCTCCATAGATTTTGAAAGCAGCTAAGTTCTTGTGAAAAACATATGATAAAACCAAGCAAGCAAAAAACATTTGGTGCCTGGTCATACTGAATTTCTGTTTGACTAGTAGTGGGGTTTTGGAGAAGTGGAAATTAGGGATTATATGAGTTGTTGCTTCCCATTCCCTCTTTTCCCCCTGTTTCTCCACCCAATATGGTCTGAAAACAGGTCCCTCATGATTTTTCATTTAATTTTTGCTGAGAAAAAGCCTGTATGCTGTTAGCAAAGTGCATTATTTGTCTGCTGTTCTATTTTATTTTCTCACTTTTTTGTATCTCATTCTGTGTAAGTGAAGAGATGACATATTTAATTTCTGTTGTCCTAAATATTTACAGTGAGGTTGAACTTTTGCTTATCTGGAAGAATTAGCACTGGAAAATGGATATTAGTTTCCTGCAAAATTTGGCAAGCTCTGAAACCCTGAACTCTGAATAGTATGACTATTTCATAAATAATATATCTCTGTGTACAATACAACTTTTTAATGCACCACCAACTTCTAAGGTGCTGTTTCTAATGTTGACCTGTTTTCCACACTTGTGTCACATGTGACTCTGTTGCTCTTGGGCTGAGGCTGGTAGATGCTTCAGACTACTTAAGGATTGCCAGCTCGTTTTTATAATTGGCAGAGGCCATGATCAAGGAAATAGGTCTATTGAGATGAGAGAACTGAATATAGAAAACTTTAAAAATTTTCTGAATAAATAGGACGAAGGAGTGCTGAGAATACAGAAAATGAAAACAGGAATACCCAAATCATTGAAGAAAGCATGACTCGCTTGACACAGCATGGTCTTGGTTCAGTAACTAATTTTGCATTAAAATATATGGGTTTAGACTTCTTCTCACTGGAAAATTTTTAAGTGCTAGTTCTGTTAACGTCTATTAACTTTGCTACAGCTTTTATTTGAATATTTCAGAATACTGAGATTAGCAATTGAATTTCTTATAGAACAAAGAGTATGCAAGGATCCCTTCCACAGCATTAAAACAATGCTACCAGAGAAGTAGCTGTTGAACAACAATGCACTCTAGCTTGAGAAATGTAGAGCAAAATGAGACTAAGTCTATTAAAAAAACTGATTCTTCCTTTAAAACTGGAATTCTCTGGTCACAGTTTCATGGATTACTGTATTCAATGCAACACAGGCACATTACTGTATTCCATGGAAATCAGTTGTGTTAAACAGCTGCTCATACTTAGGTTATAAAATTAAACATTTAGATCTTCAATGAATCTGCATCTCTGTATGAGATTTTATGTTCATTTCATAAAAGTAAGCTTCAGTGGATTCTGAAAAATATATCGGTGCTAAATGTGATCCTTCAAAATCCTTTTCTTCTCTGTACTGCAAATGTGTTTGTTATGATGCCTAAACTGTTTTAACACTTTCTCCTAATCTACTGGTAAAATTGCATTCATTGTCATGAATATGCAAATATTTGGTGCAAATGGATTACTTTTTTTTGTTTTGTTTTGGCCCCCATATAAAAATTTAAGCAAAATTCAGCAGCATCTGGTTCTGTTCTTTTAAAAAAGCTGAAGTTCTTATCAGAAGATATGACTATGAAGCTGCTTTCCCAGCTTTTGCTCACTCATAGGAATTTTTTGGGCTTTTGTCCTAGAGGATTTTTTAGCTCTGTTGTTACTTTTAGGACATTTCAGCAGCATAACTACCAAGTCCTTTCAACACTCAAGGGTTTTTTCCCAAAGGAATCCTAAAGTAAATAATTAATGTGACTAATATTTTTCAGAAAAAAAATTAGTCATACTGAATGAAAGAAACAGTGAAATTGGGACATAACTCTTTCCAGCTTCTACATCAAGAAAATTCAAAGTCAGCTTTTTCTGAGTTCATACTGAAGTAAAATATGAAATCAATTTCCATATGAGAGACTTGGGTAGGTGTTACATGTTAGTCAGAAGGAAAAAATTGTTCAGTTATCATGCAAATAGAATTTTGATTTTTAACAAAATGCTTCACAACAAGATTTTATCTTCCTATTCTAAGCTTCCATCAGAAAATAATACACGCACTCTCTGCTGAACTTCTCCCAAAATTTTTATGATATTTGCCCCCTCATATTGTCTCTGTGTTGCACTTTGTGGCAAAAACATCTGTGTGTGGTAATGAATTGTAGGTCAATTGATAACAACATTTTGTAGGGAAAGATTTTAAGAAGCACCTAATATTTGTTTATGGAAAATTATACAGCTATGACAATTTAATATACTGAAATATATTTAGAACTATCACTAGTGCTAAATTATTCTTACTGTATCAATTTTCTCAGTATTTTAATTTCCAAATTCACAACTACAGGAATGAAATTAAGCTTTTCTCTTAGGGAAAGACATGTAATGTACTTTGGCTCCATTGCTGAACTCCAGTTCATGAGTCAGTCTGAGTAACTTTGGAATTAGGTTGCTAGTTGCAATGAACAGGGACATCTTTAACTAGATCAGGTTCCCCAAACCTCCAAACTGGCCTTGAGCATTCCCAGGGATGGGGCATACACAGTTTCTCTGTGGATGTGCCAGTGCCCCATCATCCTCACACAAGAATTTCTTCCTAGAATCTAATACCAACCTATGCTGCTTCAGCTTAAAGCCATTTTCCCCTTGTCCTAGCTCTATGTGCCCTTTAAGAAGTCCCTCTCCAGCTCTGTTGTAGCCTCCTTTAGGTACTGGCAGGTGCTCTAAAGTCTCTCAGAGCCTTCTGTTCTCCAGGCTGAAGATCTCTAGCTCTTAGCCTGACTTGGTGAGAGTGGTGCTGCAGCCCTGTTCGCATCTTTGTTACCTGCTCTGAACTCACGGTGGACTCTGAGCAGGTCCACATCCTTCTTATGCTGGGATCATCCAAAGGAGACACGGACTCCAGCAGGGTCTCACAAGGGCAGACCAGGGAGGCAGAGTCGTTTCCCTCACCGTGCTGGCCACACTGCTCATGCTGCAGCCCAGGGTACAGTTGGCATTTATGGGCTGTGAATATGCATTGCTGAGACTTGTCAGGCCTTTTGGCCATCAAAACCACCAAAGTCCTCCTCCTTAGAACTACATTAAATCCATTCTATACCTTGCCTATGCTGCACTTGGAATTGCCTTGACCTAGGTGCAGGACCTTGTGCTTGGTCTTGTTAAGCTACATGAGGTTCACACCTGTCTCTCAAGCCTGTCCAGGTCCCTCTGAATGCCATCCCTTCTCTCCTCCCCTGTGGTGTGGATCAGAGTGTGTTCTGTCCGTGCTGCCAACAAAGATATTGAGCAGCAGCTCCACCCCCTGAGGAACACTGCTCATCACTAGTCGCCATTTGGATACTGAGCCTTTGACTGCAACTCTGTAAGTGCAACTATCCAGCCCAGTCCTTATTCACTGGGTGGTCCATCCATAAACCCATGCCTCTCCAATTTAGAGATAAGGGTGTTACACAGGACGGTGTCAAATGCTTAGCACAAGGCCAGCAACTGCTCTTCTCTTATCTTCCCTTTGTTTCTTTAAATGAATACTGCTTAAGCTTGAACATTTGTTTAAATAGGTAAGATTAATAGCTTATTATAAAGAAAAACCAACTCTGCTATCTTTACTTGCAAGAAAGTTGACACAGGGGATGTTCAGGTAACTGTCTTATTTATATATACTTTGACCTTTTATTAAGAAATGTTGCTCTGACAGATTGGAACATCTGCAACAACCAAAGACTGGTCCACAGAAATGCTTTTAGAGGATGGAAGGGGTCTAGCATCAAGTTCCTTTGGCAGCCTTTTATGCTTTTAACCTCTTTATTACAGCTAAAGTTTCTTTACCTGCTAAATCATGCTGTGGGGTGCACTTCCAATTAGATATACAGTCTCAAGTCCTATAGTTAGGTATTTGTATTAAAAGTGAGCCCCTTATAAAAGGACCACGTCTTTATGGGATTGTCTTTCTACAATGGTGATTCATTAATTTGAATAATATGGCTTCAAAGCTCTTAAAATATTAGCTGTGTAGAGCTGTGGGTGTGTAAACTAGATAAAGCTTAGCTAAACAAACCCTGTTTACTATAATGGAACTGCTGTTTGACACCAGGTTGTTAGGATGGGCAAGCTGTAGGATGTACTGTGTTTGTGCTAAAAATTATATTCCCTGTTGTATTTTTCATCCTCCTCATCCATGGTACTGCATTGTTCTTATGTTGATCTTTTTCCCCATTGTTTTTTTGTGTGTTTTTGATGGTTTGTTGGGTCTTTTTCCTGCATTTCTTATATATGCAGTTTGTTCTAGACTGAATCCAAAGGGGAAAAACCTATGCATGTATATGAATATTATTTTTTTAGAGTGGACTAGTTATCTGTTATTCTTCAGATTGCTTATCTTCTTATTTTTCAACAAGATTATGTTCTTACTCCTATGCTTTTACAAACTTGACACTTAAGGCTGAAACTACATGACTCCCACAGGGCCTGATTCATAAACTGTCTGCTGTTCCTTCCATCTCCCATATTCCAAAGTGAAAATCACTGCACCTGAGGAATTGGTCTATGTTTACAGCACTAGGTCACTGGGGACTGCTGACAGTGATACCACATCTCTGGCAAGAAAGCACAGACTTGCTCTGTGCTTTTATTTTCTTTATTTACACAGCATTTCAGCTGTGTATTGTGTTGAACTGGAATTCTTATTGATAATGAATCAGATCTTCAGTTGAGAGTTATATAGTGGTTAATAAAATGTAAATGTAATTTGTACAAAATGTAAAGTCTATAAGCAAAGAGAAAATCTAGCACTATCATCTTCAGTTAATATTTGTCTTTAAAAGTGCTTTTCAGTGTGCTTTGGCACTTGGCTAATAGGTTTTTCAAAATGCAAGCCTTTATTCATTTTGTTCCTCTAGAATCAGTATCTGTCAGGTTTCTTTTGTGCTGCTATAAAATTTAATCAGTATTGATAATTCATACTTGAAGTAAGTAGGATCTAAGCCTTGTGTCATAGTGGAGTTTTTGTAAATTTTTTTTTTCCCCCTTTTTTCCCTCTTGCACAAATGATGAACTTTCTTTGAGCGTGATATTCTCAGAATCTGTAATACTTGCAAGGCATCAAATCAGCCTCTTCTCTTTTAGGACTCTTATTAGAAACTAGAATAAATGGAAGAAATAATACCAAAGAAACAATATAAAAATGAAATAAATATGATCCTTTAGGATTGTAATTTATAAAATATAACAATTCTTAAGAGTATTTTTAAAAGGAATTCTAAGCCTCTTATACCTTGCATTCTACAAAGGAAGCTTCTGGATGAGACCCCAGGGGACTCATGAATCAAGTAATTTACCTTTAACTGGTTTATATGACACTTAGCTTTACAAGCAATTCTAATTCTAATATGGGTATAAGAATATTTTTTTATAATTGTTGCTTTATTTTGCAAGTAATAGTCCGAATTACTAATAATTCTGGATGACATGCTATGCCATGTTTTTTTAATGAAAGAGAAACAAGATACAACAGAATCAGCAGAGTATATCTTCAGTCATACGGTGGAATGACCTGTGGTTGAGTTAAATTTAAAAGCAAATATTATTGAAACGTCCTTTTTTTACCTTGCATTTTTATTTTTTTCGTGGGTTTTTTTTTTTTTTTGGTGGTTTTTTTTTTTTAAGTGATATAATATAAAAAAAAAAAAAAAAAAAATAATTTTTTTTTTTTTTTTATTTTTTTTTTTTTAAGTTTTTTTTTTAAAAAAAAAAAAAAAAAAAAAAAAATTGTTTTTTTTTTTTTTTTTAAGGGGGGGGAAAAAAAAAATTTTAGAGAAAAAGGGAGAAAAAAATTTTAGGTGAACTCTGCACATCACTCCGGATGTGAGGAGTCCCCCGAGACCACGTCGAGAGCCGAAACCCCGTCAGGGGGCTCGGAGATCTTGGCATGATGCCCGGAACACTTGGTGGCTGGATTTCGATCCTGCAAATGAATTGCCAGTTTGGTATGAGGGCTGGAAGGTGTCACAGGTTTAAAGGGTGTTTTTATAAGGTGTACACAGGGTGAAAATATAAGTTTTAAAAATTTTTGTATAAAGGTAATGGGGGCAAGATGGAGGGAACAGGGCGTGTCTCATCCTTCTTCCTTCTTCTTCTTGTTCTCCATCTTCTGCTGTGGTGTTGGCACTCAGGGATTGGTTTGGGGAAGGGGTGCACTGTCCAACATGGGTGATAGGTATTGGAAGGTAAAGGTAAATATGATATACGTAATTTGTGGTATAAGAGACGGAGCAGCCTTGGGGGCGGTCGGAGAGCGTCGTGGCTGCCTTGCTGGTCAGACCTCTGTCTGCCAGGAAGAAAATTTTGTAGATAAGACTTAATAAACAACCTGAAGACCGAACAGCAAAGAGTCCAGTCTCATTCTTCAGAGCCTGGGGTCGCTCCCTGACCACCCAACTCACCTCGGGGGCAGAGAACAAGCAGCCGACCCCGAGACATGGCGTCCCTGGGTGGGCAGCCAGGGCAGAGGCGCCCAAGGGGCACCCAGAGAAGACCCGAAGCAAGCTCCAGATCAGCTTCGAAGAGGACCCGAAGAAAAACTTCGAGTGGGCAGCTCCCAGAGCTGGACTCGTTCCCAGGAGGGCTCCGATAAACCTCCTTGGGAAGCAGCCAAAGCAGCGGAAAGCAGGCAGCCACGCAAGGTCAACTTGCACTCCCACCTTCGCCGAAGAAGAATTCGTAGCAGGACAGCCTGGACCGGACCCAGAGGCGCGCCTGGGATCCATCCTCCTGTGAGCTGCAGGCCGGTGAGCAGGACTTCCAGACTGCCCTGACGACCTCGCTTTGGTAAGAAGGTTCAGAATTAAGAACATGGGGGGGACACTCTCCCAGGAACAACTGACCATTCTATCCGCCCTACAGGGCGTGGCACAAGCACAAACCCCTTCAATCTCTAAGAAGGAGCTCAAAGATCTTTTACTTTGGGTCAGACGCAATTATCCTTATACAGAGACGCGTCTGTTGTTTGAAGTCGGTTTTTGGCAAGAAATAAATAGACATCTTTACTTCTCAGCAGTTAAAAGGGATGAAATAGCCACAAAATTACTAGCACCAGCTAGGGTTATGCTTGAGGCAATCTCTAAAAGAGTTGCCCGGCGGAAATCTGTCAGATCTCTGACAGAGGAAAAGGAGAGGAGCAAAGCCAGAGAAGGAGATTGGCTCTGCTCCCAGCTGCCCAAAAAGAGGCAGGCCCCGATAAAAGGGGGGAAAGGATTTCACCATCTGCAATTCTCTCATCCCAAGGGGCTGCGGGACCTCAAAAATACCCAGAAATTTCAGACACTTCAGAAGTTTCAGGGTCTGACTCTGATATCTCCTCACTTCCAAGCGGGATCGAGGAATCAGATTGCGCTGTTACAGCGCATCTGACCGGCCCGCGGGAGAAAAAGGGGAGGGGGGAGATCTCAGGATCGGGTAGAGGGACCCGGGAGATGCCAGAGGGGGAGGGGGAAGGCCGTTCTCGCGGCGGACCCGTTTGCGCTGCAAAGGCAGCGGCGGCGGGGCCGGGAGGCGGGGAGGCCGTGGAGATGGTGGGGGGCAAGGATTTTTAAGCTGCTTCAAGCGCAGCGGCGGCGGCGGCAGCGGGCCCCGGTGGAGCCGTGCCCAAAGTGCGCGCGAGAGGCAAGACAGGGAGACCCGGGGAGGAGTCAGGGTTCGATTCCACTGCATCGGACACGGGGGGAAAGCAAGCCGGAGCAGCTGCAGAGCTCCAGGCTCCCGTGGGGAAACGCAGGGGGGAACCCCATACCCGGAAGTCAAACCGCGCAGGTCTGCCAGGATCGCGGCAAAAAAGCAGGCACAGGCGGGGGGAACTGCGCGCGCCGTCGGGAGTCATGGATACGGCGTCAGAGGGGGAAGAGAGGGAGTCCGGGGAGGAAGGAACATCAGAGGCGGAGCGGGACAGAGACAGTGACGTCAGCGAGGGGGAGGAGAGAGGCGTGCCCAAGGCTACGCATGCCCGGAAGAAGTGGGGGGCGTGGTCGGAGGCGTGTCCGTTCCCCTGTGACGACACGGGCAAGGAGGAGGCGGGCTCGGGGTTCGAGTTCGGGGAGCTCCACCCCTTCTCCAGTCTCGGTTCCTCCGGTTCCAGGCCTTTCGGGTCAGACCTTTGTTGCCCCAGGGAGGCGTTCGCGTGTCCAATCCCAAATGCCAGCACAGCTAGAAGCAGCCCGATCCTTGCCAGCCCTACAGGGCATGACAAAAAACCAAAAAAAAAAAAAACGGCCTTGAAGCTTTTATCCCCAGTAAGGATAATGTTGGAGGCAATTTCGCGGAATTCCGCGGGGTCTGCCAGCTATCAGCAGGCAGGAAGTATTCTCTCAAGGATGGGGGAAGGGAAGCCATCCTGCCATCAGCAGGTGGTAGTTGCCCTTACCGACCAGGGAGGGGCAAAAGTAACGCCTGGCAAACAGGTGTGGGAGGAATTGGCATCATCTCCAGAGTCCCCAGGGTCCCATGGGTCCCCAGAAAGCCCAGAAATCCCAGAACTTTCAGAGGGAGGAGGGCGGAGGGGGTCGGGGAACCCGGGGGAGAGCTGCTTCTCGGCGACTGGCGAACCCGTGCCACGGCGGCGCCGGCCGGCCAGCAGCCCGGGGGAGCCGCAGAGGCGGCCGTAGGGGTTGCGGAGGGCGAGGGGGCCACGGCGGCAGCGGGGGGAGTCGCAGGCACAGCAGCACTGGAGGCCACAGCGCGCACGGCGGTGCACGCAATCGCAACAGCGGGCGGTCAGCAGCCGTCCAGGGCGTGGTCGGCGGCGGCGAGGGCAGCCCCGAGCGGGGCCCGGCCGGACGGAGCGGAGCACGGGACCGCGGGAGCGGGAGGCACGGCGGAGGCGGGCGCATGCGCGTTGGCGGCGGCAGTTTCACGCAGGGGGTGTCAAAGACGCGCGCGAAGGGGACAAGCCGCCCGACTGCGATGGCGCGCGAGCAGCGGCCACCCGGGGAACGCGCACGGGAAGTCGGAGCGGGGAGGGTTTTTTCCCCAGTTCGCAGACGCGGCATGGACACCGGCCGAGCGGGGACCGCGCGCGCCGGTCGCGGGCGTTGGCACGGAGCCAGATCGGGATCGGGGCAGCGCGGGTGTCGGTCACAGGCAGAGACGGGGCCTGGTCAGGGTGCAGAGTGTGCCCGGGGTACCGGCCCTGCTCCGATCCCGTGGCGGCGGGCACGCAGCCAGCCCCAGCAGCCAGCACACAGTTTCAGCCTCCATCAAAATCTCAAGTTGGAGATTTTTCGCGGGTGCAGCACATGTTGTGTGAGACACACCGAGCTCCTCAACAGTCCGGTCCCACAGAAGTGACGGAAACAGCATTTACCAGATGATCAGGCTTCAGATGCAAAAGATAGAGTCAAAAGCTGTCCAAAATCAGTGTAAAGTGAGAAAGCACCGGGCTTTTGCCCAAGATACAGGAAAAAAAAAAAAAAGGGGAAACCTGTGCAAATCAATGTTATTCGAAATATGATGTAGATGGAAATCTTCTATTGTGAAAAATGCCTCCAAGGGAAGGAAGCTACCATATAAAGATAGAAGTATTAGTAATGATTCAATTACCTGAAATATCTCTGAAGACAGAGCATTTGAGAAATATCAATCAGATCCTATCTCTGGGATCATCAGCTGATTCTCCAATGGTTCAGAGTTTTGTTGGCATTGAGTTTGTAACCTTTGTTATTTTTGGATTTTATAGGTGATACTGATAAATGAGGATTGTTATTAATGCTATATGAATACTTTAAAAAGATCGTGATAACCCCTTCAAACACTTCCTGTTGATAAGTTGATTATATAATGAGAATTCTCAGAATTTATGATAAGAATTATTATCAAGGTGTTGTAATATTTACAGCCAGCTTTAATGTGTTTCATTATTTCTTTGTGTGATCATCTACAAGATCATCTACGTGTCTCTTCAGAATCTTCTCTTTTTGTTTCTTAACTACTCATGCTTTTTGGGTTTCTTTTGAATCCAGATTGCCAGTTTCATGGTTTTCTTCAGTCATTATTTCTTCAGTTATTATAGAGTACTGCAGCCGAGAATTTAAGAGGTTTGCTGTGTTTGAAGAATTTCTATCCAGACAGAAGTTTCGGAGGAATTCAATTACTTAATGGTTTGATTGATTTTTAATTCTAAGGTTTCCTACTCATAATTGCTGTTTTTAAGTGTTTTGTTTTAAAATGTATTAAGTGATGTCCATCAATTAGAGTTCGAACTCTGGCCAAGTTCTAGCTCTACTTGAATGGAATGATTGACAATCAGCCCAGATGTTTTCTGCATCAAAAAGTATTCAAGTCCCTTTGGCTTGACAATTTGGCCATATATGATAGCTGAGCCTGTTTTCAAAGGGAGTTTGGAGAAACATGAATCCGGACATGAGTTCTCCAGTTCTCTGTTGTTTTAAGGTTCATCAGCTGTCGCAGACTCTGGGATGACAGTTCAGTGCTGCATGAATCTGTCAGATCATTCAAAATCGATTCATCAAAATATTCAAAAAATAGAAAATAGCATAAAAAAGCTGGGCGAAATCACTGGAACTTGGATCAATGATCTGGTGGAATTTTTTGACCCTTCTCCTTTATGGAGAAGAATTTTAAAAATGGGATTTTATATTTTAATGATACTGGTAGTTCTTCTGCTCATCATACCATGCATTCTTTTATGTGTGCGGCGGGATTATGGATCGAGTTGCCAAAGAGGTGTTCTTGGTGCAAACAGAAGGGGGAGATGTGGGAACTCTGCACATCACTCCGGATGTGAGGAGTCCCCCGAGACCACGTCGAGAGCCGAAACCCCGTCAGGGGGCTCGGAGATCTTGGCATGATGCCCGGAGCACTTGGTGGCTGGATTTCGATCCTGCAAATGAATTGCCAGTTTGGTATGAGGGCTGGAAGGTGTCACAGGTTTAAAGGGTGTTTTTATAAGGTGTACACAGGGTGAAAATATAAGTTTTAAAAATTTTTGTATAAAGGTAATGGGGGCAAGATGGAGGGAACAGGGCGTGTCTCATCCTTCTTCCTTCTTCTTCTTGTTCTCCATCTTCTGCTGTGGTGTTGGCACTCAGGGATTGGTTTGGGGAAGGGGTGCACTGTCCAACATGGGTGATAGGTATTGGAAGGTAAAGGTAAATATGATATACGTAATTTGTGGTATAAGAGACGGAGCAGCCTTGGGGGCGGTCAGAGAGCGTCGTGGCTGCCTTGCTGGTCAGACCTCTGTCTGCCAGGAAGAAAATTTTGTAGATAAGACTTAATAAACAACCTGAAGACCGAACAGCAAAGAGTCCAGTCTCATTCTTCAGAGCCTGGGGTCGCTCCCTGGACCACCCAACTCACCTCGGGGGCAGAGAACAAGCAGCTGACCCCGAGAGCTATAGAGCAGTCTTGCTTGAGAGGAGGTTTCTTCTGTTTCTTGTACTGCAGTTTCTGTGAGGGTCAGGGGCATTAATACTGAAGAATTCTCTGGGCCTAGCAGAGAAATTTCATGTCGATGAAAAGAGCATGCAGTGTACTGTGCTTACTGTGGTGTGAAAAGCATCTGTGTACTTGCTTATTTGTCATCTACCTTGAAGAGTAAGTGTAATAAAACCTATTTTAGTATTAGGACAGATAAGAGGGCAAAGGCTCTTTATAATGTAGCCTTTCAGCAACAGAAATGTTTGAAAAAGCACTTAGGTTTGTTTTTGTTGAAAGGTCTGAGGTTTTTCAAAGGTGCATCCCTTCACATTTATTTCCTTCCCTTCTTCTCACTGTCCTCACTTTCCTGATTTTCTGCAAGCTCAGGTGGTACTAACAAGCAGACCAGGGCCCCAAAGCCTCCCAGCTGCAGCACAGAGTGATGAGATCTCCTGCCTGCAGCTCTGGGTGGAACACCTTGCTCTAGCTGTGTGGGCAGGTGAGCTGATGGTGCCTAATGACAGCCGCCTGCAGTTGAGAGGTGATTGGGGCCCTTCACAGACACAAGTGAATCCCATCTGTGCTGATGTTGGCGGGAGGTTATGCCAGCTCCTTCCTCCCTTGAGAGGCAGCAAGGAATTCTCTTTCCTTGCTTTGGCTCCCCTGTTAATCTACACTGCTCGCTTACTATGTTTGACTATAGGTTAACCCTGTGCAACTGAGTGAAGTTTTGCCACATTGCACACAGGATCTTTTTTGGGCATATTGCTCTACAGCAGCAGCTTTGCAAGTACCTCTGATTCCCTAAAACTGGAGTTTGGAGGACACTCTTGCATACCTGTGAGCACAAGCCATTTACACTGATGGGCTCTGACTCCTAGCAAAGGTGCACAAGAGAGGTGTGCACTGCTTTTATCTCAAAGCTCAGCTCTGCTTATGGAGTTATTTTTGTAATACTCTCATGTTGAAGAATCATTTTATTCATTGTTTAATATTATATCAGAGCAACTTTAAAGCCCATTGAGATAAGGGAAGATGATGCTTAGGTCTTCACACAGATTTTAACAAGCCCCATGGGCTGTAGTGATAAATTCAGCCTGGATTTTTAAAATTCAAATTCACAGAATCTATTAGTTATACATCAGTATTTCCTTCATTTACCTGCAGGGAAATGTAAAAACCCTTCCTCCAAAGATGAAATTCCACTTATCACTTGCCTTCACATATGTATTGCTTTAAGTGTACTTTTAAAATGTCTCTAAGATAGCAAGCAATTTCATTTCCAGTGTGAAATTAATCTTCTTAAAGACTTCATGTTGATAGCTACTCAAGGTAGGTATTCTAAGTAAATAAGTGTGTTAAAAATGTCATATGCAGTTTGCTTTTTGAGTCTTCTCCTTTCACAAAAAAAAAAGTAATTGTTGAAGCAGAAATAAAACTTACTTTGCTGCAAACTGGCTTAGGTCTGTAGTCTGTTGACTTCTTTACGCTTGAACAAGGCCAAAACACTTGACGTTTTCTAGCCCACACTAGATTGTTTTGTCAAGTATCTCCAGGTCCACCTGTATGTACAGTATCTTTAGCTAGCCAGGAGTTTAGAATACAAAAATAATTGGTAAAAAATATCCTCTATGTTTTTGTGGTCTATAAGGTTAATTTAATCTGTAAGTCTAGTTTAAGACCTTGGTGAATGATCACCTGCCTTTAAAAAACAGAGCAGAGGAAATACTTTCAGCCACTAAATAAAACTTTAATTCACAAGCACACCCCTCTTTTCAGAAACCAGATTTTTTTTCCATAGAATATTCATGGCTATGACTTCCTTTCCCTAAGAGTTAAAGTATGGTCTGTTCTGCAATGATTTGTGCATCACACCTAGAAGCAGAGGAATGCAGTTACCCTTAGTTATTAACAAGAACACATCAGTGTGCTTAATGGGAGAGGTATAGACCTGTCAAGTGCATCTCTTCATGTCTGAACAGCCAACATAATTGAGAATACCTGAGGAAATCAGAGGAATATTATGAAGCCTCCATGGAATGCTTTCAAGCAAAAAGTTTCAATAAATTGAATGCACTAATTAATGAAAAGTTAAACAAGGAGACTGAATCAGCAGTTCAGTCACCTGATCATTTTAGCCATAAGATCGGAGTAACTTAATCCATTAATATATGGATTGTAGTGTAGTATCTGCAGCATTTCCAGTTTTCAAACAACTGAGCAATATTTGGCTAATCCAGTCTTTTATTAAATCTTAAGTTACTTACTTTATTTTAGGCTGATGGCTTTCTCCATTGCAGAACATTTTGCGCCATAATCTACCAATTTCCTTGGTGACAAGAAAGACTCCTTAAATTCTTTTTCTGTGCTCAGCTTTTCCATGCCCACTCCCTGCCACGCCAGCCCCAGCTATGGCTTCCATCCCTCCATGCAGTAAGGGCAGAGGTGGTGTTGCACTGGGCAATCTCCAGGAATTACACTGCTGGAACATTCAGCTCTCCTGCTCCTTCTGGCTGGGTTGCTGCAGCACTCAGGGACACCATTCCCTCTGTGGCAGGTGCTGTATAAAACCAGCAGCTTTTGGACTGAAGGCCAAGGCGTTCCTCCATGTTTCTTAGACATTACTGAGGTGTCTTGGGTGTGGTGTGAGCTCTCTGTAACAAGTTCATTTTGTACTGCTGCTGACTCTTCAGCACAGGTAAATGAAATCTGCTCTTTAGTCTCTTCTCCTCATATTTCTAAAACTTTTTTGTGCCAAATAAAATTGCATGTATTTTTTTTCACTGCCATTTTTAGATCGTAGATTTCTTTTTTCTGTAAACTGAATAAAGATTACAAGAAATGCTGAGTTTCCAAATACATTCAGAAGAGACTAGAATTTTATCTGTTTTGCTTTATTTTTACTAGCTAATAAATAGTTTAATACAGTAGAAAAATAACATTTCGGTTGAGACCAAGATACCAATCAGTGAAATGAACTTAGTAATTGAATTCTCTGTGAAAGTCTATAGTCTATTCCATGTCTATTCCACGCTTTTTTGTATATTTTTTTCCCTTGCAGTTGTTCTGCAACTGCTTTACTCTTTTGCTATAAAGAGAAACACAAGAGTATTATTTGATGGTAAAAGAGCTATATTTAAAATCTGAGATTTGTATAAGGCGCTCTTAGCCTTTCTGAACTCTCCTACTTTGTAAGATTTTTAAGGAATACTCAAGGATTTAAACCATATTCTACTGTCTTTGGGAAACCTTTATTTATATTGAATTCCCATCCACTGTGCAGGGTTAAAAAGCATAATAAATATTTTTAATACAATCTCGCAATGCAAAAGTATGAATCGTAGGAAATTTATAAATAAAAATAAACACCTCGGTTTTCATTAAGAGGAATCAATTGAGAACTCCCTGCGAAAAAGAGACATAAAAAAGAAATCTGGATCAACCCATTGTGTAAGGCATAGTGTTTAAAGGTCAGAAAAACAGCTTTATTCTAGCAACTGCTTTATGCTTAGTCACTGTTTTCATTTATTGTCTTGCTGTTTGATGTACCCCACACAGGACTGCAGCCCTTCAGTGTCTGCATGAACCCAATGTGTTGCCATACTGAATTATATTCTGGAAAGCAGCAGAGCTAAGGAGCTTTCAGGCCACTTTAACTGTTCTGCCTTGTTTTCATGCACCAATTCATAGCAAGATGCCCAGAATATATTCCATCAAATTAGATTTTATCATGTTCAAACATGTATGCTGTTATAACCTTGAAATGTTTCTTCATGTTGCTTGTAAAATCCCTTGTGGGTGTTGTAGCTGGCAAGTGCCACCATATAAAAACAGAATAAAAAAGTTTTTGCTAAACAAATACACGAATAAAACACAAAACAAGTTCTATCGTATTTTTGACACAATTTGTGATTTAAAGAGATCCAACAATTGCTGTAATGTAATTTGTGTGAGAATTATGACTTACTGTTTTCTGGTGCCTTTCAGAGGAAGAAACCCATGATCTTTATCTGCTAGCTAATAATTGAGAAACTAGGGAATTAAGAAGTTTTTTAAAATATGCAGAGAAGAAAATGTATCATTTGCATTAGTCTTTCATGTTTCATATGATTTTTACAGTAAGTGATAACATGATAGTAAAAGAACCAAACCAAGGCACAATCAGAAACTGACTGCAGTTTATTTATTCAAGTAGGCTCTATTCCATATATCAGAAGGTCTATTTGCAGAGAAGGACATTGAAACACTACCCTCAGATGAGTATCTTACTAGGTTGTTATCTGCTACGTTTCTGTTCAATACCTTATTTAATTTTAAAGTCACTGAACACACCTTTTTACAAAATCTGCATAAGTAACACTGTAGGAGACTTAAATTTGCTGGCCACTAAGAGTGTCTTTTTGCAGAAGGCTGTTTGCTTTCTGAAATTAAAAGGCTTTCTTAGATGTGTACTTTGTCTGAATGCTTTTAGGAGCAGGAATCTATGTTAGGCAGCCTGAGACGGCGTTGTTACTGTATGATAACTGGCACTTATTGAAGGGCTTTGTGTGACTGTCCTTAGAGTCAGAACAGCAAAAACCCTGTCCCAAAGATCTTTTCTCTTTCTATGTGAGGCTTGACTTTAGGGCACCTTACATTTCTGCAGTGAATCTTACAGGTGCCTAGGGCTGCTTGGGTTTTTATGTGGTTCTTTTGCAAGTATTGCCTCCTTACTTTTTAGGAATTTCATGTATTCGATGCATTCCTGACATTATAGATTTTTTTTCCCCTCATAAATGCATTTTGTTGCAATACTCGAAAGGCGGTGTCTGTGTGATGCTTCAAGGATGTGTGGTGAAGCTTAGCTTCAATATTGGCAGCTGCCAGGATTTGTGGGTAAATGCTTTCAAAACCAGTGACAAAACTTACTTTGTACAGACTGTTTTGAGTAGCTGCTCTCATGAGGTTTGGGAAGTGTCTGTTTCGATTGAGACAGCTTTTTGGTACCATAATTGAACTGCAATGCAAGTTTTATGCATTTATGGTGCAGTTAAAAAGAGAGGAGCAAAATCTAATGTTGTAAGAGTGATATACACAAACAAATACTGTACCAACCCTACCAAGAACTAAAATACCTCGTCAAAAATAGCTCTTGTTTCTTGTAGAGGATTTTTCCCCCCATGCTAGAATGTAGAGTGACATAAAAGACCTTGAATACACTATGTCAGGCAGATATCTCACAGAGCTCAATCCAGCAGCTCCTCAAAGAGGAAAGTTAGGAGGTGATTTGACAAGTGTCAGGAAAGGCTTGGTAAGATGTTATGTTCTAACAGGCAAGTATGCCAGTAGTTGTGGTTGAGAGAGGGCAAGTTTACATCTATTACATTTAGAGGCCATGGGGTTGGTGGTTGGACACAGGGACAACAGACATACCTCAAAGGTCCATGTGACAAACATGGACCTTTGTGTTTTACTGTTGAGAGCCTTCTTAAATAGGGAATTCAAAACTCCTGGATCTCAGCTGCTGATTGGTCTGGTCACACAGCCCAGCTCCTGATCAGTGAGATGCCTGCAGCCCAGGATGGAATGTGATAGGTGAAGTCCCTGTGTGGATTTAAATCCAGCCTATCCTTGCCCACTCAGGGACTCCAATGCTACATACATCTAATAAAAACCCATCTTTGGAATAGTCAGAGCACTGTCTGTTGCAAAATATAAGTTTCCAGAAGCTACTCTGCTGACAATTTTAAAATCAGAAATAGATATTTTGTGACATGTATGCATTTCCAAGAAGCAGTGATTCATTCAAGAAAGAGCTGCCATTCATATACATACAGGAAATTGAACTGAATGTCCTTTTCTGACATTTCTAAATGCAGCAGGAATCTGAAAAGCAAAGCACTGGTGCAGTACTGGTTGATTTCAATTATTGCACATAAAATTACTGTCATGGCCCACATTTCATTCTCTAGATGGGATTCAGCACCATTAGTTGAGATATTTATGCATTGGCAGGACTCATTTACTTTTTTATGTTCTTACAGGCATTGTTTCATGAGCAGGAGAATAGTTTTGGGGGAAGCCACCACACACAGGATGCTGCTGGGACAGACCCTGCCGTGCACAGAGAAAGCCTCTGCTAGGAGTACCACATTCACAATCAGTGCTGAGAAGATAAATTGTACTCAGGTGTCCAAGTTGTATCAGTCCTTGCATCAATCCACAGGGCACAGGAGTGGTGGAACAGGTTGTAGAGCAAAGGTGAAGCACGTGTAAACTAAAAGATGCAATCTAAAAGCATGTTTACAGTTTTAGATGGAAAAATTACCTCCACAGAGGTATTATTATTCTGTTATTCAACAGACATTTTGCACTCATGGATAGAGAATGTGATTTTATGAGGCAGTAAAAATACTCAGGTTTTTTTAAAGGCAGCTTAAGTGCATTTTTAAAACATGAGATGGAGGGAAATGCTAAACTAAAGAAAAGGATAATCCTTAAGGAAGTCAGCACCATTTGTTTAAAGGAAACCATATGGTTAGTGTAAAAATTTCGGTTAGAGTGGATACTATTGTAATGCAAGATATTTTCAACTGCTCAGAAATTCCCTTTTTGTTAGTATCTATAACATTAGGATTGCACAGGGCATTTATTTTAATAATGAATATATTGTGCACGGCTGTCACATTGTTTGTAAATATTTATGAAAAATTTTTGCTGTAGTGTAGATCTGAAATTGTTCAAATTTTCAGGTGTCAAATTTTGGGAGACGGGCCAGCTTCTGAAAAGTTTTAAGTGTATGTTGTAATTTTCAATTAATGACACTTTTTACCCTGATTTTATTTTTAGGGGGGTTCTGGATTTATTTAAATTTCTGTTTTCTGAATCTTAAAAGATATCAAGGCTGAATAAAGCTGCAATAGATGACTTATGGAAATCTAAAATTATAGTGGATATGCCCAGGTTGCATGTAACTATTTGTTAAATATACTACAACATTTTGAGATGATTGTATTTTCCTGGCCCTTTTCAGGGGCTAAAGTAATATATTGCCATTATTTATTTATGCACAAGGATGGCAGAATCATCCCATTAGCAATTACAAGCTACAGGAAAGGATGTTTTTTGAAAAACAAACTTAGCTTTTTCCTCAAGTTTCATAAATACTTAAGGGATATGGCTAGTTTAATGAACTCATTATCTGTTTTGGCTCATGGCTTTCACTTTTTAATTTTTTAAAGAATGTTTACTGCAATGCTTCACTCTGAAGATACGAGAAACTATATTAAAAAGAAAAAACAAGAACAAAAAAAAAAACCGTAAAAAAACATATTCCACCTGTCCCCAAGTATTCTGCATTTTAAAATTTGTCTCCTCATGGATACTGTGCTTTTTGTTTACTTGAGCTAAGGAGGATTTGCCTGAGTTTTCTGAAAAGCTGAAATCCATGTATACCTCAGACTCCTTGCAATAAGATGGATTTATTTAAGCATCTACATTCTAGTCAGCCATTTTATGTTTCCCTAGATGCTGAAATGTTTTAATTACATTTCAGTTGCCACTAAGATTTTATTTTCAGAATACAAAGATGAATCAACTGCAAGAAACTGACGCAGTGTGAGATCTCAGAATTAAACTTGATCACTGATGCAAACAGCTGGTGGCTGGAATGCTGAGTGAATGCTGCTTCTGTGCAGGATGTATGTTTAATACATACTTATTGTTCTCAGTTTGAAAATTTTTAATGACCTAGGGTTTAGAGTGTTTCTACTAGCAAATTATTGTCAAGGGTACTTCAAGTACCATGTGATACCAGGATTCATTTCTTGGTGAGAAGCAGGGAAGCAGAAACAGTTTGAAAAATTTTAGGGTTCATGACATTCTATGAAATACAGAATTTCAAGTCTTTGCTATTGATACACTTCTTATCAGCATGGGCTGCTATAAAACACTTTGTTAAAGAAGCAGAAAACTTTTATTAACATGTGGCTTACATGTGAAAAGGAGAGGCATTTGTTATTATATATGTATGTTACTGAAGTTAGGTAAGTAAAAGGTTCTCAAAGTAGTTTGAGATTCTTCATAACTGTAACTGTGCATGATAATTTGTCTTTTTTTCTCCTTATTTCATTAACATATTTGATGCTTGCATTTATTGTGGGATGATGCTGAGAAGGATATTAGTAGTTTAAAAATTACTGATAAAAATGTCATATTCATGCTTTTTCAGTACTCTAGATCTCTCTCATTGCATTTTGTTCTTTATTCTTATTGGACACTTGGACACTGAAGTACTGAAATAGAGTAAGTGATAAAAACGCTGTGAAGTTAAAAATGGAAAAGGAAAATGCAAAGCATTCTCTTTACATCACATAAATTAATCTTTTTATATTGTTCTGCTGATCATTATAAAATTACTTTTATTCTATGGCTTGAACACTAGGGCACTATTATATATCTAGGAGAAATTGAGAAAATATAGTAAGCAACATACAGGAGCTCTTGTATAATAGCAATAATTTCATCCCAGTCTTCAGGTGGAGCACGTCAATAAAACCCAATTTCCCCAGCATGATTTCTAGTGCTTAATCATGTTTCTTTCTCAATTCCCAAAACACTATAGGTCTGGTGTGTTCAGTGCCCCTCTCCACGGAACATATTTATGGATATTAATGTCCTGATTTAATGGTACTTTACCAATTAAATGATGTTGTATGAGATGCACATATTTCTCAATGGAAGGAGGGAAGTGATACAATGCAGAGATGGATCCCTTCTACAGTCATCACAGAAACCTGTTAGACTCTGAACTTTCCTCTACAGTTTCTCTCTCTTGAATCAAGAAACACTGTCAGGATCTCAGTGGGTGGGTACATCCTTTAGCATACATTCAGCAGAATGACAGAAGTATGCTATTTTGCAACCAACCTATGAAATAATTTGTTCCTCTCTTTAAGCCAATTACTGGAAACAAATTTTATTTTCATAGCCAAGCATGAACTTCCTCTAGGTAGGCGTTAGATTTTGTGCCAGCAGAATTTCTGCTGCACTCTACAGATAAATTTTGAATGATGAACCACCAACTTAGGAAACATGGTAGTCTCCAAACAAAGTGATGCATTGTTTTGAGGAAAGCTGGGGCATGACATGAATGTGATGTGCCTGTATCTATTGCACATGTATACCTATTATCAAGGTAATAAGAACGTTTCACTTTTGCATTCTGTTTGCAATGTAAATAAAAGATGAAACAAATAAAAGTTTAGTAGAAGAAGTCTGTGTTAGTGCAGAGGAGCTGAGAACTTCCTAGGCAAGAATTGGAACAATGTTCTTGTCTCTTTGTTATTTGGATAGGTACAATAAGACTGTTCACCTGTCTTTTTCCATAAGTAAAATAATATTTGGAGCTAGTAAATATGTTCAAGACACCCTAAAGAACAGGCAGAGATAAAAAAGCCTTGATGTGGCCAGACTGTCTCCTCATATCATTAAAGAGAAGGAGGAGGAGGAGTTATTTCATGGATAAATGTCCTTATTTTAAACTTAGGGTGTACTTTGTAATCCTTTCCATCCATGTACGTGTGAATTATTTAGAAAATAGAGATCTTTAAAAGCTGCAGTTGTGAGCTGCTGTTATTAGAGCTGCTGTTATTCATCCTTTTGTCTTAAAGGAAGCAATACTAAATCTCATTGATTTTTATGCTGAAAAAAAATACAGTTTGTTTTTCTATTAGTTTTCTTCATAGTAGAATTAACAATATATGGGAGTAGGAGCATTGATGTTATGTCTTGTTTCTTTCTAGCATACTCTGAATTTCTTCCCCAGTTTCTTTGACTTTTGTCCTATTTCTTTTTTTGTCCTATTGTCCTATTTCTTTTTTGCTGATTTGTATGAGTACTGTCCTTCCCACTTTCCTGCTCTTACTTTGTTGCATTTTTTTATTAAGTTGTTGCTTAAAATCTCCGTTCACAGATCTTGGTATTAGCTATTCAAATACATGCCAACATGTATCCCCATTTATCCCCACCCCCAGCCCAAACCCCAGAAAGCTGAAGTGAAAGTTGAAGTTATAATGAGTGAAAAGATGAATTGAATGAGTGAAATAATAAAGTGATAATAACAGAATTTATTGTTAAAAAATAGGAAAAAGGGAAAACTAAAGTATTAATGGAACAAATGCAGTTAGGTTAGGCTCAGGAGAGCTGTAAGGACTAATTTAAAGAATCTAATAAGGGAGCTTTAGAGTAGGGAGCAGGATTGCTTTTAGGGAGAAGGTACATCCTTATTTGCAAAGCAGCAAAGGACGGGAAAATGTCTAGAGTTACTGTGTGGAGAGAGAAGTCTAGCATTGTGAGGCAGATCAAGAGATCAAAGTCTGTTAAGTTTATGCAGTAGGCAGTGAATGCCTGTGAGTGAACCAGCACAAAAGAAGCAGAAGTGTTTTATATGGTAGAGGTAACCTAGCTTCTCCCTAGGCATGCAAAGTACCAGTACCTCCTCTTCAATTTCTTACAAGATTCAGAAACTCAGCCGCTTTGCTTGTTTTTCAACACTGAGACTTTGTCTGAAGAGTTTAGTCATAACATTGAACCCCATTTTTACTAAATAAGTTTTGCTGTACATCCTGACAATCACGTGTACTATGTAGACTATTTTTTTACTGTCAAGTAAAATATCTTTAAGCTACTGAGTGCAGAATGCTCCATTCATATTCTACCTTTTCAGTCCAGGCACTGGGAACAAGTAAATAAATAGTATTGATTTCTTTTGATTCCACTCATTATTGTATAAAATTTCAGTTTCTGAAGAGCTGTTAAGTGACATCTTGAGTATAGAAACGGGGAAAAATTTACTACTTTAAACAGACCGGATTCGTGTTTTTTTTTAAAAAAAGAAAAGTAAAAAAAAAGAAAAGACAATAAAAAGTAAAATATTGGCAGACTTTTTTTTCTTAAAACATCATTGTGAAGGAAATGAGCAGATTTAGATTTTTGAGCCTTAAGGCTTTAAGCATGGATGTGTTTGACCTCCCTAAATATGAAAAGTTGGTCCAGTCATGAGCATAACAATGTTATGCTGTGCTTAAGGGACCACTACTGGATGGGGGGCTGCCAGGATCTGAAAGGTTTATTGGTGTGAGAAAGTCAATTTGTCTTGAGCTGGGAGCAACGGGATCACATGAAATAATGGAAACCAAACTCCAAGCCCATGGGTTTCAGGCATGATGGACAGTGGGTGTGGTGATGTCTTTCCCTAAGGCATAGTTCATAGGAACTGAACATTTGAAGAGAACATGTTAAATTATCTCTGTCTCTGAACACTGTTGAACTTTACAGCAGCTAGAGGATTGAAACATCCTGAGGGGAAACCTGTAAATGCCAACACTTCCTAAGGTCTTCGTATCTCGTGGTGAGAAAGGATAATGGGCTAAGTAGTGTGGGTCAGTGAAGCTCTGTTTAGGGAAGGGTGTAAAAGTTGAGGGAGGTAGAAGCCTGAAACTCTTACCTGCTTTGCTGTGTAAGTTTGTCTTATCATATGCAAGAGACTTTCCAGTCCCAAATTCTTTATCCTTTCTTAAGGATCATATGCAATGCTACGCTTCCTGATTATTGCTGTCTGTTATTTAAAGCTTCCCCATGATGCTGTGAAGCTTTCCGTGTTTCTTTTGCTCCATGCTACAACTTTTGTTGCATTCCATGTTTCCTGCTTTGAAATCTACTACCTGGATTCCAATGTAGTGTCTGAAGGTGCTTGAACCTTTTGGTGCAAAGGAGGGGGAGAAAGTGATAGGGAATTGAGGTGCTCAGTGGATACTGCACTGGAAACAGTAAGGAAGTCAGGAGAAAATACTGACACATCTTGAAATTTTTTGCCCATTGCTGTTCTAATAGAACTCTACAAATTTGACAGAAAAACCTACAAATTGGTTAGACATTCCAAATGGAAGTGGCAAAAAAATTAAAATTGGTTAAAAAAATAAGAGAGTAACATGGAAAAAAGGTGTTGAAAATATGAATTTGACAGCTCACTTATTATTCTTGCTTGTAGTAGTGTTCTTCAATTTTTTTGTAATTGAAGGAAGTCCTTCAGGCAAGACCTTTCTGACAGTAATTATCAAGGGTGCCAGCCCTTCACTAATATAAAATGTGAAATTCCTTAGGTAGCTTTCTCTTTTTTTAATGTTTCATTTTCTCATACATGCTCAGCTTCTCCTAGAAACAGAAAGGGAAAATTGCCTTGATGGAGGATTATGTGATTACCAGTGATTCTGCACTTTGTAAAAGGCCTGTCTGATAGAGATTTAAATTTGACAGTTCTCCATCTTAATACGTTATTGATAATGCAGTAAACCATAGGTATTTTTACTGTCTTGACAGCTATTTTGTACATGAAAAGATTTTAATTTTTTTTGCAAATGAAAACTCTATGTTTTAGTCTTCTCCTGTATTTCTGGCCATTATAGCTCACTTCTTCTTTCTGATTCTTGAGCAGTAATAGTCACATTTGCATTACAACAAAGTTGTCGTGCACTTACAGTCTTCCTGGGATAGTCTGTGGGGTTTCCTGTTTTTAAGGCTGGAAAAAAATAAGGTAATATCTGAGCATTGGTGTTTTCATTTTACCTCACGGCAGACATATCAGACAGCTGTGTTTACAAATCTAAATTGCAGTTTAAAGTCTAAGACATGTTAATCTTTCTCATCTAATCAGATACTCATTTAAACAAGAATTAAAACTGTAGAACTCTTTACTCACTATCATTATTATTTCTGTAGATGTCTATGCAGCAATAAAGTAGGCTAAGAATTTTTTGGTGAAATGTCTTTCAGACTTACTGAAAATTTTCAGTAAATTTAAACCAAGTTTGATATTTGTTTTCCCTGCAGGAGGTTCAGGAAAATGTTGATCCTTTCTTGATATGGGCTTTGTGTTGCAATCTTGATGGAATTTCTTCTTTAATCTGGCTCCTGGTAACCTAGAGTACAAGTTTTAGTTTTAGTAAACATTGAAATACGATATTAATGTATACTTTTAGTGGGTTTCAGACCTAAGATATTTCATAGTGTCCATGCTGAATGAATTATACTTTTATGGTGATGATTGTTACTGCTACTTTCAGCTTCTTAAAATAAATCTCATTGTTGATATACAAGTTTATTAGATTGCAGTGGTCCTATTAGAGAGCTATAACATTTTGAATAGTAAATCCCTTGTCTTGTGACTCTTACGTTGATTTTGAAGTAGAGCAATAATAAGTAATAAGTAGCTAAATTATAAGTGCAGGATTTGAAATAAATATTTTGACATGCACTACATAACTTCCTTAATATCTTTCTATGTCAAAGGTATGGATTTTTAAAAAATGTAATAATAATTAATGTGTTAATATGAAAAACCATTTTGTTTAACATGTTGCACTTCAATAACCTGATTTTTTTCAAATGATACAGAAATAAAATGCATTGGTTTTTGTAAGTAGTTTTCACTGCTTAGAAACAACTAGTCAGCAGATGTTTCAGAAGTGAGCAAGTTTTAGTTTTGCTTTTTAAAGCGTGTCTCTCCCCTCTCCTCTTGTTACTTCTCTGCTATGAAATTTTAATTCTGGTTGCTCCTGCACCTCAGTGCACCACCTCTCACCCCTAGAGGAGGTAAATACTAGAAAATATTTTCTGCATATGAAAAGTTTAGCTGGTTATTTTTGGTCTTGACAAAAAACCCTAATATAACAAAAAATATAATTATAGTTGTTCTTTTGCCCCAAACCATTTTTTAACTATGTAATATTTGTGAATAATATAACTCACAAAAATTGCATATTTCAAAAAAACCTCTGATGTATTTCAGCCTAAAATAAGACCCTCAAACAGGAGAAAAGCAGTTAAGCATACACTGGTTAGGATTTTGAGAGACCTTTCCAAGAATTTAATGTCAAAATTGCTCTTAAGTTCAATTATTAAACTCATCCAAGAAATACAGTTTAAATGAATTTCTAGAGATTTGTCTTTAAAATGCATTTGTTCAAAGAAGTAAAAAGAGCAGTGGCAGCAGGCCTGGATTTTAGAGTAAATAAACAGAGCACCAGGAAGGTGCTTGCAGCCTTATTTTCAAGTAAGCTGAAGGCACAGCTGCAGCTCTCAGTGCTTGTGAGCTGCATGTGAGGTCACAGCTGATAATCAGGCTGTAAATGAGCTCCAGAAAAAAAGGGGAAATGTTGTTCACAAACTCTTGTTTTCAGTTTTAGTAGGCGTTGATATTGTGCCACTAATTTTTTAACATACTGCTTTAATTAACACTATTTCCTGAAGCCTCCTGTTCAAGTACTTATTTTTTGCTGCTTTTACATAGACAGAAGGTAATATTTTTCTCAAGCTGAAGTAGAAAAGACTACTGAGCAAAGGCAGCAAATGACTTTCTCAAGTGTCAAAACCAAACCCCCAAGTGCTAGGAATGTGTGAAAGATGTTTGGTTTTAGCAGCTCAGACTAAGCGCATCACTAGTTTATTGGTGAACTGGGGAAATGTGGAAAAGGATGCACTTCTAGTAGATGTGAAGTCAGATGGAAGCTTTCAGTAATTACAGACTGTATCATTTTGAGCTTATAGCTAACCTTGGGGATTTAGCTGATGCATATAGTTCAAGTGGACACATTAAGTGAGTATAAATTACCTGTTTTCCAGAAAACACATCTGATCTGATGCTATATTGACATGAGTCAGATTCAAGTGTTTTCAAAATGCTTGGATAGAACCACCATCAGAAGGAATTATGTTTCATTGTATAGGATCCCGGCTAAGATGTAAAGATAGTTGTACAAAAATAACTAATTATTTCCGATTAAGATACACTAATATTTTTCAGCATGATAAGTCAAATCCTAATTACATGGAGCATCCCACATGAAACCTATTTGGAGTTGGTTTAGACAATAACTTCTTCAATAACAATAAATAACTTCTCCTTCACCTAATAATAATAATATATTATTCAGAGTACTGTTACATAAATTTAGCTTTTAAAGTTAAGGTTTCTTTACGATGATCCTAGGTTAATTTATTAATTTATACTTGCATAAAAGTCATTGAACAACTGAGGGCACTAATGGGTGTCTATAAGTATTTCTTGAATGCAATGAAGCTGGTGTCCTGCTTTAGAAATAGTACATGCAAATGTCACCAAAGTTGTTAGGAGCACTGAGACTTGCTTAATTTAGAGCAGTGATAGAAAAGATCAAATCATCCAGTATGACCCAAGCCAGACAAATTCATTGATAGATAAATCACAGCAGAGTTAGCTTGCACTGGATGGTGTTCTGCAGGTAGAAAGCACTGCCAACAGTTAGAAGGAGATTCCTTTTTGATTTATATGGTAGCGAGAATAATTTCAAGTTTGCAGAGCATAAAATGAAACAGAAGAAAACTCTTCAAATTTTCCTTGTTGCTGTTAAATAAATTATTTAATTTCATGGTAAATTGCAATGAAATTTGAATAGCAGTCCAAGTTTCCGATTTATCAAGGAATTAAAGGTACAGTTAGTGCTCTACATGTAATTGAAAAATTCTAGATTTCTGTGACATGGATAGGTCATGTGATTAGTCCTGTTTTCTTAAAGATTGACAAAATCACCATTTTTCAGAGGTTTCTCTTTCTGAGTTCTCACTGGAATTGTGATGGTGGAAGGAAGGTCTCAACCAATTTGTAAGGTGGATGAGGCTTAAAAAAAAAAGTGATTGTGAGTAGCCAAATAAGAGAAAAAAGTTTTTTTGAGGATTTTTTTTGAGGTTACTAGCTGTGCTTTTTTATAAACATCATCTTTTTATTTGCAAACAAGTTTTAATATGAGTATCCTTGAAGAAATGTAAATAGTTGTCATTTACTCTTCATGCTGTGTCCACAAAGCCCTGAGACTGTCTTGGTTTAGGAATGGTACCCCCACATTTCAGTGCTCCCCTCTCTCACCCCCCGCCCCTGAGACTCCAAACCACACTGCCTGTTTCCCCTTTCCTTCTCTTTCCCCACTTCCTGTGGGTGGCTGGAGGCAAAAAAGGCAAAGATCACAGGCTTGAGATAGGAACAATTCTGGTAACACCAATGAGATAAGGAAATGAAAAATACCAGCATTGATATTCATAACTAAAATGTTCAAAAACAGAGGGCGATTGACATGGAAAATGTCACTGAGCCCAGCCTGACTCAGCTTGCAGCCAGCAGCATCCCAGCCTGACTGCTCCATCTCCCACGCTTGCTCCAGGCTCTGCCCCCTCATGGCTTTTTCAAGAGATTAGAATTTGTCCATGGCCAAACCAAGACACTGTGGCAGCAGTGGTGATGGGTGATGGCACAGGTTATGAGGCACCCTGAAATACAGAATACAAGTTGCACTATGAAGTGCAACATAAACAATATGTCAAAGTGTTTCTAGAGGGGCCTGGGAAAAATATAGTCTAAGTCTTGTGAACTGCACAGGTTGGTTTTAAGTAGCAGCACTGCTTATGACCATTTTGAAGTATAAAAAAGTGAATAAATTTAAAGGATTTTATATCTAAATTTTGAGTGCCCTGATTTTTATGCCAGTCATAATTAACATCTTATAATCTCTGAAACAATTCATGATTTAGGAACGAATATAAATTGATGCAAGGTTGATGATTGAATTAGAAAAGTGGAACTTGCTAACTGTGAAGCACACATCAAAATTCACCTCCATTGACCATGAAACCCCTAAAGGAAAAAGATGTGTTCATAGATGTACCACATGCCATTTGGGAAAAAAGTCAACAAGAAAGCATGAGGGAAATATCTGGAGGTTTTTCTGAGAGCTGCTCAGAATTCATTTTTGCATCACCACTTCAGTGGTGGTGTTGTATCAAACAGTTGAGAGGGAATATGAGAAATCTATGATGTTTCATGGGTATCTCAAAGGAAAAGAGTTCAGCCTACAATTGCAGACTTTAGAAGCAGGAGAAAAGATACAGCACTAAGTCATCTAGGCTAACAATAAAATATATAAACATAACATATAAACTTTCTAGTGACACCACTCATACTTTGGTAATTCACAGTCTGGTAGTGTTCACTTGATAATTACTGAGTTTTCACATTTTAAAACCTCATAAAATTTCTCCTAACTAATTTGATTTTATATCTAAGTGAAAAGTCCTGCTTATGTTTTATGCCATTTTCAGAAAAATACCCCAACAAAAACAACACCACAAGCCAGCAACAAAATAGTCTTTCCTAGCTAAGCATGAAATGTTAATGTTATCATTGAATAAGGGGAGATTAAACAAGCTTATCAGAAGAGATTGAAGGACTTTATATAGAACAGTGAGTGGATTTGTGTTACCACATTGGAGCTCAACCTCTTAAAGTTGCTGAATGTTATGTGAGATACAAGACCAAAAAAAACAGTGATACTGTAGCTGTCCTGGTAATACACAAGACCTTGAAGGTAGTAATCATGCAGACACACAGGAACTTTGTCTCCTAGAAATATTGATTTTCCCTTAGGATCCATAAATGTTTGATCATATGACTAGAATTAATTTTCCTGTCAAACCTGAATAACATCAGCTTATGGCTGTCTTCTAGCTGCTTTCCATGCTGCTGCAGCATCTCTCAGCTGCCAATCTCTTTCCAAACCAGAGAGGGGGAAAGGGTTTGGCAGGAAAAAACTCTCCAAAGCTGGAGGCTCTTTGCATACTGTATATAACCCAGGACAAACAGATCAGGCTTTGAATTAGAGCACAGACATGAGAAAACTACCCACAGGAAATTACTATCCTTCCATGTAGTAGTAGTAGTAGTAGTAGTAGTAGTAGTAGTAGTAGTAGTACCAAGGGAAACTAATTAAGAATTTGGGTTTGTTGTCATAGAAACAGTATGCATAATTGTTTTTAAAAGATGAAAAACACTAACTTATATGAGAAGTGGAAGAACTTAGTGGTGTCAGGGCTACTTATTACCTTAATTCCTGCTTTCCAGGTTCTAATTTGTGATTATTTTATTTTCAAGGTGAATTTGGGAAGTGACCTTTACTCTTCCTGAGAAAGTACAGGTGAGAAGTGTAGGCATAGAGTGGGGAAGTACAGAGAAAAATTCTGTGTGAGAGCCACACAGTCTCCGGACTGTGGAATGGAAAAATGGTTGACATGTTATTGTAGGCACTGAGGCTACTTAATCACCTATTTAGCATAGTTCCATGTTCATACTTCTTACTGGTCTACCTGTTAGATTTAGAAATCCATCTGTCTGATTTTCAAAGGTCTGAATAATACAAGCTGCAAAGACCAAAATGAAATGGAAAAATGTTCAGTGAAAGGTGCAATTTAAGGACTTCATCTAATTTGAAGTCTCCCCAGGATGCCATGACGCTGGATGGAATCCTTTAGTCTTCCAGAAAATAAATTAGTTGTGATAGTCCTGATGCTATTGGCACTACATGGGTGTTCAGTTCAAAGTAAGAAGAATAAGTGCAACGACATTGTGAATACTTGAGGAATTTTCCCTTAAAAACATATTAGTATAAAAATATAAACAATAAGTTTTTAATGTAACTGAGGTTCAAAAATGGAGACACAGTCTATCAAAGTACTTATGTCTAAAAGGGAAGTCAAAGATTTATCAAGACAAAGCTTCCCATGAAAGACTTAATTCTGGGTCAAATTCTGGGATAAAAGATGCAGTGAGAGGGGCCTTTTGGGGAAAAAATAAAAATCACAGCATTTCACCTAGCAGGTCCTTTGACATGCTTCAAAGCACAGCTGTTTGCCTCTGCACAGTGTAGGAGAACAGTATGGTTAAAGGCATCTTCATCATCATCATCATCGTCATCATCATCATCATCATCATTATAATCTCTTCCATCTCTCTGGTCCAGAAAGATAATGATGGACTGTGCAATGAGACTTGTGCTGAAATCAACCATTACCTCAAACTGCTGCTCTGAAAAAAATTATGGTGGCAGGTGATCCTGATAGATGGGGTTTGAAAATTGGGAAAAAAGACATTAGGCAAACTATGTCAAAAAGGATTTTAAAAAAAGTTTGTTAAAATGCTATCTCAGATAATGAAGTTTTGAGGGATTTTTTTTTTTAATGTTTAAGGACAGGCTAGTGTTTAGAATAAAATTACCATAAAGCATTTATATACAGCAAGCTGAAAATCTGAATGTTGTTAGCAATTGCTGTTATATTTTGAGGGCTGTCTTGACATCAGCCAATAGCCTCCAGACCCCAGGATGCATCATTAGAGAAAGACATGTATGTCTTATCATGGTCTCTGAAAGACTTGAGTCTCAGGTGTTTTTTGTTTCTAATGATTTTTATACCCTAAAGAACTGACTTCTGAAAACATTTTATTACAATGTGATAGGTAGATACAGAGAGTTGCAGATTTTAAAAAGTTGGACAGGTGTTATCAATACTCTATAGAGCAAGAGTTTGCACAACTAGGCTGCTGTTATATAGTTGGAAAGCATCTAATGCACATGTGGGGCAATCCTCCAAACCCTTATTTTTCCTCTGTGCTAGAAAACACACCTCTTTTCTCATTGACTGCAGAAAGCCAAGCTGATCTGCTGGAATGTGGCTCATGATATTGCTAATGTACCATGCTTAACTTCCTTTCTTAATTTAACATAAGTTGCTACTTTGTTGCTTTGCTATCTATCCCTTAAAAGAAAATGTTCCATAGGGCAGCATTAGGGATAAATAAAGTATACTTTTGTTCTGTTGCTGCTCCTGTTGCTGATAGTTGTGCTGTTAACAGAAATATTCACATGGAACAATATATGAACTGCTATAGACCATCACCAAGAAGTGCCCTTGCCTACTGCATTTGCTTTCTTTATAATTTTTAACATTTGGCATTGTCAGGGTTTTGTTTGATTGGTTTGTTTAGGATTTTTTAACTGGGAATCCTGTAGTCATCTAGTTTTTAAACAATTTCCATAGGTGAATTTTCAAACACTTAAATGTGTTTGGCAGTCATTAATTATTTATGTGGTGCAACCTTGTTAATGTGAATACTTAAAATTAGTCTTTGTTAGTTGTGGGAACTCTGCACATCACTTTGGACGTGAGGAGTCTCCCAAGAACACGTCGAGAGCCGAAACCCCGTCGGGGGGCTTGGAGATCTTGGCATGATGCCCGGAACACTTGGTGGCTGGACTTTGATCCTGCAAATGAATTGCCGGTTTGGTATGAGGGCTGGAAGGTGTCACAGGTTTAAAGGGTGTTTTTATAAGGTGTACACAGGGTGAAAATATAAGTTTTAAAAATTTTGGTATAAGGGTAATGGGGACAAGATGGAGGGAACGGCGTGTCTCATCCTTCTTCTTTCTTCTTCTTGGCCTCCATCTTCTGCTGTGATGTTGGCACTTGGGGATTGGTTTAGAGTAGAGGTGCACTGTCTAACATGGGTGATAGGTATTGGAAAGTAAAGGTAAATATGATATAGGTGATTTGTAGTATAAAAGACGATGCAACCTTGGGAGCGGGCGGAGAGCGTCGTGGCTGCCTTGCTGGTCAGACCTCTGTCTGGCAGGGAGAAAATTTTGTAGATAAGATTTAATAAACAACCTGAAGACCGAACACCAGAGAGTCCAGTCTCATTCTTCAGAGCCTGGGGTCGCTCCCTGGACCACCCAACTCACCTCGGGGGCAGAGAACAAGCAGCCGACCCCGAGAGTTAGTGGTGTATTTTCTGACACATCATTATTTTTCCTTCAACTTCTAGTTGTAATTTAGAACACTGCTAGTGTAAGCACTTCGTATAATCCCTTGGAGTTTTTAGCCAGTGCCACCATGCCTGTTATGTGCAAAATTTATACATTTTAGCAAAACTTACCAGCAAAATAGTAGCACCCACATGGTGTTAAACCCACATGGCCTTCACTTTCTCATGTATTTTCAAACCTTTTCAGATTATTTCTCTGACTGGGTTAGGGAAATATGTAATTATTCAACAATAACATTGTAAAGTTTCACATTTGACTTTCCAATGTTCTGAGATGTTATTTGTCTCTGTCATTTTATGTAACCAGTATTAAAGATCTTTCTGCATCTTTGTTAAGATCTTTAAAAGATATAACTTCATTTTTTCTTGTTTTTTGTTTGCTTGGTTGGTTGGTTTATTTTTTGTATTTGGCAGAACATTATCAAATGTCTTCTGTATTATTAATTTACTTCTTGTTATTGGGCTGATTTTTACAGCAAAAAAGAAAAACTGGCAGCGAAATAATTTTTAAGTATAGTAAGTCAAATTAATCTAGAAAGAATCAAAAACTCACAGACATCTCTAGTATCTGTCTGCATATAGACAGAGGAACTGAGATTTTTGAACAACCAGCTTTAACCAGCTGCAACTTGTAGCTGATATTACTGTTTTTGTGAAAATGTTATCCTACAGGTTTTCCAGTGGCCAACTAGACTAGGTTGAGTCAAGCAGGGGAGAAAAACATGTAAGTTGTAGAGAGCCAGGGCTGATTCACTGCTTTTAATCATTCCAGCTGAGCCTCCTACTCATTCCATATCACATTTCCTAACCGGACATAAACTTTCCACTCCTAAATGAGCCATATTGATTGTAATTTGTTTATGAGAAAAGGAGCTTGGTATCTTTCCCAAATATGTCTTTTGATTTTGTCATAAGTATATTTGGTTTTAACTGTGACAGCCATTAGTAGTCTTCAGTGTCCTGGAAACATTGAGGTGTTTATCCCCTTTCCTGATATTTTTTTGAAATAATTTCCTTGTCTTTTGCTACCTAGGTATACAGTCTGAATAATTTTTATGTAATCATAACAACACAGAAGGGTTTGAGTTGGAAGGGACCTCAAAGATCGTCTCTTTTGAATCCCCGCATCATGAGCAGGAATGCAGCCCACTGGACCAGGTTGCTCAGAGCCCCATCCAGCCTGGCCTTGAGCACTTCCAGGGATGGAGCTTCTCTGGGCAATCTGTGCCAGTGCCTTCCTACCCACACAGCAAAGAATTTCTTTCCAAAACCTGATATAAATCTGTCTTCTTTTAATTTAAAATATTCCCCTTATCCCATCACTGTCTGTCTGCATAAGAAGGTTGCTGTCCTTCTTTTGTAAGTTCTGTTTAAGTCATGAACTGAGCTGCATCTCACCTTGGCTATAGGATTAGCCTTTTTCTCTCCTCTAAAATTGTCAGCTTAGCTCTCACAATCTTTTGAAAAACATTCTAGAGATTCCAGGAAATAGAACACAAACACTGAATGGCAGAGTTAAAGAACAGCCCTGTGGATGCATGTTCTGGTGAAATGTCAGTCCGGGAAAAAATACCTCACCCCAGAAGCTTATCTCTCTGCAGTTTTCAAAACAAAAGCTTTTGTGAGAGGTAATAGCCTCTAATGAGGGTGGCAAGATCGAGGTGAAAAAATGACCAGTTCTTTAGGCACATTTTTGTATACCCATCAGCTCACCTGTATGCTTTTTGACATGCATCTTGTCTCAGAAATCTTCCAAAGGAAATTCCATTAGGGTAGATGGATAAACTCTGGTCAGAGGGTCATGTGTGACAGTACACTTAATTGTGATGTCACTTAATCCTATTCTGGATCACTACAGTCAGAAAAACAGTTGCAGAGCTCAGTGCAGACAGTTCTGCCAGGGTGGCAATAGTGCCAGTCTCTTCTGTTCTGAAGGTTGCTACATCAAATTATATTACACACTACGCCCACCCATTAACAGCTCCTCTGGTACGTGGTCCTGGTGAAGCTTCTGTAGCTGCTCCAGAAGGAGCAGGGCCATGAGTGTTTTCATGTTTGGCTGTTACTTTAGCCACCTGTCAAAACTTTTTGAAAGAGCCCTTGCAAAAAATTGGATAAATGGATTTCTAAGCTCAGGAAGTTGCAGTACTGTAACTGTAGTCTTGGTCGCTCCGGTACTGCATTTAAAAGAGTTGCCTTAGGTGATGGAGAATTTCAAAATATCATTGGAGTTCAGCTGCCTGGAAAGTTGGAGGAAATATAAACAATATCACTGTTTATTCTAGAGTTGCGTGTGGAAAAAAATGTGGGTGTATTATATAGAGCAAGAGGTGTTCTAATTAAAAATGCTCAGGGGATCTACTGCTGCCCAAATTTGCATAATTTATTGTTGTTTCTGAACAAATAGACAATACTTCAGACTTGAATTTTGCTACCTCAGTGGGGTTTTTTTTTTAAAGTAATAATGAACACAGATACAGTGTTGGCAGAACAGCTGGACATATTGTTAGATAATTCTTGCAAGAGTATTCAACAGCATGCTAAAATATCTCATTAAATGGGAGAAAAACTCATTTTTATAAACACCTTATGTCATGATACTGTGTAGATGTAGTGTTAATTCACAGTTCTGTGAATTGCTCTGTCTGGAAAGCCAGTCCAGCATGGTCAGGGACTCAGGCCTTTGCTATTCAAACCATACTGACAGAAGGTTCAGTGACCAGACACTGCTGATCCTCCCACTGAGCAATCCAGTGGGATTACAACCTGCCTTGTCCTGCTTGTGCACAGCAGTGTGTGGAGAGGGAGTTTTTATCTGCACCTCAGCATACTTCAGCATTCAGAGCGCTATGATTTAAATTTAATTAATTTAATTAACATTCCCCTTTAATGCTGAAGACAAGTGTATGCAGATAAAAATAATTTCTCTTGTCAAGACAGGAATGCCATAGCCAAGTTACTGTCCCTCAGGAAGGAAATGTGGAGTGTTGGTTTGTTTCTTTTTTGTTTCTTTTAACAATAAGAGATCAAAAAATGTTTTTTATTGTTTTAAGTTTTACCATAATTCTATTTTTACGATCCTCTCATGCTGTCTTCACTGTCCGTTTCCAAATCATTCACCCAGTTATTCAAAAAGTGATCTTTGAAATGTAAAAAATTCAACAATACCCTGAAGTTCAATATTCATGGGCATTTCTTCATATCCTTTCCCTATGACATGCAAAGCTAATGTAATTCTCCTACAGTGTTCAAGAAATTGCCAAATAAGCAAGTCATGAAACAGATCAGTAAGACCTCTTATTAGACCTAAATCCTTCCCAGGGAATGAGGTTCTGCATGGGGTGACAGGATGGCTTGATTGTAGCAGTAACAGAATTCCCAAACCACAGGACTAAAATAGTAATTTATTCTTCAGAATAGGAAAAAGATACATTTTCTTTTATTTTCTTTGAAAAAGAAATAGCGAAGCCTATATTCTTTCAGAAAACATTATACGATTTAATTTCCAATTTAATAAGTGGTTTTGTATTTATATTTTAATTGTCTAATTTTTGGTTATTTTATTTTAGTTTGACAGTACACCTGTGAAAGTAAAAATATTTTCATTTTCGATTTTTTTTTTCCAGAAAATCGTGCATTAATTAATGCAATACAGGAACAAATAGGTTACAAGAGACAAAGGTTGATTTTTTAAATTTGAATTCTGTGATTGGTTTATAATGCATACTACAAAAAAAGAGAAAGATTTTCAAGGTATAAAGGGTGTGGGGTCTTGTATAAAAGTGTCACAAAATGCTTCACAAAATAGGTAATTATTAAATTGGAGTCTAGGCTTCCCTTTCTGCCTTTTTTTGTCTGTTATGAAGCAGTTTATGTTGCTAATATAGCAGAAGCTTTATTATGCTTAGTAATACATTCTTTTGCTATGCAGATTTGTATTTTAGGATTTCTTGGTGTATTTTTTAAATGAAGTTAAGCTGTAGAACAGCCCTCCCTGAAGCTGCTAGGTGCATTCTCAAAATATCTGCTTCATCGTGAAATAATATTGGTGTTTGTGCAGCATGAGCTCTCATAATGGAAGTACTGAATAAGTGAGAGTTTTGTACAGAGGGGCATCACACTGAGAAGTTTGATCCTGGGAAGGATCAGGGAGCCACAGTGGTGATAAATGCTTTGAGTGTAATGCAGCTGATGCCAGAAGCAGTATGCAGGACATTCTGCTTTTGAGCGCTGCAAGTGTGCTCTCCAGTGCCCTTGCAAGAGTGGGTAACTATTAAAGCACAGTGGTTAGAAGTTAACAGGCACACGTTTACTTTATCTTCCTTTTGTCAATGAAGAACAGAAAGAAATGCAGGATTTTGAGGGGAGCTTGCAGGGATGCAGTCTCTGTAAGGAGAAATTTCAAGAACATGAGCGTGATGAGGCTTGCAGAGCAGAGGGATAGACATTGACAACAGGAGTGGAAGTTCAGCTGTGACCTCCCTGAGTCTGTCCCTTGCTACATTAAGGCAGTATTTCAGTATCCCCATAAAATTTGTTGCTTTCTCTGCCCTCTTATGACTCCAGTCTACTGCTCCAGCTTCTGCCACTTTCTAAAGCTGCTAATGAAATCCATGCACTCCATTCCTGAAAAAATGAAAACCATAGATAAAAACTTTTAGCATTTGCATCATCTGCATTCCTCCTTTCATTTCTCAGATGTAAGGGCATGGGTCTGCAATTGTATCTGTATGAGCTGATGGTGGGGAAGAAAGAGAGAAATGCTAGCACATGAGTAAAGGCGTTGTGAAAATTGGGTAAATCTCTTTTGGTCATGGTTGGTTGTAAGATGCTGTTCACTAGGAATTTGAGAAGCAGAACCAGATGGGATTCCTTTCAAGCCCAAAGAATGACAGTGGCAGAAAAGGTCCCCTGTGGAAGCTGTGCTGATGCTTGGTGAAGATTTGCCCTCAGAATAATAAAGAGATTTTATTAGATAAGAAAAAATAATTTGCAAGTGATTGCAAGTTCCTTGGTGTTTGTATTGTGTCAGTAAGCCAAATTATATTAAGATAAATAGCAGTTAAAATTACCTAATGAAGTCATGGGGTGACAAAAATATCTATGTTTTCAAATGTCACTGTATTTTTTTTTCTGTGTCCTTCTTCAATCTGCTTTAAATACAACATTTAATTTTAGAATTTGTTCTCTAAATATCTTGGGTGAGCCTTTCTATAATAGAACTCTTAACACGTTTGGTTGTTAGGTGGTCTTGCCCTCTTGAAACATTTAACATCAGTGAGGTATTCATTCTTACTAGCACTTTCTTGAAATAAATCTCTTGAAGCAGCTATTTGTACTTGTAGCTATTGGCTTTGTCATGTGCAACACTAAATTCAGCTTTGTGTGTAATCCAATTTAACAGCATCTATAATAGCCTAACACAGTGGCAGATCAGAATAGATACCTTTCCATTACTTTCTTCAGTTCCTGGCCAGAATAAAATTCTGGGTAGAATTCAAACCACAGGTCATTCAAAGCCCTTCATCTTACATACAGTTTTGGTTAAATTGAAAATATCTATAAAGAAAGGGCAACACGAAGTGCTTGCAATTACTTGCTATTAAAAATGCTAAGAAAATTATTTCAGTTCAATTTTCCGTGTGCTAGAGATGCTGTGGTCTAAATGGTCTAAGAAAATAAGCTCTGTACAGAAAAAAAACCCAGTGGATTTTATTTGTTCACTAGGGTGTTTTTTTCTTTGAAGGAATAGAGTTTTCTGATGAGATGAAAGGATTCTACATATGAAGATTTTTTTATCTCACTTTTCTAAAGCAGTATGCACTTGAGTGAAGATAGCCTCTTTTCTGTATCATTCCTTAGTTTTTCATTAGTCTCCTAATGTTCTTCTCATTTGCTAATCTATTTTGATCTATAGCTAACACACACAGTTCATTTAGAGATAATTATTTAGAAAATTCAGAATTCACACATTTAAACATCAATAATTAAACAATTATTGTCTTTAGCATAAGCCAAAATGACAATATTCTGGGGGCAGGTTTTAGACGGGTAATGCAGATTGTCAGTCTGCATTGATTGTCAGTCAGTGTAACAACACCTCATGTTGAATGTCTTCTCTAAAAATAAGTATGAAAACCTAGATACTTACAGGTCTGATTTTAACAAGCAAGTGAACAAAGAGCTGGTCAGATGAAGCAAAGTACAAAGCATTTATTTGTTTGATTTACAGTAATTCTGATTAAAAGTCTCTGCCTAAAGGGCAATTTCAACGTGTTACTGAGGAGATGGCTTAGGAATATCACTATTTTAATTCTAATTTAGCAATGAAATACTGTTTAATAGGTGTAGCCATAACTTGTTCAGAAGCATTTGCAAAGCAAAAGGTAGTGACTTAGTTTTGAGATACATTTGACCCATTCAGTGCTTGTCATTTAGTGAAGAACAATGTCCCTGGTGAATATTCAGTTTCACTGCTCAGTGCCCATTTCTCAGCTAGGCAGTCAGATTGTCTCATACAGCGTTAGTCATGGGAATTCAGTGAGGGTATATAACACTATTGCAGCACGGACAATAATCCTTCTTAATTTCAGTGTTCAGAGAGAAAATACCACTACATCAGAGCTGTTAGTAAATAGGGATAACAATAGATTCACATCTAATTATGCATTGAAAACTGAAGGCATCTAACAAAATATTTAGCATCAGAACCATACTATAATCTCCAAAAAAAAGGGTAGAAGATAATGTTAAAATCCCCAAATCCAATATCATCTTCTGTTCATAAATAAAAGATATCAAAATAATAATTTCAATAAATCCTGAATTCTAACACAATCAGGAAATGATAGCAAATGGTTTCTATTCTGAAAAATTGTATGCAAAGCTGCTTATTTACTGACTCAGAAATTGCAGTGTTTCCTTCTTCAGGGATTCCAGCTTGCTTCCTCCAGATCAGGAGGGGCTTCTTGTAGATATCTGTGGTAGCAGTGTGGAGAAGCAAAGTAAGAAAACTTCCTGGAGATTAGAGTATTCTTACAAGAATACAAATAATATCACAATGTTGTATTAACTCTTCAAAATATCGCTGGTAGTCTTCATTAGAAAATTATAACAGAAGCCTGTGTTTATCCTCCATAAACCCAGCATAATCCCCAATGTATTGTGCATGTTGCAAACCATGAAAATACCACTGAATATTTCCTGATGTCTAATTCCAATATATGTCCACAGAAAGAAGAGTACGACAACCTCAGACCTGTAAGTTAGGAACTGTGCAAAACAGAGAAGCAGAGAGAGGCTTAGATGAGTCAAGAAAATCAGATGGTATGGATAAGGATTCATTATGGATGGATGAATATGCTAAATAATTTCAGCTGTGGAAAGATTTCAGTGCCATCAGAGACCAAAGTTAATAGTTTTTCCTCTAAATAAAAAATGTGGAAGTACATTTACTTCTAGCTCCAGCAGATGAAATTACTGCAGATAGGTTGATACTGAACTGCTTGAAGTAATGTTTTTGTTTCTAACACAGTATGTTGTTTAGCTTTAAAGACTATTCTCCCCTGCAGAAAAAAACCTCCTGCATTATTAGTCTTCATGCTTTAAAAATGAAAACATCAGGTTTTGTTTATAGCAGAGCATTAGCAATTTTTTAATGTTATTTGTAGTAGAATTTCTTCAGTGTATGCTGTTACCATAAAAATATATAGACCTGTGTTTCAAGAAAATGTGGGACATGGTACCCCACAGAAACTCCATGACTTCATAAAAAACTAGAGGGGAAAAATTAATTCCCCTTCTTAATGGAATGGTGAGAGACCTTCTAAAAGTTGTATAAAATGTGCCATTCTCATCCTGCATCTAAATAATTGCAAAATGTAAACCATTTGTTACATCATGAGTGGACTTTTTTCCCTACATATTTATAGAAGTAGGGTTTTTTGAGAAGAATAGTGTCAAATACAGAATATGAACCAGTCAAATAATTTCTCCTCACACATAACTGAAATATTGCAAACAATTTTCCATGAAGCTTAAAAAAACCCCAAACCCACCTGACCAAAAAAAAAACCCACCAAAAAAACCCACCAAACAACCAAACAACCAAACAAAAAAACCCCCAAAACAAAAAACAAAAACAAAAACAAAAAAAAACCAAAAACCAACCAAACAAAAAAAACCAACAAACCCAACACACAAAAGAAAAAAAAGCCCAAGCAAACTTATTTAGGATCCCAGTTAGTATTAGTATAGTCAGCATTTAGACGTAAGAGATTACACAGCTGTCTAAAGTAAATTTTATTGCTGACTGCCATTTGCTGCCAATCACCAGTATAAATAACATGGCTGGTTTTGGTGGAAGGAAGGTCTGTATCTTGGGTTGATGTGCACTACAACTTTTCATTTTGGAATTCTACTATAATTCAGTGAAGTCTACTTACGTCACTTCCTCATATACTCTTTTTCTTACCTTTGTGCAATGGGCTGTCCAATACTTTTTGTTTATCTAGTAATGGTGATGAAATGCTGGGCTTTGAGTTCTGTTTTCAGTGGGGAAAGTAGAGAGTAGAGGCTTCTTTGCAGCCAAATTCACATAAAATAAACCACAATAATTCAAGCATTAAGTCCTATAACTTTATAAAAGGCATATAGAACAAAGTGAGCTTGCAGAGGGAATAGAAAGTATAACTGCAAAGAACTCTTGAGATCATCATCAGAGAGCTTTATGTGCTTTTTACTTACTGCTTTGTAAGTAGTACATAGTAATAAGTAGTACCTATATCTTTCACTGAAAAGAGTGTGGAGACCACATTATAAAGATTTTCAGAACAGACAGGAAAATGTTATTTCTAGCTGGAGTGAAACAGAAATGTTCACAGTTGCAGAAGTAAACTAATTTTGAATTATTGGCTCAGTACTCATCTTTCATTTATTCCTCTTGTGAATTCAGATTCAATTTATAAGAGAAAACAGAGAAGAAGACATCTTTAAAATCTAATTGTAGAAATTATAATCTTGTCATATTATTACAAGGCAATCTATGTATAATGTTCAAGTATAAGCAGCTTATTGTAAAAGTTATGTTCACAACACATAAAGGAAAAACACAAAACAGCTAAATGCACTTGTCCTTAAAAACAGAGGCATGGATTTCTCTGGGATGCTGTTACTATTATTCCAGGCTCCATTGTCTTCCAGACATTAGTTTGCTTTTCTGACTCGCTGTACCACACTCTTCCCTAACCTCCAGGGAATGCATGCAATGTTCAAGATGCATTGGAGCTGCCTTGCTGAGGTTGGCAGAGAGCCGGCAAAATGCCACAAGGTGCCCTGAGGAAAAGCACTTGAACACAGACTTTGGTCATAGCTCTATCCCACCACTCTGATGTAGACAGTGTCCAATGCATGAGAATTGCAGTGGGATATTTTTGCTGTGCTTGTGTGGGACATATGCGCCTACATAATATGGTGGCTCTAATGTCTGCCTGGGGTACCATTAAAATCTGAAACAGTGACTTGTGCTTAGTGGTAAGCATAGTCTTGGCAAAACACCAAGCGTCTTGCCAGGATGGCTGATAAAATCTTTCAGTGACTGCCTTTTGTTCACTGGTGTTAACTTGTAAATCTTTCATTGCATAAAGAGATCTCTTTTTCCTTTATGTAGACTTCATCCACAGAATGTGTGGGCAGTGCAATGTTCCCTAACTTCCCAAGTTAATATTTGGGTTCTACTTTGAGCCAGTATTGGTGATGTGTCACTAATTAAAGTGAAAAATTAAACTTCTCAAATAGTGTAGGGAAAATCATGATGTCTGGTTCAGGCTTATTTCTCTTATATAACCTGCTCATGTCTAATGAAAGTTCTTACTCCTTTCAGGAATATGCTTCCCACATGTTATCTGGGAACAAAGGCAGCAGTGAGCTACTTTGTACTGATTTTATTTTAAACAATACAACTAATGAGGTCCTACATTTGTGTGGGGGCAAAAGACAGAAGTTGTTACAGTGACTCTTGCTTGTGTGTCAGCTTCTCCTTTTCACTAAGGAATTAAAAAGTGATTAATGTAATCTTGAGGACTTTTTTGTTCAGAAAACAAAGTAACCTTTTTTATAACAGATTTTGTGCCAAAAAACTATCTTCTATCAATCCTTTTAATCATCCATATATTCTAAAAACTCATGAGCAGTTTTTGTGAGTACAGATATTGTTCCATAGGACTCAGCATCTGAAAGACCCTAACTAAATACCTGGCTTTACCCTGAGATCTGAATGCTCTTGTGTATGGATATTTGCAATAAGTTTTTACATATCTTTTGTTTTTCAAAGTAGCTGGTGTGTTTCAAGAGCCAGAAGGGTGACACTGTTTAATTCAGCCATGGAAATCTATCTCCAAGGGAAAGAAAGTTAAACATATTAATTATTAACTGCTTTCAGCTAGATTCTTCTTTAAAAATTTAAAGGAAATATAGGCTGTCTAGACCTGACAAAATAAGAAATGGCCTTCAAACAAAATGTTAGCTGAACTAGAAACAGACTAGAAATAGAAAGAAAATTTTCCTTATAGGGAGGAAATTCAGAGGAGAGTGTTGCTTTCTTCACACCTCTCTGGAACAAGTTGTATTTCTGTATAGCTGCAGATAATCTGTATGGACAAAGTCTACATAGATGTCTGTCAAAGGCATCTGTTAAACAAATTAAGTAAACCATCCTTTTAGAATAAAATGGTATTATAAATTACCTTCAGAAAGGCTCTTGGATTTCTTTATTTTAAAAATTGAGGTAATAAAAATCAAGTGGTTTTCCCTTCTAATTCTTTGTTTTCTGAACAGTTCCTTGTCTGTGATATTATATATATACTGTTGGCCATCTAAGCCCCAGTGATTAAGAGAGAAAGACAAGAGGAATACTCTGAAATTTCAGTTCCACTTTAGTGTTCCTAAATTATTTTGTTCCCTTCAATTTGGGCACCTGTCATGGTTCAACACCAGCCAGTCCCTTGCTCAGTCTTCCCCAGTGGGACGTGGAAGACAATCAGAAGTGTGAAAGTGGGAAAACTCATGTCTTGAGATAAAAGGCAATTTAAAAGGCAAAGATGAAGCTGTGCATGCAAGCAAAGCAAAATAAGGAATTCATTCACCACTTTCCATGGAGAGACAAGTGTTCATCCATCCTTAGGAAAGCAGGGCTCCATCATGCATAGCAATGCCTTGGGAGGACAAACGCCACCTCTGTAAACATCTCTTCCTTCTTCCCCCACCCTTATACACTGAACATGATGCCATATGGTCTGGAATATCCCTGTGGTCAGCTGTCCCAGCTGTGTCCCCTCCAGACTTCTTGTGCACAGCCAGCCCACTCCCAAGTGTGGAGGTGAAGAGCATAAAAGGCCTTGGCTCTGTGCAAGTGCTGTTCAGCTGTAACTAAAGCATCCTTCTGTTATCAATACTGTTTCCAGCACAAATCCAAACCAGATCCATATATTAGCTACTCTGGAGAGAATGAATTGTATCCCAGCTACAATCAGCACAGCGCTGGAAAAAAGACAAGGGAAAAAAAAGAACCACCAAAAAACCAAAAAAAACCCAGTCAAATGAAAAGTCCAAACAAAACAAAACAAAAGAAACTAAGACCAAAATATTACAGTAGACACCAAACAGAGTTCTGTTGCATTAAAATACAAATATATTTCTTGTTAATAAGCAGAAATGAAAATAGAAAAAGGATAGGCCTACTAGCATTTGTTTATGCTTCATTTTTATGTAATGTGTCAGAAGTAGGCTAGGCTTTTAGAGAATAAGAAAAAATTCTTGTTATATGTTTCAGGTGACCAGAACAAAAGAAATGATGGAGTGATGAGGATTACACGCAACTTGCTGCTTTTCTTTTTCAAAGAATTCTTTTGATCCACTTGCTTTGACAACTCTTGTTGAGAGCAAGACTATAAATGCACAGAAGAGAGAGAAAGTGACTTGCTAATTACACTTTTAGAGTGGAAATATGATACTATGGATTTAAGATAATGTAGATCCTAAGTGGTAGATTCCCAGTAATATGATTTTCTCAAATACAATTTCTCTTGTACACATTTTTATTTCCTGAAACCTTTGACATGTCAGTCTATTATAATCTGCTTAGTTTTCCTCTTACCTGTACTGTATTTATGTTCATGGCTTTCCTGCATATTGCTTGGTAAACAAGAGTATTTTTCTAGAAAAATAATGCCTATGAATAGAAGAATACAATGAAGCTTTTCTCACTTTTGCATATGAAAATGCTAATTAATACTTTATAAGTCATATCCAGTGTATGCTGGTCTCTCCAGTGGGTTAGAAAATTCTGCCTCTCACTGCTCTTCAATTCTCTTGCTCCTGTGTTTGGCAGCAGAGGATTTTAATGGGTGTAATGCAATTTAGCAAGTTTGCAGATACGGTGTCTAGCTGTGCCTTCAAGCATCAATGTGATCAGTTTCTATGGTCTTCTTATGTAGGTGCTAACTGCCATAGAATCTGTACACCATTTTATTCTATCTTAAAACCCAGCCTAGACAATAAGGACTATGCTGTCTTCAAAAGCGTCACTGCACTTTCAGACATCTTCCATTAATTTTATTTGCATGCCTATTTGCAACATTTGCTACAGAGAAAATTCAGTCTTTTATGTGAGTGTACAGAATGTTGAAAATAATACTCTTGGACAGTGAAATGTTTAAAACTGACAAGTGTTTCCGCAGTCCTTGTACTTGCCCATAACACTGATTAGCATGAATCAGTGAAACATGATTGGCACACATGATGTTTCAAAAATCAAACTTCCTAATGGCATTTTGTTAGTTTTTTTTAATGGATATAAAGCATATATATATATATATTTTATATATATATATAAAATGTACAATTTACCTCAAAATACATACAGAGGCAGTAAATTCTCTCTGAATCTTTCTAGTTTTTGCTCTTGTAAAACTTGTATGGCATATGCACAATAAGTTCCTTCCATTATGGAGGGTTATATTTATATGAATAAAACTAGTTTTGTGCTAGTGCAACTCCAGTGTTTCTGTAATAAATGCCAATCTAATAGAAACAGTGAATTAGGAGTTCCTGGATGATGTTACTTATATGGTTTAGATTTAAGTAGTCCTATGAGTAATGGAGAATTTTACTTAGTGAATCTTACAAGTCCCTTCCAAATTGAGATGTTCTGTGGTTCTGTAATTCTGTGAAAACACCAATGTGCCATACAGAATTATGCAGAACACTTTTCTTCGTTCACCCATGTTTGTTATACACCAAAAGTAACTGCTGTGTCTCTCTTTCTCTTCACCCCGTCCATGCTGAGCTAGGAGGAAGGAGCTGAAAAGAAGCTGTAGAATAGTGCAGCAGTTTGGGGTTGTCCCATGGCATCCCTTTCACTCAGTGGTGTATAACATATTGATTGTCATGTAGCTCATGCAATCTGCTCACATACACAAGGAAATACCATCAACATCAGTCTGGACACCATGAAGGTTTTGCAAAAAAAAAAAAATCTTGCTAAAGTAGTTTCCTTGTTACCTTAACACAGGTCAGGTAATAAATAGCCTGCAGACTTAAGGTTTCAAGTCCTTTAATACAGGCTTACAAGGCATCTTCAAGTGTCTTACTCATCTGAGCATTAATGCAACTTCAGGACATTTGGAAGGCCAATGATAGAGATACTCAGGAAGGCAAAATACTCCATAAACTAAATGAGTCTCTCATAGCTTAGGAAGAGACTCAGTGAGCCAAAAGTTGCAGTCTGTTTTGGTGAAGTATGTTCCTGTAGTCAAGGCAAAGAGTGTTTTGTATTGTACAATTCCAGCAGCTCTCTTCATGAAGTGGGAGCGAAATACAAATGTTCCTGCAAACTGAATGTCTCATGGTAATATGTCATGGAGGAGGAAGCAGTCTCCTAAGTAGTGATGTATAAAGCAATTCTGTTTTATGCATCATCCTCTTAAAATCCACCCAGGTAGCACCAGGACACTTCTGCATCCTTCACATGTATGAGAAGTATTTACATTTTCTGCACTTTAAAAAATTTCTTCATGATGCAATCTGAATTGCACTCTCTGATCTGAAGAGGCTTTAAAAGCCACCATTTTGCTATTAAGATTGAATGTGAATATTTACACTTTGCAGGCTCCTTTCAGACTCTTCCATACAAATTGTAATTTACATTCTGTTAATAATGAGAGATTTTACAGTATGTTTATTTTTAACAAATCAGAGCTATGATAAGTTTCTAGGTGTTTGACCAAGGAGGTAAGGCCTTACACATAGAAATGGTGTTATGTTGTTGGACATGATATCTGTAAATCCCAATAACTCCCAAAAGAAATGGGGTATAGGGTACAAACATTAGAAACTTAATTATTATCCTGTTTACTCATCAAAGTAATTTGCTGAAGAGGGCCTGTCCATACTGAAAATTTGCTTTCCGCCCAAACTGCAACTATAGAGGGATATGTACTTGCAGATGTTCTGAGCTGTGTTTCTCCTCCTAAGTATTTTCCAATGCCTATTGAAATTGAAGGGAGTAATCATCCAGCTTCAATAAGCTTTCGTGTTGGGCTTTGATTATCATCTTTTTGTTGTTGTTCTGAAATCATGTAATCAGCAGTGGGATGAAGGGTAAGCTGCTGTAAACTCTTCTTATTTGTATTTTAGGAAAGAAAGAAGTTTCTTCTGAAGAATTCCCTTTTCGCTAGAATCTCATAATTAGTATTTCTTAAGTGTTTTATTCCAGGTTTAGTTGAAAATAATCTTTTAAAATGTTTGTGATGCTGGAAGTTAACGTACATATGCTGTGTATTATTTAATGTAAAGATCTATCTGTATATAAGTATAAGTAGCAAATAATAATTTGCTTTTCTTTGCCAATTCTTCCCATTTTTTACAAATTTAAGGCTTTTCTAAGTTATCCATTGAAACTCATTAAACATCATAGTAAGGGTTTTTAAGTGCCTCCACATAACTGATCTCTGACCCTTTGGGATTGCCTAAGTATTTTCAGGAATCTGTTCCGAGGGGTGCTGATGATATAGAAAGGCTAAATGAGTTTGGTTGCAGACTGGATAATGTTCACAGAACAGAAGCCAGCTTCAGGGTTGCTAAGAACTTAGGCACCATCCCAAATTTAGGAAGCTGTAAGTGTAAGGATTCTAGGACACTATCACCCCTCACCACTGTAAGTGTATTTGCCCTATTACACTCTTCCATGGGCACATGTGGGATATTTTGGTCTGACTGTCTTTCTGTTCTTATGCTCCTCAAATCTGTGTGCACATTGACATAGTGCCCATGCCGTCTGTAACGTCCATCTGTGATTTCATAGAAAATTCCCACTTTTCAGTTGTCATCCTTTAAATTCGATGTGTTCTCCATCACAGTAATTTCAGGGTGTTGTAGAGCTTGTAGAGTATGTGTTCACACTGGTATTACTCAAAGATGCCTGCTCAAGATACAGAGCCGGAAAAGAGTGCATAGTCAAGCTGATTATTCAGCACAAACATATTATTTTGATAATTTAAATAAACTTCTCTCAATGAACATAGTGCAACATTAATTAATTGGACAATTTTTCTTAGATATATGGAAACTGATTGTAGTTATGGGGAAAAAAGTTATTTCAGAAAAAAACGGGGGAAAAATTTAAAAAAAACACTCCTCCTTAAAGTCTTTAAACGTGTTTGATTGTTTGTTTGTTTGTTTGTTTGTTTGTTTGCTTGTTTGTTTGTTTATACTGTCTGCAAGTGCTTCTCAGATTCTCTTTTTCCTGCCTGGTGTTTTTAACCTGCTTGAGTTTATAATCTTTCCTATTAGCCTTCCTCAAACATGAGTTCAGCTTTTTAAAGATACTTTCTTATTTCTTATATCCTCTTTCTTCCCTTAGTGCCATGCAGACTTTTCTCAGCTTTATGCTAATGAAGATTTTTGCTTTTTTTCTCCTTATCAATGAAACCGAATCAAAGTATACTTTTGCTGCCCTTTGAAAGCTTTTCACTACCAACATTTTGAATAATGTCTTGTGTGCTACTGAGAATGGCTTTTTGTTTCTTAGTTTTCCAGTATCATTCTGCTTCAGCCTTAGATTTTGTTTTCATAAGGACTGAATCTAATTGGAGGTAGACCCACTCATCTTCTGTTATCACATTTCTTAACCTCCTAAACACATTGATCTCTAAAAAAAAGTCACAATCACTTTTCTTGTCTTGGTAAGAGAGATGTAAAAATAAAAAAAGTTACTTTGCTTAATTTAAACAGAAAGAATTAGTGTTACAACCATAATTTTTCTCACTCCTAATAATATAAATTCTAAATCTCAAAAAAATTAGATTTCAGGAGACAATTCATTTAATCTATCTAGATACAATCAATCCACTAAGCTAAATAGGTAGTATTTGATGAAATTTAAGTAAACTCAGAATTCTCCTTTTAGCACATTTCTAGTTTCCTTATTCATGAAACATTAAATACATGTTACTTCTGGTTCTGTGATTTTTGCTGAACAGCAGGCTTACACTGGAATCTGACTTTGCTCCATGTGCTCCCATCCTTGTGCACAGCAATGCAGCAAAGCTAGCTCATCCATGGACACTGATTTATCCACCTGTGTGCTGCTCCTGGTGATCACTTCTCGTTAATATAAGACTCATACTCTTCCTCACATCCATGAATTTCTCAGCTGTTAAGTCCTTACTTGTAGAATACAATCCAGAGCCTAAAATGGAGGCTTGAATCAAGCCTACAGGATTAGAATGGGTGAAGCATCTTGTGAGCAGGCACAGTGTGCTCACACAGGTCCTTGAGAGTACATGGTCTGGAAGCTGTGCCAGGCAGACTGTACAGGCACAGGGAGTGGTGTGGGAATGACATTTGCTGATTAGAGGCACAGTTTATACACCAGAACCAGTCTGTAACTCCCAGGAATCTGCAGAGCCCAAAGATAATTCCATAACTGGTTGGTTCTTAGGTAGCTCTTTCAGTATGAATACCTTTTGTTTCTTTGAAAACATTAAATGCATATGTATATACAAAACATATAAGGCAAACCATCACTTTTTTCAAGGCACCCTCAGTGACTATTTGAGAATTACGAACTGAAGATCTACAATTATAAAAAGTTAGCTAGGGTCCTCATGTGAATAAAGTAATCGATATTATTTTTCATCACATTTTTACTAAACTAGTGCCTAATTTTAATGATAAGCTTACAGGTTTCCACTTAGATTTATTTATCCTGATTCCTCTCCTCAAAAAAGTCAAAGTGCATATAATCCTCCTGGTTTTTGTTACCTGATTGCTATTTAATAAACCACAGCAGTCTCTGATATTGAAACCCATGAAAGCTCTTAGTGTGGCTGCAATGATCATTTTTTAATCAAGGTCTTCCAGGAGAAGGTTTGTGGACCTCGTGAATAAGGCATAAGTAGAAGTCCTGCTGTGTGGTTACTTGTACCTTTCACAGCAATCTCTTGTGTCTCTATCGTCACCATTCCTGTCTTGAGTAAATCTTTGCACACTGTTTACTTTCCAAGCATAAGGATTATAGAAAAGAATTTATCTAGTGGACTATCAGTGGCATGCAGTTACTATGTGAAGCAGTCATTCATATCCTGTGTACAAGTCCACATTTTAAAGAAGAGGGATGTGAGATCATTAGGGCATTAAAAAAATTTAAATTTGAAATTGCTGAACTTTGTTAATTTCCGGTATTAGAAGGTTGTATAAATATAAATTTACAGTCAATAAAGTGCCATTGTCAAAAATTTGACCATTCTTGTTTTTCTAAACACACTCTTTAAAAACCTAGAGTTGCTGAAATCCAAACCAAATTAAGCCAAAGCCAAAAATTTTCCTATGCAAAACACTTCAAGAATTGAAATGGACTTTGTGTAAAGTCTTAGAGTTGCAAAACATGGGTTTAGTTTGCAAAATAGGAACCCCCAGGCCTTCATTTGTGTGAATGTACCTGACTCCATCTCATCTTAGAGTTTATGGTCCTGCAATGGCAAGAGGCAGGAGGCAAACTACTCCAGGGTCAGGGACCAGTTACTATTTCTGTGAGCCAAGAACTGCATGTTTACCTTCAACTCTTCCTCTACAGATTCTGAAGGTGTGAGAACACTTGATTCTCCTCTGTAAAAACTGTCAGCTTCATCAATAGGAAGAGATTTTTTCTTCAACACTGGACCTTATCACTTAGAGTTTCTTTCAAACTTGAGAGGAAAACTCATGTTCATGGGCATTGGTCCTCAGGAGAGACACAAAACGCATTAAGATGGGAGCCAGCACAGAAATCATGAGTAATCCAGGAGCTTTTTGGAGTGTTCTGATGACAACTTGATCACAGATTTAAGCAAATCTGAATGAATGAGCAAGTTGTTTCTGACAAAGACAAAAAAAAATTCAAAAGAGGTAAAAGTAGGGTCAAGTGGTCCAGGAGAAATTCAGAGACACACTCTGAGCATGCAGGGATAGAGTTAGGAAAGATGAAGTCCATTTGGAGTTGAATCCAGTGAAAAAATTGAAAGGTAACAAGAGAGACTTTTATGGATATATCTGCAAAAAGGAAGAAGAGAAAAAGTATGGACCTACTGGTGAGTTGGGAAGAGAATGTGATGACAGAGGAGCTGAGAAAAATTTGCGGTTTTCTTTGCTTTAGTTTTTAGGGTTAAGTCTTGCTATAAGAAATCCATGGCCACACAGACCAGTGCTGAGAGTCCAGCAAAGTCCAGAAGAACTACCTCAGCAGATGGGAATCAAACATTTAAACATACTGGACACACACAGGTTCATGGACACTGATACGTGCAAGGGCAGAGAGAGTTGTGTGATAGCAGTGAGAATCTCCTGTATGGAGCCCTGGGTAACCTGCTGACCCTGCTCTGTGCCTGTGTACTCAGTGCACTCAATTACAGCTTAGTTACACAGTAAGTGAGCATTTTGGAGAATGAATGTTTATCAAAAACTCATGACAGAAATTATTCCATGAGGGAGCTTAATGGTCATTTAATTCCTATGAGCAGTGATAGTATTCACTAGACCAGGTTACTCAGACCCCCATCCAACCTGGCCTTGAACATTTTCAGGGATGGGACATTCGTAATTTCTCTGTGCAACCTGCTTTAGAGCCTTGCCGCCCTCTTAGTAAAGAATTTGCTACTAATATCTTATCTAAATCTACCTTCATTTAGTTTAAAACCATTTGCACTTGTCCTATCACAACATGTCCTTGTAAAAAGGCAAAAAAAAATTGAAGTTTTTCTTTATTATTATTGACTGGGAAAATTATCAAAAAACTTGACCAGTTGATCAGACATGTTGGTTTTTCTTTAAGAATTTAAGCTATCCCATTTAAGTTTTTATGTTTATCAAGTCTACCTATATATATTGGTTTCATATAATTCCCCATATATTGAAATGTATGCTCATTGATTCTTCAAAAGCCATTGTATGTTTTAGCAATATTCTATGTTGTTTCTTGAAAGTCATCATTAATGCTAAAAAATAAAAGTTAATATATGCAGTGCTACTGTCACGTGTAAAGGGAGATTTGCTCAAACCCTCAGCCTGTGATCACCTGTCAGTGCCCCAGGAAAGCCTCAGCCCTTGTGCCTGACCAGTCTGCCAGCATCCTGCTGTGGGGACCCTTCACTGGGCAGTTCAGGGGGCCAGGGGTGGCTCAGGCTCGCTCCCCCTCCTGCATCTCCACATCTGTACCCAGTGCTGGCTGCCAAACCCCTTACTCAGCGAGGGGTGGCTGTGCCCTGGCAGATAACTCAGGGCAGCACCTGAGATAAACTCGGGATGGGGACCTGGGCCAGTGACCTTCCCCACAGCTGCTGACTCGAGAGCAGGACATCTCCCTTTCTCTCTCCTGGTTTTAAGCTGCTGGGAGGGTTTTCAGCTGGAGAGGACACTGAGTGCCCTCGTCTCAAGAGTTTTGACAGAGCCTGGCCATGGTGTCTCCACCCTGCATTTAGACTCCATTGATTGTGTTGTGTCTGGGAGGTTGGGTATGCTCCCACCTGGGAGTAGCCACTCTATTTTCCCCCATAATTTCCAAACCCCCAGTCATTTTCCCACAGTGTTGTTTAAAGAAAGTCTTCTTCCTTCTTTAATTGGAGTTGATTAGTGATATCTAAGCAACTATTTCAAGTAGAGCCAGATGTAATTTCACTAAGTTGGTCTTTCTAGCTGAGATGAACAGGGAAAAGCAGCACCAAAGCAGACAATTGGGCTCTGAAATTTGTACTAATAGCACTTAATACTATTTTACATTTCATTGTGACTGGCTCTTATCATGTGGCATTGTTCAAGGTTGCTTCATAAAAACTATTAGACAGGGACGATATTTCAAAGTGGTCTTTGAAAAATTGTAACTTTCAAGGTAATTTTTTCTTATAATTGAAACAGTGCAAAGCGTAGAGGATAACTATAGGCAAGAGATATAGCTGTAACTTCTTAGTATTTTGATATTGGTACAAAACACTGATTTTCCAGTTCTTAATGTATAATTGTTTGATATTCGTTAATCAACAACAGAGGAAACACATCACATAAGCTAGCTCGATTATTTCAACTAATGCATTTAAATTTCATAGAATTTTATGTAGCATCACACTTGCATGGCATGGCATCTGTTCTTGCTTTTAACTCTCATAAGTATTTGTACATGATGGCTCTTGAGTCATTGCTGTCTGCATAAAAACCTTATACATCAATTGTGCTGGTTCATGGGCATATGGTAGGTAATATATTTAATGGGCCACAAATTAATTTCCATGGAAAACTACTGGCTATCAGAGGCACAGATTGTTTAATCAGTTATGATAAACCTACCATTAAGAATATGAAGAAAGGAAGTTGAATTACAATGTTCTAAAACTGCGAAACATACAGCAACATGTAACCCTTTTACCACTGTAAATGTACTTACTACTTGACTGTAGCTGGCTAATAACAAATTCAAATATGGTTGTATTCAAATATGGCTATTGTGATGCCTCTCTATATGTTTATTACAGGCTTTTTAGAAAGGATGAAATTTTCTTTATAGGCACAGGTGTCTGCTTCAGTCATGGTGGGACAGCACAGGACATCAGACTTGAGACATCTTGTACATATATAAAGTAGCTGCATTCCCAAGATTTCTAGTTAAAATATAATGTCATTTTCTGCTAAATCAATCACTCAAGTACCTTCTGTTACATATCATGAGATCTTACTTATTTGCACATTATTGTAACAAAATATCAGAAGACATTGTTCATGCTGGTAGTTCTTGATTAAGGCATTTAATTTTACTGCACATTTTCTGCTTTTCATGGAGAATTGAAAGAAACTGAAGGCAGACTCAAATTTTTACTGTATTAGGTTAGAATGTTTTGGTTGGTATAAATGACATTTCATTATGTAAAACATAATGCTACACTGTAGAGAATAATATTCTGTAATGTGAATGAAAAGGAATTTGAGTGAAAGGTTTATGTGTTTATAATGATGTTTTGTTATGAAATCCTTCCCATTATCTTTGACTACCTAAGGTTCTGGTGGTATTTCTAAATTGCATGTTGTGCACAGAAATATTTATACAAGTGATTAAAACTAGACTTGGCTTATGCAGAAAATTAGACCTCAAGTTGCTGTTATACAATTAAGAAAAAAGAGCAAAGGTTCTGACCCTCAGGACTATTATGTTGCACATACAGGCCATTGTTCCAGGCAAGAAAATGGAGTCATAGAGTAATTATTTCCCACCTATCAGGAAATAAGGGAGGAGACAACAGGCCAGAGAAGACCACAACTGACCAGCTGGGGATACATGGAGGGTAAACATCCTTCACACTTGCTGGCTTTCCTTCAGGAACATCTGCTGCAAAACTTGTGCCATCCCTATATCAGCTTAATTTCTGTTATTTTTCTGTCACAGAATCACAGAATGTTCTGAGTTGGAAGGACCCCACAGGGTTCATCAGGTCTAACTCTTACGACAAAGGCCTGCAGAGGGATTAACTTTGGTGGTTTTAGCATCACGCTTTAACCAACTGAGCTAATCTCAGGGTGTAAGAATTCACAAGGTGCAGATAATGGCTGGGTTGCAGTCATGGGCTTCTAGAAGAAACTTGTTCTGCTGCATTTTATGGAGGCATTGAATTTCACTTTAATCTTGTTGGGTAGCCCTCAGCTAGACACTTCTCCACTGGAGATCCCCCATGACCAGGGCCCCAAAGGTGCTGATGTGGGTCTAGAAATAAGGAATTCACACAGTGCCAGGCTGCCTGGTGGTATGTCACCCAGCCATTGTGTCTCTGAGGTCAGGAACTTTTTCCCTTAGCAGATAGACCATGGAAAGGCTCTATTACAAATGTGTCTGCTATTTTTGCCTGCCATCTTAAGCGGTACACTCTGCTGAGAAAAAAAGGTCATAGAGGCTGTAGTTGTTAAGACCACTTGAATTCTTCACAGTGTATGGAAAGTTATTGAAGTGACTGTATCTCTCTTCCCTCAAAATCTCTTTCCAAAGTAGGTAATGCATTTATCTGACAGCAAAATGCTAGGTAAGTTGCTGATATTTGTTTTGGAATAATTTCACGAACTATGTTCCTATTGTTTCCATGCTGTACTTGGGAATTGCCTACTGTGTAAATCTATTATATAAATAATGTGCTATGACTCTCAAGTCAAATGCGAAAAGAAAACGTGTAACAGAAATGCAATTTTAGTAATACTTAGTCTAGTGAAAGCAGGTTCCTTTTCCAAGGTAAGAGAGAGAGGAAAACATAGGTTTTGTGTGCCCAAAGCAGTCCAGATGGAACCACAGTAGGAGGCATACTAGTGTAAATACAAGTTTTGTTTATTTCAGGCAATGTATGCTTCACATTTCTGTTATGTTTCTTTGCTTTCCTAATTATGATATGCTAATATTAAATTACTAAGTCTTCAGGGATTTTTTTCAATTTTCAGCATTCTTTGTCATAAAGTGCTTACACATTTTCCGTGTATTAAAAATAGGTTTACTTTATGGCAAGACTGGCTTCAAAACACTACATAATACTTTTGTTTCCTTTATGCTTCAGTATAGTCAAAATATTATATATTATGCCAAATAAAACACCTCAGGTAGCAAACCATCTTATCTTGCTACATTCTTCAAAGTAATTTATGTGAGCTGTGCTGTAACAACTTTCTGGAGCTCAAAATATAAATCTAGGTTGTCATGGATACACGCATAAGAAGACTTTCTTTATAAATATGTTACGAGTCTCACAATTTATTTTTAGTAGAATTTTCAAACAAGAAAAAAAAGATGTAGTATATAACCAGGGCCGTTATTGGTTATTCTAATTGCACTTGAATACATTTCTGTTTCTTCCTCTTCATTGTCTCAAAATGTCTTTTAACAAGGAGGTTTATGTGGATGTCAAAATGGCTGATAAGGGCCCTGGGCTTTTTCTCACCTGTGTTACCCCCACTTTGTACTTACTATGCCTGAAGTGGAATTCATATATTGCTTACCAGCAGTTAGAAAGTTGGAGTTTTTAATCTAGCACAGGGTTAAGCAGTGCTTTCAGGACTGAACTACATACAGCTGCCATTTTTCTCTAACATTAGTTAAAATAAATACAGTAATTATGACATATGACTGGATAACCTAAATAATTCATGGAACTTTCAAGTCAGGAGATACCTTCTGGTATCACATCTGCCATTTTGCTTCCTCTTCTCTGCTGCATCAGTAGTGCAAGAGGCAATGCCCTCATACACAGTTTTCTGTTACTGGTAATTGTAAAACACAAAGTTATAAGGCTCTGATAAAAAAAAATGAGAAGAGAAAACAATAATTTAAAAAGGAAAAATAGATTGCTGGGAGCAATTCATAGTCATAAAAATGTACCAAACAAATTATTATTTTAACACATTTTGTCTGTAGATTTTGATAAAACAGAAAATAGAGAAGATACTAGTTCAGCGGTCTGAAATTTTGTATGTATTAATATAAAGTTAAAAAAAAACCAAAAAAACCAAAAAAGCCAAAAAAAGCCCAAGCCATTAAAGAGGATAAGTAGAGGATTTCCATGGAATAAACACAAAATATTATGAATTATCTAAAATGTCACAATTTTTCCAAGAGTACATAAATGTTCATGTCTCTGGCTTGTTGTATGAACTTTGGTAGAAAAACAGATTGTATTTAGCATTTGTGCAGTTCTTTTCACAGAAATACTGTTAACTAAAAATTTCCTAAAAATTCCACATATGAAAATATAATCCCAAGTGCTGACTTCTTGGAAGATTTTATCAAACATCAAATAATTTTAAAAATTGGTTATCAAATATGATGTTAAAAATACATGCTCATTATTATTTTCGAGGAGGTTTTTCTCCTAAGAACTTCTAACTTGCCTATGCCTGTCCTGTTTCAACAGTTTTCAGATTCTTCTCTTCTAAACTAGCTTAACTACTGTATTGAAATGATATGTAAATCATAGCCATAGATTAATCAGAAAGTCCTTGTTATAAATCTGAAAAATAATTCATGACTTATGTCCTCAATATAACAGATACTTTATACAGAACATAATAGAGGCATCAAGTTTAGTGCCAACAGCACAGGAAGAATCTGTTTGTTTGCCTTCTGGGACTAATCCATAAATCACAGAGCTGAAATTTCTGATCTAGCGTATTAAGAAAGTGCTAAAAACATGAAAGAGCAGGCGAAATCCCACAATCCTGGAGAGAATCTGTTATTGGTTAAGGCTAGCAGGATAACCATTGTTTGATAAAACATTAGGAAATTGCTGTCTCTCAAATTTATTTTTCAGATTCTAGTACTGAAGAGCCTAAAATACAATATGCATGTGTTATCTTGGCATGTGATTTGAAAATCTTATTAATAAGGATGTGTAAGTATCAGTAGAATTAGTGAAGTTGTACAAATTATGGGACTCAAATATCAGAGCCCTTTAAAAATAACAATCTATGCTATACCTGTTGGATGTTACAGAACAGTCTACAGTGGGGACATTGACCTGACAAACTCTTGCTAGGGAAGCAAAAAAAGCTCCTCCAGAAAAGCCTTCCAGCAGCTTTAAATCGCCAGTGGAATCTGTCCATTAAGAATTGGTATGAGTGGCTAGAATTTTATAGTGGTGATAGGGGAGCCATGAGCACAATGCAGCATTAGAAAATGCTCAATTGAAGACTATTGCAAAGACCAGTTGCATAAGTGAATGACACTTAAAAAAAAAGAATCCTCTTCCATTTTCTTTTGCTCTGTTTTCCTGTTCCCATGGACTCTGCTGGTCTGTCCCAATAGTTACGTGTATTTTCTTTGGAGAAGTGAAGCATGGGCAACTTGACTCATTAAATAAACTCGTAGTTAAGTCTGTCATTAGTAGTACTACAGTTGTGCTGTACCAAAAAAAAACCAACAAAACAAAAAACTATAGATCCTTCTTCAGTGTATTTTTATGCTCCAGTTTGACTCTGGTGTCTGGTTTAAGAGTTTAGACCTGCATAAATAAGAGATTGTTGTTTTGCTATTCACTTAGTATGAGGCTTCACAACCAACCTAAGAATTGACATAGAAATTAACACATTTTGGGCAGATTTTTTTGGTTTATGAGTGATGGCTTTTCAAATGGACTGATTTAATTTGGCTATAACCATGAAACAAATGTGATTCAATGTAAAGGTAACAATGAATATCTAGTTTCTAGTGGTTTAAATTTCTGTGGTTTCTTTTGAGGAAGGAACTACGCTATACTTTACATCTAAGCAGCAAAAGGGTCCAAATTCTATAACAACAAAAGAGATTTAAAAAGAAAATCAGCCTCAGGAAGTTGTTAGGCAAATGCAAGCTGAGACTACAGCTTATTTGATAGAATTGATGTGTTTTTTACTGTTGCTGTCATCTGGCACTTTTTGTGTCACCCATCTGTTGCCTCTGACTGGGAAACTAGATTACTGTCTCCAGAGATATTGACTACTCTTCCTGCAGCTTTGATCAGTGACCAGTCCAAAAGGCCCCAGGCTTTGGTTTCTTCCCAACATGACACTGTATGCAAATATATAATAATTGCAATGGACTACATGGAAAACACCATCCAGAGTTTGTTGCTCTCCAGATGTGCCTATAATTGTTCCAGGGAAAATAGGGTGTAAAATTGCAGGTGTTTGTTAGTCCAGAATATAAAAAGAATATACATAGACTTGGTATGTGACTTAGAAATAAATCAAAATAAAATCCACAAAGTGCTGAAAATAGACCCAATTAAAGTTATTAGTTTGAAAGCGTATTTTAAAGTAGACCACTGGAGTAATTTGTGTCTATTTCAGAAGGTAAGTTTGGTTTTGAATAATATTGTTGTTGAAGTATTTTTGTCCAGATTTTGCCATTCCTTGTTTGTTTAATTTCTTCAAGAGCTCAGCCTTACACAATTTCTTGTGTTATGCTGTGAAAAAAAATCCAACTCTATACATTGTCCTCTCATTGCCTAGTAGAAGACATTGCTGTGCAAAATGTGTGTGGAAAAATTACTTAAAATTCTAGTCAAGCTTCATTTTTTCATTGAGGCTGAAGTTTCTGTGAAGGATTTCCTAGTGAAAGTTCAAGTATACAGTTAGTTAATTCATAGTACCTGTGTAATAAACACAATTTTCACTCTTTAGCAAGTAATTTTGCTGTTATTTGCTGGGACTATACCTGTTTCTGTTACATTGATTTGGCAGTTTTCCTCACAGCTGCTTCTGTTGTGCTGCCTGCTGAGTCTCTCCTGGGCTTTCAGCCACTGGTGTGTTTCCTCACAAGTGTGAGGGTGCCCCTCTGTGGTCTTTTCAGTGCTGGTGACTGAACTATTCACAGAGAGAGACCCTTCACCACAAGGGCTTGGGGGCCAGATTGGTTCCTCAAAGCAGGATGAACAGTGGTACACAGCCAACTGAGTAGCTGGGGAAAGCACTGAAGGCAATGTAGGATTAGCTGTCCACACTGATGCATTCGAAAATCATAAAAATATAGTGAAGGGAATTACTCAGGAAAGCAGACAGGTCAGTAATGAAACACTAAATGTGCTCAAAGCATCTGAAACAAGTGGCTGCAGGAGGCTTCATCATCAGATGTGGTGTCTGCACTAGGGTTCTTCACCTTTGGGAGGAGGGCAGAAGTTGAGGGGGTGAGGTATGCAGAAATGTAGTACCTGTGGAAAATATCATTTGGTGATTTTGGGGGTTTTTATAACTCCATAGAAGAAGGCATTAGAGATTTTTTGTAATTCATTGCTACTTTCAAAGGGTAAACTGTTTTCTGGTTCAGCAATACTGTGAGATGAAGTGAGGAAGTTGCCCTTGTCTCATACTGCATCTGTCTAAGTCAAGTGAGGTACAGAAGTGCAAGAGAGTTGTTCTATAGGGTCTTCATTGCAAGGCATAACAGTCAAGGTGAATTGCTCTCATTAAATTTTGTATTTTTTCTGCATTTTCTCTAGCAAAATAATCAAGACTAAAAAACACTACACCAAAATAACTTAGTAAATTTGATATCTGAATGGGAAATTATAAAGAAAATAATATTATAGGTCAAAATTGAGAAAGTATTTACACAAATTTAAACAGTTCAGATAAGAACATGATGGCTAAGATGGAAAGAAATGTTTAACATAAACATAAATCTAAATGTATGAGCATCCTTATTTCTGTCATATGCTGCAGAGGTTAAAGAACTGACAGCTTGCCTACACTTGAAATTCTATTTAAACTAAGATAGACTCCAATTTAAAATGTGGCATTTGTACCTAAGTAACAATCAACCATGGACATTTCTAGTCCCAAAATATAACCGTTACATGCCTATGTGCCTTAACCTCCTTCAAAGATAAATTCTAAAAGGCTTCAGCCTGCAGTTAAAGAGGAATTTCTGATGTAATACACCATTCAAAGATACAGCTTCAATATTTAAGGGTAGGTAGATTTACAATACTTGGAGAGTAACTGAAGGTAAAGTAGTGCAAATTATCAGTAGCTGCAGAAACCACAAACCACAAATAGTGGTGAAGGCTCTTTGTGAACCTATCTGTACAAAGACATTTTCAGTCCATAGTGTGACTTTGAGACTCCTCCGCTTCTGTATTTTGGAACTGGGAACAATCAAACGGGGTCTCTAGAAAAACAGTTCTGACAGGGGCACAGTGGGTGTGCTGCACTGCCCAGTTCACCTGCTCTCTCACCAGTCTGCTTCCCCTGTTCTCAACAGTCCTGTGTGCTGTGGTACCGCTGAGATCTCTTGTGGCAGCCCAGCTAGGTGCTTTTCTAGGCAAAAGCCAGATGCAGATCAGTTTAAGGAAATCTCAAGGTAGTAGGCATATAAAATAATCATATTCAATATTCATCACATCCTTATAAAACTTGGGGTAAAAGGAAGAATAACCTTTACTTCATCTTTTCAGTCAGTTGCCAGAAGACATGATTTATAGCTACATACAATAATTTTTATATATATGCTTGAAACTATGGAATTATCTTCATCTATAGCAAGTTATTTAATTAATATTTAATAAGTAGACAGACATTACATTAGTATGTGTGTCTGTGTCTGGGGAAGAGGGAATTATGAGCATGTGGCAAAAGACCTGTGAAATATCTTGGCAGAGATAACAGCAGAAAAAAACCCTCAGGCATGCAATGAATAGAAAAGATGTGAGAGCAGTGGATTAATTTTATAATTTAATTATCAGTTGAGTTAAACATCAATAAAATTTGTGTCTCCTAAGAAGTTATGGCAAGCATCAAATTAAGTATAGTTTATCCAAACCTTAAAAAAATAAACTTATCTTTCTATCCTCTGATTTTTGCAAGAAATCATATGAAATGGACACAAATTGGAATATGAGTATGTAGAAAAATACCCTTTTGCTGTTATTATCGTAGCTTTCTGTTCATTGATATACTTTTCAACTATTTAGCCAATAGCCCTTCAAAGTGACCGGATACTAAGGTGAATTGTGATTCTTTATGAATTGAAGGATTTGTTAGCACTGACTTTGAAACAGGAGCTTCTGAATTATTTCTTTTTCTATTGCCATCCTGCCATTTCCTCCACAAACCTAGGGGATGGACAAAATATCTTATGAAGAACTAGCACCTCCACCTCAGCATGTTTGTGTAGTAGACCCATGGTGGCCACTGCAAGCAAAGGTAGCTCTATTTCTAAATACAAGGGTAGCTCTATTTTTTTCTGGTATTTGCTATCCTACTGGGAAGTGCAAGCCCTTTGGTCCAAGAGCAAGGCAGCCTTGACAAAGTGGCTCTCTAACTACACTGTGAAGATGTCTTTCTTCTCAGTGTTGTATTGAGGCCTTTGACATGGTCCCCACATCATCCTTCTCTCTAAATTTGAGAGATATGGATTTGATAGGTGAACTATTCAGTGGATGAGGAGTTGGATGGATGATCACATCTGGAGGGTAGTGGTGAATTTTTTGACCAACATCTGTACAAGAATTGTTCTCTAGGGGTCTGTAGTAGTACCAGTCTTCATCAATGACAACAGGATCAAGAGCACCCTCAGCGAGTTTGCAAATGACACTGAGCTGAGTGGTGCAGTTGGCTCACTTGAAGGGCAGGGTGTCATCCAGAGGGACCTGGACAAGTTTGAGAAGTAGGGCATTGGGAATCTCACAAGGTTTAACAAGTCCAAGTACAAGACCTTACACCTGGGTCAGAGCAAGTCCCAGTATCAGAGCAGGCTGGGTGATGAGCAAATCAAGAGCAGCCCTGCAAAAAAAGGACTTGGGAATGCTGGTGGATGAGAGGCTGTCCTGGGCAGTCACAGCCCAGAAAAACAGTTGTGTCCTGGGCTGCATCCAAAGCAGCGTGGCCAGCAGGGCCTGGGAGGGGATTCTGCCCCTCTGCTCTTTTCTCTTGAGATCCATCTGGAGTCTTGCATCCAGCTCTGGGGGTCACCAGGACAGAGGAGGGCCACAAAGATGATCAGTAAGCTGGAGCACCTCTCCTGTGAGCACCTCAAGGCTGAGAGGCTTGTTGTTATTCAGCCTGAAGAAGAGAAGGCTCTGGAGAGACCCTCAACAGTCTTCCATACCTGAAGGTGCCTATAGGAAAGATGGGGACAGACATTTATCACAACCTCCTGTGATGGGGAAAGGGGCAGCAGTTTTTAAACTGAAGGAGATTGATCTATACAAGATATAAGGAAGAAGTTTTTTAGAGTGAGAAGGGGTAAAATACTGACAGAGGCTGCCAGAGAGATGGTTGATTCCTAAGCTCAGGAAACACTCAAAGTCAGGTTGGACAGGACTCTGACCAGGTTTACTTCAAGATGTCCCTCTTATTGCAGGGATGTTGCACTAGATTACTTTTAAAGATCCCTTCCAAACAAAACTATTCTATGATTTTATTATTTTATGATCCTGGTCTATGATGTACATGGGAAAACAGGTGTGATATAATGAGAAAACTCTTCTGCCTGATGTTTCTCCACAGATAGGTAGTGGGCACATAGAAGAGGTTTTCTACCATGGTGACCAATATGTCTCTCTCATTTATTGGTCCTGCCATTTACACAGCATCTCTTGTTTCATAAAGGAATTGTTACTTGGACAGGATAGGAGAGTAGTGTTGGGGTTTGCTTATAATACCTTTTTGTTTAATTTTGCTCTCAGGTTGAAAATGTTGGACATTGCTGATGTGCTCAGAGTAGTCTGGATGCTGATGTGTTTCTCAGAAGCTTTTTGTTCTGTAGCATTTCCAGAGGTATTAAATTTTACTGTATCAGAACTTTCTAAGAGTAGAATTATTGTCATGTTGGATTGCAGGAATCCAAAAAGAGCTGGTCAAAAAATGTTTTCCATGAACAATAGCTTTAAGAGGAGTAGAAATCTGTCTGTGTTGCAGGAAGCAATGGCATTTGTCTTCTGTTTGCTTTTCTCTCCTGTGGTACCAAAGGTGCTCCTTCGCAGCAGACAAGGAACCAGAGGTGAATACTGATGGTTCAGGGAGCATGCTTCAAGGAAAAAATGTTTTAATATGAAAGTGGCAGCTCTGTCTCTTAAATCTAGCAAAGCAAGTCTTAAATTCTAGTGGGATTGCTACATCTTTGCTCCTAATAGGCCCCAGATTGTAGGAGTTGATCTGATCAGAGCACTTGCTTTTTCCACCAGAAATATGAGACTCAAACTCTGACTTTTTCACTGAAATAATAAAAAAGTCCCCCAAACTACACAACCTCCCCCCCCAAATAATATTCCTCCTGTCCTCCATTTCACTACTATTTTTAATCATTATCGTCAGAATCTCGGGGGAAAAATGAAGCTTTTCAGAATTTTCTTCTGTACTTTCCAAATCTTCACCATCTATGCTTACCAAAATGGGGGTAGGGAAGTGAGGGCGTGCTGGAAATAGAAAGAAATCTCCTTGCTTCAGTTTCCTCATATTTACACTTAATAGCCTCAAAATCATTCCAATATTGCTTATAAGAAACATACATTAAAAATAAAACTAATTAAGGCTTGGCCTTAAGGACAAGCAGTTTAAACTGTCTGCCCAAAGACACCCAAGGATTTTGTGGTAGAAGTGAAGTTCCTATCTCATGATAATATCCTGCTATCAGAGCTTCCTCACTGCCACTGGCAGAAGTTCATATTCTTGCACTCACTTTGTGCAAGTACAAATGATTAGGCAAGGTACAAAGCCAAGGAAAAAAGACATGTGAATAAGGGTTGGTGTGTATTAAACACTGCAGCATATAACAACTCTCATCCCTAAGGTACTGTTTGCAGAAGAAGGCAATGATAGAACTCATCTGAAAGACAGGAAGCTCTGTGGAAGCCAGAAGATACATCGGGCTCACTATTTTCAGTTTATTAAAGCTATCTGTTATGTTTCTTCATTGTGTTTAGCTCCCCAGCATCTTCAGAGAGTTATTACTCTATTCATTGAAAAGAAGGGCAGCATGCTATGACTCCTTTGTCTTCTTTGTCCCAAACACACAGGCTGAACATTTTGTTTTACAGCAGATACCTAATGCAAAGTAGATGTGAAAGGGACAAGCTAATGATGAGTATGGTACCTTCCCAGGAAACCCCTTTCCGAACTCAAAGGTAGAAAAAAGATCTAAGCATTACTTGAGGGGGTGTGGGACAGGGGGGAGCCATGGTCTTGAGTTCTTGTTTCTGATTTATTTTCTTTCTTTTAACTATGAACCCCAAGAGCTTGATCATTGGATATGATTACGCTTATAGCTGAACAAAGTTACCATGCTATACATCTTCCATGGTCCAAGCTATTTTAAGTCAGGATTATTTTTTTCTACCTGTTAAATTTTTTCTCCTTTATACAGTCTTGGAAAAGCAGTTGCAGATAATAATATTTACTTACTCAAGTTTAATTTCACTAACAACACAATTTTTTTTTCCTCCTTTCATAAAAGAAATACATTCAGAACTCAAGAGGTATTTAAATAGGTATCGTTTTAACTAGCTGCTCAGTCACAACCAGAAAATCATCTGCACAAGTTTTGTCACTAAGTCATGTCTCCTGGTGTTCTACCCACTCCATTCTACAGACAACTCATGGTCTAGTCCCTGTACATTTGAGGTTCCATAATTTTTCCATGTACAGTGGGGTGGAACAAGTATGACCTCTTCTGGTGCACAGTTAGTCTTGCACTTTGCTCTTGAACTTTATCTTCTGGGCAGAACATTTTTGAATCCAACACTGACATTGAACAAGAACCTTTATACAGTTCCTGAGAGGCTACAGTGAAGAGGAGCTGATTGGTATGCCTATGTTCAAAAGAAACAATAGTCTTCATCTCTTTACACCTCATTTGGACAATTCTTCAGCTTTTCTGATTAATGTAGACACAATTCTAAGAATAAATTATAAATAGAGGAGAAATATATGTGCTTTATGGAGATTAAAAGAAAATGTGAAAATGGCAGATTGGTGAATCCTAGCTAAATAAATTGGATGTGTATTTCCTAACCTCAGTTATGAGAGATTTAAACTTTACTAAGAAGCAGTAAAGTTTAAGATGGTGTTTTCGTCCATAATCTGAGTAAAAACTGGTTATTACTGGCAACATGAAAAATCACCATTGCTTTAGAGAATGCTTCTTTTACAGTTCCTAACTCCTCTTTCATGTAATCTTCATGCCCAAAAAAAAGAAAAAAAGAAAAAAAAAAAAGTAGGGAGAAAAAAAGGTATTTTTCTTTGGCTGGAGACCTGCCTGCCATTAAGAACATCTCCATTATCTGGGAAGGCCATTTACTGCCCCAAATGGAAACATATTTTGGCGTACTTGAGTTGCCCAAGCAATACTACTTCACGTATTTTCATATCTTTGATAGAATTACGTAGTGAGCATATTTAATATTCAAACGGGATGAATTGGTTTGGCTTTGTCTGAGGGTTTTTTTGCCAGGATGTGTATGTTAGCACTCATGCCCTTATAGTACAGGTTCTCACCACAGCCACTCGCCACTAGCACACCGGTACTGTGCCAGATCAATTAAAGGCTTCTTAGGGCCATTGTATCAGTAAATCAAGAGTGAATTTATTTCTTTCACCCCCGCCGCGGTCCCTCTCTTTTCTGAGCCTTGGCCCCACCTCCCCTCATGCCGGTTTCCCTCTCCTCGCAATGCTCTGGGAAAGAAAGTGCAGGTACCCCTCCCTTGCTTTATTTGAATTCGCTTCCTCCTGCCCTGCTTCTGGCCCATGAGGCGCATGAGTGAGGCAGGTGGCTCAGCTGCGAGCCTGGCCAGCCCTGCTGCTCTCGGAGGCGGGCGGGAGCAGCCGCTGGCGCTGCATCCCGGCGCTCATCCCGGTGTTCCCGCCGCCCCGGTGCCCCGCTGGGCCCGGAGCCGTCCGCCCCGCACCGCTCGGGCCGCCCGGGGATGCACGGAGCCCGCCGAGCCCGCGCAGGAGGCTGCTGCTCTATGCAGGCGTCTCGGCGGCTGCCGCTGCCCCCCCGCGCCCAGCCCAGCCCAGCCCATCCTAACCCAGCTCATCCTGAGCCAGCCCAGCCGAGCCCAGTCGCTGCCCTGCGGCACCGCGGGCGGGACGCGCCGAGCGTGGGATGCCCGCGCCCCGGAGGGCGGCTGCCGCGGTAGGCGCTGTCAGGTCTGCGGCTGATCTCCCGCTGGGATTTGCGGACAGTCATGAACCAGACCGAGGCACCCCGGCCACTCAACTGGACCATCCGGAAGCTGTGCCATGCCGCCTTCCTCCCCTCTGTCAGACTCCTTAAGGTACGGTGAGAGCCCGCTTTGCGTTCGGGAGCTGGTGTCTGCCGCTGAGCACCTGCCTGGAGGGCTGCGGTCGCTGTTGCTGGAAAGTTAATTTAGAAATAGTCCCAACTTTACTATTAATTACCTTGCCTGCTGCCTTTAAAACCCCTTGTGAGTACCTGAAGGTACCAATATTGTGTGTCTGTATTCTATTCAGTGTGTGTGTTTGCCCATAAAGGTCTGTGAAAGGGGTAAAAAGGGAAATAAGGGATGGTGGATTTCATCTGTGCTTCAATTTGCTTTGTCTTATCAAGCTGTGAACTTCCAGGGATGAAGAAGGTGTCTGTTTCTAAGGCGTGTTCCTTTGTGAGCAGTCCTCTGCTATGTGCTCTTTGGGTTACCTAGCCCCTAGGCAGTACCTGAAGATCCAGTACCACTCTGACCAACTTGTAAGTGGAGCAATATGTGGGTGGCAAAAAATTATCTTGGTTTGCCAAAATCTGTACATGAGAATAGGATCAGTTAAAGACTGGCAGGGCAAACAGCATCAGTGAAACTTTCTGTTTTGTTTGTTTTTTTGTCTTTTTTAAATTTGTTTAAACTAAGTGTCACATCTCTGAAGGTGCTTTTAAAAGTGTTTTAAAATGCGCTTTCCTAGGAAATAATTATTTTCTGTTTGAAAAAATGATTTGGGGTTATATAATGTGGAGGGCTCTTATTCTCAGCATGCAAAGTGCCATTACTACTGTGTGCCCCACTGAAGCCGTTTTAGAGGTATTTGTAACTGGAAAACAAAATCTCTTGAATCAACTTTTTGGTGAAAAATAGGTCACATCAAACTGAAAAAAATAGGTTACATTAATCTGAAAAGTCTGCTTGGTCCTTGGAACATCTTAACTGGATTGAACAATAAAATTTTAAAGAATATACTAATTTCCCTATAGGCTTTGTTTTATGTTTTATTCATTATAATATTTATCTCATTTCATCATAGTATTTGATAGTTTGGCTTTGAAATTAACATGCAGCCAGGTAAAGCGTGGCTATTCTGACAGTGTATTAGATGGTAATGCTTGATATAACCGTTTGATTTTGTGTGAGTAGCTTGGAAATTAGGTCAGTTCTTACTACTGCAACATGGTTGAGCAGTAGTGTAGCGTATGACATTGCACTTAGCAGACATATGTTGTATGTATAATTGTTGTATATATGATTCACAAGTGACCATGCTGTGTATCCTAGCAGGTAGTTTTCACCTCCTCAGGGGAAGGGGCTACAGTTGAAAAATATTTCTATTTCCAAAACAGATGTATGGCTGTTGGGGGGGGGGTAAATTGTGAGCATCTCCAAAGAACAAAAGAAAGATAAAACTTAGATTTTTAAAAAATCAAAACATAACTAATATAGAACAAATCAGAAAGTGGTGTCGATTGTTTTGTAAAGGCTTTCCCCCCCAGCCCCAGAAGCACTCATAAGAATATGCGAATTCCACAAGTCCTGTGTTTTTAGAACAACATAATTTTGGCGAGGTGTGAGGACTCAGATGTGAGGAGTTTTACTGTCATTCTTAATGCCAGGGGATCAGGGGCTGAGGGGGCGTAGTCTGCAGTATTTCTTCTTTGGCAGACGAATGTTGCCCCATGTGTATGGTTTCTCTTCATTGCTTATTAAGGATGAACGTTGTGATTCATTATTAAAAGGGCTGACTAAAAGGGATTTTCTGAAGCTACAGCTGTAACCCGTTAGGGAAAGATAGTGACTGGACCTTGCAGAGTTAAAAGAGCAGGGAAAATAACCAGAGATAAGCAAGCTCTGCACAGAGGGTGTGCAAGGTGTGGGAAAGACCACAGCAGAGAAGGTGGAACTCTGGCTCCTCTCTCAGCTCATGAGCAGTGCTTGTTGGCTGGAGAGGGAAATGCTTACATAGCATCTTCAAGGCTTCCCCAAAAAAGCTTTAATTTTTGCTCCTTCTCTTTGTCTTTTATTATTTAATGTGTTTAAAGCAAATGACTGGCATGAGAACAGGGGCCCATTGTCTGAATTCCATCAGCCAACCTGAGGAAATTCTCCTACCATCAAGGAAAGGGTGTAATAACAGCAGCATTAAATTACCAGAGGAGTAGTATAAATATTTTACTGCATACAAAATAGGCTTTCATATTTCATGTTTTTCTTCCCAAAATAAAGAAGAAACTTTTTTCCTTTTTCTAAATGAAAGATGCTCCTCTAAATCCAAAAAACATTGGAAAGGCAAGTGCAATAATCTAAGCTCGTTGTTTTTAATTGCTCAGTTTCCAATTGGATTAAGTGGTCTTAAGGGCTAATGCAATATTGTTTCTGAGTAGACATTCACTAGACCCTTTTCTATACAGCTTTTCTCTGCAGACAATGCTCTCAATAACAAAATAAACTTTGCAAACCCTCATATGTTATGGTACATTTTTATTATGACATGCCTTGTCCATCATTGTACACTGTCATCAATGTACACTGTAAATTTAGTTAGAGTAAGAAAATGTAAAACACTGTTTTGTCCTTTTAATTTCTGTACTTATTTTAGTCTACCTGAACAAAACTAGAGTACCATTAAGCTCCAAAATAAGCTTTTTTCTAAACTTGCAACAATGAGAGATAACAGAGATTTCCTCTTTTACACACACATAAATTCACTGTGACATTACCTGGACCTTCCTAATAATGGGAATTAACTTTTCAATTATTTCCATATTTTTTTAATGAAAAGTTTAAAGTCCTTATCCTATGGATACAATTTTAAATGTAGTGTCAGTGCTTTCATAGTGATGGATCTAAATAAACACTGAAATCTAGAACTTCATGAAGGCAAGGCTTTTTGTGTTGTCTTGCAACTACTGTTTTGTAAATAGGTACTGAAAGGAGTTATTCAGCAGGTAGGTTAAGCTCTTGTTCCACCCTGTTGAAATGGATGAACAGTGCTCAGTTGCATCAACTGATGTTGGATAGAGCTCTGGCCAAAGTGATCTCATTTAATTTAGATAAGCTAGATCTGTAGATGTGTCCAGTTTTGCTTCCTTTGCTTTTTTTCCAGGCATGTATTCTGTTCTATCCCACTTCACTAATACCCTCACGTTTAGGTGTAGTTGTGTAATCCTGTTTTCTCAGTTTTTCGTTTTCTGACAGGCGCATGAGTTCTAGGATCTGTACCTCCCATACAGCACAGGAGCTGTGCTGGAAGTACAGATTGAAACAATTTATTGGAGAGGTTTTTTACCACTTGTGTCATCAGCTCATCCTTCACTGCTCTGGTTTTTTCCTCTAATGAGTTACTTCCTGTAACACATTCCATGCTGGTATTTTTTGTAGTTGTTTCAATATGCTTAAAACATGCTAACACACTGCCTAATGTCTTCCTGTCTGAAGTAAGGACTAAGAAGTGCATTGAGCAAGTATGCAGAGAGGGTGGCTTTGTGCAGAACTGTCATTCTCCTGAGATAATCAGGTTAGTTTTAAAAAGCCCAGACATTTTAGAACAATGTTCTGGGTTCTTAAAAAATGGATGAATGAATGAATGAATGTCATCATGCTAAAGACTTGACTCAGAGGGCACTGTGCCCTAGGAGAGGCTGCAGATGTTGCACTTCTGCTTGAAACAGATATAATACCTGCCATGCAATCAAGAAATGGGCAATATCCTCAAGAAAAATAAAAAAAATAGATAAGCTGAGAGTAGAACTGAATAAAAAAGGTCAGCAATGTGCAATAAGCCTTAACACGACAGATTTATAGATGTGCAAATGTAGAAATACTGCATGAAATATTTGAAAAGTAACTGATTACCCATCGTTTTTTCTTAAAAAGAACAGTATATTTTTTTTTGTCTTGTTTGCATGTCAATAATTAGGCTTGTAAGGCAGGAAATTTGGAAGGACCAGAGGAAAGGAAACAGAGTCAATCAGAAGAAACACTGGGGAGAATGCTTTGGGTTTTCTTCCCCAACATACAGTTTGGCAAAAATGCCACCTTAGCTCTACCAAATAAATAAGATTTACCTGACCTGGGTAGCAGTCTATGCTAGCTCCTGAACTGGTGGAAGATTAAAGAGATCAGACACTAAATTTCTTACCAAATGAAAAAATAGGTCTTCTTTTTATTAATTATTTTTATTTCATTGTCCTACCAAGAATGCACAAGGTAACCCAAGACAAAATTAAAAACATGAAAAATAGCTCATTGGAATGAGGCATAGTGTTGTATTAAACACGTTTACAACAATACATATGCAGTAATATATTATACAACTATACTTATGCATTACAGTAATACCTTATACCAGCTACATTACACCAGCATCTATCTCTACTTGTTGAGGCGGTCATAACTCAAAGTAAATACCTTAAATGTCCCAAACCAAATCCCTCATTACTTGTTGGTGGCTCACCTATTCCCAGGTGTCTTGATTAGATAATCAGGTCTAGACCTCTTTGTGGCTTCCACCTGCCACTCTCAGCTTCACCAACGCCACCTCCCTCACTCCGTCCCAGTGGGTCACAGTAGCCCTAAACACTTTACACTAATACATAACAGTAAACAATACAACAATACTTCTATATTACAGCAATACATTACAATAACAGAGTCCAGCCCCTCCAGGGGCTTTTCCCAATGCATGTCCATCCCCTCCAGGGGCTTTTCCTGAAGCACCCAGCCAGAAGCATCTGCAGCTAATCCAGCAGCGATCCAATGAAGGATATTGCTGCCAGACTGCCACAGAGCCCTGGCATGTCCAAAGCTTCTCCAACCCTCTCCTGGAGTCTACCCTCCTGGGGTCAATCTTCTTCTGAGATGATTCATCCCTTCTGGGGGAACTCACCATCTTCTCCTCCTGCAGTCTTTCCCTGAGCAGCCTTCTCCTGCTTCTTGCAGTCTTCCTCTGCAGTCATCTTCTGGGCAGCCTTCTGCTAGCTCTTCTTGCAGCCTTCTGACTCTTTGTCCGGCTCCACCCTTTTATGGCCCTGGTTCTCAATTACCTACAGGTGTCAACACAGCTGCATCTCATTGGGGAATACTGTGCCCCCTTACAAGTCTCCCTACAGCATAGTGTCTTTTGAATGTGACAGTACGTAGATAAGAAATTTTGACTGAGCAGATATATGTGAATAAAAAGTGTTAACAATATTTCTCCTACTACAGCTAGTTTGGTTATGTCCATAAAGAAGGTTTCTACAGGAATGAAGACCAGGCAGGCTTTATTAAGGTACATGGTGAAATATCACACTGTTCAATGGCTGACATCAACTAAAATTGCATTGCTATTTGATTACCAAATATAATTTTATTTCAGGATAATTTTAAAAAAATCTGATTTGACAAATTGGGTGAAGAATATTGCTTCTCCAGAATGGTGGAGGAATGAAGTGTGTCCTTTAATAAACAGTAAATGTTTCTATTTCTGAAACCCCTGCTGTGAGAAAAAGTGATTGTAAGAGGGAAAAAAGTTGTATCTTTTGGAGACAATTTTATTTCTCAAATAGATTTAGGAAATTAAAAAAAAAATGGTTATTGGACTGATAGAACAGTCCTGTATTACAGGAGAGATATTTTTGATAAAGCATTTTTAAAAATTCTTGAAAGGTGGATTTGTGTGCAATAATCATGAGAGGGTCTTCAAAAAGAGAATCATAAGTTTTTTAATGTTACTTTACTATCAGTGAGAAAATGAACAAAAATTGAAACACAAAGGCAGTCAAAATGCTAAGATTTTTTGCACTTTGCTACTCTTTTGATGTCCCGTTCACATTTAGGTCTTCTAGCTTATGCTTAATAAATAAGAATTCTGATTATTATCTTAGTTAATTTACAATATCTACCCTTCAAACTGCAAAACAAGGGATAAGACAGGTTTATTAAGTCTTGATTGAAAAGTTGAGATTATTGAAACAGATCCTAATGCATACAGTTATAATTACTGAGGTGGTATACCAAATGTTTTTGAAAGAAGTATGTGCAATACCAACAGTAAAATTAGGGTACTAGTTTACCTGTGTCTGCGCTCAGCTTACTGAGTTAAATTTTGATAATGAGTGAGCCAACACTATGCATCCCTCAGGAGAATTTGATGCATTTGGGGAAGCCCTTAAAATCAGACTGACACACAGGCATGGAGAAAGTATCAGTCAGTGTGACAATCTTTTTATAAATTCACTAATAGAAAAACTAGTCACACTTCTGTGTATGCTGGGATGCTGTGTATGGTGTGAAATACAGATGAGTTTTATGCATGCATGTAAGTTTTATCTAGGAGGAAATTATTTGATAAAATTCTGTTTTCCTGTCAGAAAGAACATAGTTGTATCTATCACCGTTGTAATACATGTTGCATGTTTCTGATTCTGATTCACAGGTCTTCTGGGGTCTGTTATTTGTCCTTAGAAGCACAAAAGCCATATTTCCAGCAAAGAGAAAGCTTCAGTGTTCCATTCTGTGTTCTGCTCCTTATGCCATCAGTTCCACCATTTAAGGATGGCAGGAAAGAGACCTGGGGCTAAGGCATTGCTGTGTCTTTGCAGTCTCCCACTTTAATGTAAAAAATTCATTTTACACTCCAAATCAGGGGAGCAATGGTTGTTGCAATGGAGCTTCAGAACGCCTTTGCACAGGTGTGCTTGCATTACCCTGCTCAGCTGTCAGCTGTCCCTTGAGTTCTTCACATTCTATAACCCAGTAATGGCAGAGTAGTGGGGACATTTCACAGCCCAGGTTGAAGAACTGATAATATGCCTTTTGGAGGTTGCACATTCTCAAAAACTACTTCTTTCTTGAAGTCATGTTTCTCATCAGCGGTAAATTGAGCTGATCCCTTTAATGTGGTAACTGGTCATGTTCATGTGTAAGATTTTCTGACAGATTATGCCAGTTCATTTCTTCTGGAAGGAAATGAAATGTGGAAGTTGATTTTTTTTTTCCATTTTATATAAAGTACTCTGTGGTTAATTCTTTGGTGCAGTGTACATTTTTTATGTGATGCAGGGCAAATCAGAGCTTGTTTGTTGTTTGCCTTATTGACTGAAGCTTTTCCTTGAGCGTGATGTGGGTTGACGGCCACTGACTTGGAAGAGATGTAGCATTAAATTAGTTTCCACAACAAGGGATGTATTCCCAATTAAGAAAAAGTAGAAGGAGGGATAAAAACAAAGAGTGTAGTGGTGGAAGTCATGTTTCCATGGAAAAACCTACATGTAAAAGGTAGACATATCAGTGCCATTTTGATGGCAGAGGCTGTAGTTTACTAATGCCATGTAAAGGAAAAAAATAGTTTTGATTTTCAAGTTGGAAAGGGCTCTGCAAATGCAAAGTTTCTTGTTTTAAACCAGAAAATTTTAGGAGACAAAACCAAAAGATTTTTACTTCTAGGTATGTCACTACCATGTGAGTGCTTTTCTTTTTGTTGTTGTTGTTGTTTTTTTCTTTTTTTTTTTTTTTAAAGAAGCGATAGAAAAGATAATGTTAAATTTTTGGTCTTGATGCAGCAGCTGCAGTAGAAACATACTTAGCTGTTTAAAATAAGGATTCTGCAACTGGTACAGGTTTTTATCCTCCTGCATCTCAATATTATTCTCAGTGTTTTCCCTTAATCTAGCTTTCATTATTATCTCTACCTTCATCTTAAATACTGGTGTGAGGTTTTGGCTTTCTCTGTGCACATGGCCAATGGGTTACAGTGACAAAGATGGGGTATCAGAGAAGTACTCTAGGATTTTACATTTATTTTCTGCGCAGAGAAGGTTTTGGCTTGATCTCTGCTTCTCTTGAGGTTCAGCCTTTTCAGATCTGGGTACTTACAAAATGTGGAAAATGGCACCATTTCCCACTGGCCTTTATTTGATAATATGTGAAACATTGCATTTAACCTGCTTATGAGAAAGCAGATGCAAGATTCCTAATTTGTGACTATGTAAGAGGTGATTTAAAGTCATTTCCAGATAAATAAAAAAAATTAAAATAAGCATTTTTGGTGTATATTGATAGAATAGAAGAAAAAAAGAGCACTTGTTCTGAGCACAGTATTGTTTTAAAATAATTTTAAAGTGCTACCAAGTGTAGAAATCATACCATCAAGGGATTACAGGTACTATGTGTTAGAAGAATCTTGTCCTAAGAGCATAAGATTTTAATGTTGCTCTGCTATACTGTTCCTTATGTTTGGAAGGGTGCCATGTGAAAAATTCAGGGCACAAGACCATAAAGTGAAGCTGAGTGGTTTTATTCCACCTGAATTGCTAACAAGACTATGCTACAGTGTAAAAAGGAATGCCCTTGGGTCTCTCTGGAAATTTATGTCAAAGCTGGTAATAAAGCATGAAACAAAATCACTTGATCAAAAATATCTTTGATCCCTCAAATAATATAATGACATGAAAGAGTTTGACAAAGTGCTTTTAACAGTGTCAAGGAAGTTACTGAAAAAAATATCAGGACTCTATTTTGTAATTAGAACAATCACCAGGCTGACTTTTCATTAGTGAGAAGCTGATTGAGTGAAACACTTTTTTCATTTACCTTCTTCTTCACCTGTTGATTGTAAATGCAGACAGGAGAGATAGAAAATTAGAAATCCATCATAATTAAGAATTTAGGGAGGAGCCATTATTTTGTTTCAGAAGGATGCCCTATTTTTAACTTACTGGAGTACTAAATTGCTGTGGCATGTTGCCACTGGGTCTGTTGTAATGAAATATCACAGCTGTATTGCAGAGCAATGGCTGGATGTTCATCTTTGCATGTAGCTAAAAGAGACTAAAACAAATGAAGAGATAAATTGCAGGGCAACCTGAGGACCATTCAGACTGACTTTCTTGTGATTGCATGTAGCATTTTCTTAGTGTTCTGAATGGCAGAAGAGATTTTCCAAATACATTCCTATTCAACTTTTGTGTTCAGTACTTCAAATTATTAGGTAGTGTCTTATTCAGAAGATGAACAGGTTTAAAGAACAGTGTTTTTTCTTGTTGCAAATTGTGTGCTCTTACATTAAAACTGAATATCTGCACAATCCAGACACAATACTACATCTTTTCTAAGTTTTTTCTCCCTGCATTTCTGCCCACCTCTCTGCTGGCCCTTTTCCTGAACTGCATTACTCAAAGAAGTTTTCAGATACTTATCTTAGCCTGTGCTCACAGAAGCAGTAGTGGTGCCAGGTTATGATGCCAATAATGGTGACAACAAAATTGCTACATGCAATCCAGCTTGACTGAGACAGCCAAGGAAGAGGTCAGCTCTCTCTGGCTGAAGGATGGGTAAATCAGGTATCAAGATGGCCCAAAATGCTTGTTAGACAAGCAGAGCAGTAGTTAAAGGGATCCCTTTGGGTTTGGACGTGACGGCTTTAATTTCCTGCTGTCCTTGATACTGCTAGCTGCAAAGTGATACTTCTTGGAAACCATGTACTTTTTTAAATTATTCAGTTCAAATCCAAAATTGTCTTAAATAAGAATATGATGCCAATTTTTTAGAGGTCCTACACTTACTTTCTTCTGTGAGACCGGGATAAATTGAGATATGTGTGAAAAGATATATGATTATTCTACTCTGCCACCAGAACTGCTTCATCATTTCTTACAGGTGTTTTTCTAAGTTCCTAAAGCCATAACCCACACATGCAATCTTTTCAGTGACCCTGTCTATGTTTCTGAGGCATCTACCTGGATCTTTCTTGCTGCACTTAAAATCTATGATTTCTTGTTTTGTCCACTATGAGCAGAGGGGACAGATGTGGCAGCTTCTCCTGCTGAAAAATTCTTGTGCAGTGTTTGGAAATTGGCTGGTTTAATAGGTACATGATATATGGTTCTTTGTTATCTTCCAATAAAGATTATTAGATTATTTATTCCACTACATCCTCCACAGAAGTAAGACTGAGAGTCCCTTGCTGCTCATCTTTTTCTCTCTTCCTCTGGATGTCAGGTATCTGACTGAAAAGACCAGCATGGGTATGTGAGACTCCTGCTCAGCCTTCCATTCTAATCCTAGCTCTATAAACTGGGGAAGGGTTAGCAAGGAAACAGAGGGTATCACAATCCTCCTTCATTTCAGTGTCCTGAAGAGACTCAATAACACTTCTGTTGAATTGCCTACAACGTTTTTCTAATCTAACTGAATTTACAAGAATGTGAGTTGACTAACATTGATGACTTCAGGAAGAGTTTTGCAAGAGCTCAGTCGCTTTCTATTTGCATAGCAGAAATACTCCTGTTTCTTTGTGTAGCAATAAAACCAATGCTTTCTAATACCCACATTAGCAAAGAAATTTTAAAACTCTATGTGGGGGACAGTCAGCAGCACAGTACTTATTAAGACACTGAATTTCAAGTATGTGTGCTACCTTTATTATATACAAATGAGGAATTTCAATGTTTATGTGCATTCCTCTGGAATAAAAAGGTGATTTTGAGCTTTCTAACACAATTGGAGGGGAGTGGGGGCAGAATAAAAAGATGTTTTCAGAGATATCCTAGTGGGAAATTAAATGTGATCAGCTTATTTTATCTTGATACATGCTGTTACTTAAGAATAATTTAAAGATAAAAATCTGATCTATCGAGACAAAAATATGCTGTGCAGTTCCTTATTAATGGTAACTGTGGGAGCTTTACCTCATTCAGGATGGGAATAGTAAATTGCTCAGAGGGGCTTTTTCCTCTTAGACTCTGACAACTTGCTATTGCTGTCATATAAAATCTAAGGATGAGGTTATTTTCTTTTTGTTACTTTTATTTCCTAAGAAGTGAAAATTTTCTGTCTTATTTAACATTCAGAATTTCTTTACTAAGACATACCATGATAAAATGGATGTCTGTGGAGTTAGTGCAAATGATTGGAACTACTTTTCACTCAATATTTTAGTCTGCCACAGATGTGAATACAATAGGAAGTCTTTAAGCAAGTACTGAAATGAGCAAATAGTTTGCACAAAATTACCTATAAAATTTAGCATCTCAGCACCATGAGATGTGTTAGCACAGTTCGTTTCCATTTATTTATTTCCAACTCATCTGAAATCCAGTTGTTTCAATGGAGACACACCCATTTTTTGGTGGTGTGACCCTTATTTGCCAGATAGCAGAGCTTGAAGCTTGAAGTTCAATAGTCCAGGATATGTATAAAGCACATTATGTTATTTTGGTTCATGACTGACTTTGTGGCAGTTTTTCTCTGCTGCAAATGCTTGTGTGGACAACCAATGCTGCAATTTTTTTCCATATTAAATCTCATGCATACTTCTCTAAAAATAATTAAGGAGGGCAAACAGCTGAACCAAACTACTTAATATTATTAACTAAATATGAGTATCTGCAAAGAAGTGTAATATTTATTACAGTGGAATATTTATTAACTAAATTGATTAGAAGCATAACATAGAAAAAAATTGCTTTTAAATTTTCTTTGAGAAAAAAAGTATATGTTCACTATCCATGGCAATTCTAACCCTTGGTTGCATTGATGTAATCAGAAAATGAGATTTTATCACATTAAAACTGCATTAATGGGAGAATTTTGACTCCTGGTGCTTTGGAAATGCGTAGTGGAGCATGCTCCTTTAGTTTGTTTGGTGGAATGCAATTTATTCAGTAGCAATGGGATCACTTTATGTGATGTTGCTTCAAGCATTGATAACTAGATTCTTTGTGACAGTCATCCCAAGCCCAATTCCACTGTTAGCACATGGTAGTAAATGCTCTTTTGAAACTCAGAGGTCATTTCATGTCAGGAAGGATTTCTCTCCAGTGGTGGTTTAAGCTTGGCTGATGTGGCTGTTAACCCTAACTCACATTTTCTTCCTTGGCCTTGGACAAAACAAGGTTAATACTGCAACACAGTCTGAACTCAGATGGTATGAGTCTCTTCTCCCGTAGCATTTCTACCATAATGGTGTTGAAAGCAATGGATGTGTATGAATACTATAGAAAATCTGTCTGGCAATGAAAAATCCCAGTTTGGAAGCATGTATTGTGTATCATCATGAGTAAGGCTACCATTAATATCCTCAAAGTTGCTTTATAGTGCTTTATTTTTGTGTTCTCGGAATTGATATCCCTTGAATGTGGACTGATTTTGCAGAAGCTGCTGAGCCAACATACTCTGGAAGTAACAGTTCCAATTAGCAATAACAGCCTGTTATCTTGTTTCCTAAAGCTGAAGAAATTGATATTGGTGAAATGAGGAACTCCATGGGTCTGTACAATGGGTCTGTACTAAAACCATTCCACTAAAATTTCAGCTCTTTGTGGGTTTCCTGTTGTGTGCTTCCACAAGGCAATAGGGTATGCTTCTGAATTTTTCCTTTGATACATTTCTCAGAAACTCAAATCAACTGTCATTAAAACACTTGTTTCCTGCTGTGAGGACTTTCAGCCTTTCGCTGGGAGGCCACGGGCAACAAAACGTAACACATTGTTTCAGTGTTAATAAAAAAAACCAAAAAAACCAAAAGAACACAAACAGAAAAGCCGCCCCAAGTTTCAATAAGGGATGAGATACTGATAACTCATTTGTGCAGCTGATATGTGATGTGAATACTCTGTGAATACATAAATGCTAAAACATATTATGCTTAAAGCTGTGATTATTAATATATCCCACCTCTTTGGATAACATACATATTAGCAGATCTCTGTTCCTACTACTTAGGTTTTTTTAATTCCATTCATTAAAGTGAGTTACTTAAAAATAAAAAAGATTGAAGTAGGTTGACAACAGAAATATTGACAAGACTTTATTAACAAAATAAAGCAGATGAAAATAGAAAAGTTAAAATTAAAGAAATTTCTTTGGTTTTCATGTACAAATAAAATACAATACATTTTAGAATGTTATATTACTAATATCAGTTTGTTGCAGAAATTTTATCTAATCAAGTTAACCCTTTCACTAGCTGCTGTTTGCTGTCTGCTTCCCAATCTCATTCTGGAGAGAGCAGATTAATAATTCGTGATTTGTGCTAAAATTAGTTAGTTCATCCATGTGTACTTGGAATCATAAAATTACAGAATATGTGGTATTGGAAGGGACCTATTAAGATCATTAGACCATTCACTCCAAAACTCTTGGTCCTCACAGAACTTTTTAAACTAAATAGTATGACTTAACCAGTTGAACTTCGACAGACTTGGTGCCCTGACTGCTTCCCCGTGGAGCAGTGACCAACCACCCCCTGGGTGAACAACCTATTCCTAATGTCCCATCTGTACTTCCTCTGAGGAAGCTTCAGTCCCTTTCCTCGTGTCCTGTCACTGTTTACCAGAGAGAAGACATCAGCTGTTCTTCCTCTGCTACCCTCTTTGAGGTAGCTGTGGGCTGTAACGGGGTCTCCCCTCAGCCCTTCTTCTTCAAAGTGAACAAACCAAGTAACCTTACCTGCTCTTCCTCAGTCTTGTCTTGAGGGATCTTGCCAGATCTCTTGCTGTGGGGGTGCTCTCCACCCTCTCATCCTCAAGTTGTACGTACAATCAAGATAATAATTTCTTAAATGCAGAATCCAGCACTTGCTCTTGTTCAATTTAACATGATTGCCCAGCTCTCTGGTCTGTCCAGAGCTCTCTCTAAGGCCCCTCTATCCTCAAGGGAGTTCACAGTTTCTCCTAGTTTAGTATGGTAGGCAAAATGACTGAATTTGAATTCAGCTGCTGCATCTAGATCATTTATACAAATATTAAAACATTATCTGACTTCCCATTTGCTATTTTACTTTCAATACTTGAAATAGTGGTGGAGACGAGTTCATGGTGAACAGGAACTTTGAAGAGAAGGCAGCAGCATGCTGTCTCAGCAAAGTTGCATCTTGCACTCTGTTAGGGCTGTGGACAGCAGGGGTCAAGGGAAGTGATGGAATCTAAAAGATTCTATTACTCTAGGATTCTATGAAGTAATGCCATCTCTCTATTTGTAAGAACACATCTGAGTGCTGTGTCCAGTTTTGGGGTGCCCAGAACAGGAGGCACATGGACTTTCTGAAGTTGAGTCTGATGGAGATCACTAAACTTGGCAGGGAGTTTCACATAAGACATGCAAAAAAGCCCTTGGTTTGTTCAACTATAGGAAAGGAAGGTAGAGGGGAAATAATATTTCTGCCTTTCTATACCTAGAAGGGGGGTCCAGAGGAGATGAAGCCAGAGTTTCTTCCAGGATGTTGAGGGTCAGGACAAGAGTGATGGAAACAAGCTGTTATCACAAGCATGGGTAAGAACTGAAACAGGTTTTGTGGACCTGAGCAGCCTGATCTAACTGGAGAAATCTTGTGATTTGTGCCTTCCTGATTTGATTTTTCACTCAAACTTTTTTTTTGAGTTTTCAAAATGGAGCACAGGCTGTTATCTTCCAAGAAAATATCTGGGTGTCTGTTCTGTTTTAAAATGTGGACAAAGATATGTTTTTAAACCCTAAACTAGTGCAGAACAGTACTGCAACTGTGAGGCTTTTATCACAGAAGCTTCTTGAATTCAGGAGTTGTCAGAAGAATCTTCTGAAGTTACCCTCAGTGCTTGGTGGCAGCAGATACATCAAGGGGGAAAGGTGACAAACTTTGTATGTATTCTGTAGATGTGAAGCAGAGTGGTTTCTAGGTACACATTACATTGCAGTTATGTTCTAGAGTTGGTTTTGCAGTAATGGCTTTGCAGCTGAGTGTCTCACAAATTTATTGGGATGACTGATTGTATCACGATTGAAGAAAGTGATTTGCAGCAACCAACAGTTTTCACAAAGTTCAGACAGCTGCTGTGTCTCTGGCTCTTACACATGCTAGCAGTTGAACTAGCAATTTTTATCAGCCTCATGCTGTCAAGCTGTTTGTTTTCTGTGACCTACTTAATTTAAATTTGAATATTTACTTGTTTTGCACAGCAATGCACAGCGAGGCTATCCATCATTTCTTTGGCAGGACTTCTTTAGATTCTTTATGAGCGAGTCTAAGGTGCCACTCACAGCTATTGTAGAAGAAGTATCCCTAAGGATCCTGAGACAGGGTTTTATCTTCAGGCTCCATCTATCTCCTTCCCAGAGGGAAGCAGGAGGAGGATCCTTATTGTCAGTTAACCACAAGGTTTTGCTGCTGCAGTCATGGCAGCAAGGATGGTAGGAAAACGATATGCAGGATGACGAAGAGCAAAGACTCTGGGGTCTCACTGGTGTTTTAGATCTCCTTTGGATGTTTCTGCTGCCTACCACAGAGACAATGGTTGATGTTGGCTGATGTTGGTTGATGTGGAAGACAACTGGGTGGAAACTGAAAGGCCAAAAGCTCTGAGAGGCAGCTCTGGCAGAGGCCTCAGGCTCTGGATCAGATTGTCCTGTTATCTCAATATCAATGGCCTCATTCCAGCCCTAAGCTGTGATTGGCTCGCTACCCCACATTAGTGTACACAGTCAGCTTCAGGATCTCGATAGTGATTGGGGCAATCAGAGCTCAAGGCCTTGGATAAATCCTTGCATGGGGATGCAAAAGTGATCAGATTTATTGTTTATTTGGAGGTGGGAGGAACAGAGCACCAAGGGGAGCTGTGGAAGACTTCCTAGTCTCACTTGAATAATTCTGAGTGGTAAAAGAACTGTAAGCAGTTGAGGAATCTGAATGGTACATTAGTTGCCTGCAATCTTTCCCATTTTGTTTAGATGGACAATTTAAATATATTTATTTCTACATATTTGTACATATTGTACATTTACACTTGGTTAAAGCATACTTCACAGAATAAAATTGTTTTAAAACCTGAGCTGTATTTTCCTTAGTCTTCAATGAAGAAAAATATACAGGAGAAATATTTTTATGGCTAAATATTCCCCCTTGCAGAGTGCACTGATAAGACCAAATTTTCAGGGTAAACTACTAAGCAGCCATTAGACTGCTTCCTTCTCAAAAATCTGCACAGTGTTTGAAGCATTAATCAAAGTATTAATATGGATAATAGAAGCAAAGAATTTCTAGTGAAATTAGGTGTGAAATCAGGAATTCAATATTTTTCTTTACTTTCAACCTCACTGTTGCTTTTTCAAAGGAAAACATGAATGATACCTCTCTGAAAAGCTGAGGAATTATTTTTTCAGTATTCACACTGGTGATCATACCCATCAATTGCTTTTTGTAGTGCAGATTTTATTTTTTATTAACTGGTGTTACACATTCATCATCTGAACTAGCTTTCTTTTAAGCCTACTATGCATTAGTAAACCAGTGCTGTGGAAGAGTCACTCAACTCCAACTGAGTTGAATGTATGCTCATCATACATCTCCTTGTAGATTGTGCCGCGTGGCGCTTTAGAGTGATTGTGGGTACAATCTGAAGGAGGGCATACAGTGTAGGAGATCACGGCTATAGTTATCAATCCTGTCTTGTAAGGATATGTGAAATAAAATATGTGTCCACCAAAGGTCTGTTTGTCAGTGCCAGGAACAAAAAATCTTCAGAAGTCTCCAACTTGCTAATAGCTCTGTACTGAGATACTGAAACTCAGACCTCCTGATCCAAGATAGTTTCAAATGCTCTGGAAGAATTATCTCCCTTCCATTTTCCCACCAATTGGTCAAAGACTGCTTTCTCTTTCTTCTTCTCTCCTTGAAAGGTGCACTAGTGCCTAAGTGAAAGCAAAGTATCAACTCACAGTTGCTTCCTCTGAAGGATCCTGGAGGATCCTTTCTGAAGTACTGAAGCAGTGACACCTGCATTTTCCCCAAAGCTGGAAGATCCAGTTAGATAATCCCATTTCTGAAGCATGGAAATTTAATCCCCTGTTAAGATTATGCAGCTCTATCCATCTAATGAGATATGAGTTATTCACCACTTACTCACCATGCCTTGGTACTTGATGATGCTTTGAGCTCTGCTTTTTCTTCCCTTTAGGACATGGCAAAGGGTTTTGTGAAGATTTGTGTTAGTTTAATACAGCCTGATTCTAGTGGTGGTGGGGGAAGCCACAGAGGCGGTTTCTGAGAGAAGCTCCTCAAAGCTTCTACTGTGTCCGGCAGAGCTGATCCCTGAAGGCTCTGGCGTTGGACATGTTGCTGGCCCAATTAGAGAAGTTGGTAACGCCTCTGTGATTACATATTTCAGAAGAATAAAAACTGCATGCATGCCCTTTTTCCAAGGAGTGTGGAGGTGAGGGGACTGGGGCTGTTGTGGCCCCAGGAGGAGCCATGGAGTTGGCGCAGGAGTGGCTGGGGCCATACAGCCATCTCAGCACGGCTTGCAGTGAATTCTGCCTGTTAACCTCTTTTAGCCAGCCATGCTGCAGGCACAAGGGCAGAGGTGGCTGCAGCAGCTCCTCCTTTTTGGCATCCCACATGAAGAGGGGTGTGGAATGGTGCCAGCGCTGCAGTGGCTGGTACCCCATGTGCTGCCAGTGGGGCCCACGTGGCCGACAGCGAGGGGCATAATGAGCCTGATACAGAGCCCAGGCGAGATCAACTGTTCAGCGCTGCAAAACCCTGTGAGAACTTTTCAATTGACAGAACTTGAGAACAAACATACCTACAGACAACAATTTTCTCCCAAGCCAGAGAAAAGGACAAGGTGAGGACACATGAGGAGAGCAACATGGCAACACTAAGGTTGCAGTAAAAGGAGGGAGGGAGAGGAGGTGCTCCAAACATCAGAGTTGAAATTCTTCTACAAGCAGTGGTGAGGACTTTAATACAACAGTTTTCCTGTAATTCATGAAGTGCATGGGTGGATGCAGAGATCTACTTGCAGCCCACGAGAAAAAGTGCTCACACTGGAGCAGGTGCTTGCTGCAAAGCTGTAGTCTAGTAGGAAACCCCAACAGAGAAAGCAGACCCTTGCTTCCAGAGATAGAAAAAGAGGACCCTTGCTTCCAAACTAGAGCAGCTTATACTTAAAAGACTACGCCCATAAACTAAAATGACCCATGCCGTGTAGTTTGGGGAGACTCTTTTGCCTGGGGGAGGGACTCACAGTAGAGCAGGCTGGGCAGGACTGCTGCTCATGACAATTAGCACCACGCTGAAAAAGTTCACAGAAAACTGTCTCCTGTAGGAAGGACCCCATGGCATAGTAGAAGAGACTCCTCTCCCAAAGCAAACTGAAGAAAGATTTCACATGAAAAACTGACCAAAACTCCCACACCCTGTCTCCCTTGGCTGTTGGTGGGAAGGGAGGAGGGGCTGGAGGGAAGAAAAATGTGTTTTAAAGGTTTATTTCAGTTCTCATTATCCTCTTTTAGTTCTGTTAATAAATTTTCTTTATACCATTTAAATTTGAGGCTATTTTGCCCTTAGAGTGTTTCTTCCCAATCCTCATCTCAACTCATGAGCTGTTTGATTTTTCTTTCCCCTTTCTCTGCTCAACTGTAGTAGAGGAGAATGAGTGAATGGTTTATTGTGGGTGCCTGGCTTTTAGCTTGTGTCAAACCATGACAAGATTGGAAATGTTTTAATTAAAAATAATTGAGAGAAACGTGGATATCTACAATCTACTGAAGGTCAGATTGTATGATTTTGGAATGGCTTTGAATTATTTAAATATAATAGGAACAGATTTCATTTTTCTTCTTAAAATATTTTCTCAACAGGAGCTGGAAACAAAAACTCATTGCATTGAATTAGGTTTACTCTGTATTTGGATGGAAAGAGAGAGAAATTATATCTTTCTTAGTAAATATGTGGTCTGTTGTGTGATAAAGTATATCAGTTGTGATACAATTCAAATTTAAAGTACTTGGATTCTTAATTAACTTAATATTTGGATCATTTAGCATGACTTAATATGATGTACTCTGTTATTATTCCCATTTCCAATTGTTGTTTAAGAAATATTGTATTCATCTCAATATTTTATAAACCCATGTTTGGATTTGTACTCAGGAAAAGTAGTGGGAACCTAGGGGAGTAGCTTCTCAGTTTGTGATACTTTCACGTTGTATGAGCCAACTAATTTGAGATTGGTTAATTGACTGAGACAGAATTCAGGGGAGGAAGGTAGGCAGCATTAATGATTCAAATGTAATTCTACAAGTTGTGAGCCAGTGAGCTGAACCAGTACTTCAATATAGAGTTAGATGCACTGTGTAGTTTTTTCTGATGGAACATAGAAATATAAGGTTCAGCTCATTCATCTAATCACTAAGAACCCACAGCTGTGTCTCAGGCAAATACACTTTTTGGCACATTACCTGTCTAATTTGGAGTGAGTAAATATTTCCCAGCTTTGAAGTATCTGTATTTCATTGATAAGAAAGCTTACCTAATCACCTGCATATTTCAGCCCAGACCTAATGCTTTGTTGTGACAGAATGCATGGTTCACACAAATACAAATAATTTTTCTTTTTTCAGATTGTTATTAATTTTTTTGAATGTTCATAGGGAAGGGTGATAAACATAAGTTATTCTTTCCAAGGCCATGCAGAATAAAGATACAAATAAAATACTATATAAGTATATATAAGTATTAGTATATTAATACTAATAATATGCCTCTAGCTAAAAAATTAATTTTCAGATACAGCTACTTTAATTTTTTTAAATATGAAAATTAGCTACATAATTTTGAAGCCTTGATTAAACTAAAAATTTTATCAGAATGCAAGAGCTGTATGGCTACAAATAATAGTCTGCCTGTTTTTAATCCTTGCAGCAATCACACAAAAGTACATATATCTGAGATTAATAAAATAATATAACATGTTTATCATGCTCAGTATCTGTGCAGAAGCAAACAAAAGTTATAAACAAATGCGCTTAAGTGAAACACTAATTTTGTTTTAATCATATAATTGCTGCAATCAGATGCCTGATAAAGGAAAAAGAATTAAGAAAAAATGTTATCATGCTCTTCTGAATGACTCTTTGTTTTGAAATGGTTATATCACCTCAAGAAATGTGATAATTACCAGTTATTGCTCCTTCAACCATCCTCCAAATCCTGAGTCCTGATTTTACTGAGGTGCATGTTCAGCCAGCACAGAAACCTAGTTTATTAGAAAACATGAATTGTTTGCAGTTGCAATCTTGGCTGATTTTGACTTTTGTGGTATGATGTTATCTTATTGTAATTTATAGTCCTTAGTGCTGACTGGAACCATATAATGGCAAAACAGAAATTAGGAGAAATTAGGCCCATAATTCTGCCTCTGTCCTTTCATAGAATTTTGATTACCTCTACCTATGGCACAAACATTTTGCTGTTGTGCTTGGATACGAACATGTAAAATTAATTAGTTTGAAGAAAAATGAATGGTTCTTTAAAAATAAAGTCCGTGGGCAGTTTCAGGGCTAACACCATAATAAGTTGGGGGTTTTGGTTTGTGGCTTTTTGTTTTGTTTCTCTAATAGATAATGTATTCTAAAATCTGATCTATTAATTGCTTTTCTCTGGGCCTTGCAGATAACACAAGTTGTAACATACTTAGTTGTCTGAATTTTCATAAGGTTAAGTCATGCAGATGTGGCTTTTTCCTTTTATTTGTTCTTAATATATTGTTATGGAGATAAAGCTGTCTTTTTTCAGAATGGTATTGCTAGTCTGATGCATTTGTGTGGTATCTTCAGACATGGATGTATCTGGCAATATTTCAGATTCTATGGAATTTTACTCCAGATCCTATGGAGATGATCAGAGGAGGTGCTTATACAGACTACAGTGAGGTCACACTCAAATACTGCTAATATTTCAGTCTCTATGTCTGGATGAGACAGGGATTCATTAGATGTAGTTTAATTTTGTAGAATTTATTTGGTCTATTTTTGTATACTTATCGACAAATAATTTATGACCAACTGAAAAAAAATACTTTGAGCCACTAGTGAAAGTCTTATCTCTCACAGGTCTGCTAGGTGTTATTTTACAGCAAACATGTGACAGAAATGTGATATTTTAGTGCACTTACATTCTTATCCTGTTGTTGCTTTAAAGTATATTTAACATTGGGTTTATTTCAGTTGCAATTGTTGCTTGCGTGAAACTAGTGAGGACAGCGCAGCTTCCATTTTTTTAGTGACAAAAAATTCTGATTTTGAGAGTAGCGCAATCTTTTCACTTCCCTTTTCATAGAATCATAGAATTGTTAAGGTTGGAAAAGACCTTTAAGATCATCAAGTCCAACTAGTGACCCAGCACCATCACAATGTTCAACAGTAGATCATGTCCTCAAGATCAATAACTCCAAAGTTTTTGAACACTTCCAGGATGATTATTCCGCCACTTCCCTGGCAGTCCGTTCCAATGTTTTATATTCCTTTGTGTGATTCGCCTCCGCCCCCTCGCCCCGCCCGAGATATATAATCTAAACCTCTCCTGGTAGAAGTTGAGGCCATTTCTTCTTGTCCTGTCACTTGTAACTTCAGAGAAGAGACCTAAACTCACAGCAAAGTCCTTTCAGGTAGTTGTAGAGAGTGATAAATCCCTTCCCTTCATCTCCCCTCTTTTGTCCAGGCTAAATACCCCCATTTCCCTTGGCCACTCCTCACAGGACTTGTGCTCTGGACCCTTCACCTCCTCTCTTGCCCTTGGTCCTGCACCTCAGGGTCTTTCTTGCCATGAAGGGCCCAAAACTGAGCACAGCACTCGAGGTGTGACCTCACCAGTGCTGAGCACAGGGGGACAATCACTGCCTTGCTCCTTTTGGTCACACTACTGCTGATACAGGCCAGGATACCACTGCCTTTCTGGTCACCTGGGCACAGCTGGCTCATGTTCAGCTGCTGCCAACCAGCACCCCCAGGTCCTTTCCCACTGGGCACCTTTCCAGCCACTCTGCCCCAGTTCTGTAGCACGGCACAGACAGGACCCAGCACTTCACCTCATTGAAACTCATACAATTGCCCTCAGCCCATTGATCCAGCCTGCCCAGATCCCTCTGCAGAGCCTTTCTACCCTCTAGCAGATGAATGCTAGGACTCAATTTCTTGCCATCTGCAAACTTGCCTCACCAGGGTGCACTTGGTGCCCTTGTCCAGGTCCCCTCATCAACAAGGACATTAAACAAAGCTAGCCCCAATACTGAGCCCTGGGGAACACCAACCTGGAGAATATTTGAATACATTTAGTGCAATACAGTGTTACTCAACTGGCAAGGTTTGTAGGCCTTTGGTTACTCTTGCACTTTAAGTGTGGAGATCTGTGCTTCTGCTCAGATCAGCTGATTGATTGCTGTTCTGGAGGCTGACAGTGATTCCAGTTCATTGGGATGCATACAGCATATAAATATACAGTTGACTTCTTTGTTATCACCTTATGGAGTATCATGAGACATTGCTTGAAGAAATCCATTTTTGTTTGATTATCTTACCTTAAACCCTACAATATGAGGATTTAGAACATCCATTGACAGTTGACTTCTGCCTTCATTATAAGAATGTAAATCTCTGCAAATCCAAAAATTTCCTTTATACAGAACATTTGCTTTTATGTGGAATGGTTTACTCTTATAGAGCATCTTTTCCGACTGAGTGATTTGTTTTTCAGGTTACATGCACTTTGTTGCACATTCCTAGTTTGCATTTTTTCCCTGTAAGCCCTGTAAATTAGGCATTCCTGCTTGTCTGCTCTGCAACATGAGATTTATAAGGCTGATTTTTGTCTTTGCCATGACATCATGCTTCATTTACCATAGAAATGTAGAAAGTTATTTCTTCAGATCATATTTTTTCTGTGAAACTTATGTTTTTTTGACTGATTTCCATGTATTCACATTTGATTATGAAGCCAGCATTAGGTTGTCTTATGGACGTACATCATATGATGAGACGCCATATTTAAATAGAAAATATTTGTTTGCTTCTTGTACACATGATGTGTATGTTCTGTTTATATTTTATGGCCTTTTGTCTTGGTTTAGAATGGGAGGAAATGCAGGGAATTGATGCAAAGCTTTTTGTGTAACTGACAGTCTGTTGAACCACTGAGGAGTTGGACACATCTCTGTGAAACAAGGACAAAGCATTTTATCTACCTGTCTGTGCAACAGATCAACAGGATGTTTCCTGCAAGAATAAAAGGGGAAATAACAGGAATAGATTTTGTAAAGTGGCAGGATTTTGTTCAAAACCCAGTGCTTTGAACTGGGCTTTGAACCTCCCTCCTTATCCAATACTGAGCACTGAAATACTCTAGGAATTACTGCATTTTTTGAGCCTTGAAATTCTTCTGGTTGTACACAATATCCATTAGATTACCACCAACAGCAATAATATTCAACCAAATACATTCTTTACATGTCTGATTATGTAAATGAAATATGGCTGTGTACATAATTGACTAAGAAAATATTTTGTGATCCTTGCCTGAAAATGTCTGTGTTTTAATGATGTGTTTTGATCTGGGGATTTTGCACTCCTTATCTTTCTCCTTGAGCAGAAGTAGTCAAAAATTATGTTGATGGGGTCAGTAAACACATTTCTATCATTACCTTTATTTGTTCATTGTGTCAGTACAACTCATCAGTCCTTGCTTAAGTTTTGATCTGACTTTTAAATGGTTCTGAAAACATAAACCCTGGTAGGCCATGCTGTTCACTGTCTCACATCAGTTTAACCCAGCTAGCAAGTCAAAACCACTTGATGCTGTGGTTTGTGTACAGTCCACCTTCATAAAAATATATTTAATCAACTTAAAACCCGGGAACTTTTCTTTCTTCATCTGTTTTTTATTTATTTTGAGTACAAAAGGGGACACACACCTCTGTACACACCTCTGTGTCTATATATTTTGAGTACAAAAGGTGGACATACACCTCTGTATACAAATCAGTTGTTCGGTTTACCTATATGTAAGTTCAATACTTAAATGCAATTCATCCTCTACATGTTTATCAGTAGTGAAAGTGTCCTACAAAGACTGGATAAGCAATCAGGTCCAGATGCTTTTCTCTCTCTTTAAATCATCTTAAATTGTGGCCAGCAGGAGGATCAACAGCGGTGCTCATATAGACAAGTAAGCATATGGCAGATGTTAAGATGTTAAGACACCAGTAGCTCAAAACCTCATGCACACAAATAATTGTTTCAAAGGGAGAGAAGTAGAATGACAGGTGTATCTACAACAATGCTTTTATTTCCATGCGGCTTGCAGTGATTATTATTTTCTTTTGGATAGGAATTTTTGCCTTTGAAACTATTCCCTTCTTTCTCTTCTATTCTCAGAAAATGTTTTGGTGATAAAAACATAAAAAAACCTGTTCACTAAATCCATGTGAATTTGCACAAGCCATTTACAAATATAGATCAATGTTTCTTCACTGTGTTGCTGCGGCTTTTTATCTTCCTGCGCCCCTTTTGAAAAAATGTAGCCTTATGGCCTTAGACCCCCTAAAGAAACCTGAAGATGATCAATGTGGGGTTTTTATCCTGACTGGGTGGACAAATTATACCATAGCCCAGTGCTAGAAAATATGGACAAGGAGATCAGTTTCCCTCCTGTGTCCGTGGGTGAGCTACATAACTAGGAAGGAAGTATGAGAATGCAGGCACAGTTTTCTGTCTAATGTTAAACAAATGAAATTTCTGTAAATCTTGATTATCTGGTAGGGAAGACGCTGGCCACTGGTAAATGCTGCTTCTTTCTTTTATTTGTCCCCCATCTCCCCCCACCATCCCTAGAAAGGAGCATTTGGAGCCTTCCTTACTCCATTTCTGTCCTTGAAGAGTGAGGGGAGACATCTGTCTAAAAACCCAGGAAGTTCTGGGCAAGAGAGGGGAGTGACTAGGAGCACTATTGTAGTGCATACCTAGGAGTGCCAGAAACCTGAATACTTTGGGAATTCTGTAAGTTTTGAAGGCTGAGGTTTGCAGGCAGGCATCGAAATGCAGTTTGGCATGCTAGGTGATTTTTACAAACACTGATATTGTAAAAATGCATGAAAACTACAACTCAGCAGGATGTTGTGATGGGCATTGTACAAACATAATATATGAATGAGTCCTAAATTATTGCAGTGAAAGTGCCAAGAAAGAAACAGATGCAGAAATTGAGTGTTTGTATAACCCATACTCCAAGCTGTAACACACAGAGCAGAGTAGCTGAAACCCTGCTGCTTTCCTTACTTGTTTAAAGAGCTGGTGATTTCTGGTTCTCCAGGGGAGCTTTAAACTGTATGCGGTTACTGTGAAACTTGGTACTGTCTACAAAAATGATTCACTTGAAAGTACCATTGCTGGGGTTGATCTCAAAATAATGGCTTTGTGCATTCATGTTAATATAATACAATACTTAAACTATATTTAATGCTCACTGTATTATTACTGGTCCAACTTTAACAGTTGTAGCTGTTATTATGCTGCTACATTTTGTTAAAATATTTATTAAAATATGAATCAAAACATTTTGTTTATTATCTCATCTGTCCAGTGATGCATTTCAAATCCTCTGAGTATGAACTTACAAAGAAGCTCTTAATCTTGGTGGTCTGGAAGTGAATTTGTCCTCATCCACAAGATAATAACAATGTAAGGATCTTTGCCACATGATTTAACTGACTTCTTTTCAGAATATAGATTTTTAATATTGAGCTAATCTTTGTTGTAACTATGTTGTGTCTACGGCCTGTAGAAAAAAAAGACAAATGTTTTCAGAACAGTCTGCTATTTTAACTTGTTTGGTCTCTGCCCCTCCAGTCTTGCCTGGTGAAAGCTTTTGTCTTTAAATCCTGTCAAACTTCAGTTAATGTTGGTGTTTATGGGAGTTAGACATCATGTGAATACTCTTTTTGATAAGAAAGTGTAAGGTCTTTTCTATTGTCATCTTTCAAGAGTAGCTGCTCTTTTAAGTGCATGAGGAAGTTACAGAATTGCTGGATGGTAGAAGAAAGACTCATGCCTCAGGAAGGATATAATCTGGAAGTAAAATAGTGGTGTTTTTCACCTACTGGAAGACAGAATATTATTGTGTGTCTTTTCTGAGGAGGAAAAAAAATTTCATTTTGTAATATCTTGAAGTCTTTATGAATTTGTAGCAATAACTTTGAAAAGTAACTACAGTGATAGAGTGGAGAGGTGTTATCCCTGAGTTTGTGTTACCTCATGACAACATTCATATATATATACACATAATATTTGAATATCATCTTATCAAATTACTAGAAATTAAGATTTCAAGATTACATGTTTTGTGTGTGCAGAATGTGTAGAACAGGATTTGAGATACAGTTTAAGTGAGGGATACTTGAAGAAGTGTACTGAAATTATGATTAATTTTTTTCATTCAATAGGTAGTTAATGGCTGCATTTCTAGTAATCATTTATTTGAGATCAAACATAGGCTAGAACAGCATTCCTAGCTCTCAGCTAAGGAAAAGTCTGCAAAGCATCAGTATTCATTGAACCAATATCTCCTTAAAAGGTCATCTGTGGCTTTTTGAATTTACAGTAGTCCTTCACCAAAAATCATCTGTTGCCTCCCCACAAAATTTGCCAGTACTTCTTTACATGTAGTGAGTTGCTTAGATCTCATTTATGTTTATAATCAACCAGACAGGAAATAGTTATCCTTCATGTGTGTTTACTATGCAGAAACGGAGCATGAAAGTGTCATAATGTACCCATATCAAATTCAAACACAGCAAGTAGATATGCTTCAAGCATGGCTTCAAATAAAACAAGCAGCAAAGCCCTCAGAATATCAGCATTGTCCCCAGAAATACTGTCAGTGAATTGAAATCACTGGGAATATCTGCAACAGACTGCAAAGATTCTTCACAGTTGTTAGAATCCTAATTTTTGCTTTCCTACACTGAAATGCTGCTGACTTCACCAGATACAAGAAGCAAGATAAAACAAACTGAAAGCACTTTCATCCTTCTGAGTGTTTTTTCTCTATTGTTATTGCTCCAGTTAAATAATAAAACACAGTACTGCATTCTCAGAGTGGGAAAGTCTGGGTCATCAAGACACATTTCTGCTATTACAACTGTTTACTGCCCTTCCACATCATACCTATATTTGTGGAGATTTTATCGCTGCTGCACATGCCAGGAGGTTTTGTGAAGCAGCCTCCTTTTTAATATAGCCTTCTTAGAAATGAACTGTGACTTCTCTAGGGAGATGAGATCGTGAAGGAAGTCCTTGCTTTCTAGTTTCATGGTACAAAATGAAGGCTTCTCAGAACTACATTCAGTTTGGAAAGTGATGAAATGGATAAAAATGCGCTGCTTTTCTTAAAGCTAGAATATTATGACATATTTTTGGCACCTACAGCTTACCTATGAAAGCTTATTAAATCTTTGACAACAATACTGAAATGTTAAAAATTTGAGGCAAATTTTCTGCAAACACAAGAGTGATTCTATGATTGTATGATTTTTATTCTAGGAGTCAGCTAAATATTTCACCATTCATATACATGCAGATTCATGAAGAAGAGCTCTTTTAATACATGCCCTTTCATTTTGAGCAGCACAGAGTTTTCAGCAATATTGAATTTTGGTTTTATTCAAATAAACAGTCTTTTTAAACAGTCTTTTTGGTGATACTTTGTCTTGAAGACAAAGCAAAATGTCTTTCTGAGAGCAAAAGGGCTTCCTGAGAATAGAGGTTCTATTACCCACATTGCTTTATTTCTTAATTTCAACAGATGATGAAGCTGATAATTTGTTTTCAGGGAACTGATGTAAATTGCTATGTTTTGAATTACTTTAGAAATGAAGCATTTCATTTAAAAGAGAAATTTCAATTTATGTGTATGAACTTGAATACTGACTCTCTACCAGATTATCTATTTTTGTGGAAATGAAAAAATAATTTTAAAAAAATTGACAGCACACAACTAGACTTCAGAATACAAGGGATTGTTTATCATTTTCTACTGCAAGAGGAATATGTTTTTAAGCTAAGTCACAAGCCTTCAGATTATTTTTTCTTTAATTAGTGTACCAGAAAGGAGAGAGAAAAAAAAGTGATTTTTAATATATCACATAGCTGAACAAAAACTTTACATGGTATTGAGCTAACAGGAAGGTGTTTTTGTTCAGAGCAAATGCTTGAACAGATTATTCAAAGGTTCCACATTGCGTAGAATAAGTCATTATTGAACCAGGATTTAGACCTCTTATTTGTAAATGTGAATTACTGCCACAGCCATCTGTGGTTATGTCAGGAGCAGAGCTGATAGCAGAGAGAAAGGCAGACACCATCCATAAAAGCCATGTACAATCTCTCATACTGTGGCAATGACAATTTGGTGTCAGCTGTAAATTCCTGCTTCCCTATTGGTCATTTTCCCTAGCCCACATATTTCTTACCCATGTACAAACCACTGCCGCTCTAGTAGGGACGAATGCTGATTGCTGAAGTTGTTTGAATGGCAAAAAAAGGAAACATCCACTCATTATATGCCATGAGTTATTCCTTCTATACGCACAAATCTTTCTGTTTCCATCTGTCTAAAGAAATTATTTTATTCACTTGTATCCTGTATTACACATCTCTCTGTTTATTGAACTCAGGCAGAATTGCAGTGGAATTTAATACAGCAGTACCTATTAATTATCCTCACAATTTAGTTAATTTATACTAATTTATAACTGCTATTATCCTAACTAATGTCAACCAGACAGAATAATGATATTTTTATGACATTAAAAAATTGTAAAGCATTCTCTCAGTGTTACTCAGGCTGAGAACCTCATTTGTGAAATATCCAGTCTTTCCATTTCTGCTCTACTCAATATGTGTTCACATCTTCCATGGGGAAAGTGGGAAGAAGGATAGGATTTTGCAAGGAAAACCAGAAACAGTGTGGAGTACTATGAGCAGCTGTACTGAATCCAGGATATCTTGGGCTTTAGTGGAACCAGAAAGACTACAGCTGTCAGGACCACAAATAATCATAGTCCTCACTGGAACCGTTCCACATTGTACAGTTATTCATTTGCTGTACTATGTTAGAGTAGCAGGAAAAGTGTTTCAGTCAGGATTTCAAAATACAATACCTGACCTCTCTTTATGACTTAGATGGGAAGTATTTTGTTCTTCTGAATGATTCTTAGGTATCTAGAAAAATGAATTACCTATGAAATCTGTAATCATCAAAATAAGGCAACATGCAATTGATGGGGGGGAAAAGTGCAAAATCATTTCAGATAGAAGTTGAGGGAAGATTTGGGACAGACAAAGCTTTGGAATCCAAATGAAAGGTCTGAGTAGCCTTTTTGTCTCTATCACGGGTACCAAGAAGAAAAATTAGATGTGCAAGTCAGTAGTGTGAGTAGACTCTACTGAGCATTAGCTCTCTTCCATCCCTAAAAGTTCCAAGGAAAAAAAGACTATTAGGTGCTTTTAAGTCTTTTTGCTAAGATTCATTAGTCCTTTATTTTGGAAATTCTTTCTTCCTCCACTGTCCCTTTTCTTTTACCCAAAACCCAGTAATGATGTAACTTCCCACAGAAATTCTTACATCTAAATCCATAAATGGTTTTACCAAAGATTATGGCACTTTTTAAAAATTACTAGCACAGAATTCTTAATGATTTTGTTCCTAATGAAAAATAACCCAAACAGATATATCAAAGACACATAGAAACAGGAAAGCTATTTTAACTGTTTGTTTCATCAGTGAAAATTAAATGCAAAACAGATGGAATTAGAAGTGAACTGCTACAGTGACCTTCATGTGAGATAAAAGTGAATTCATCTTTTATGATCTCTCATAGCATGTAAAACATATACAAGCCAGCAATACTGGAACACTTCCCTCAGTCAGCCCACCTGGTTTCCGCTGATCTCAATCATATCTTGGAGCTTTCTGTGTTTTGAGGTTTTTGGGGGTTTTTGGCAAGACAGGTTGTGCTACATAAATATTTACATGTTTCATTCTTTCATAGCATTCTGAATAACACAGATACTGTGCATATTACTAAAATTTTTGCTTTTCTCTCTCTCCAAAGGTCTTTTCTACAGTCTTTCAGTGAGAGTGGTTCTCACAAGGGCTTAGGCATTTGAAATATTTTTTTAAACCAATTTCCATTTAATAAATGGAATACTAAGCACTGATTAACTTACAGGCCAGACCATGTCTGGAAGGCTGTAGATTTTGGATGTAAATGTATGTGAGATGGCTTGATACCTTATTGCTGACTGGTGTCCTTAGAGGACTTTGCAGTAGTATTCTTTCCTTCACATCAAATGCACATGCAAAGGAGTAACATCTTCTTCTCAGCCACTGAAGGGATGCTGCCTTCCACAGAAACAGCTTTTCTTGGTTGCTCATTATCCTAGTTTTAAACTTCTTTTTTTCACTTTTGAAGAAACTGGTACCTTATCCACTGGGACACCAGTGTAGGTTACAGCACAGTGTTTAATCACAGGAGTACAGGCTGAACACCTCTTGCACAGGATTTGAGAAGAGTGAAAGTACTGTGCGTATGATCTCCTTTTGTGCATCCACAAGAGCGAGGCTCCAGTGGATTACAACACCTCTGGGTGTAGAGCACCCAGAAGCCTGCTGAAGCTGCAGCAATCTACACATTTCTAGGAATGACTGTTCAGTGTCTAAAGGGTTGTTCATAAAAGTCTTACATCTTCCTTCCTTTCATTTCCTAAACAATGTGGCACAGCTCTTTGGGAAGTGAGTCATGCTGAAAGTTTGGAGCAGGCAGTGAATCTGTAGTATAGATGTCCTAAATAGACCTGAGCTTAAAAAGGCTTGAGACCTCTTAACCTGAGGATGTTAATCCTATGTGTTTAGTAAAGCTAATGTATTTAGTAACGCTCTCTGCTTGTGAGTACAGTTTTTGCTTGTGAATTTTTTTCTAAATATTGAAACATAAGTCTGAATATAGAAAGTGAGGTACAAATTTTTATGTGTTAGGGTATGTAAGCGTCCAAAGGCGTGTTCCAAATAACATCGTGTCTTTGACTAATGCTTCCACCTTTGTACAGCTCTTCAAAATATCTTACAGAAGATATAAATGGGAATTTTTCAGCTTTACCCTGCATGGTAAATGTCTGGCATATTACAAAGGCATAATCATGTGCAAATATAGCAATCATGTCAAACAGAAGAGTGAATGGTACAATTAGTTTGAATTATATCTAATCCTAATTCTTTCCATAGTATGTGGAAAAACATCCTTTTGGTTAATTTTAGTTATTTTTTTACTGGATTTAAGTTTCATTTACTATCTCAGTGTTTTTTTTACAGTTTTCACTTATGATTTGTGATCTTCTATCTAAATCTCTTCTTCAAAACAAGTAGTTCAGGTGTTCCCTCTCACACACAAGATGTCTTTTCCATACTTCCTTCAGCTGTATCACAGCTAGGGGTTTTGGCATACAGTAAAAACTCTAAATGAAACTGAGTGAGCCACCTGTGTTTAATCTGCCTCCTTAGACTCGACCTTCACTATCCATCCAACATGACTTATTTTCTTTATAGATTTGACTAATCTTCTCATGCATGTTTATCTGAGTAATTAGGATTTCTTATAGAAGTAGTATTTGAATGGAAAAAGTTATGATATAGCATTGTTTCTTCTTGCACATAGACTTATGTGATTAAAATTTGTTACATATAAATTATTTATTCATATTTAATTGTAAAATGGGTGCTTTTCTTCTCTTTCCCCTAGCATGGGTCATCATCAGAAGTAGTGGTGAGGGATTTTCTGTCTTGGTAACACAGGAGGCAAGTGTTTTCCTGTCTCCTCTGCCTGCCAGGGCAGCAGCATCTGCCTGATTTCCCTGAGCTCCCTACCAGCAGCTCGTACTCCAATTTCAGATTGCCGTCAACAGCCTTCTGCTCCTCAGGGAGTGCAGCCCTGGCAGCAGAGGCTGCTCAGAAGCTATGTGACCGTGTCCCTGTCCTGTGCCCAGCTGGCCCTGGGAGCCCCACTGCTGGCTGCCAGAGCAACAGCCAGGCAGAAGCTGCCAGCACAGCTGCTCTCTGTTCCCAGGGGACCCCCTTCTTCTGGGACTCCCCAGTGAGTGCCTTGCCTACACTGTTAATCAGGACCCAGCTTTTTCATAACATTCTCTCTCCCCCTACTTTAAAAAAATTTAAAAATCCAACCGTGTGTGTGTGCAACACTGCAGATGTTGTTTGGGCTCGATGTTCAGATAACATCAGTGTTTCTGTTTTGTTTATCTTCTGCCAGGGTAGCCCATGAGGACATTAGCAGAGATGGTACTGGAGACACAGCTCCTAAGCCTGTCACTTTCTGTGTCAGCGGAAGCTGCACTGAAGGGACTTGTCAGAAGAGAGCTAGCTCTGCGAATTAGTTTGTAACTGTTGGCTGCTTCAGAAAAAGGGAATTTGCTTCATTTCCAGATCCCACCTCATCAATATTTTATCGCTTTCACTCTCCCTGAGAAGCCAGAGTAAGCATAGTACATCTCTACCCATTTGCACAGTACATCAGAGAGTTTTAATGTCATTATACTGCCTAGTATGGAAGTTGCAATAAAAATGCTTTAGGAATTGGGCTTCCTGCATCTTTTTAATGTTATTGCACTGGAAGGAATGATTGCAATTAGTAATAGATAGCATTAGGGGGAAAGCAAGAACTAATTTTCTTCTTTCAACAGAAGTAAATTAAAGAGTGTCTGAAAGAAGTGCCACATGCAATGGAAAAGCTTACAAAACTTAAGTAGTTCTCAATTATATTTGAATACTTCGGCTTAGTTCAATTATATTTTCTATATGAATAAAGGAATAATGTCTTAACCATAATTTAGATATATGTTTTGTTTGCTATGTCTGGTAATCTATTTTTATGTGGAGATAGAGCACATATTTAACATCTTGTTTCACATCTGGACCAGGGCAGAGAGCAGATCTGGTGCCTCCTCGGATTACTAGTTTTTGTGACAGTAGAAATGGAGATAATGAATTTGGAGGATCCGGATTTCTTTTATAATTTACTGTAATGGCCCCTTACAAAACTGCTGTGCTTCATTGCAGGAGGTAGGAAGCAATAAACTCTAGAAGTAGGAAGAAAATCAAAGCTGATGATTCCCCTAAGAGATTATTCAGATTCTCTGTCTTTACTAACTAAGCAGCAGTTCCTGTAATCTATCTGAAATATTTCTCTCTTAAATAGTACACTAGGGACTGGAAAAGTGGGTGTTCTTTGAATATTGCTCTAATCCTACCACAGACTAAGGACAAAGAGGAGAAGAAAATTCACTCTTTGTCCACCCACTTACACTTCTGGGTTTGGGGGTTTTTGTTATTGTTGTTTTGTTTGGTTTGGTCTCTTTCCCTTTTTTCTTTTTTTTTTTTTTTTTTTTGGTGTTTGTTGTTTGGTTAGGTTTTCTGGGTTTTTTACTACAATGTATTTGTTTATGTTTATATATAGGGGGCTATTGCTGTCATGGCAAACCTGGAAATTATGTTGGATTCAGCTTGCACTTCCCCTGTGATTGCTTCAAAGCACGATGTTCTCTCTCTAAACAGGCTACAATATAATGTTCTTGGCTGCTTCTTGCTCCTTTACAACACTTAGTGTTGTTATCAAGACAAGGAATGTACTTGTTAGTCCTTAGAAATATGTAAAAAACCCCACATACTCAGATAAATACAGCTACAACTTTAAAAATGCAATTAAGTACAATTGGGAAATACTATTCAACTATTCAAACGAAATTCTTATTAGCAACCTACCTTGCACCAGGAAACAAACTGATTTTTCAATTATAGATTATGCTTATTCTAAAATGTGAATCATCTCATTGCAGATAACTTTCAAGTCTTTCCCCTTAAAGACAAAGCAAAATACTGAACACCTCAGAGTCCAATGTATTTTTTGCCCAAATGTCTCATTGCTTTTGTGTGCTTATCTAGTGAATTGTATTCATTTTCTCTATAGATTTTTGCTTTTTAGGATTTTGGTTTTTTCCCCCAGGAAGTAAAAACCCATATTTCTTATGGTTACTGTTACATATTTCTTATGGTTACAATCTGGTAGGCTGAGCCAGACTCATACAACACTAACTGTACACTACCCCCAGCCTTATTGTGTTGCTGTATCCATGCTGGCTTGTGCCTTGCATGGATTTCAAACCGTCTAGTGATAAAAATCCTGAATGTCAGACATGTAGAATGTCTATTCCCTTATCAGTTACCAGTGGTATCTGGAGAAGTAAACTGATATTTGAATTGCTGCCTTCTTCCAGGGCCATAGATTTTTTTCTTTTCCTCTGTCTGGATGCATGTGTGTGAAGAACTTTACTTAGTGTCTTGAATGTAATGAGAAAGAAGCTCTTCACTGTTCTAGACATCTGGGGCTTATCTGGTTCAGCCCCCTGATAAGCAAAACAAATTTCAAAATAAGGACAGATTGCTCATCTGAGCTGTGAGAACCTTCAAGGAGTTACTGCTTGGGCAGTGTCTCCTCATGTTGATGACCCCAACGGGATATTTTACCTCTGTACATTAGGAATTGTGCTTATTGCTACTTGCAACCACTGCCTCTTGTCCTTTCACTGTGCCTCTGAGCAAACTCTGACAGTCTTTTCTAGAAGTTTCTTTTTTTTTTTGTGGAGCACATCCGTTACCTCCCACCTTTAACCTTCTTTAGTCTGCATTAACCAGTCCCCTTATCTGCTCCTCATATGTCATATGCTCTTGTACTAAGCTTTTCGCATTCTTCTTAATACTGAAGTTCACTTCCACAGAGCAGATTAATGTGACTATTGCTTTTCTGGATCCCTTTTTACACTAATTTAGCTACAAAACCAAATTGTCACAAAGAAATAACATTTATGAAACATTTAGTAATTACAATTCAGGTTGTAAAATTAAAAAAACCCAGTCCTTCTGTTTTCTTAATTTTCCTTATGATGTTCTGCTTGTTTCCTCTGCATTATACATAGAGGTAATTGCCATGTCTGACCACCCAGCTCCATCAAGTGTCTGACCATACCATTCAGTCTTGTTCTGCCTGTGATAACTGTGTCACCTAAATTCCCCCCAGTCAGGCTGAGTGGCTGAACTAGACAAAAGGCTTGAGTACATTTTGAGGACCAGCATCCCCTAAGGCCTGCTTCTTTTGAGCACAGAAGTTTGGGTATTGGCAGAGCATTCTGTATCAGTTTATTGGTACAACTGCCATCAGGTCACAGTATTCCTTGTGGTTTTCATAATGAGCCAGTGGCCAATCTGCCTCAAACAATAACCTGGTTCACCTTTGAATTATACATGCAGTCTCTCAGGGAAGTGTGTTAACTGTAATTAGAGCAGATCCTGAGTGTACCATACAGAATTCTACAAGATCTGATATGCAACTTTATTGAATTGAATTTAAATTTGTGCAGAGGAAATCAGGCCAAAAGTATCATCCTGAATTTTAAATTTGCATCAGTTTGTAGAATATATGGTAGGAAAAATGTTCTTTCCTCTGTGGATTCCATAATTTTCCCAGGTGAAAGACACTCTTATAAGATAGCCAGCAATAAAACATTTTATCATTAGATTGTAATTTTTAGCAGTGAGAAGAACAAAAATAGAAATGCCAATGTAGTTTGTCTCAAATTCAGTTTAGAGCATTACAGAACTATCATCAATATACAGGTTCTTGTCAGCTACTTCCTATTTGGTTTCCTCTTTTATAGTACTTCTAAATCAGTTTTTTAAAAAAAGTTAATAGTATTTAAATGTAGTGTGGGTGTATGTAAGTTCTGTGATACAGAAAATGTGATATTTCTGTCTATGTATGTGGTTTATACATACATATATATATATATATATATATATATATATATATATATATATATATATATTACACACACACACACAACATTGTAACAAGCCAACCTGCATTAGTGGCCAGGAGTAGAACATAGCAAAGTACTAGACAGAAGTTTCTTGCTTTCCTTATCTTTCCCTTACCTCCCATGACCAACAGAGCTGGAGAAATCACTTATGACAACGTGTACCAACACAAGACACCATGGTTTGGCTGTTTGTCTAATTTGTCCTTAAACAACATTGAATAAAATGCTTTCATCCCCAAGCCAAAGTCAGTAGCTCCTTCATATTTGTGCATACACAGATCACTTTGGTCATAATCACAGTCCCAGCAGGAACTGCTGAATTTGTTATTCTACCCATAAGGAAAAATCCCAAGCTTTTGGAGTTTGGAGACTTCTCCCACTAGATTCAATTCTCAAGGATAACTTAGTTGCCTATGCAAAATTTATGACAGCAGAAATTAATTTCCATGTCTATGCCTAACAGTGATCCTATTCCTTCTTGTGTTTGCAAAACATGGGAGAAAAAAAAAATTCACATTGGCTGGCCTCATGAAATTAATCTGATTTTTTTAATTCTTAAAGATGGTGCTTTTATGGCAAAAAAAAGGTGGAGCAGAAAGAGGTGAACTGTGCCTAAGTTGCTGGGTTTTGAGATTTTAAGTTGAATTGGTCTAGCTCAACAGACCTAATGCAGCTGAAAATGTTCTAAGCAAGAGCTTAAATATGAATATAGCACAGTAAAGAGCTGAAAGTTGTTCTTCTAATAAACATTACAGCTAAATCTTGTTTCCTTCTATAATGCCATTTAAAACCAGAGAGAAAAAAAATCCTTTAATAGACGAGAACTTCTTTCCAATAGTGGATCTGCAAAACATATATTGTTTATTTGCTAAGCATGAAGAATATTGCATAAGGCATAAAGCAGTCTGTACCTCAAAGAACATTTTAATCTAACAACACAGATGATGAGTAGGCAAAAGAATCCAGAGTCCCCAGCAGTAGATAATTGGTATTTTTCATGAAATTTCTAATTAATATAATTTATTCACTGTTTCTGAGCTGAGTTGAAAAGGTCTTGACTAAATACTCACTGAGACAAGAGTCCATTTACTACACTGTATGAAAATATACTTAATACGAGAAGTGTTTAGTAGGGTTTCATCTGGCATCATCAGATCAATGACTGGACTACTTTGAAATTACTTGCTTTACTGAAGATACTAGATAATTGTACATGAGGAGGGAATGTTATTATATGTTATAAATTGCAACAGTCCCTTCTTCTATGATTTTTTCTTTCATATCTGCACTGTATAGGGCTAAGAATACTATTTGAAGTAGAGAAGACTACCTGTTGGCTTCCTGATGTTTGGGATACTAATCCAAAATAGAATCTGTCTAACTGCCTTGAAAATCTAGGCCCTGTTAGGCAGAGATGTGAAACACTTGCAGCTGCAGTCGAGGGAAAGGTATGTTTTAAATAGTAAGGCTCTCTCTGTGATGTCAAGTGTTCTAAAAACAAAGTATAAAACAAACCCCATAGTGTTTGCTCTTTTGGATGCCCAAAATAAAATGTATGTTGGCATGAATCTGTCTCTGGCAGACAGATCATGCAACTGCTGATTTCACAAGTCTTGTGAAAATTGATTATCTGTGAAGTTCTCAGACACCAGCAAAGATAGTTGCAAAACATCATTAGCATAGACTGCTCCTCATTTATAGTCTTATGCAAGAGAGAAGAAAATGGATATCTACTTATTTCCATAAACAGTTCTTGTGCATATACCTGAGAAATATCTGTGCGCTAAAAGGCTGAATTTTCATGTAACTGGAACTTGCCGATAGTTATTTTTAAAATTCCATTACAATTTCATGATGAAAAGTTATTCATTGCATTTTCCTATTCATGTATGAAGAAGTATCCTTGGCTGCAGGTGTAGAATTGTCTTCTGACTTTTTCTCCTAAAAAATTTTAGAACTCTAAGGATTAGGAGTCAAATGGATACTGAAAACCAGCAGCAGGTGATGGCTGGCAAGGATGGGGCAGACTCTCTTCCATGCATTAGACAGATACTGTCAATGCAGCTTCCCCATGCCTGAGCTGAGAGCACAGGATGGTGGAGTTGGGACCTGGATTACTGCTTCAGATTAAAAAAAAAGTATTAAAAAACACATTAAAAAACCCCAACCCAAAAAATACACCAAACAACCCACCCCAAAATAAAACAACAAAACAAAATAAAACAAAACCAAAAAAAAAGCCCAGTAGTACTAGGAATTTGGATTGAGTTGTATCCTCCCCACCAAGACTAAGAAATTTTTTTTCATATATATATGTGAGTGATCTCCTGGATTGTCACCTTGCTCTCAGGATTCATGCCACACTGAAACTGCTGCAGTAGTGAAAAAGCTTAAGTTTCATCCAGCGTGAAAGCAGCAGTACTGTGGCAGCACAACATCAGGAGTGACTGGCATGGAGGAGGATGATAAACACATGCATAGGGCTTGTTCTGAATGCACGAGACTTGATGGGTCTGGTATTGGCCAGTGGATTTTATAATGTAATACAGGAGCTCACCTACAGGACAAGAAATTCTTTAGTTTAAGTAGTGGAAATACAGCTTCCTTAGGCCATGGCAGAATACTTGCCTTCTCAGTGTGAAAAGGGTAAAGTGCTGAATATGCTAATGACAGGTACTCCTTTTCTAATTTTGTTGTTTTGTTGTTTTTTTTTTCTTTTTGTGGATTTATATGATGAAGGTAATGGCAATAATCAGTTTTTCATTTGAGCAAAATACTACTTTTCATGGCTCTTTATTTGGTATTTTTTATCAAGAGAAGTAGAGAGCTATAGAAAACAATACATATTTTTTTTTCCTTCCTGAAAATATAAGATACTAGCCTTCAGAAATAATGAAATGTCTTCTAAAACATAATTTTTGAATGGAAAATATCTTGTGCTTAAACATTGTGTAGTTAATTCAAAAGGAGTTAAAAGTACTTTGCTTTATGTAAAGCCATTCTTTATTACATTCTTGATAGGATTAAAAATCAGCTGTAAGCAACAGTAATTTAATTAAATTTTATTTAAGCATAATGTTAAGCCAGTGCTTGTGAATCACAATCTTTACACACACTCTGATCCTGCTTCTTTTCCAGTTCTGTTTTCCTGCCTCCTACTAGTATCAAATAAAAAAGCCATAAATCAAGATAGCCCATTTAGAGGCTGGCAGTGAAATAGAACTCACTAAATACAAGGGTATTCATGTGTAAAAACAGAAAATATATTTATATCTCTTGCCATAACCTATGCATTCATTTCTGAATTCAATGTAGCAGTTTAGTTCATGTCACATCTCAGTTTCTTGCTTATATTTGAGCACATTGAGGAGCTTATGATGATCTGCTTATGACTTTCTCCTTTCCTCAGCTGGTAGGTGTATAATAATAATATTAAATTAAACTTCATGGTACCAGCCACAACCTTTAAGTTCTCAAATTGAAACACACGGCAAATCCCATCTTGTGTTCAGCCAGTGGATGGGAGGTAAGACTGCTAGCAAATAGAAGATAGCACATATATGCAGGTAATTTTTTTTAATTATAGACAGATATCGAATGCAAAATTAGGTTTCATTTAGGGGCACACAAGGGGTATTTAGCACTCAGATTCCCTTTATTTCAATGAAGTAGTACTTTTATGTGGAGAAGATGAGATGTCTTCAAGTTGACACACAAGTTTAACCTAAAAGGTGTAAGCCAGCCTAGAGTGAATGTTAAGTTTGGGGCTGATACTTCAGTACACCATCCTTGTGTGAGTAATCTGCTTGACACTACAACATGTGCATAAACAAACAAGTTTTACAGCCAGGTTGAAATAATTCTAGTGTTTTCTATCAATACATCTGAGTCAAGATACCTCATACTTAGATCTGTAAGGACACAGAAATGGTATGTGTGCCTTGGAATCCTCGATTTGACTGGTGGTAGTGGATTGTCACGTTGTTCACTTGTGGGGATCCTGCAGAAGCTAGGAAACACAGAAGAAGGCAGTAACCACACTATCTATGGCAGTACCATGCAGCTTCAACTGTTTCTTCTTTATAAATGATTGGGAATTTATCCTACTTTTTCTTTGGTTTGCTTTTTTTTGGTTGGTGGTTTTTGTTTTTGGCTTTTTTTTTTTTTTTTTTTTTTTTTTGTCTGTTTGTTTTAGTTTGGGTTTGGGTTTTTTGTTGTTGCTGTTATCGTTGCTCCTAATGTTGAATTAGCAAGAAAATCTCATTGCCCAGGAGTTTGAAAATTCAAACTGACAAAATTTGCATATGTTCTCCATGGAAACTTGCCATTTTAGGAAATCTCTGTTGTTCCATGAGAAAGAAAAATGTTTTACCTGATTTTAGGAAAAACAAGCTGGTCAAACTATTAGTGATTAACAGACCATTCAACCAATTTGGACTTTTGCATATATATGGTCTTACAGGTAAGGTAATTATTTGCATGTATCAAATGCAATGACTGTACCAGGGCAGATAATATCAGACACTAGACTGCTAATTAATGTTGAGTAGAAAATTATCATTTTAGATGCATAATAGGATTTCTGTACTTTTAGAGAAGAGAAAGTGAACAGGAAATGGTGAAGTTTAAACTGCAGAGTCTTTCATTCACAGAAGACTAGTGTGAATAGGATATATTAATATTTTCATTTCAGAACCAGCTTTGAGAAGTTGTAATCAGAAAAAGTAGGGCTGGTAGTATTTTAGAACGAAATTTAAATAGAATTTTCTTTGGAAATGAGAACTACAAGGAAACAGACTTATGTGTTTGGTATTTCTGTATGTTAGGTCTGTAACAAAAGGAGTAGTTAGTTCTACCTGTTTTCCTTAACCTCTGGCTTCCTGCCCATTTTTCCTGGTTCTAGTTCCAATGAGTTTGGTCACTTACCCTACACAGTATTTCTCGTTAACTGGGGTGTTTAACCCTGTCATCATCACTACCACTGAATAATACCTGCAGGATCCTTGCCAGGAAAGGCTTGGTCATGTTTTAAGACATAGTTAATTGCTTAAAGCAAACATACTGTTGAATGTGTTTGCTACAAGCAAATGCTGAAGGACAGCACTGGCTACTTGGGACCATTGTTAGAGTTTTGTCTTTATATGTGGTAAATCTCTTAATGGTCCTAAATGAACTGTGAGCTTTTGACACACTGTTATGGAGTTGTGGCTTCACATCCCTTTGTTTTGCTTATTGATAATAATTTCCTTCTTGCATGCAGGAAGCAGTAAGTAGGAGTACCTGTGATTCTAACAGACTAACGCTGTTCAAGTCAGTTTTCCTGTAAATGGCTGCAGTATTCCCAAAAGCCTTTTCCATTTTACAATACTGGGGGAAAGCAAGAGGAAAATGTTGTCTTCATGTATATTTTCTAAAGACAGATCAGGCCCCACGATAAGTGGTTTCCATGTCAGCTGCTTGGCATGTAGATTTGCCATGCCCCGACATGCGGAATAGGGTCCCTTGACCAAGGGAAGAGTTAGAAATGGGTTTTAATGAGAAGACAAAACAGAACACACTGATCAGGCACAGTTCACATCAGATAAGTGTCCTGACCACACTTGTTTGCACTTGGATGGTCCCTTTCACACCCCCCCTCCCCCCATTTTTTTTGGCTGTACAGCATGCTCTTTTGGCTCTCCTCCATGCTTATTTCCCCCTCATCCAACCAGGTTCCTCCTGATCCTTCTCCTGAACATCCCATAACAAATCTTTTACAAGCCCAAAACATTCTTCCCAGCATGAAGTCCCATGGCTCTGTTGCCCACAGCCCCAGAGGCTCTCAGTGTGAGCCTGCAGTGACAATGGATCTCAGGACTCCTGGTGGGGCAGGCTGCTCTCCTGCTCCCACTTGAGGAGCCCAATCAGCAGAGGTCACCATGGATCCCCATCTGATTTTCCCTTGTCTTCTTTGCTTGTGGAGAACAGTTACAGAAAAAAAACCTGGATTCTTTAGGAAAAATACATTTCATTGAAAACCCAGGTAAATAACGGACTACTAGCATGTGAGGAGCTTTAAAAATATGTGAGAACTAGGGCTTGAGACAGAGTGGGGTGTGGGTTTTGATACTGCAAGCTCTGACTCCTGCTTAGGGACCACCTGCAGCTCATTTGCCATCCAAGACTCTCCTTGAGGGCCCTCCAAGAGAGCCCCAATCTAATGGGAAATCACTCAGAAGTTTCCTCAGAGAATTCTTCCTCAGAGAAGTTCTCCAGTAAGGTCCAGTAAGTGTTGGTAAATCTCACAAAAATTCTACACTGGCATTGTGACCATTATGTTTCCAAGACAATTTAGTGAAATTACTGAATTGAATATGACAGAGGTTTTGATTTTCAGTTGTCAAATGAATATTTCATTTGATAGCCATCAGATCTAAAAGAAAATTCTATGAGCATTAGTTCATGAAACATTATATTTCTAGTTTTATATATTTACCCTGACAGAAAGTGGGACTGTCTGCTGTCCAAAAATGCATGTTACTTACAGGAAAGTACAGTAGTAGTCTTAGTGCTGACAAGAGTACTCAAAGAGTCCTGAAAAGTACTTCTGCAGTAGTAGAGTAGGGTAGTTCTAGGTTAGACATAAGCAGGGCATTATTGTGTGGATGTGGAGGCATTGGCACAGGTTGCCCAGGGAAACTGTGAATGCCATATCCCTGGAGAAGTGTTCAAGGCCAGGTTAGATGGGGCTTTGAGAAGCCTGGTCTTAGAGGATGGTGTTGCCTGCACTTGACAGGGAGGTTGGAGCTAGAGGATCTCCAAGGTTCCTTACAACCCAAACCCTTCTGTAATTCCATACTATAAAGCAATATGCTACCACAGCATTGTAAAAATTTCATTTTCCAGATTATGTATGTATTAGTAACAGTATTTTCACAGTGCTTCTCCGCCACAGTTCTTCTGTTTTATTAGTTCTTAATCCTTTATCTCCTAGAGATTAAAAAGTGTGATTTCATTTTGCTAATGATTTGCAGATTGGAAAACTGAGGCAAAATCCAGCAAATGCTAAGATTATTCAGGAATTTGTTGGCAAAGCAGCACTTTCAGCCTTCAGTCATCCCTCTGGAGGTTCAGCCATGCTGTAATTTAGACACAATGATAGAAAAATCCAGAATTTCCTTTTGCCAGAAACACAGCTAATGTAACAAGGTTTAAGTCGAGAGTGACATCCAGTGGTCAGACCCATTTTATTTCTGACTTTTCTATCCTCTGGGCAAGCAGCAGTAATCCAAATATAGACTAGACTAATTTAGCCTTTTTTTTTTTTTTAACTCAGCATCTTCTGTGGAAAAACAGATCTTGAAAAATGTGCATTGCTCAAAAACTCTTCAGTGTCTATGAAACCATTTTGGCATCAGGGCTGCTTTGAAATTCCTTGGTTGCAATTATTGCTTTATGCCTCTGCTGATTATAATTTATAGATTGTATTTTTGGATTGATGATCAAAGGCTCACAGGGCTAAGATCCTTTCACTGGCTGACTCAGACCTGCTGAAAGCTTGCAGAATGAGATATGTAACTGTGTGTCTATGCACATCTTTATGTGCATATTCTAGTAGTGGTCTTGATGCTTTGCTCTTTCTATTTTCTTACACACTTTAGGAGAGAAATTCCCTTAAGGGATACTGAAACATGTGACCACATCTGTCCACAAATAAATCCACTCTGTTGTGAGCATAATATCTAAACTCTTTGAGGAGCATCTCATGGAATGGCCATCCATAGAGTAGAAACACAGTTCTGTCAAACAGGCTATTTATTCCTTTAAATGTCATTAAATACTACTTTCTTCTAAACAGATCTAGTTGTTGCCGTGTGTATCTCCTAACATCACAGTGGTTTTATCCTTATCAAAAGGAGCCAATCTCCACAGATCCCATACATAGCAAAACCTGCTTATCAATTAATGTTAAAATCAGGCAAAGTGATGACAACAGGGGAATACATAGGGACAAGACTTATAATAAATGCTGTGTTACACATGAATAATAATCTTGTATCTCTTGGAAGTAAACTGATGACTGAAAATGTGCATGGTAAGAGAGGAAACTGTTATAGAAATGAAAAGTAGTAACTCTGGTGTGTTTGGAACAAGAGAAAAGCTGATATTATCTCTCTCAAAGAAACATCACCAAACTGTGTATTCTCAATATGACAGTTACATTTCATGCCTTTTTATTCTTTGTCCCACAGCTGCTAATCAATGTGTAAATTGCTGCCTGTCATCAGGCTGACTTTATAAAGTCACCTGATATGTATTCCTGTTAAAGAAACTATTTGTCAATTTTATAATTAATTTTATATCTAGTCAATTAATATGGGGTCATTCAATTAACTAGGTCTGAACTAAAAGATAACTGAATCAAATTATTTAAATAAGCTATCTTATTGTAACAACTGTTCTGAAATGAAATTACATTTTAGAGATGTGACATATGAATTGAAAAGACAAGGGGTATATCTGTTTGAGATATTACTTTCCTAAAAAAACTACTGTTTTAATTAGGAATATAGAAAAGCATTCTTCTAGGCAAGACTAGCAGATAAATATAAAAAATTCAATTTTTACTGTAGTGAAATCAAACTTCATATAGACAGAATTCTAAGCTTGGACACCCATGTTACTAATGTATCTAAATTCATATTCAGAGTGTGCAGTTAAGGTGTTTGTTTAGTTTATTTTTGTTTCTTATAGTTCTATGGAGAACTATAAGAACACTTTTTTTTCCTAACTCAATTTGAAGGAGTTTATTTTTGGTTTTCTTTAGAACAGTTGTAGTGCCAATTTTCTTTTCCTGTTTTAGGTAAGCTGCCTTTTTGGCAATACAAGAAATGGCTATTGCACATTAATTTTGAATAATAAATTTGCGTGTCTGTTGGTTTATTATCGTTTGGACTGGTAAAATGGTCCACAATGGTTATAACAAAAGTTATTGCCTTGTGTATGGTTCACTAAATTAACAGATCCATATTTCTGGCCAATTATTTTGTCTTACATATATGCCTAGAAAAATCAGTGCCCTTATTTTTGGAAGGAGGTAATGCCCTCAGATAAGTAAAAAAACAATTTTAGTCTCCTGTTTTTGTCATACAGAAAATTGAAAAACATCACATGGTAAGCACTGATTATTATTTCTGACTGCAAGCCCAATCTGATCTTCCAGACTAAAATGTTTTCTCATTGCATTTTGTGGCAAAATAGTCATGTTTCATTTAAGGCAGTAATAATGTAAGCCTAATAATTGCCATGACAGAAATGTAGTGTTGCATGCAATATTCTGTGTTTGTAGAGAACCTTTTATCCTGAAAAATGTCAGTGCATTTTCCAAACTAAGTATGTACTAAGGCTATATTTATCACTGGAAGGGGAAAATACCCGTCATCTGTCATTACTAGCACAAATCAAAAGTCAACTCACTACAGCTATGCAAAACATATAAGGTCTTAGCACTGAGGGTACTAAGACAAAATTACATTGTATGGCGTGTTGCATAGCCAAGGAAATGATGTTTGACTTAGGAGTACTAAGTAAATAAAATGTGAATAAAAAATAAAAATATAATAGACATTTTTAATGTTTGGTATGAGTAGACATAGGATTTCATGGTGAGACTAATAATTCCATTATTAATGTAATTGAAGACATTAGTTATACACAATGTGAACTCAACATTCTTTGGGCTGAATGTTATGCATTGAAAATCAGTGGGATATATTCAAAGCCTTCCTTTCTAGGATGTCCTTCACCATCAATTAAAGAGGCTTAAAAATTCCAACTGAAACACAGGTAAATAATTGCACTCCTTGGTGAGGAAGCTGTTATTGTTTTCAATGCCAAAAACAGCAATCCAGGCAAAAGGCAAAGCCTGAATTTAAAGATATCCCTTATTTCACTTGGTATATGCAAGGTCAATTACAGAAGGTAAAGTGTAACTGCATGGACATGCAAAGTTTCTCTTTGTGGAGCTAAAACTCCTCAGGTTCAACATACCTGTTTTTCCTTTAAGCCTCAAAAGGATAAAACAACCTCCTCCCTTTTAGCTTATTCACTCTCTCTCTAGGTCAGCCTTTGCCTGCTTGAAGTCCTCGTATAAGAGTCTCCTCCAGTACACTTCTAGTACGGTTAACTTTGTAGTTGATATTACTTCTTCAGTGACTTTCTAATCTCACTTCAGCTTCCATAACCACACTCCAGTGGCTTCACAGAGATAGCTGTGATACTGTTTCCTTGTCTTCATTATTCATCTGAAGTGGTTTGGGTTGTGTTTGTGTGAGTGTAGAGTGTGGATCTGCTGGTTTCATAAGGCTCAAATCATTTAAGTCATGAGCTTATATAAAAGTGGGGGAGGAGTAAAGGGATAATTGAGTCTTGAGTAAGCTTAAATTGTACAGCCAGTAGTCTCCTGCATAATATATAGGAACTGTCAGGAGGGGATCCTTCAATGGACTCTGTGGTAACTGGGAGTCTGTTCTATACATTCATATTTGCATGCATTGCATGGTGCAGTATGGATTTAAGATGGAGAGATAAAATATTCACTCATTTATCAGGAACATAATGAAATATTGTTATCATCTAGATATATTAGGTTTGCATGGCAAGATTTTTGCAGCAGGGCAGCCAGTGGAGTGGCTGCTGTGAGAGGATGCTAGAAGCTTTCCCCATGTGCCCTGGAGTGAGTGCCAACTGGCTCCAAGACAGACCCACTGCTGGCCGAGGCAGAGCCGATCAGCAGCAGCGGTAGCACCTCTGGGATAATATATTTAACAAGAAAAAACACGGCAGTGCAACGGCAGCCAGAGGCGAGGAAGGAGAATATGGGAGGGAAAGAACTCTGCAGACACCCAGGTCAGTGGAGAAGGACAGGCAGAGATTCTCCTGCAGCCCGTGGTGCAGACCACGGTGAGGCGGATGTGACTCTGCAGCCATGGAGGTCCATGGTGAAGTCCATATCCGACTGCAGCCACGCAGAACCTCACACTGGAGCAGCAGGGTGCCTCAAGAAGGCTGTGATCCCATGGGAGGCCCATGCTGGAGCAGACTCCTGTCAGGACCTGTGCTCCTGCAGAGGAGCCCATGCTGGAGCAGAGCTGGTAGGCCTTGTGGCACTGTGGGGGACCATGCTGGAGCAGCTGAAGGACTGATCCCATGGGAGGGAACCCACGCTGGGGCAGTTTGGGAAAAACTGCAGCCCATGGGAAGGACTCCATTTAAGATGTTCATGGAGGACTGTCTCCTGTGGGAGGAGTCCCATGCTGGAGCAGGGGAGGAGTGTGAGGAGTCCTCCCCCTGAGGAAGAAGGAGCAGCAGGCACAATGTGGCGAGGTGACCAGAGCTCTTTCTGTCTCTTTGTGCCACTGGGCGTGGGATATGGAAAAAACTGGGAGTGAAATTTAGCCTGGGACGAAAGGAAGGGTGAGGGGAAGGTCTTTTAAGTTTTATTTTTAATTCTCATTATCCTACTCTGGTTTGAGAAAATACAGATTAATTTCCCCAAGCTGAGTCTGTTTTGCCCCAACAGTAATTGGTGACTGATCTCTCCTGGTCCTGGTCTTGCCCCATGAGACTTTTGTTACATTTTTCCTTTCCTGCCCAGCTGAGGAGGTGAGTGATGGAGTGGCTTTGGTGGGCACTTGGCTTCCAGCCAGGGCCAAACCATCGTATTAGCAAAAAAGAAAACAGAGCATCTGTTTCTGACACATTCTTTGCATAATATTGCTGAAGGCACTGGATATATGCCTACTCTTCTCCCAAGGAGAAGTTGTTTATGTCTGAGCTCATATTAGACAGCTGAAGAAAAGAAGGCAAATCACTGCCTTTGCTAGCTAGTTCCTTCATACAAATACAGGAAAATGAAATATTAAGAGTTAAATTAGTTGTTAAATAAACAGAGATAGTTCCATTAACTGAAATAGTTAATCAGGGTTAATATTAGCTTTCAAAAAATCAGAAATGTGGAGTCCTCTTAATTACCCTATCCTTCAAATATTCATATGCTCGTGACAAGAAACCTTACATATTTTTTCTAGTAATTTTATATCAGATTAACAATGGAGGCAGAGAAGAGGCTTAATCAAAGGCTGTAGTTCTTGTGACCTGGACAATGGATGAGAGACAATGCATAGCTTTTGTTCTACTCATTAATTAAATGTAATCAGTTACTAAAAATTAAAAAAGAAATCACTACAATAGTTTCTTACATCTGAGTTATAACATATAACTTACATCTTACATATATCTTACATCAATGTGAGTTATTCAATGTGAGGAGTGTGCAGCCACCTTTTAAAAAATGATCAAATTTCAAGGACAGTGTTACCACAATTGTCAAAACCTTCCAGCACTTCTGCTGTAAAATTATTTCTTTCCATCAATAGTATTTCTACCAGAAATCTCTGAGTAACATCAAGAGGGTATGCAGTGCTTACTAAAAATGAAAATTAAGATAAATTATTTGCACTGAAAAGAAGATTAGTGTGGTCATATTGCAGATGTTTGAAGTGTTGCATTGCATATACAGATAAATAAATTACCCCTCTTCCTTCTGGTTTAATCATTTTAGACCCATCTGAGATAACAGCATGTTATTTGTTTTGGTGTTATTACACTGATCTCATCACAGCTGCTGTTATTTACCAGTTTTGTTTCATCTCTGGAGGAAGTAATGGACATTAGCATAGAAAATGCTTTCTCTGGACATAGATATCTAATCAGTTGATACAGGTGTGAGTTCTCTGAAGTAGATCTGATCCTGCTTTAGTCTTTTCAGCATCAGTGTTAGCCTTCTTTATGATCATGTGTGGGCAGTCTCCGGAGGGCCCGGTAACCTGGTGAACTCTGTGATACGACAGTGTTAAAGCAAGAACACACCCTGCAGTGTGTTCACAGTGATCACACCACTGCTGGCTGCTGCTTTATCCCTTTGTGGTCAGGCTCACCTCATCTCTTCCCGCAAGCACAAGACCTCTTTGATGTATCTCTTCCATATTTGTTACCCATCAGTGCACAAATGTGCAACTACTGAAACTAGATTCAAATGAGTACTGAGCTGTTTGTTGGAGCAGGAACAAAAATGCAACACTGAAAACAAAAGTAGAGAATGCACAATGAAGTTAAATAGATCAGTTCAGTCATGGAGAAGTACACACTGGATATCAAAGCCAGATTTGTCTTTATTTTCAAATAGTTATTAAGATACCTGTATAGCAATTTTGAGTAAAGTAAGTTGGGATTTTGCATGTTTTATTTTAAAAAAAAATTTCTTAAGCTTTTAGATAGTGATCATATTTTAATGGGGGAATTATTTCATATTTCCTTCATTCTATTTTCTTCAAATTTTCTTCCCTCCCTCCCTCCGTTCTTTCCCTCTTTCCCTTCATCTTCCTTACTTCCTTGAATGCACATGTGTGTTAATGGCTCTTTACAAATCCATGTGTTATGACTTTCATTACTTCATGAGCTCTGAAGGAAACAATCCTTTTCAAAACAGATGTGATGTATTAAGGAGGTACCTTCAGGTATCTTCATCCTAACAGTACACTTTTTTTAGCACACACCATATTGTCACATAAAGGTGTTCTTGAAAAGGTACGGTGCTAGACAGGAAGACTACACTTGAAGAAACAAATAAAAATGGGAATGAGGCTATTCACCCACCTGACCAGCAATTCATTCTCTGTGGTTTGCCTCTGAACGCTTCTTTCTTTATCACAAGGGACACTGTTACAAGTGATCCTCCTTTGAAAAAGTCCTTTCTGTACTATTTCTTAGCTTATTCTTAGATATTTTAGAGCTCAGAATTAATTATTGCCAGATGGGAAGGCTTTTAGGACTAATACAAATCCAAGCCGCTGTTACATTTCCATTAAGGATTTTGGTATGGATACATCCCAGTTAAAGGACTGGTCACTGTGGTCAGTCCCACAGTTCACAGGGTGTTGTAACAACTGCTCAGGTGAAATAGGCAAAAAGCTCTAAGCAATAAGCTTATATGAAAAACTTAGCTAGAGCTAAAAGAAATCACAGATCAGCAATCACAGTAAGTTGAAGGAGAAATTGAAGTCTTTGTACAGAGACCCCTTGGGCCGAGTCAGAACCAGCATCAAGGTCTCTTGATTTCTACAGCGCTGTGCTAATTGGCTGAAGTATAAAACTTTTGAATGTCTACAAGAAGAATATTCTTCTTCAGTGTGAGAATGATAAGCAGCAGCAGTTACAAAAGGAAATTATATTAAATGTAGGACAACTATAAAATTATTTTTCTTTATGGATCCCTCAAGCTTGTGATAGACAGTAGTTTAATAGGTCAGTCAGGAGCACCTTCCAAAGCAGTTTGGTTTGGATAACTTTGCTTTGAGACATTCCTGGTCTCTTTCATTAAATTATGATTTTATTATTCTTTTAACTCATCCATCTTTAATTATTTCATTTAACGTACTGTATCAAAGTGGTTTACAGTTTAAATAATACTAGCTGGAGGAGGTTTTTTTTTTACACTTGCAGTGAAATTATTAATTCTTAATTGCTTTTATGAGAAATAGGGAATTATCATCTCAGGGCCTTCTCAACAATGTTCACAATAATGTTTGGTGGTTTATCTTTTTTTCCCTCTCCTCCCTGTATTTGGGGAAACTGTCTTATCTCCTCTACTGGGTAGTACTATACAAGTATTTCATACCTGTAGTCATCTTTGTTGTCATTTATCATTATCATCTTTGTTTTTATTATTATATTATATATTTCTAAAAATTTACTAAATAGAGCTATATAACTTTTATGTTTTGCACTCAGATTCTTTCCCAATGACTTGTAAGATTCTAATTGACTTGCTGATGGTACTTGTCTTCTGGAAAGCCTGAGTCAGAGGCAGTATTTGTGCTTTCTGTCTTACTACCAATTTATTCAGTGTTGCAGGAAGTCTGTATTCCCTGGATGCCTTTAGGAACTGTGTGTTCGAAGTAACTCTGTGTGGTGTAGCATCCCATTTCCAGGTCATTTCACAGTAGGTTTCGCAGTGCCTGTAACCTTTCCCACATTGTGGAATCTGCTTAATACCTCAACATGGGATGTGGAGACTCCCTTCCTTCCGTTACATGATGACTTCACAGCAGACTTCCCACAATATTCCTAGACACTATCTGCTCACCCACATGCTCGTTGGATCTATCACAGAACTCTACCATATTTTTGAGTTATTTTTGTCTGCAGAACTGTATTGATGACTCTCCTATAGAGTGTCTTCATGCTTTTACTTTCTCTGGTTCATCATTGCACTTTACACTAGTTGCTTTGATGGAGATCACAAACACACCAGTCTTGACTTTTCATATAATTGCCAGGCATGATTTTGTAATCTTGTGTTGTTAGCACTAGGCCGGGATTTTCCTCTCTGCTCACTCTGTCAGAGGCTGAGGGTACCCGTTCATAATACACAGGAAATACAATCAGATATGATATATGCAAGATGTTTGTTTTACTAGAGTAGTACTTGGTGATTTCATTTAGCTGTCTTAGTTGTCAGTGTTGTTTCATGCATTATTGTTATATCAAAAGCCACAGTAGCCAACAACTCACAGTCTACACCTCCCTCTCAATATAACACATAGATGTTTGATATTAAAAAAAAAAATAATAAATGCAAATTAGAATTTTCTCTGTTTATTTAGTATCAGCAGTGTTGTGCATCAGATCCTTTAGCTTATGAACAGACAGGAGATACCATAAAGATAGGAGCATTTCCAGAAGTCTGGGATGCAACTTTTTGATGAAGGAAGCAGCAGTATGCATGTTACGTGGAATTGTCTTTAAATATTGCCATAACAAAGTTCAAAGGCTTTGCAGAGATTCAATTAATCTTCCTTAAATAACATTGCTACTCTAGGTGTTTGATAACACCTACAGCATGTCAAATGCTTAATGTAAATGCACAACCATTTTTTCAGCTGTAGGTACTGCAGATTTTAATTGCAATTAGGAAAGTTGTCCAGTACAGTTCTTCAATACTCTGATTAATATTTTTTTCCAAAGATTTTTTTTATACGTTTGTGTATTCAGCACGTACTCATAGCTAATATACGAAGTGAGTGATTGCATCTGCTACAGCTAATTTTAGCTGGAATAAAGCCAGGTTCTGAAATTGCAAGGCAGCATCTCTGATTTTAGGTAAAAATTGAAAATTTTATTTCTTATGGTTGTAGTCACAAAACCGTCGAGAATACTCAAAAGACTGTAGTCTTCTTAGTTTCAGGACCCAGGTTTTTCTCAGAAAAAACAGTGAACTTTCAACCTGCTGAAGTCAATAATTGTGAATTACACTGTGGCCCCCTTAATTTGGTTAGTTAATGGGGAAATTGAAATTTCCTCTGTGATGTTTGACAATTAATTCTAGAGAATCTTTTTCTTTAAATAGTAGGAGGACTTGCAGAGAAGGAATTTACATGTCACAGGAGAGAACTGTTAAGTGGTTGTCCTGATCTTTGGATGTAACTCCTGTTATGACATCTTGCATAAATAGCACAAATTTCTACGTAGAGTTTTACAAAGATCCACAATAACTATAAATACAGAAGCCAATTATTTATCTTGTTAACTTTATTGTAACAGATACTTGCTAAACTTTCTAATTTCAAATTTCTTTTGGAGTATCTTGTTTTACATTTTTGTAATGATCTTTAAGCAACCTTGCTCTTACATCTCTGTCCATTTAAGATATAGAACTCCTTTGTTCCTTTGCACTCTTCCTCTCAAGAACCACCTGCTGTAGTACAGTTTACATGAACTCTGTTTGTCCGTGAATCCAAAATTGAATGTGTGTAGCATTGTTACGGCTTATGCAGCCGCTGGGTTTTGGTGGTGTTTCTGTTTCTCTGCTGGCTTCTAAATGCTTTAATGATAATACTTAAATGTAGAAAGCCCTGACTGTTTTCAAACCCTGAGTCCTAAAAAACCCCTCTCTCTGCATGGAGCACCAATGCATTTTCAGTCAGTATAGAGATTGTGCAATTTCCACTTCTATTTTACAAAAAAGAAGAGAAGATCAGTGCCTTTGAGCTCTCTGAACTTACAGTGCTTCCAGGGGACTTCAGGTACAAAAATGGTGAAAGCAGTTGAGCAAAAGTTGTCCGTTCTCCCTTACTGGTGCAAGAGTTACTTGAGGTGGCTCAGTTGAGTCTGATGGTTAATTGATATAATTTTATCCTCTTCTTAGCTCAAGCCCTTACAAGGCTAACTCAGCATTCTCTACAAGATCAGTCAGGCCAAGTCCTCTATGGGAAAACACTGCACAGATGGGGAAGAGGGATTTTGTGCTCTGGCCAGAAGGGTGGTCAGTTTGGGCATGGTCAAGGTGAAGAATCCAAACTGTGTTACATCAGACAGAACAGGGAGATGGGGCCTATGTCTAGAATGCGGCCTTTTTAAGGTTTGTGAGCTCTTTCTGGTTTGGTTTTGGGTGTGGTTTTTGTTTGTTTGTTTGTTTGAGGTTTTTTTCTGGCGTGTTTTTGGTTGGGTTTTTTGCTTGTTTATTTGTTTTGTTGTTTGGGGTTTTTTTTACTGGTGGTGATGGTGGTTTCTTGAGGTTTTTTTGTGCTCTTTTGGGGGAGAGCAACGAGGCGGGGGGACACAGCAGAACAATATCAGTAAATTTTCAGGATTTCTTTAAAATTATGATCTGGAGTGCCATATCTGATTTTCTGAGACAATGCATGTTTGTACCACATACTGACTAACTCTTTTAAAAAGATGTTTTTCAAAAACTATTTTTAAGTTTTAAACTTTGATTCTCAGAAAACAACATACTATTTCAATATTAATGCCTGAACATAAGCACTTTAACCTCTCAGAACTGCAAAACACACTCAAAAATTTTGTGTTCTATTTCCCTTTTTTTTTCCTTCCCTACCCCCACCCCTATTACCACTGCATCTTCACCCTGATACATTTTACTCACTATATCTCTGTTCATTGAGTGTATAAATTCACCTTTTACTCTCTCTCTTTCCTTTGCAAACAAAGTAATCTGTCTCCTTGACCCTGACCCCACATGCAAATACAGCTCTTTCATTTGAGTCTTACTCTTGAGGTGTGTGGGGCAGGCCTTTAGAGCAGTGGAGTAATTCCCATTTGATCTTTTTCCTCTGATCAACCAGTACACCTGCAGCTCTGCTGAAGAGTCTTCAGATCTTCCAGGCTATTGAGACACACGACTTTCCCTTGAAGTGTGCAAATGACTCATTATATACAGGAAATTCACTTAGGCATTTCACGATGATACATTAACATCCATGCTGCAAAATTCACATGTTCAATCCTACAGTCCATATAATCCCTCCCAGCAAAAGTAATTTAGTTGACCAATGATATTTTTCTGGATTTTTCCCTTACCTTTAAGGATATCAGTTTTTAAAAGAAGCGCAGCATATATTACACAAGGTGTTAGTGTTTCCATATTTCATCTAAGATTAGTTTCTAATCCAGACTGTTGAACAAAATGAATTTAGGGTGTATATCCATTATTTTAAGTTAATTGCAAGGTTTGAGCGTTTGATAGTATTTTAAGGTATCTGAAGAGGTGATTCAAGGCAGGTGCTCAGTGCAGGGTTAGTTATTTAAATCATTTGCTTGCTTCTTCGAAGGACTAAGGATGTAATGAAGAATGACTGTGCCCTTTCAACATCCACTTAAGTCACAAAACCAACAGAGAGCACTAAATAAATCTGAGTTCTAACAACATTTCCTGAAAGAAAATATGGAGATAGGTACCAGAAATTGCAATACATGTGAACTGGCAACCTTCTGTAAACTTACATGGCACCCACTTGTATTGCTGTTCATTTCAGAAATCATTGGCTATTCTCTCACTTATATGAACAATGAGCTCTTTTAAAGAATACACATGAATTTCAGATTTCTGTCCAAATAAATTCACATCACATGTACTAAAAATTTATGATAAATTTAGCAAAATGAGAGTCCAGTAACTCCATCTATTTAGGCAGATACTTCAAAGGCAAAACTAAATTTTTCTTTTTTTTCAAGCGATCATGTCAAGGCTTATGTCTTGACTGATGTTATGTGTATAGAGATAGAGTTCTAATGGTTTTATGGACCTTTTAATATATATGTGTGAATAAGGATTGAAATAATCAGGGGTGTCATCTGTGTTGGTACCAAAAAAAAAAGAAACAAAAACCAGCTACAATATACCTTTTTTTTTTAAGTTTATTGAAGTGCAGAGCTGTGCCAAATATTAGTTTTTTTGGAACCTGTCTTGTCTGCTAAACTTTCTACTTGGCTCTGAATTGTTTTTGCAATTATTATTTTGTTCAAATTTTCCCCAGACCTAGGATGAAGATATTCATGTTTGGTACAGAATCTAGCATAACCATATCTCCTTCTTTTTGTCTTTACTGTTTGGCATATATTAACACTTTGTGTAAGTGTTATTTTACTTTTTTTTTCTGTTGATAGAGGCCTTACATTTGCTTTATCATGAAAGTTCATGAGTTTTTATTGTTTGACCTCCAGCTGTGACAGACAATCACTCAATGCAATTCGCATATGAGCATTTTCTCATCATTAATAGTCCTCTTTTATTTTTAATTTGTTTGTTTACAAAAATACTGGTAGCAACTGATCTTGCTCATGAACAGTCTGAAGAAAAATGAACAGAAGAGATACATTTTAATGTCAGAGACAGTGAAACTGCTATCAACCAATGATTTGAAAGGTGGTAAACCCAAAGAAAATAGATATTCCCAGACATCCATGCTATGGCAAATAGCTAGGCTGCTCCCATTACTGTGCTTCCAAATACAGTGTTTTGAACAATAAATTAATTGTATTTTGACCTTTGATATAATATGTGGACTCACTGTCCTAGTTTACAGTACTTAAAACTTTACAAACCGTATATTACCTGCTTCAGAAAATTTCATCTGGCTTTTCTTTGTTTTACTCTCTTCCTTGACCTTGTCGGAAAAGAATACTCTAGAATAACTTTTTTTTGAAATTCATGTGTTATGTATAAGTAAAACCAGAAGATATCAGGAAATAAAACATTGAAGTGTTCTGAAAATTAATAAGTTTAAAAGCCATGGACGATTTAAAGAAAACCAGGAATTCCAGCCTGATAGGTTTTCCTTGTATAATTGTAAGACAGTAAATGCTATTTTTCTTTATTTGTTCTTGCATGCCTTTAAAGCACTTGGATTACTTCCCTGGGGGGAAAGAGTGGAGAACATCAATTGGGGTTTTTTAAAGAATTTGCGCAAATGTAAATGTGGGATGAATATTCTGTAGAAATCATAAACATAGTGCACAGCATTAATTATATACTTTCTGGGTACACCAGAACCTCTTTTCCTTACATTTTCTGATTACTAAAAGCTATATAGATCAGAATATAGTACTGCAACATTCACCTGTGCCAGAAGTTTCATAAAATCTGGTGGTGTGAACAAGTATTGTGAAAACCCGTCTGTCAAAAAAGGTGAATCTTCTTGTGAGTGTTCTCACAAAGTGGAATTAGGCAAAATGGAACAGTAATGTATGTGTTGAGTGTGATAGTATAGTGACTAAAGTTCTACAAAAATATGAGGCCTAATGATATAATCATTCAAGCGGATGCATATTCACTTAACTAAATGAGACTTAATTACATAAATAACAGCACTTATGTACACATTTCTAAATTGGAAACAAAGAATATTGATATGATAGAAGTTTTAAACTAGCACTTCTGACCACTTTCTAAGTAAAAAGATCATCTTTCCTGCATTCACCTAGAAAACTTCCATACTTAATCACAGCAGATCTTCCCCTCAATAATGAAAATTGACAACTTCCAGAAAACAACTTACCTTCTTAATATAGTTAAAATCTAAAATTTTGTAAAACATTATATTTTCTTAGTTTCTTCATGTCTCTGTTTGGATCCACTAAATATACTAAATTTTCTCACTTCTTGTTACCTAGAACTGAAATAACTCCAATGTGAAGTTAGACAGGAATTACCTTTACAACTAATTCAGATCTGGAGTTCTGTTTTAAGGTGTACTGGAAGTTTAAATTTTCTGCATGATAAAAGCCATGTTCAGATATTATATAAAGTCATGTGAACACAGTATTTTTCATTCAAAATATACTGTGGAAGAAAGCCTGGAACATTGTTTTTTAGATCTTGCTCTCTATTCTACCTTCCAATCTCACTAAATTTGCTGACTTTTCTTACAGTAGGTCATTTACACAATATTTGTCCTATGCTAACTGTAATTTATTTATGTGGTTTCCTTGCTGTCCAAATGAAGTTGAAAATCAAAGGAACCTGTAACAGATCAGAGCTCTTGGAAATATATTTCTGCTGCTGAGTAAAATAATGTGATTTGTTCAAGTTTCTCCTGAAGCATTAAATAACAAATAAACCCTTGCTTTAGATTTCCATGTCCCATGAATTGAGTTAAAAATCTCTGAAAAATTGACAGACTTAATTGAAAGGAACTCATTTTGTTTCTCTTTTGCATTCAAGAGATGCTTTTTTTCTGATTCTGTGTTAATGGGGTCTGCTGTGTGAACATGAAATACTGACAGAAAGCCCAGCAAATATCTTTCCAAATATCTTGTCACTAGGATCTGTCCAAACAGTATGATAAATGTCAAGTATCAATCAAAAAATAAAAGGCTCTGTCAGACAGAGACAGATACTGAGATGATGAGATTCATATTATTTAAACAGACAGGCTCAGGAAGTGAGTTGCTATTGTGGATGCTTAAAATGGCCAGAAATTCTGGCTATCTACTCTTCCAGTTTTAATCTACCTGTTGCATTCATTTTTAAGGATAGAAGGTAGAGCAGAATTTCACTCTTTGTGTCTAAATTTTACACAGTTAAGAATTGTCCTGGAAGAGCACTGCAGCTCTTCAATTCTGCCTTGGATGTACTCATACCCTTTTAGCTAAAGGTTTGCCCTTTCTCTTCGCTTGCAAGTTTCTTTTTTTTTTTTTCCTTCACTTGGAGTAAATTCCAGCATCAGTCACACTTATTTCCACTGTAAAACTGTCATGTCTGACAACTGAACATACACCTCCAAACAAATTTCACACATTGTAGGTAGAGTTTGCTGGCCCTGTAAGACCTGTAGTTCAGGAGACAGATTTTGGTGGCGATCTATCTGAACAGAGTAGGACTGAAAACTTGAGAAGTCAGGCTTCTTTACATTATTTATAACTTTCCTGCCTACCAGCAGTCATGACTAAAGGACCTTTGCAGATCAAATTTTTAGATAGATCAGTTGTCTTGCAAACTGAAGTGTTGTCTTCTAGAACTCACTCTTTTTTTTTTCCAGAAAGACTGCCTGCAAGGTGTTCATATTGAGCTAATAGAAGTTGTAAAGTGAATATATTTTACTTGTGTAGTGTCCAGAGAAGCACTGAATGGCTTGGATTGGACAGAACCTTCGAAGATCATCCAGTCCAACTCCCTTTCTATGGACAGATAGATCAAAAATATGAGGAATAACTCCTTTCCTCTGCCCATACTAAGATATCTGTAACAATATCTATAAATTCTGATTATGCCAAATAAAAAAAATTATAAATATAAGACTATTATGAAGAGAGATTGCCTTGTAAAATATTAATTATTATCAATATAATTAAAATTCATGCAGATTTGGTGATACTTTATGAAGTTAGATCCACAGATTTCCTTTCCAGCCACTCATGTACCAAGCTCTCCTCCATACAGGATCATACCCAGGGCAGGGTTTATCCAAGTGTGGAGCTAAATGTCTGTAGTGAGCACTCTTGTATATTTCCCTGCGCAGTTTTTAGGGTGTTCTCTGACAATCTTGGTGGGTTTTTTTGCTGAGTTTGACCTTATTTTGACCAGTGTAGAAGAAAGCCCTTTGCTGCTAGCTATTCCTGCCATATTGGCATGTCTGTGTGGTGTCCTCTGCCTCCCAACAAGCTGTGATGATGGAAGACTATCACTTGCTTGACGTTTTCAGGTACCAGTCATGTCAAAATATTTTTCATTATGGAAGTAGGAATGGTTTGACTTTTGTGAAGAAAAAAGAGCATATGCTTTAAAAACATTTAAAGATTTTAGACTGTGCTTTACTTGCCAGTTTGCTTTCTAGACAAGATTGAGTATACTTTACTTGGATAGACTGGAAACAAAATGACTGCCACATTGGGTAAACAAAGAGAGAAATTTAATGTTTTTATGCTCAGAAAACAAATAATATCAAGCTATAAATGCACAAATACTCTGAAAACAATGTAGGAATGAGAGGAGAACAAGGGAAATGTAAGCTATCAGAACTGTCTTCTCATAAAATATCATTCATAAAACAAATCAAAACAGTTATGTAACTTTAGTAACGATTTTTTTTTTCAATTTGCACATATGCCGAAAAATGCTTTGAAGATTTCAGTATAGAACTTACATGCAGGATTTATCTGAACATTCAAGCTTACAGAAGGTTAGTGTGGGTTGGGTATGGCCATTCTCCTATTAAAAAAACACCTTTCTGAAACAGAGGTGTGATTTGAAGTTAACCAGGTCAACTTTTTGGAGTTGTAACTTTAATTTTCTTATTCTCTGACTAAGAAAAAAGTTGGAGATGGTTTCTGTGGGACTCCAGGTTTTATTCTGGGAGATCAAGTGGATGTTACTAACCAAGTAAAGAGGTTTCTTATCAAAAAGAGGGATAACTTAGAGGTGACTTGCTAGCTGGTGACTCCAAGATTGAAGGGAAATGTTCTTCACTCTATGTTTGTCATTGCTTCTTTCTGAGGGTGACATCTGGAAAGCATTCCTAAAAGCTTTAGTTAACCATTTTTTCCCCCTTTCATATGTCTCAGGAAAAACAAAGAGGAAGTAAAAAAATTTCTGAATTTCCTTTGTGACCCCTAATGATGCCTCTCCAGAAATAGACTTGAATCTTTTTGAGGAAACCTCATAGAAGCATAGAATATTCAAATAGTTTGTGTTGGAAACTCCTACTCCTCCTACTTCAACCCCCCCTCAATGAGCAGGAACATCTTTATATCAGGTACTTTGAGCCCCATCCAATTTGAACTTGAATGTTTCCAGGGATGGACATCTACCACCACTCTGGACAGCCTGTTCCAGTGTATAATCAGCTTCCTTGTCAAAAGCTTCTTCCTTCTATCTAACCTAATACACAACCTGTTACTTGGTCAGAGCTGGTTCAACACAGTTGGTGAGTTTGCTTTCCTTCTGACCCATATATTCTGCATTCTTTGTGTCCATTATCAGTGACACATTCTTCTCCCCCAGCTTTGTTAATCTTCCCCTAGGTCTGACATAAGACCCAAACAACAGTACCACCTTTATCTTATCTCAAGTTCCTGCAATGGTGACTTAACTTGCAGTCCAAGTTCCAGGTTTCCTTGGAAGCATATTTGGGGGTGGGCACATTCAGGGGTCTGTCCCATAATTTCAGGGGGGTCTTTGCTTGAGCAGTGATGTGCAAACAAGCAGCTGCTCAGATCTTGCCTCCACCAGGCCGGGAGTTAGTGCCTTCGTGTTGTTCCATTCTGTGCTTATGGCAAAGTCATTCTGTGGCCTTAACAGTGTTTGAGACAGGCAGTCTTTAAGTCCTTACACCTTCTTCTGCTGGTGACCCAGAGCTGGACATGGTATCTCCAGGTGGGTTCTCATGAGAGCAGAGCAGAGAAGCAGAATCCCCTCCCTCACCCTGCTGCCTATGCTGCTTTTTGCACCAGTATCACTGGAAATAATAAAAACTTTGACTTAAAAAAACCACTGTTTACAAATGCTGTTGAAAGAAACGTTGCTTCCATCCTCTTCTTCCGATTTTGCTCATTCCTAGGTCTCTGTAAATTCCTCCAGGATAGAGATTTTCAGCTTTCTGACCATACAGAAAAGCAATATAGATTTCTGGATGCATTGAGATTGCAAAGAAGAATGGGACATTTTCTGTCACAACAGTTCATGGTGCCCATCTGTCTACAATTGAAAGTCATTAAAACCTGAAGGTTCTGACCCAGCAAGCATAAAACTTTTTGATATTCTAATGATTACAGAATTTAATGTCCTTATTTATTTGTTGATGAAATATGACATGCTCTGTAATCACCCTTCATGTAAAGTGTAAAAGTTTAAAGTGTATATCCAACAGCAACAACCCTGCCCAGCCATCTTATATTGTACCTTTTCTGGAAGAAATCAAGAACTGTCTTGACAAGAGCTTAAATAAATCATCTTCCAGTCTCCAGCAGTGCAGTATAGATGCTTATTCTTCTGTTGCCTGTATTTCATTTTTGGCAGCTGGGGTTAGAGATCACTCTTAAAAATTGTCATGCTCTTTCCTTCCATGGAAAACAAAAACTTACTCAAGGTCTGGCTCCCTTTTTCTGCTCTTTGTTGCAGTACATGGTGTCAGTCTATTTTTAGTATTACCCATTTAACTTTGTCCTTTGAGACATCTGATTTAAAAGAGAACAGCAATGAGAAAATAACTCCTCATGATAAAAAGTATATGGATTATTTTGCCACTCAGTCATTGATTTTAAAATCTTTAATACTTGGAAGCCTTTTGGGATCCCTTCTGTAACACTTCCCACCACAGTGCATTTCTTGAGGGCGGGAAATGGACTGCTGTTAAAAGAGCTGTCAGTTTGATAGAGGGGAAACTAACATTGTATATGTAATGAAGATACAAAGTATTTTGGCACCAAATTATAGCACCTTCAAAATATTCTACACTTTTTTCTTATCCTCTAAGGAGTGTTTTTTATATGCTTTGTTGATGTTAGATAACTTTGAATTGCTTTGAGATAGGGATATCTACATTTTGTGGTAACCCATTTTGTTTGTATATTTTTTTCCTTCTTGTGAGCATTTGTTCCGTTTTTCTAACAATGTCATTTAAACAAGTGTTTCTGCAAGCCTTTAAATGAATTTCCCAGATATGCCTTTCTGTGGTGCCTGACTTTAAAGATAAAGAAAAATTTAATTCAAACTTTTTCACTTTTGAGGATGTTTCCCTGTCTTTTTTTTTCTCTGTGGACTCACTGTGCTAAGCAGTGCATATGCTGCTTCTGCAGTCTTCCTACCGTTGCCAGCACCTAGGGGGTCACTTCCTTCTCCTCCTCAAGCTATTTTAGGACCTCACTTCTCTGTGACTTCTTTAAAATTGACCACTGTGGGTGAATGCAGTCACTTGGGTCAGAAGTCCTGGATATAAGGAACACAAAACCTGACAACACAGGTCTGAGGAGCCAAGCTAAAAATAGGAAGAACTCTTGCCTGACTTGTCTTACCTTCCAGTCTCTGGAAGGCCTGGTTCTGAAATTAATGGAAATTTTATAATAGGAAAGTTCAAGAGTTTTCTAGAATATCCATCAATGTCACATACGAGCTCCAGATCTATTCTGACACTTTCTGCTACATTTCCTTTAGGAACTTTATAATTTTTTTGTATTTGTGGTCTTGGAGACAAGAAGGAAACAGAGAAACAGTGTATTTCCCACATGAGTGCAAAACATCTTACATCTGAATTGGTTTAGGCAAAATTTATTTAGGTCCATAGCTGCATTGGAGACCATTGTAAAATTCACATTTATTGACTTTGCATTTTGTGAACTTGAATTTTACTTAGCTTATGATAGTGAGTCCTGTACCTCATGCTGAGCTTAAAAACTGGTTTCAGAGTCAACAGGATCTGAGGATTTGACAAGAAATAGATAAATATAAGGAAAAGTCACTCTGATGACAGATTCTTGGAAGAGGAGTTCCTGTGAAATTGAGTTAGATCAAAAGTCAACACACAGTCACACAGTCAACTGAAATTGTTGTGTCAAACAAATGCTTACACAGGTTTATTGTCTTTAGGGAATATTAAAAAAATTGGTAATTAAGGCAGTTTCTAAGCCCGTGGAAAAGCGAAATCAGTAGTACTGATATTTGGGGTGAATGGTTCATGTCCAGAAAACACCCTAGCAACTGAAATAGTAACTATTAAAAAAAAGTACTTGGCTGAGGTACTTGTGAGCCTTCTGAAACAGAGATACCGGAGTTTGCAGAGTGGAAGAATGGCAGACACCAACGTATACTTGTTCTTTGGCAATGCCTGCAAATGATGATTCCTACCATCTTGGGCCTGAAAGGTTTGTTCAGGTGACAGTAATGCATTCAGGGGTGCTCTTTTCTTCTTTCATTAACTGTGCCAGCAATTGTCCTGTTTGTACTTGTTCTTGTATGTGTTTGACCCAAAAGTGAGTATGAAAGACCAAGGTCAGAGCTTGCAGTGCATCCACCTAAGAGATGAATGTCAGACTGCAGTGAACACCTGTCTGTCTGAGAATACAGAATTAAGAACTTAGAGTACCTAATCCTGTAGCATCTTCGAACCAATCAATTTAGATTCAAATTCCTTGAGGCTGAGAAGGGTATTGAAGTTGAATTATTAATTTAGAGCATTTAGAGGGGAAGTGGCTGTACCACCATAATTTGTTGTGAATATTTTTTTCCATCTGATTGAATTTTCAAAATCACCTTTGCACTCTTTTGAACAACTTGAGGGGGGCTATCCTCCTTAAAAGCACATATGTATTTTTGATTTGCAAATAAAAATCTCTGAATGAGGATGGTTTATTACTCAAGGGTTGAGCTTCTTCCTGTTTTCAGATATTTTTGTACCATTATCAAAGTATTGAAGAAAGTCTCTGCTGAACTCCACAGACAGATTCTGAATATTTGGGCAGATATAGTCAAAGGCTTGTAAAGTTCAGCTACTTAATATTGGCATCTACAAGTATCCTAAGTCCAGAAAGGCAAATGTAAAACATGGGGTTGGAACAGGAAAGAAATGAGACAACTGAGCAAAGGAAATAGTAAAAGAAAAAGCTAGATGGAAAAACCAATGTTATGAAAGGGAATTCTATGGAGAGGTATTAATAAGACACATAGAAAAGAAAACCCGCAGAAAGATTTCCCACCTTTTTTTTTTAATTGAAAAGTTGAGTGACATATAAGTGAAAAGAGAAACAATGAAGTGACAAAGCCATGGTCATCATAATGACTCTCTCACCTGTTCAATACTTTTCTTAAGTTGAAATAACTCAAAGAAAGGGTTGTGTGGTCATGTACAAGTGATCATGAAGAGATGAAAGAAAAAGACAAGGGGGAAAGTAATTTTTTTTCAGATGACTTTTTGTTTATTTATTTAGTTTTAATTTTTAAGACAGCATGGTTCCAGATTTTTCTTTATCATTTTTAGAAGATATTAAAAAAAATCATCTTATCCCATGATTCATTATCACCAGATGATTCAGCTGCTTACTTTTACATCTATCACCTCCTCCTCTACAATTTGAATAAAAGACTCAGTGTAGACTTTGATAAAACAAAGCAAGGGAGTAAAATTTAGACGTTTCCTTGCTAGCTCCGTGGATGCTCCCAAGCGTCACTGCATGCAGAGCAGCAGCTGGATGTTCATTGTGCTGAATCAAGTTTAATGAGAATAGAAACTGTATGTACTGCTCTAGAAATTGCACTGGGAGCAATCTTCAAACATTTGCAGCACCATAATATCTTGCAGAAGGAATGAAATTGAATCTGTCAGTTCTACTTACACACATATGAAAAGAGGCTTTAATTGTTGCTTGATTAGATTAACATTTTACTTACAGTCCTTAAATGCACAACATTTCAGGTTTTCTAAGAGAAAAATTCTCACTTCCCCTTTGCAGTCTTTTAATTTGGCGTACATTATTTAGTGGAATATTTCATGGAACAACACCTCATGAAGGGCTACATTGTACTTGGTTGACATTATATATTTGTTAAATTACTATAATTTCCTTGAAACTTCTGTAATATATGGTGTTAGTTTCCTGAAGTAATGCTTATGATAAAATTGATGGTGTAAGATACTACTGGTTAAATTGAAACCAAGTCTGTTCTGCCTGTAGTGCAGCTGATAATTACAGTATTTCAAGCCCCCCAGATGACACTATGATCACAAAACCTCTTTCAAATCATCTTCTGTGAACCCATTTAAAATTAATTTCTAGAGAATTTATCTGTAGATGGGAACTTGAGGCAATAGCAGAATTTCTTTCCTTCCAATCCATCTAGTGTGGTGTTATAAAAATTATTTTATTATGATGTTATTTAAAAAAATATTTTTTTCCAGAGGTTTTTAATTCTTTTATGAAAAATATGCTTGTGTTGTAGATGGGCCAAATCAGTTCTACTACTAAGGATATTCTTTATGAAACTGTACTAGGATAATCCATGATGTGTCTAAGATCAGTGTTCAAAATTCAGTGAAATATCAACAGATCTTTGCTTTGCTGTACAAGACCCTTGTGTCCCATACTGGAAGTGTTATGGATGTTTGCTATGTGGTTGAAACATCTGAAGAGAGACACTTATGCACAGTCCTGCTTTGAAAAGTTGGCATTCTGTGCTTATACTTTTAATTTTAGAAAATGAACAATACGAAAGCATTGTTCAATTAAAATTGAAAGAACAATGTCACTACAAGAAAGTAATTAATTTAGCTCCAGGCAAAAAGCATTTCAAAAGAAAAAAATGTTTTAAGTAAATGTTATATTAAATTCATAGCTTTGGTTGTGCTCATGAGTCTCAGTTTCCTTTCCCTGACAAGAGTTTAAATTAAGAATGACTTGATTGAAATACATTGAATTTCACAGACACACGTAAAAGAAGACTCCAATTGAATAATGATTATTTATAAGAAGTAAGTTTAAAGTATTTGGGGAATACAAATGGGAATAAAAATTTAGTTTTAAAACATAAGCAGGGATTGCACCTGAGGTTTTAGGTATCCTGAAGATAACTCTATAAAGCTTCACAAATATTAACTACAAACATAAAATAATTGCATAGTATTTAGCTACATATTTGCGATAGGAAGGAATCACTATGATGAAGAGTCTGTGTAGGAGGGTCATCAAGAGAAATGTGTGGTTTAGTTAGCATTGCTGACTTTTCTGTTTGTTTCTTTTGTAACAGTGCTGTGAGGCAATAGTCATGGAGTTTTACTTGCTATTGTCTTGTACCCAGGTCTCTTCTTCTGGGTACAAAAGTGGCAAGAAAAACTTAACTAAATCAGATCACCGGCATGTTTTGCTAGCTTTCCACTTGCAAAGTAACTACATGAAAAGTTAGACAACTGATTAATTCCCTCTTAGTTTTGGAAAGAATATATTGCTGGTCTGGCAGGGCAGAAGGGGGAGAAGAGGGAGTTGTTTATTTTGAACAAGGATCCCTCCCTAAAGGCATGTCCACATTCTACTTAAAGGCAGAATCTGGGAAAAAAGTAATTAATCTTTCTTATCTGTAGTGCATTTCTTTTATTTTGGCAAAGCCTTTTGCAGTGGGCTAGAGGGAAAAGAAAGCTCAGTGGGATGACTTTTCCAAGTTTGGCAAGTGTCAGGAACATTGTGGCATTTGTTCCTTAACACTAAAGGAAAAGTCCTTTGCTCCTCTTCCTGTGTGGGAAGCAACTGTATTACTAGCAGTGTGTTTTTTACAAACGAACAAGAAAAACTCTGGTTTCTTACAGTGAAGGGAACAGAGTGTGATGTGCTGTCACATTTCTATGCCACATTTTTCCAGAACTGCCCTGCCTTACCAGCAGGACAAGAGGTTCTCTTTATTTAAGGATGCTGTGGGTAGGAATGAGAGCAAGATCTGTTTACATGCTTACATCTTTATAATGCTCTTCAGGAAGAGTATCTTGAAAAAACAGAAAACCAGGGAGGATGGAAGCAGACTCCAAAGTTTTCTGTAACTGATCAACTAAAAGGGTATCAGGTGTTTAGCATTCATTCTGAAAACTGACTTGCTATGCTTCCCTTTGGAGATTTGATTTCAATTTTGCTATAAGAGATTCATCTAGTGGATTAGATGGCAGAATGAAGACTTGCCAGACTTATATTACATACACACACACATACAAAGGAAATGAGAAAATGTTGAATTCAAGACTTCTGCTTTTCATAAATGCTGCAGTGCAAGCCAAAGCAGTGATGTTTGGGTTTTTTTAATCTATGATGCTGTAAAAATGTATCTTTTAAATATTTGTTAAAATTGGCAAGCGTCAAATGACTCTTTGTAGGAAAGGTACAGTAAATTTTGGTAGTTACTGACATGACATGAGCTCACTATATGTAAGGTTGAATTTTTCCTATCCACAGTAATTTACTTGTCATGGAACATACAAAAGCCACTAGTGTCTTGAACTCTTGTTTATCCAAATTTGAACAAAAACAAAAAAAAAAAAAAAAAAACAAAAAACAAAACAAAACAAAACAACCCAACCAACCAAAACAAAACCCTGGGGACACCTATTTGAGATAACACAACCCCCTAAAAACTTTGTAAAAGTGTACAAATCACTTCGTAAAAAAATACTAAATAGTGATTCCCTCTGAAAAGTATTTTCTAAGCTCAACAGTGGCACCAGCCTCCCTAGCTTTCCTACTCACCTATCTACATAGAGAAGATTTAATTATTGCCTCTGGCATCCCATGCTGCATTCAGTTACATCTGGGCTTTGGCTTTCCCAACCTTATCTCCAGATACTCAGATGATGTCTCTGCATTCCTCCCAGACTCTCTCCATTCACTTTACATGCCTATTCAAGAGCAATGCAAATGTGACAAAGCCTTTGTCCCTCTGTGCCATGAATACTGACTCAGCCGTAAGTGCAACATTCCCTTCTTTGTGTTGTAAATTTTCTGTTACAGGCAATACATAGTTCAATATATTTACATATTCTTGCAGAATACAGTAATCCTCAAAAATGTATTTTGAGGTGTACATATTAAAAAAGTGGTTAGCTGGTTCCTTTTAATTTCCTTATTCTGGGCATTTTGTATTTATATCTGAGGAAGCAGACCATAATTTTGGTAGGTATTTGAGCTTTCACACAGGTGAAAGATATTCACAGAGTTCTGTGTGATCACGACAAACATGTGAACTGCCCAATTCTGCCATTACTGTTTCTGTCTCAGAAATAACTGGTGCTGCTTTCTTGAGGGGGAGTATATGCTGCTCTGCATTAGTATTTTTGTATGTCTTCATCTTCTTATTTTAGGTGACAGTCTGCTCATCAGGCACCTGTCAGGGCATGTGTTTGCTCTGCAATTGCAGATAGTTCACTTGTGTCTGACCTTCTAATTTTCATACAGTCTAACTGCTTTAGTTCTCCATGTCACTGACAGCACTGTAGACAGTTTTATTATTTGATACTCTAGCCCAAAACTTGCAGAAGGTTCTGGAACCATTTTAGGAATTGCTTTAATTCAGGTGAGTTTATGATGGGAAAATGTGATAACAGAAGGCTTTAACTGGAAGTGATAAAGTGGTAGCCCTGAAATGTCCTTTCAATGTCAAATTATGCTCTAATGTATATTGTAGTAATTTTTGCAAGGAAGGTCATAACTGTCACAGTGGTTGTGCTCAATTTAATAATCAAACAGGTCTAGCAGCAGAAGGTATTTACCTCTAGTTTAAAGAAACATGCTTGGAGCATGTGCCTCAGTTCAGACATCTGGTCATAATTACATAGGAAATCTTTTACAGAAAGCCAGAAGTAATTCTAGACTATTAACCACCAGGTTCCACTGAAACTAAAATGCATTTATATCACACACTCTCTTGACACAGTTCTGGAGAGCCATTTACTGCTTTGCAGGAGTTCCTGTTATGTCCAATTGTAGTCATAGCAGAGGACTACATGGTGTTTAAGTGAGGTATGATTTCATCATCCTGAAAGATGATCCCCAATTACTCAAAAATTTCAGGCAGCCTCTCTAATGACTCTCCCCATGTGCTTATTAAGAAATACTCGTGGCCTGCAACAGGCATTGTTCTTCTAGATTGGCTCTTTATTGGGTGGTCTTTTCAAAGCAGAAGGGAAGGCTTCACTAGGATGAAAGCTGCAGAAAGCAAATGTTATTAGAGATGTGTATTTTGAGAGGCTTGGGAGTGGGAATGGATTCCATCAATTTCTAAGAGGATAACTGAGACTTTTCTGATCTTGTAGCCAGACCTTAAATAAGACCTTAGGTTTAGATGCTTGCTCTGGTTCATGTTCCACCACTGAACCTATTGTCTCTTGTTCTGGTTCCCTTCATTAGGATTACACTTTATTTATCATTTTCTAATTTAATTTTCATTAAAGAATCAAAAAGGTAAAGATAGGTATGGTACAATAAGATTGAAACTTTCATGTGGCGCTGGAACTCTAGTGCTCAGCCTGCTGCTGCTTGCTCTTTGCCACTCTCCTGCCTGAGGTAAGTTAGTGTCATCTTCATGGAGGCAGCAGTAATGTGAATGTGGATATTGTTGGGTCTGAACAAGAAATGCTGATGTTAAATATTCATTTGTGGCAGTCTGGTATCTGGAAAAAGAAAAGCATACATCGAAAATGAAAATCATCTTGTCATTGTCAGTAGTTCAGGCTGCAGATTTCAGGCTCTGTGAGAAAAATGTATTAAGGACATATGTGGACAGCTCTACCTGCTACTGAGGAGCTATGATGCTCTGAAATGAAGTGTGTCCATATGTGCTTTTGTCTGTAGGTCTGACCAGAATAAACTATTTATAAACAATAAGTTGATTATTGACTTTTAATAGAAATTATTAAGTTAATATAACTGGCAATAAATTGGTAATTCCAAGCTTTCAGATGTCTGCATGGGTATTCTCAATGCTGGAGCATGCTGCTTCCTGCTTCTTTAGTTTAGCAAACATAACTCTCGCTGAGGTACTGCCAATTTCTAGATCAAAGGACTGAATTAGCTTTCTGAAACCTCAGCTCTGGTAATTTGCCTCCTCAGAAAGACTGGAGACATACTTTTCTTTTATAACTTTCACTCAAGTCGCTGGAGATAGCTCTCTTGGCACTGTTGCAGTTGAGATCATCAGTCTCAGACCACTGTGAATTTCCCCCCCCTAGCTTTGTGATGCACTGAATGCTTGATCTAAACCAACAACTAGTTTTGAGGTCTGTTTGCTTTATTTCCTTACAAACTGTTGAAAAATCATTAGCCTTTGGGTACATGGAGCATTTTTCTATCCTGCTAGTGTAACTATCTGTAACTATACCAAATTGTAGGAGTGATTTTAGAGGAAGTATGTGAAAAAAGCTTCCTTTTCTGTAATGCTCAGCATGTGTATGGCCTGCTAGACTCGTTGATGCTGTGCTGTTGGTCTTATTAGCATACTGCATATTTCAAGTCCCAGGAAGCACGAGCCAAGGAAAGAAAACATTGTATGTGGTGAACTTATTCCTAGTGGTGGATTATCTTGTTTTTCCAGCATTGGATGAGACAGTGGAACTAGCTCTAGAACTGAAACAGTGCATGTCATGCAGCATCTACAGTCCTTCTCTGTCTTCTTGTTTTGCTGCTATTCTAAGTTCCCAGTGGCCCTTACTCTCCAATGCCCCCAATTCATGTCTCGCATGGGCGTAAATGTGGACGTAAACCTACTGAGTTGCAAATCTTTATAAGAGCCTTCTTAATCAACAAGGAAAAGTTGGAACAAAGTGACTAATATCTAAAAGAAGTTAATGGATTCTGTTGCATCTTTTTTTTTTTTTTTAATGAGTCAGAAGCAATTAAGTGAGAGATCAGAATGTCCCAGAGTGCAAAATCCCTGAGGTAGGTATGAGCAATTTTTACTGAACTTTTCCAGGTGAACTTCCATTTTTCCTTCTTAAACATCTGAAAAATTTTTCAATCAATACACCCTTAATTATTCTTTATAAAGGATGCAGTACTCTAAGGGAGATATGGGTATGCTGGTAGGGACAAAACTCCAGCCTGTGCTTACAGAGTGCAACTTTTAGGAAAAGGACAGTTAGGATAGTTTGTGGTTGATTTTTTGGTGTTTGCTTTGTTTTCTGGTGGTTTTGTTTGTTTGTTTGTTTGTTTTACGGGGGGGGCTATTTTAGGGTTTTTTGTTTCTTTTATTTTACAAAGCAGTATAGCAGGTTGCATTGCCAAACTTGGAAGGCGTTTAGGAAAAGGAAGTTTGATGATCTGTGAGAGTCTAAAGGATATTTTTAAAATATATTTATGGCAACTGATGGAGAAACAGATGGTAAAAAAGCAGAGCACTATTAAATGCAGAATATTATGTATTTAGGAGCATAGGAAAAGTACCATTTCTTTGTCAACAGTAATATTATGAAATAGCCTTACAATGAGAGCTGCAGATGAGAAGACTGTGCTTCTCTAGGGATGGATCCATTATTCAGTCAGGAGGTTATGGGATACAATGTCTATGATAGGTACACAGGGCTTAGGAACAATGTGACGGCTGCCCTCACCAAGGCCTGTTCCCTGTCATGTCAGCATTAATCCTAGAGAAAATCAGAGCTAACCAGATGTGTACATTTGAAAAGAATTCACTAATTACACTGTGACTTCTTCAATCAGCAGCTGGTCTGCGAAGTCAGCCATTAGTTTTCTAAATCACTATTTCCCAAGGTGGTCAGGAAAGGTTAGTTCTTGGAGTAGCTGTTGTTAGACCTTTTTATGGGAGTTGGGAGGAGACAGATTTTATTTGTTCCTACTTTGTGAGCAATGAGTTTATACAGAAATAGCAGGAATTCAGAATTTCTAAATAGTTTTGTCTGAGTGACTTTAGACCGGTGCTCTACAATCCCTTGGGAACAATTTGTTTATTTGAATTGAAGGCGACACCAAATGTCTACAACTACTTTCATGCGGTAGTCAAGAGTCCTTATTACTCAATTACATGCTTTCAGGTTCATTTGACATTAATTATTTTTCTTCCATCCCACCACATATTTGCCTCCTCCTATTTCTGTTGTTTTGGGTTTTTTTTTCCCACGAGCTTCTGCTTGGAATTGCTTTTGCAAATCCATTTGCTCTTGCAAAATCCATTTCTTTCATAGTTCATTTTCTTCAGTTCATTTGCTTGCTTTAATGGTAGATCAAATTTTAACTGTACAAACTAAGGCACACTGTTTAATCAAATTTCAGTCTTAAAACCAAGACATCTTCAGCCATGAAGGTTGTACTTATCCCATCAACAGAATGTCTCCCGCTACAGGGTCTGATGACAGGGCAAATAGAAGCCTGCTAAGTACTTTTTGTGGCTTGAAGATTTGGATCTTGGTTTGGTTCCAGCTGTTGGCTACAAATTTTCATGTTCTTAGTTATGGTTCATTACATTCTTTTTTCCCCCTCTCTTAAGGAGTATGTATTTGTCATTGCAAACTGCATAAATTTGGACTGAAACCAGTAAGTCTCGTAAATAAGTTTTCCATACATATCTGTAAAAATCTTGTCTTGTAGTCATGTGTCTTCTTTTTTTTTTTTTTAAGAACCTGAACACAAAAAACATCCCATCTGACAATCCATGCTCTGGTTGGAAAAATGGTCTTTGCTTTTGAGAACTACCCTTTTCATTGATTCTTTGTGATCCAGGTTTTCCATTTATACTGTAATAAGAGATACTTTAGGTCTTTCACAAACCAGCAAAGAGTACTCATGTATGTTATTTTTTAACGTCTTTTTCTTGAAAGTGCACTTTTTTTGAGGCTTTTCTTGCCATTTGTATGGCTTTTCCTACCATACCATTCTTCATGTAGCAAATGTCATCAGACTAGTCATGGATCTAAATAATCTGTGACATTACTAGGATATTATACAATCCTGCTCCTGTTGTTATTTTTCATTCCTGTCCTCTTCTAATTCTTGTGTGTATGCATGAGCTGTTTGTATTCTCAAAGTGCAGTTTATATATCTTCCTTATTCATAAGACTTCTGGTGTTTTGCTGGTGCTATGTAAACTTGACATACTACCAACATCTAGCCATGATAACAATTTGCAGGAGTAAATATGAAAAATAATTTCAGAAAAAACAGTTTAAACTTCTTTTTTCTCACAGTAAATTCTTCTTTTATTTCACTTTACCCGTTTAACAAATAGAAAATTATCCTATTATCCCTAAAGTAATTGTCTAGGGCTTTGCATGAATAAATATGCATCTTTAAATGGCTCATTTACAGAAATGCATAATCATACACTAAAGGTCATTCTTTGAATAAATTCAAAGAAGCTATCAGTTATATGGATCCTAAAATTTAGTCTAAATTGATCAAAACAGAGTGGCAAGAAACTGTGCTTGAATCTAATGAGGTCTAGCCAGGATGTTTTAAAGGATGTGTCCTACCTCACTGTTTTGTTTTTGGCTGGGATAGAGTTATAGTTTTCTTCCTAGTAGCTGGTTTAGTGCTGTGTTTTGGATTTACTGTGAGAATAATGTTGACAACACACTGATGTTCTGGTTGCTGCTAAGCAGTGCTTACCCTAAATCAAGGAGTTTCAGTTTTCCGTGCTCTGCCAGTGTGTAGGCACACAAAAAACAGGGAGAAAGCAGGTCCAGCACAGCTGACCTGCACAGACCAAAGAGGTATTCCATGCCATGGATGGTCATGCCCAGCTTATAAACTGGGGGATTTGGTTGGGAGTTGCAGGTCACAGCTGGGGGCCAGACCAGGCATCAATCAGCAAATGGTGACCAGGTGTAGTGTGCATCACCTGTGGGGTTTGGGGGTTTCTTGCTCTCTCTCTCTCTTTTTCATTATTGTAAATATTACTTTGATAATTGTATTTGTTTATTTATGATATTTTTCTTTACTTCAATTATTAAACTATTCTTATCTCAACCCAAGTGTTTTATCTTTTTCCTGCTCTCCCCCCCATCTCACTGCAGACAGGGCAGAGCAAGGGTAGTTAGTGAGTGACTCCATTTTTTGTCAGCTGGGGTTAAACCACATAAGTTTTGGCTATTTATGGAATATCTAAATTTTTTTGTGCTGCTAGTTATGATCTACAGATAATCTTGTTCCTCTCTCTTAGTCTTTAATATGTGATTTCTTTTATTTCTTTTCTTAAGCAAAATGTCACATTTGTCACAAGACCAGCCCAACAGGTTCCAATTTGCATGACTTAATTATTCTGAGCTTGCATCTATGAATTGCCTTCTATTCACCTTCAGATCTCTCCATTCCTATAACTCTACTGCCCTTAAGTAAAAGATTTAAAGTAGTCAGTGAAAATTCTGTCAAACTTCCTCACTCATCTTTCCAAGGCTTTTATCTAAATAATTTATATGCAAGCACCCAGTATACAAATTAGATAACTTTGCAAAATATTCATCTTTGATTGACCTTGTGTTATACACCCTCGTTCCTCCTAACATGAACATAACATTTCATTTTAAATCTATCTATCTATCTATCTATCTATCTATCTATCTATCTATCTATCTATCTATCTATCCTCATAAAATTCCATATTAGGCACTTTCACATATTTCCCTGAGAAGTGGCTTTAGGTGATTCCCTTTCTAATGCACACTTAAGCTTTGCACTTCATTTTTTGCAGCCTCAATTTGGGATCCAATATTCAAAAATCTTTACTTTAGCTGTAGGTCTCACAGGTTGTACTTGTTTTACCTCTGAGAGTAGACTGATGTGCCATTAAAAGCAACCAAAATATTGACATGCGCTATAAGACATGCCACTGCAGGGAAGACTTATTTAAATATTTGGCAATTGGCTACTTTCTGGTCTTATTTAATGAAATGATCCGTTGCCTCCTAATATTCTTGCATCAAAGGTAAGAGGAAAGTTTGCATTTTAGATTATTTTGAAGGCAAGACTTTCACTGTGTTGAAGCTAGTATCCAAAATCTTAATTGGAATGAATTTTCATAAAAGGCCATAGCCAATAAGAATCTGTTTCATCCTCTGTTTCTACGCTGTATTTCTATGGCCATATTGACCATTATTTAGATACAATTGAAAAGCTGACAGGCAAGAAATTAAGGGGTTTATGCAGTTTCTTTTTCAATTGTGCTATTACTGAGCTAATAACTTTGTAATTAAATGTAATTTGAGGAGTTCATCACATTGGAAATTTTGACCAAGGTCTTTAGGGACTTATGTGATAAATTGTTCCTTGTTCAGTTGATTGTATTTTTAACTGGACATTCTTGTGTCAGCATGTGCGTTCTGTTCTGTTAGTCTATGAAAAAAAGCCATGTATAGAGTTGACAAATATTAGGAAAGAAGGAAAATTTCTATCACTACTTTTAAATCCCTCTGTTATCTGCTAGAAGACCTATCTTTCCCATCCCAGCCACTGCATATTCTTTGTAGCTTAGTGCCAGGATGTGGTGCAGTGGTCTCGAGGAGCTCACGATGCTTGAATGGCACTTTGGCCTTGCTGAAGCAGAGCCCTAACTATGCACCAGCTTGCTGGAAGCACAGACATAGCTGGAGACCTATCCATGCATTTTGCAGGAGGCTTTTGAGGAGACAGCAAAGTTTGAGGGGATATTTTGAAAACTGGCATCTCCATGCCCCCATGGGAGGGCTGCAGGAGGTGGCAGAGCCTGCCCAGGGGCTGTGAGCTCAGGAGCTGCTGTGCCTGCAGGCAGCTGCTCTGAGGCCACCAGCCCTGTGAGCACATCCTTACCTGGGAACCAACTGCTGCAGCTGCTTCTGCTTTCTTCTGGCTGGTCCTGTGCTTAACAGGGGGAAGGAGGGGTTGCCAGAACATCTCTGGATCGAGTAAGAGCTGAATGCAGAGGTTCTAGAGAGCATCTGTGTATCAGAGGGTACAGAGTGGTCCCCTGCTTCCTCTCCTGGCAGCTGCATTGAATGCTCTTCCTAAAAATCAGGCCAGCACGTCTTGTTTAAGATGAGGAGTGATTATGTGCAAGACAAAGCATACAGCTGTGAACTACTCCCAGAAGTATTTCTGTCAAGAATCATCAAATTTCTATATTTTACAAATGCTGTTTTTCTTGTCAGCCTTAAGCAGTATAAAGCCTTTAAATACAAAGAACAAAATTGTGGGGAATATTTTACCGACTTTGTACACCATTTACTTAGAGAATCCTGCTTGTAGTTTGGGGTTTTTTTCTTCCAGGATTTTTAATTATCAGTATAGACATCATGCATGACTTAGCGTCTATTCTTAAGTACTTGATAACATTTCTCTATTCCTGTTAAATAATATGTTGAAAATTGATTTTTTGCATTTCTCCTGTATTCTTTATTCATTTTGAATTCCAGATGAATGTGGCAGCTCTAATATGCATCAGGGTAATGAAGCTTTCCATGATATTTTGATGAGATGTCAAATTTAGCTGTTAGTTTGGGTCTTTGGGTTCTAATTAGTGGGTCCAACCCAACACAAACAAACAAAGGTTTTGTGGCTTTTCCTTACTGTGTCAACTGAGAGAGAGCGTGAGGTGTAAGATAAGGGGGCAGGCAGTCTGACTAATTGTAAAAGAATGTGAAAGAATAGAAATCCCTGTTTGGACTAAATCAGTGGTATTCATCCAACTTAATCTCTCTGAGATGCTTGTGTATATAGAAGTGAAAGCATGAAGCCTAAAGGTGTTTCAAGAGAGGGAGCTAGAAGAAGCTCACAAAGCCAAACCCAAAAGCTATGTGAGAAAAGAAGCAAACAGGAAATACTGTTCTGGTCCTTCAGCAGAGTTTGAATTGCTCCTGGTGTATTGAGATCACCATTACTTTGAGTGAGTGGACATCTCCTTTTTGTGGTCTAGTAAGAGATCACAGAACTATAGAATAGTTTGGATTGCTAGGGGCCTTAGAGATCTCCTAGTTCCAGTCCCCCTGCCGTGTTCAGGGACATTTTCCATGAGACCAGGCTGCTCACAGCCATATCCAACTGGGCCTAAAACATTTCCGGGGATGGGGCATCCACAGCATCTCTGGGCTACCTGTTCCAGTGCCTCACCACCCTCAGAGTAAAGAATTTCTTCCTAATATCTAATCTAAACCTGCTGTCTTTCAGTTTAAAGCCACTCCCCCTTTTCCTATCACTCCCTGCCTTTATAAAAGTCCCTCTCCAGCTCGCTTGCGGGGCCCCTTTATAGAGCAGAAGGTGCTCCTTGACCTCCCTGGAGCCTTCTCTTTTCCAGGCTCAATAGAACCCCATGTCCCTTAGCCTGACTAGGACTGGTGTTTCAACAATCTGATCATCACTGTTGCCCTCCTGTGCGCCGGTTCCAACAGCTCCATGTCCTTCTTGTGTTGGGGGCCCCAGAGCTGGATGCAGCACTGCAGGTGGGGGCTTACCAGAGCAGAGGAGATGAGGAGAACCCCTCCCCTTGCCCTGCTGCCCACACTGTTTTTGGGGTAGTCCAGGTCATGGTTGGCTTTCTGGGCTGCCAGTGCTGGGCCATGTCTGCCTTCTGATGCACCAGCACCTCCAAATCCTTTTCCACGGGGCTGCTCTCAATCCATTTCCTACCCAGCATGTTCTTGTGCTTGGGATGGATATAAGTTTTTGTCCTTCCCCCCAGCCTGCTCAGGTTAGCATATTATGCAACATAGATCCATTTGTCTTTCTAGTTATGTTTGCTTGCAAATAGCATATCTACATTATTTTTTCATTATTTTCAGCTGTTATAGGTACTGACACATCAGCAGAAAAAAATGAAGTGTATTGTTTTAACCAATACTGAAATCAAAAGTAAGAAAGTCTTGATTTTTTTATGGGAAATAACTACCACAAATACTCTAAAGGGATGGATATGGATCTAAGTATGAATTTTTAGATTAATTTTCTGGGGTAGTTACAGGAAAAGAACACTTTGGAAAACTATGGTGTACAAAATAGTTCAAATTATTCTTTTCTAAGGCTGTGTGAACTATAAATTTTTAAAGATTATCAAACCTCCAGACAACTGGCAAATAAGCCAATATGAACAGGTACTTACAGTCATTTAGAATTTCTTCATTATTCATGAGAATATCTAACAATACCTATGAAACCCATACCCAGGAAAAATCAATGCATCAGAGTTTAAAGAGAGCTGCTATTACAGGCATTTATTGAATTAGCACATCTCTAAGTGGAATGTACTCAGAAACAAATGTAATAGACCATACCACACTGAATACAAGGAATTCTTACTGCTTTTACTGCAGTGCTCTAATCTTAATCCCAAGATCTTTTATTTAGATCATTTGTGACAGCTGGTAATGAAGTATATTTTAAAAAAAAATTGTAAATGAGTATTTTGTGTGTGGAAATTTAAGACAATTTGTCACATCCCCAAACAATGCGGAAAGAATGTAGTATGCACAATATTAATAAAAAAGGAACATTTAAGATTTGTCTTTCCTGATGATTAACCATCTTCTAAGAAAAACTGGGGGAATGGCGTATTTCATTAAAACAGATTGTTTTCTATAAAAGGAAAATAGGAAAGGTATGAACAAAAAAAAAATATGGAGATAAATAAAAGCAAAGGGAAAAGATCAGTGCAATGGAGATCTTTAGCAGGAATAGCAGTTTCACAGAATCACAGAATAGGTCAGGATGGGGCCACAATGAGTCCTCTATTCTGACTCCTCTGCTCAAGCAGCATTATCCCTGAGCACCTGGCATAGGATTTTGTCCAGACAGTTCTTGAATATCTCCAGTGAGGGAGACTCCACAGCCTCTCTGGGCAGTCTGTTCCAGTGCACAGTCACCTGCAGGATAAAGTTCTTCCTCATATGCAGGAATTGGAACATATTGTACATCAGTTTCTGCCCATTGCCTCTTGTCTTATTACTTGACCAAGAAGAGCCTGGCTCTTTGACAGCCTTTCTGTAGATAATTATAGATCCTGATGAGGTCCTCTTTCAGTAATTTCCCTGCAAAATTACTGTTTTCTCCAAAATTTAGAAGTACTTCTCTAACACTTCTTCAGTAATGTCATGGTGGGTTTTTTTTCATGACAAATACTTTAGTGTGAGATATTGCACAGAATAAGCAAGTATTAAAAAGCTAATATTTAAAAGTGTATGGCATTGTACATATTGCATTGTGTTAGGTTGATAAGATTTAACTAGCTCAAATGAAAGCATTGTCCATTTAATGAAAAGTATTCTGAAAAATATCTCTTTTTTTAGGTATCTTTCAGAGCAGAATTTTTAAAACTGGCTTCCCTATTATTGTGTTAGACTAGCTATTGCTGGCAATAGAAAGGCAAATCAAAGTAAAGGCTGGTACACCCTTCTTACCTGTCTGCTGGTTAGATTATTTTTTCAGGATATTGGAAAGAGAAGTCAACATTGGCTTAGTTAATCTAAATTATTTAGTGCTTCTTAAAGTCAGAAGTGCAATACTGGTGTCCCATTACCATCTCCTTTGCAAACTGTCCATAGTCTCAGTAAGTCAATTCTGATGATGATTATGATGATGATGGTGGTGGTTGCTGTTGTTGTTGTTATTATCAGTCTTATCAAATCACAGTTTTTATCACAGAAATACATGCTCCCCAACATAACTAATTCAAGGGCTGGAGGTGAAGGAACTATTTTCCAGAATGTAGAGCCCACTTTACATCAATAGCTAACAAAGAAAAGATACTGAGGATAAGAGGAAAACTACTGGACTGCTGGTACAAGTGGTCTCAGGGAAATAGCAGGTGAAGAATGAAAATCACCATACCCACCTGCAAACTATATTTCCACTCAGTCTCAAAAGTTTTGGAAAAAACCAGTTTTGCTGTAGAAGAGTACTAGTAATTCCTCAATATCTTTTTTATCCTGTATCTATCACCACTTCTGACATTTTTGTGGGCTTTGGAAGGCTTTGTGAAGGCATTGTATCCCTTTGTTCCATGAAGAATGTGACAATCATTAATTATTTTAAGGACCATTTGTATTTTATCCGGGTTTTTAAATCTATGCTAGTATATATTTTCTTGAAATATACAAAAATCACCACAGGGACCTATATACAGTGAATTCAGAATTTTCTTAATTACTGAAGTAGTTTATAATATGCTAATTCAAAAATATTGTAGACCTAATTTAGGCAGGGAATTAGCTAAATCATTAATTAATTATTAATTTACACTGAAAATCACAGATAACTAGTGATCCATAGAGAGTAATGCTATGTGAGGCTTCCCCTCACACCAAAAGAGTGAGATTTAAATGTCTTACACCAAAATATACTGCTTGATCGGTCTTCACTTCAGTAAAAATTCAAAGAAGCAAAACTCAAAACTGAATTTATTCTTCTTCAGATCCTGTATTTTAAATAGAAATATTTTTGTACTATATTATAAAGAAATATATAATCCTGTCTACTGCAATTGATTTTGCAGTCCTGCCTAAGGGTTGTTGGCAGCTTAGCAGGGTTTTGGATTCCAAGGTCTGTATTTCTGCCATCCAGCCACAATTACAATGATACAATAAGTTGCATATATCTACAGAGTGCAAGAGCAGATGGTAATGTTAACTCATTAGCAATTCTTTTTTTCACAAATTATTTCTTTATAGGATAATTCTGTCTTGTCAGGAGAATTTCCACTTTGTCTTGTAGAAGTTTTGTTGAAGAAGTTAGTCTTGTTCTGAAAATGTTTGAAAAATATAGTTAATAAAGTGCATCTTTTAGATAATTTTATTTCTGTAATCTTTTTTGTCTGAAAAAAAAAAGCCACAAATATTTCCTTTCAATTTATTCAAGGTTTTCACAGACTCTACACACTTTCCGGCAAATCACAGTTAAAAGTCTGTGCTTTTTTCAGAAAAACTGATCTCCTTACTTCTCCTGCACTATTCCTTCAGGTGGAAAAGGTTTCGTAGTACGACTTTCACACATGCGTTAATTTCTCACTAAGAAATTTCATATGCATTTGGCTTTTTCTGTGTAGCTCTGTGCCATGTTCAGGGGAAGCAGTAACATGGAGTGTGCAAAGGAGCAAGTGCTTTAGTTACTCTTTAAGTGGGATCATCTTCCATTTGATGTGACTTTTGGGGATAGTCCTATACAGGGCCAGAACATGGACTTGATGATTCTTGTCAGTTTCATCCACCTTGGCATATTTTATGATACTTCTGGCAAAACTGGTGGTTCCCTTTCTTAAACTAGACTTGAGCTTCTTAAAATTCAAAACCTTACATCTGGAGACCAGTGTGGAGGAGCATCTTTCATTCTTGACAGGTTGGTTGCATGAAGTGCTGTGGGCCTTTATCTCTCAGCCACTGTGAGTGCATTCTGGAAAAGAATAGGTTTTGCTTTCATAGAGGAAATCTTTTTTCCTCTTTTCAGACAAAGATTTTTGTTCCTGTACTAGCATTTTCATATATCATCATAATTCCATTAGAATCCAAGTAAATTCTGAAATAACTTTTCCTACTAAGTATATATAAATAAAAATGTACTCTATATATGTGTGTGTATATATATATATATGTATGTACACACACACACACACACACACACACAGACACACACAGGTATTTGCATTAGTGTTACACATGTGCATTTCTGCTGGTTGGACCCTGGCTGGATGTCAGGTGCCCTCGCAGGCTGTTCTATGACTCCCTGTCTCAGATGAATAGAGGAGAAAAAATTAACCAATGGCTCACTATAGTTGAGATAAGGACAAGGAGAGATCACTCAGTAATTACTGTTACAGGCAAAAGAGCCTCAGCTCATGGACATTATTTAATTTCTTGCCAGTCAAAGGAGACTAGGTTCCATTAACCCCTCCCTTACTCCTGGACTCACAGTAATTTCTAAATTCTCTGTCTTCTACCCCTGAGCAGCGCAGGTGCTTGGGGAATAGGGTCTGAAGTCAATTCATCACACCTTATCTCTGCCACTCCTTCCTACCCAAGGAAGACTCCTCAGCCTGTTCCCCTGCCACAGTGTGGGGTCCTTCCCATGGGAAACAGTCCTCAACAAACTTCACCAACATGGGTCCTTCCCACTGGCTGCAGTTCTTCACAAGCTGCCCCCTTGTTGATCCCTCCCATGGGGTCAGTCCTTCAGGAAGAGACTGCTCCAGTGTGGGGAACTTGTGGGGTCACAAGTCCCATCAGCAAACCTGCTCCTGTGTCAGCTCTGCTCTCCACAGGTTCTGCCAGGACCCTGATCTACTCCAGGCTTCCCATGGGATCACAGTCTGCTTTAAGCATCCACCCATTTGGCATGGGGTCCTGCACAGCCTGCAGATGGATCTCTGGGGCTGCAGGGACACAGCTGCCTCACCATGGGCTTCACGGGATTCTCTGCCCCAGCTTGGAGCCCTTCCTGCCCCTCCTTTTCCACTGACCTTGTGTCTGCAGAGTTCTTTCTGTCGCATAGTCTCACTTCTGTAGTGCAGCCATGTTTCTTCCTTCTTAAATTCATTATCACATCAGTGTCACTAATGTTCTCAACCTTCTGTTGGTTGCACTGCAAGGAGAGAACACTGAATGAAAGAGTTTATCAGTTGGTATGAGGTAGACACAGAATTTTTTTCTTTCCAGAAAAATCTTCTGTCATACTCCTGAAGTGCTGAGTCTACCACAGTAAAAGACCAGCTACATAAGATGTTAAATCTGAGACAGCAATGGACATAGCCTGAGAGAGATGTATCAGATGTATCATATACTAACTTGTACCATAGAGCTGTCCTAGAAACAAGCTTATTCTATTCCTGCAAGTTCAGGAAGCAAGACTCTACTCCAGCTATCATAAGCAGGTTCATGCAATACCCCACAATGCTATAAAATTTTGTCCATCATACTGTCATACTCACATAGGAGTTTTGATACTTTCTGAGAAAAATCCAGTTTGTTGTCTGCAATGAAGCATCAAAGGAGACACTGCAAAGAAATAAGCTCTGGGCAGCTGCTCTTAGGTATCTCTCATACGTGACAGGGTGGAATATTATTTTTGAAGGGTATGACTTGCAAAATGATGGTTGTTTCTTCTCAAAGTTTTTGAAAAGAGCAGACTGCGATTAGGTAAAAATTTAAAATCTTCCTGTTCTGAGTATGTAGAAATATTTACTGTTACAAATTATACTTAAATTAAAGTAAGCAGTTTTACCATACCCCTCATTGCTTTTTGCAGCTCCCTGTAAGGGGCTGAGGTGAGTCGGGGCCTGAATCTGCTACAGGGCCTGCAGTGAGAGGACAAGAGAAAATGGCCTCGGGCTGAGACAAGGGAGAGTCAGATCAGACACTAGAAAAAGCTTTTTTGCTGTTGGGGTGGTCATGCTTTGGAATAGGATGCGCCAGGGAGGTGATGGAATCAAGAGGCATCTGAATCTGACATTGGGTGATGTAGTTTAGGGATCTGGGGCAGTGCTGGGTTGGTGGTTGGACTGGATGACCTTAAACATCTCTTCTAAACTTGATGATCCTATGAGCCTATGATTGCTTTACTTCACTGTTTAAAATCTCAGACTTTTTCGGCATACTAACTGCTTCAGTTACCAGATAACAACCATAAAGGTATAAATATTTATATACATGTATACATACCTTATAAATATATAGAAAAGGTCTTGAATGTGTCATGCAGTTTCAATGGCTTTCTATGTCTTGTTCTGCCAAATAGTTGATTTATAAATTATCTCTCTTATTATTCTGCATAAAAATATTTCTAACTTAAAAAACAAGCAAGGCTTTTTTTTTAGGAAAACTATAACCGTGAGTACATGGACCATCTGGCCTACACATATTTTAGTGGTAAGTACTAGAATATTAATACTTTAATCAGTGGTCACTGACCCTTCAACAAGGTATTCAGGTTTTGGGAAGATTAATATTTGTGCTGAAATCTGTGCTGCCATAACTGTAAACAGTCTTTTGATTATTTAGGAGAATGTACTGGGAGTAAGGCAGATGCTGAAGACATTCAGCTCATAAAAAAGAAAAACTTACATAATTCTTTAGGTACCACTGAACACAGACGTAGCCAAGCTATGTAACTCAAAGACTTCCCTCTGTTGGCAAAAGGTCACAAAATAATTTAATATATACCAACTTGTAAACCACTATTTCCCTTTTTATACTGTTTCATGGCAAGACCACTTCCTATTTTTAGCCTCTTGAAGTAGTGTTTTGGAGTGTGTTTTTTGGAATAGCTGGGCTCTGTAAAAGGTGAATTTCCTTTCAGGTCAAATGCAGCCTAAAACCGGAGTATGTTTATCAAATGTGCCCACAGAAAATCTACTAAATGTCATCAATATGTACTGGCACATTTTTGGGTGTGGGGCAGAATGTCAATATGTTACATCTTTTGGGCTTGGTACTGGTCTAGCTCCACATATGTGACTGAAGTGAGAGCTCAATGCAGTAAATACCTTACCAGATCCTTTTATTGCTTGCCCTCTAATCTAGGTAGTGAATCAGTTAGTAAAAAGCTAACAAAGTTTTCTCAGGCAACGTGTAATAAAATATTTGCCTGAGCTGTGATATAAACAGACATAAATCAATAAATGCTGTTATTTCCAGGGTAATAGGAAAAAAAGTACTAAAAATCAAAAAGCAAAATGGAAAGTAATTGCAGTAGGAGAATGGATATGAAGGGTAGGTAATGTGAATTTCAGATTTCAGAAGGAGAACTCACTAGGCATATCATAGCATCAAATAGTGATGATATAAAGCAAAAAAGCTTTACTTTTAGCTAGTTTTGAGCTAAGAAAAATTGTATTTATCTAGCTGGGTGATGGAACGCAGAAAAAAACTGGATTACCTGGAACTAAAATACAGCCTTTAAACTAATGCAAGGTAAGGTGGCCCTTTATGAAAGAAGAGAATTTTTACTATCTGGCTTTATCCTCTGCTGTGCTTCCTTAGTAAGCAGAAACAATGCCCAAGCTGAATCTTAAGAAATACTCACCGCTATGTAAATTTGGTGTGGTCTGAGGCGTTCATCTGAGCAAAGGAAAAGAAATGCTTTCACTCCTTATTCTTTAGTTGAAGTCTGTTGATCTTTGAAAAACAATCACATTGTATTGCATTGCTTTAGTTCCTGCTTTTACTGTTCAGATTACAGTATCACAAAATAAGCTGGGTTGAAAGGGACCCACAAGGATCATCACGTCCAGCTCCTGGTCCTGCACAGCACCATACCCAACAGTCACACCATGCTCCTGAGAGTATTTTCCAAGTGTTTCTTGAACCCAGACAGACTTGGTGCTGTGACCACTTCCCTGGGGTGCCTATCCCGGTGCCCAACCACCCTCTGGGTAAAGAACCTTTTTCTAACATCCAACCTAAGTCTCCCCTAATACAACTTCAGGCCATTCCCGTGGGCCCTGTGACTGGTCACCACAAAGAAGAGATCACAGAGAAGAGTGTCTGCTCATTTTCTTGCCCTCATGAGAAAGGTGTAACTGCAGTGAGGTCTCCTCTTCTCCAGGCTGAGCAAACAGCCATTCCTTGTAAGGCTCATCCTCATGGCCCTCCTTTCGACACTCTCCAATAGCTTTATAGCCTTCTTGCATTGAGGCACCCAAAACTGCCCCCAGCACTCGAGGTGAAGCTGCCCCAGAGCAGAGCAGAGCAGGACAATCCCGTCCCTTGCCTGGTTGGCAATGCTGGGCCTGATGCTCCCCAGGACAAGCTTGGCCTCCTGGCTGCCATGGCACTGCTGGCTCATTTTCACTTTGCTGTCAACCAGGACCCCCAGGTCCTTTCCATGGCACTGCTCTCCAGCATCTCTCATTCCCCAGTGTGTCCATGCATTCAGGACTGACCCAGCCCAGCTGCAGAATCCAGCACTTTCCTCTGTGAAATTTCGTATGGCTGGTGATTGTCCAGCCCTCTAGTTTGCTGAGGTCTCTCTGCAGATTATCATCTGGCATATACAGAAAATCAACAGCACTTAGCCTGGATTCTGAGCAGTCTCCCTGTAGAAAGCTAATCAAACAAATCCTGCTGTGAAAAGAATTTTAATAATAAATAACACATCAGAGGGTGCTGGACCATGAAATGCAGTAAAGAACAGCTTTGGAATATAAGGAGGTATCTTAACATGATCTGTGCTAAGCATTTCGTGTGGTTCAGCCATGGCCTCATACAAACTGCTTGGTAAAATCTGAAAAACAGATTAAAATTTAAATGAATGTTGGAGAAAAATTTACTTCTCTTTCTTTCTGTGTAAGCAGAAGCATCTCTGCTCTAAGTCTGACTTGATTAGCAGACCTTTATGAAATGCATCTGCTGTGTTTCAGTAATGTTAAAATACTAAGGCGTCTTTTATCAGAGTGTAAATGTAGGGCATATTCTCTGCTGCTATTATTAGGACTTTCAACTGATTCTGACATTTGTGTCCTAATATATTTTCTTTGATCATCTATGACGTTTTGGAAACTGCCCTAGTGTACCATTTTCCCCCTTTTTTTAAAAAAAAAACTTTTTACTATAAATTTTCTTTTTCTCATCTAGGCTAAATTTTTCTGCTTGAAATCTTGCTGGAGCTGGGGTAAAATTTGGAATTTGCATTTTATAAAAACTTTACTGCTTCAACATTTTAGAGAGTCTGGTCTCTCTAGAAACATGAAAACCATGAAAGTCTCAGAAGAAAAAGAATGTGAAAAGTTTTATTTAGGATTCATGTGAAATCAAAAGAAACTGAACCAGTTGTGGGGGTTTTGACTGTCACATTCTTATTTTCTTGGAGGTGACTCAAATAAGCATTTTGTGTTTTCTAGAAGTCAATGTCAGTGCACCTAGAGTACATATTGGAGTTTAGGCATCCAGTGTAATCCCAAGCAGCTGAAGAACTCAATTGGGAGTGAGAAGAATGCTCTAAAATGAATCAGAATGCACATTTTCTGTGTAGCATCAAATGGTCTTGGTTAGGTGGCATTCCAAACTATTATTTTTATCAGTTCTGAACCCCCTAGAGGTTTGGGGGTTTTAAAATTGGGTTTTTATTCAGCTGAACTAATTTTCTTTGAATAGTAGCATCTACCTCAAAAAGCAAGCTTTTAAAAAAATGAAAATATGTTTATAATATGCATGAAGAGCCTGCCTCATGGCCTCATGTAATTAAAAGGAATTGCTTGAAATTTCTTGTCATCACTATTGAAAGATGTATCATGTCCTTGCCCTAGCTGAGGGTGATTTTTTTCCCCATTGTAATGCCTATTGTTCTTGGCAGGAAAAATGCTTCTTTGCATTTGCTCTTTGCTCAGTAGACTATGTTATTTTCTTTTAAAAGTGTCTTTGACTTGTAAGGCTCTAATAGAATCTATGCAATTTGCATTTGCTTTTTGGTCTTAATAGGTGTATATGTCAAAATAGATTTTATTCTTTCTCCAGAGCTTTTATATTGTTTGACAGCTCACAAACAATGTTCTAGTAAATAACTAGTGTTATCTGACACTGATGTTTTCACAATGTAGTTCTAAAATAGAACATAGTCAGATTACATTTGCAAAATAATTGGTAATTTGTTTATGGCTGTAAACATTTGCTGACTTCTACAATTTAAGAACAATTTGCGTTCGTAGGGGGAATTAGCTCTGCTTGGCCATTGTTCCTCAAACAATTACAAAGTGTGAAGTCCCTTTTTGAAGCCATATGCATAAACAGGGAGGCAGTCCTATTCTGGGAGTCCAAGTGACTTGCACATGTAAGTCCAACACTAGGACTGTAGTGCCATCTGCTGAAAAGTTGTGCAGACCCACTGGTACCTAAGCAGAAGTTTCCAAATAGTCCTTTCTTTTTTGGATGGCAAATTCTCACTTCTCTTATGCTTCTCTGCTTGTCAACAGTTACCCCTCTCTTATTGACTTATCATGTTTCTTTTCTTGTTATACTGGATCTCATCGGGGATCTCAATCATAAAGCCATTTGTGCTGCAGTGTTCAATGGTACTTAAGTGGCAAACTCAGGAAAGACAGGACACAGACTGAAAATATTTCGTATTAATCTGCCAGAAAAGCTTTTTCTGTAACTTCATTGTGCTCTGAGATACCAAACACAGATTTAGAAGAAAACAGGCAGTGTAAATCAAGAGGTGGTTTCTGTTCTCAGCATCCCTGGTTTTGTTGCTTGTTACCACCACTGTGGATTTCTTGTCTGAGATGGTATGCTTATGTTTTGGGCATTTTTTTTGGTCTGTGCTCCATGAAAGCACTATCCATCTCGAGGATATGTTCTGCATTAATTTTTGTTGTGGTCTTTGCACTCAGTTCTTGCCACTCTTTTACTTTTCAGCTGGCCACAGCGACCTTGCCCCCCAAAAACATAGCTACAGCCTGGCAGGGGACCCCACAGTGCAATGCCAGGAGTGGGGGAGCAAGTCTGGGTATGGGCACTGGTCTCCTGACACAGCGGGGGCTGAACCCTCTCCGTGTAACAGCCTCAGTCAGGAACGATACAGCAACCATTGCCAGCGTGTGCTGGGGGGCACCCTTCTAAAGATGCCTCTAAGGCATGGGTTTTGGTGATGTCTCTCAAACCTAAGGACAACGATAACGTCAGTCCTGTGGGAGCAGCTAAGGGACTCTTTTACTCAGAGCTTCAAAAGTTATTTTAGCAAAGGGATTCCCAGGCATTGCTGTCACCTGGCATGACACCTGTCATAATATTCTTAATTATCAAGAAGATAACCTCCTCTTAATCAGTAGCTAGAAAAGAGCTGACAGTGGGCTTTAGGTTGATGAATAGACTTTTTAGATGCCTCAAGGAAACAGTGGAGAGAAGTATTTGCTTATAACAAATTGCTGGGTGATATATTTAAATGCTTATGAGGGAAATTGATGGTCTTAAAAATATGAAGGACAGTGTTTTGCTATTCATGATCTGGCAACCTTAATCCTCAGTTAGTCATAATGGTTTATTTCTGCCTGTATCAGTTCAAATGGAAATATGCTAGGAAAACACTCCAAGTCTCTGTCAAACAAAAACACAAGGCTGTAAGGTTCACTTTAATGGAAAAAATACATTTTTGCCTCTTTGATAGCAGAAATCAATCAGTCATTTTCAAGCTTTTGGATCCGTAAACTTTTTTGATTAAATGTAATATTGCCAAAGCAAAGGAGAAATCATAACAAGAACAATGGCATAGAAAGCAATATAATATAAAAGGCGTCCAAAAGGACAGGTGACATTAGAAGTCTTGTGGCCAAATACATATATTCTACGACCAGGAAACAATGTTCCATCTGTTTTGTTGTAATAGTAACACTGATGTTAAATTCTCTTTCAGTGTATGGGCAAAGAGCGCAATGTTGTTAAAATGCACCAGTGTCTTTTAAGGATCTGAATTATAACTAGAGACGCAGTGGAGCAGAAAGTCACAAAGAACAGAAAATATTTATGGAGGGGGATCAATAACCCTAGTGGAAATTGATCCATTGGGTAGCCTCTAATCGTGCTCTAATATGCCTTTGGACAGGCATATTCCACATGAAATAGACTCAACCTTTTTGTTAAAGATGTCTTTATGGCTTAACCTGAGCAAAGGCTCATGTCCTGATTTCATAGTAGTTTACAAGTTTCAGAGGTTGATTTTAATCCTTTTTGGACTGGAAGAAATATATTTTCTTTCCATAAAGATAATAAGTACATGCTTGCGTCAGCTCTGCTCACAAGGGTCCTGGTTCTTGTGGTAAGCAATGCATGTTCACCTCCTTCCCCATCTTCTTTGAGAGACAGGAGGTAATGAAGGCAGAGGAAGCTGTTGGACTTTCTAACCCTTCCCTTCATGCGTTAACATTAGGTCAGCCAGATTTCAGGTCACCTTTTTGTGCCATTAGATTTCTTCTCACTCTTTGCCAGCAAAAGTTAGCAAAGTACATCCATTAACCATTATAGCATTATCTTAAATTATTTTGCCAGAAGGAGATGGTTAGTTGTAATGGATGTGTCAGCAGATTGTCACTGTCATTTTGTTTTCAGAGCCTTTTTGGTGGTGCTGGTTAAATGGCTTGCCTGCTGTTCAGTTGTTTGTTGAAATAATACTTCATTTTCCTGCTCAGAGATCCATAAAAATGGATCACTGGGAAAAATGAGTATCACATCAATGGATCTCTTATCTAAACTCCCAACGTTTTTCTAACTGAGCCTTCTCAGGCATAGTGCTAAGCCTAGCTTAGAAACTTTATCAGAAGCATCTTCATAAACAAGTAAGAAAAAGAACAACAATCCAAACTTGCTATGCTCTATATCCCATACAGCCGGAGTCAATCAAGTAAATAATTTATTCTAATTAATTTACCATCCAATTAATAAGGGCAAAAAAGGTTTCACCAAGAAGATGATGCCTATTTTAACTTCAGGTCTTAATACTAGAGTGGCCAACTATGTTTACAAAATGTCCTCCAGTATTCAAAAGCTGTCATTTTAATAGCAGTGTAAAAAAGGCTTTGGTGAGAGTTGATGGCTCAAAATTATTATTTGTATGGAGATGTCAGTTGATCACTTTTGGTAAAATATATTAAGAAACTTAGCTAGATAACTACGTATTATGACTCTTGTTTACTTGATCTGCAGACATGTATACTCTGCTCAGTAAACTTACTGAGTCCATTTTCTGAGCCTTCAGCTACTAGAGAACTTTTTATGATCAGATTTTCTAAATAAGAAAAGTTCTTGCTCATAAGTGATAAATTATATGATCTGTTTTTAGAAGCAAGACATCTACAGAGTTACTTTTTCTGTATTTTTCAGTTGTCATCCTTATGTGGCCTTACTTCTCAGGTACACTATACTTCTGACTTTAAAACCCAAATTGTGCTATGTGGTCAGAAAGGGTCCTGACATGAGTAATGATAACTTCAAAATAAAAAGAAATAAGTGTTGTAAACTTCAGTTTCACAGGTGTATTTCAATGTTGGCTTCTATTTTCAGGGTATAAATTTTAGTTTGCCATGAGCTGTGAACTACTTTTATCACTTTCAATTTGCTTTCTTCTCCATTTAGTCAGCAATTTCTGATGTCTGTAAAGGCATTTATTTTGCTCAGGAAAGCACAGTGCTGCTGAATATTTGCAGCACAACATATAGCATAAAAAATTACTCTTGTCACTATCAGCTATGGAAACACAACAATTAAGATTTAAGAAATGTTTAATAATTAATGATCTTGCTTACAAGATGCCTCAAATATTTTCATCTGGCCATTATTATTCAGGAAGAAAATACTTGATTATGCTCTGAAATGCATTTCATCTTTGAGATGTTAATGTTTATTTGTGTTTTTAGAGAAACATTTGGATTTCTTTTCTTCCAAAAAATGTTATTTCTTATGGACATACATAGTTTTAACTATCTAGGAACCATTTGTACCTGTGCTCCAGAAAATTATTTAGTCCTCTGTAGCTATATGGTAAACTTGTTATCTCTGTTGTGAAGGGAAGGTGTTTGATCCACAAAAATAACTAGAAATTAAAATGTACGTGATGTTCATCTCAAATCTGAAATGTGGTCTCAAGAGATATCTACCTATCCAAGCAAAATAAAGATAGCCTGAGAGTAATGTATATATATACACATATATATACAATAGAATATATATAATTATGTATAAATGATAGTTTAAAATATAGCTGAGAGTAAATATATTGTTAATTATCAAATTTTATTTGTTTATTGAATGTTACTATTCCTCAGCTTTTCAGTGAATAATTTAACTCAAAAATGTCATAGGACTAGAATTTACTTTAATTTTTAAGATGATCAAGAAAACTTATTTAAACAAATGTACATATATCCTCTTCTACACATTTTGTTTGAACTATTGTACATATAATTAAATCTGGGTCACTTAGTAGAAAAAGGCAAAAGTTTTAAAATTATTTTGTATTAGCTTCTGTTTGTCTGTCTTCTTAAATAGGCAGTTTGAAATAGCTAATGAAGATGTTATGTCATCATAGGCCTTCTGAGCAGATAGACCTTCCTGAGATGTATCTCTACTAGAACTAGGTCTACATTCAGAAGAAATGTGCTGCACTACTGCAGTTGGTGCTGAGAACCTACATTAATGTGATATGCACTTTGGACATTTTACTTCAGCTTTTGACCAGTTCCCTATGTACAATATATTTGTTGTGGATGGGGTTGAAACTGCAAAAAGAAAAATTGCTCACTTGACTGTGAATGCTCAGTGGTCCAAGAAGCGCCACACTGCCCTTTCTTCCCTCTCCTGCAGATGGTGGTACGTTACTGTAGCCATGTAACATGTCATTTATTCTTGCTCCTGCTTAGTTTCTCACATTTCTATTTGTCCCTGTGAGTTGCCAAGTGTCACAACAGTATCTGTGGTTTGAATCTCTTCCTGACTCTAAGGAGACTGAAATAAAATGGCAAAGAAAAAGTGGAGCAAGGGACAGGGAATATTAATGTGTAGGTACTACTCTTACTCAAGGGCACTGAGTAATCAATGGTTAAATCAAAGCTTTCAGATGTAGAGCAGCACAGCTGAAAACTTCTGTCAAGAGCCAATGCCTTGACTTCACTCCCCTTGGTGATATTTTGGGAGTTTGCCTATATCTGTGTCCAAGAACACCCCTGTCACCCTAGCAAGAAAACCTTGGCACTGTTGGAGTATACAGATCAGTGGCTAAACACTTCAAGCTGGCCTGCAGGTCTGTTGTTATGCAGACCTTCAGAGAGCACCCGGCAAAATTTGGGCACAGCTGTACTGCCTGTCCTGGGGGGGGCCCACAGTCCCTGTGATGTTCATCATGCTGGCTTTAAAGGAGGATGCTGAGACCTCCTCTGACCAGGATCATCTGGAGAACGTATCCAACCATGTTCTGGCAATGTTACATGGTACCCTGTGCCCTGGGTTTATGAGTGAATTCCCATGGTGTATTCCAGGTGCTGAAGTGCTACCAGAAAGCCCCAAGTCCTCCTACCAACCGTCTCAAATTTTAGAATGTGTAAAACTTGTTCTAGAATTGTGATCACTGGTGCAGGAGGCTGTTGGCTTTAGCAGTGGCTAGGAGCACACCACAGAGAGACAATGTCAAGGAATGCAAACTTCAGATGATGAGATCTCCTCTAGACTCTCCAGTGTAATAAGCCTAAATTTGCCTGAGCTGTGGGTACATAGGCAGGTACCTGTCATCAGCAGGATCTGTGGTGTGCTTCTGCCAAGAGGCCTGTCCAACACAGCCACAGCAGGGGCACATCTCCAGTGTGTCTCTTGGCCCAGATTACAAGTTCTGTGATTTTCCTTTTCTTGAATTTTGTTAGATCTTTTCTCTTCTTGTTGTTTGGGTTAACTGATCATTTATCAACTTTTTTTTTTCATTGTGTTGCCAAGTATGAAATTACCCAGTATCAGAGAAGAGTTTGATCTGCCCTTCACAATATTTTATGAGTTTTCTATTTGCCTGGGGCCACAGACTGCGTCAAGCTGTATCTTTTAGGAGTCCAATGTGATAGAGTTTGCCATCAGAAAAATATTAAGAAAAGAAAGAACAACAAAAACAATGGCTTGTCAATTGGTGGTGGGAAGATAAGGCAGAGTGGGTACATAAAGCAGAAGAATTGCAGTATTTGTGTATTAATGAGATTTGGGCCTTATGAGGGCCACGGGACAGTATAGATTAGTATGTAAGAACATGAAATAACCAGTGCAGTTTGGCTTGTTTTACATATGCTAAGCAGTGTCATATGTTTACTGTGGCAGTGGAAGGTTTGAAGATGTGTCCTAGCAAATGCAGTCTGCTTTATGTCCCAGAGAACTTCTTTGCACTCACACAATCCAATCATCAGCCTTTTGTCCCCACTGGGGCCTTGCGCATATATGGAAACCACAGTGAGCAGGTCTTTCCATTACCACTGTTTTCCAAGAGGAATATGATTCACACTCACTCAAACTGCTTCAAATCCCAGATTAGTAAGGGAAGTAATATGAGCATTCACTTCAGAAACTCACCACAGGACTAAGTGCTAATGTTGTTACATAATAAGTGGCAAAATATGGAAATGTTTTCTATCTTTTAGTTTGGTTAGTACCTTTTGAGAAAACAATGTTTTCTTAGGGTTTTGTTTGTAAAGCTAACCTTGAATAATGCAGATTTCCAGAAAAAAATCAACTGCGTGTTTTAAAGTTTAACAGTCAGACGGGTATAAAAGCTATTCTCCACACTAGAAGAGGATGGAAGCTTCCTGTTTCTCAGTGAAAGCTAAAATAAAATGTGACACTGGTAGGATTTCAAATTAATTGAAGAGGGTACTGTTCAATTGGGATCATGAGGCCCCAAAGGCTGTTTCTGTTGAAATTGCTAACAGTATGGCAGTAAAGTTATTTTCTTGCTTAAGTACTCAAAGATCCGATATTGTTATTCATCCATCAGCACTGTACTGAAGGCATGTTATTTAGTGTTTGCTTTTCATCTCCAGAAGGAGACTGTTTTGCAATCTCAACAAGGAGGTAGAAGAGAGCTATTGTGAAGGAAAAATTGCACTTCTCTTGTTTGCCCTGGGAGATACAGCTTTTTTAGTACACAGATGAAGGAACAACAGCAGGGTTGGTATGACTTGGAATTGACCCATGCTTAAATGCTTCAATGTAAACACATGCAAAAATGTGGGGTACTTATCACAGTTCATCTCCACTGCCCATTCAGAAATATTTTTTATACAAATAGCAATGCAGCCATTCAGTGGTGTGGAAGGTGCTGAGAAATAATAATCAGAAATTCAGAATTTAAATTAGGCTTTATCACAATTTTTCCCTTTTTGCTTACATGTATATAATTATTAATGACTACATTTCTTCAAAACTGAATTTCACAAATTCCTAGTATGTCTTTTTGGCAGTGAGATAAAAGTTACACCTATTAGCAAAACAAAGGCTACAGATGAACGCCTTCATGTTTTTTGCAGAAAATTTGATGGAGTTCTTTTTTGCCTGATGTAGTCTCTAAATTCTAATTTTACTTTGGAAAAGTGAATAGAAATAATTTGGCTCAAGGCCCTGTTGTGAAAGTTCAGGATCTATGATTTTCAATAACCAAGAATAAAATGAGATCATATAGCGACTATCAGTGAGCAGAGTAGTCATCAGAACCAAGTTCACATTTAGGATCTGGGATGTCCTTCTCCAGCCTCTCCTTTTTTCTTTCTTATGAGTGGTCCTGATTTGTGACCTACATATAACAACTGTAATCCCCACAACCAAACTTGTCAGTTATCCTCCACCACAATAATCTGCTGAGGTTTTTAAAAATCTGATGAGGAGTAGGATCTCATTTAATCAACAAGGAAAACTCTGATAATTGTTTCAAGTGCAGAGCTCTGCTACACTGCAGACGATATGCAAGTCTTCCACATTGTCCAGAGTCAGTGACCTAGAAACAAGAGCTCAGTGCTGACAGAGGGACTTGAAATGTCAGGAGTTCCAATATAGAGAATGCAACAGAGTAATAACATGGAGCTTTTTGCATGTAGCTTGATGCTTACATTTTGCTTCCTAAAAGAATCTCCAGCAAAAACTTTTTTTTTTAAATTCTCTGTAAGGAATAGTTTAGTAAGAAGCAACTCCATAAAGGAAAAACTGAGAGAAGGTATTAAAGCCAGTAAATAGACCATTTTGAAAATTGCTGACCTGTAATTCAGGTGTCTTGACTCTACATAATTTGTATGCTCTAATAAAAAGGCTGATTCAACTCATGCTGATGTATTCAAGTGAGCATTCTGCTAGCTAAGGTTAAGCCAGCCCAAAGATTGGCATGGCTCACTGCTTGAGTGTTTGGTCAAGATCAGTATTACAACCGATACTTTACTTTGGTTTCATGATTACATGCCTATCAATACCTGAGCTTGCAAGCTCAAAACATGCTTTGTACTTCTGCCTGCTGTCAGGCTTTTGGCTGTGCTAACAGCATGCCCCTGCATGCCCCTGCATGGATGGTGGAGTAACATTACCCTCCTGACAACCACTGCCTGTTGGTCAGTCACAGCCTTGGCCCTGTATTGCTTCTTCCACCACAGCCCTCCATTGGACATTTCTTCCTTGTGAAGGTCATCCATGAATAAATTTCTGCCACAGCCTCAGGCTACTCTTTATTCTGAGACGCTTCATCTTGTGAAGCTTTCTCTGTAATGTCAGGATGATTTCTTGCTTTATCCAAAGAGATGATAGCATATACCCAGTGACCTCTGGAAAAGGATACAGCAGTGAGACGTGCATACTCAGCACATCCCCAAAAGTATTTGTAAAATCAAAGGAAAAAAACCCCATTTACATGGCCTGAAGTCTTCTTTAAATTATAGCTGTTCTTACTGTGCTACACAGTTTTCTTCATATCAACAGATGAGAAGCTCTGTTTAGTAAACAAACCACTTTTAGTGATAGCATAGGTGAGCTGCTATCACCCTGCAAATTATATCACACCCTTATCACATCATGACTTACATCTATGCAGATCAGTGACAGTCCCTCCAAAGTCTCCACACACCCTGTGCAGCTGAGCCAGGATGATGAAAGGGTGATACTTTTCAAAGTAAAATCCAGTGAAAAGAAGTTACGGGAAGATACTATCTTTTTTATTGAATTACAGGAGATATTCAAAAGGACCTTTGAAGATAATTCAGTCGATTTCTCCTGCTTAAGCATGGTGAGCAAGCAGGTTTCTTGGTTCTGGGTCTAATCAGGAGCTGAGTACCTCCAAAGATGGATATTATATAGTCTCTCTGAACAAGCTGTTCCATTGTTCAAATGTTCCAATGTTTTTGTTATGTTTAAGTGGCATATATATGTCAGTGAGGGTTCATTTCTCTGTCTCTGTCTATGAGCACCACTGAAAAGAGCCCAGCTCCATCTTCTTGTCACCCTCCCTTTGAATATTTATATACATTGATATGACACTTTGGGTCTTCTCTTCTAGAAGCAAATAGTCACAGGTCTCTCAGACTTCTCTTGTAGGAGAGATTGCTTCAGTCCTTTAATTTAATTTTTTTTGGCCCTTGAATATACTCTCTCCAGTTGTCCATGCCTTTCTCAAACTGGAGAGACCAGAGCTGAACTCTGCACATCAAGCATGGCATCAGCGGTGCAGAGGACAGGGGCAGGATTACCTCCCTCCAGCTGCTGGCAACACTGCCACTTCATTGATGAAGAGTGATGAGTTTTACTTTGCATTACAAATGTGAGATACAATTCAACTTCCTTAAGCAAAGAATCTTTGTGCCATATATACTAAATGGGGAAAGAAGGTGTCTGAGGGCGATATAAAACATCCATGTTAGCCTAAAACAAACACTGCAGAGTATCTGATGGCTCTCTGCTATATGATGTTTGTAAACATACTCTGATTAAATTGAGTGTCTTGATTAAGTATTATATGACAATAATATATGAATGGAGATGAATTTCTGACCTTCGAGAAAAAATGCTCTGCAGCTGTCCTGGTAAGAAGGAAGGCTGAAGAAAACATTGGATTGAAGTATCCAGAAAACAGAACCTTTTCAGACTCCACCATTCAGTCACAATTCTGTTTATCAGGAAACACACATAATGGGTGAAAAGGGGAGTTTCTGTTAGCTACAAGCACAGACAAATAACTAGATGCTTAAATAGTCAGTAAGCCATGTACATTTCCTCTTTCTCAGACTCATGCTAGGCTGTATTTGTTGATACAATGGCATATGGGATCCATATAACACTTGTATATCAAGCTGTCTTCTGTCACAGAAACTGCCCTGAGCTAATGTGTGCAAGGTATATGAGATCCAGTGTCATGATTTGGATTCCATGTTCTTTTCAGGATAATGCGACCAATAAACTCAGAATTTGGGTGGGTCATTAGGTTACTTGCATCTGGAGCGATTCAAAACACTGCACATTTTAATCTCTTTATTCAAGTGCAACCAATGAAGTGTCTAGATTTTTATGAGTTTTAGTATCCCTTTCTTGGAGTACATGTATACTATATATATATATGCATAATACGTCATATATTATATATGCCTCTTTCTTATGACATACCCGCTCCTAGAGTGGCAGGTGAACAGATTTCCGCCTGACCAAATTGCCTAGTGTTGAAGAACTTATTTCAAAAGCCAGATGTATCAGTGCATATTTATGGTATTTCATGTGGGCATGTTTCATGATGTGTCTCTCATGACATAGAACTCAGCAGTGTCACAGATGTATCCCTGTGAAACATTTCCTGCCTCCCCTGGAATTCCTATTGTTGACTGAGCTCTTGCTTTGTTGTGACTTGTTAAAATAAAAAAGAGGTTATTAGAATTGTTTATGCATGCCCAGGGCATAAACATTAAAAATACACAAGTATCAAACTAGCAGTCCCTGAAAACTGGCTGTAACCCCAGGCCTTTGTCTAACCTACGATCTTTTACAGCATAAGAGAGCTGAGATAATAGGAATACTTCTATAGCATGAAAGAACTAAGCTTATAGAAATTCAAGGTCAAAGAACAGGATATATGTGGTCCAATTAGTAATAAACTGTGTGGATGGATGTGCCTTGTAAAGGCAAGGAATGTCTGTAACAACAAACAACTGTCACATATACAGGGATGGGCAAGAAGAAAGCAAGGTGCAACCAAAAGTAATTGACTGAAATAGATATATCCAAGAGAGGTTTTGGGAGATGGATTTGTGGCTCAAAACTGGCTGTGGCTGTTAACTAAGATATCAGATTGCAAGATAAAATTTTATGATATGATGTCAGTGGAAATTGATGAAAATCAAGTTCAGATCTTCATTTTGGTGCTGTCAGTGCAGTCTTGTATTCCTGCTCTCCACGTCTGCTTGTCTTTCTATTCACTGCTTGGACTAGGCTGAGCTCTGAATCCCTGTATTTGTGTGTGAAGTACCTGCAACAACTAGATTCTGTTTTCAGACAGTGGTCCTGTGAGTTAGTGCAGTCTAAATTATTAATAATGCAATTAATATTGCATAACTAAATTCATACACTTCAGACACGATGCTTCCTGTCTATTAGGCTTTCAAGAAATAGTATCCCCAGCTCGCTGAGGAACAAATGTGAGATGAGCTGGTTTGCTCAGCGTAGCATAAGAAATCAACCAGAGAAACTGGCTCCCAGCACTGTTTTGTGAGTGGCAAGAGGAACAGATGTGCTTTTCAGAAGATACTGCTTCTTGTATGTTCCTTCCTAGACAAAACTTCTTTAATTTTGATACAGTCTAAAAAGGGCTAGTAAGTTTCTCCTTTCTACCACTCTTCAAGTAATGGAAATAGGATTTGTTGGACTAAATATCTCTGAACCATATTCCACATTTACTACTGTGTTGCAAATGATTACAATGACTAGAGGATTGTGTATTCTTAAGTATTATTAGATAAGAAAATGCTTGTAGGAGGCTTTAAGTCACCTGATAAAGTTGGTATTATAAGGTACAGGAAAATAAGAATGTCATGGGTTTCTTTCTTTCAGAAACTCTCATATTTGGATGCCACTTTCAGGAGGAAAGGGAAATTACTCTAGATGGTATAGGGTGTTAATATTAAAAACCATATCACCCCAAATTCTGAATTCTATTTGTAAACTTTTATATCTATTTGGTGCTTATCATTGGAGAGAACAAATAAAGAAGACCCTGAATAATTTCAAGCTACTGGGGTTTGCTTGATGATTTCTTAAATTATTGTCTATAATGCATGTATATGTATATGTCATCAGTTGATGGGTATATAAATGAAAATGCAAATGGAAAATGCAAAGAAAGAAAGGCAAATCATTATCAGCTCAACAAGCACATTGATGGGGAGGAAGGCATAAGAGTATCCATATTTTCATATACAATTTTCAGTGCTTTTTTGAGTTTATTTTGATAAAGTATTATATTGATTAGGCAACAAAAGCAGTACTATTTATATGCAATGAGAAAGACAAGATGTTATTTTTCTCCAATGCTTTGGCTGTAGTCTTCAGAATGCTGTTAATTAGTGAGACCTTAATTACTTATAATTTTCAGCTAAAAAAGTAGGAAATTTTGTATTTGCTTGGCATAAGAGTTCCATTGTTTCAATACCAACTAATGACAAACTTTTTTCAATTAGCAAATTCAAGAAATAATAGATATTTAAAGTGAACAATTTACTTATTTTTCCATGAGAAAGTACTTAATACCACAAAGTAGATATAGAAAATTATATGCAATGTGTTTACATTACACACCCTGACTTCAGATAGTGAAAATCTCATAAAGACAACTACAGCTTAAAACTTGATTTCTCTGTCTGCATTTTATGTAATTACTCTTATGTGGTATTTTTCAGAAAATTATTAGTCTTGACTGAGGTTCTGATCTCCATACCAAAACAGTACAGAAAACTGAAAGACTGAGTAGGGGAACTCTTCCTGTGGTTTCCACATCCTTCTCTATTTTAGTGTACTTGTGACAGATAGAAGAGGGAAGGAGGGCACTCAGCTGGTGCAAAATAAGGGAGGTTACAGGTAAGGGAGAAAATGTTTGCAGACCTGCTAGTGTTGGTAAAAAGTCTCACTGATACTCTGCTTTTGGAGAGCTTCCTGTGAATAGAAAGACCTGGAAGTGGATGCAGCAATTGTTACCTGAAAATTATTGGAGGAAGTTACTGGAATTTCTTTTTCTTTTAAAGAAATCTTAGGTGTTGTTTCAATATCATAAGTTCTAAGTCCTGTATCACTTTGCCAAAAGAAATCCTAAGGCAAAGCTTGTGTTTGAAAGCAGTCCTCCCAACCACTACCATCACATCAAATATATCTTCCAGTTATATTTTGATAGCTTCTGCAAATTAACTGAGGTTGGAGAAAAGAGTTTGCTTTAACTTATAATTATTATTTGTAAAAGGTAACATTATTGTGTGTATTTATCTCAGGATGAAAAATAGGTCATGGTAAAGAGAAGAACTCTAAACCTCAGTTAACCACAGAAATATGTGTAGAATGGGACTTGAAAAAGAACCACCCCCTTCAGAATGTGTCTCTGTTGTTGTAACCATTAAATCCTCTATTTCAAGTGAGGAATTTTAGAGTGTATGGCAGTAAGCTGTTTAACTCCCAGGAGACTCAAACCTCTGGCTGTTTCAGTAGCTCAGACTGCTGGAAATGCAAAGATTTTCGTCCTCGCTAAGGATGAGCAAAAGTCTCTTAAGAGGGTCCCAGTAAGTAAGAAACTAATTTTGCAGTTAAAGGAGCATGCAGAATCTTTTATATTCTTTGAATCAGAAGCTCACTGCGAAGAAGAATGTAAGAAACGTCCTTTAGTCAGTGTAAAGAATGGCCAAAGGCTTTACTACTGAGACTCCTGACTGTAGATGAAAGTACTGGTGAAACTTCTGGATGCAGTTCTGGCAGACCAGTATTTACCAGGTCTGGAGCTAAAGACAAGATGGTCCTTATCTGGAGGAAGAAAGTAAACAGCCATAGAGACCAGCTGCTTTGAGGTACTAGTCCAAGTTAGGATGGAGCGTTGCTGCTCAGCCAAGATAATTTAGTTTCCCAGTTAGGATACGGCAGCAGTGGGATGAGAGCTACCTGAGGGCTGTTTTAATCACCTGCTTTTGCCAAATAGAACTAACTTGCCTCAAGCGCAGCAGGATAGCAGCCTAATTATTTCAAGACCATGAATAGACTGCTGCTAAGGAATCTATTCTAAATTTTGAATTATATATGCAGTCTAATCGAGTATTCTAGTGATTTGATAAAGCAATATAAAGATGACGATTGTCGCAGACATTCTCTTTGTGAAAAATCCTTTCCTTAGGATTTTTCCTTCTGAGAATCTGTGGCCTCAGAGATAGACATAAACAATAGGTTATCTGCTGCTGTGGAATGCAACAGGTCAGTCTGGTTTGGCCCATCTTGGATGTTTAGAAATAATGGCCAATCCAGAACTGAGAGCTGTCTCGGACACAGTCCAAGAGAGCAGGGTTTGTTATCATTCTTTACTTTTCTATTCTTAGGTTAGGTAGCTAGCAGCTTCTGGAAACCTCTCCTTTCTTTTCTTTGTAGTATAGTTATAATGTAGTATATATATGTATCATAAAATAATAAATCAAGCCTTCTGATAATGGAGTCAACCATCTCATCTCTTCCCTCAACTGAAAACCCTTGTTACCACTGTCATAGGTGATGCCACAGATTTTGTTTACTAAGATGTCTTCTAGTTAAGAATTAAAAAAAAACAGGAAATATAGAGAGCTTTAAAGTTACACTATCTTATTGTAATCTTATTTCTTCAGGTAATGTGTTCTACAAGATACTCTCAAAAGTAAAATGGCTTTTCAATCTCTCTCCTTTTTACTCTGTACATATATATACTTCATGATGGAGTGTGTCTGCTGTGTTGCATGAAACAGAACAGCTCTCTTTGAGCATATCTCTTAAGAGACCAAGGACTACTTGTGCATGGAAATCTGCTTAAAACACAAGTGACAGTTGCCTCTGGAATTTGAAGACTCTTCTTTGCAGTTGGTCATCTTTGTTAACACAGTGCTCCTCTCCTGTAGTGTAACAGAAACCCTCACTAATATCCCGCTGCCCTGTGCCTGAATGAGTGTCTGCCTGCCCAGCAGTGTTTGGCAGACATGAAGATGCATCTGCATCATCACAGAAAGGTTGGAGAAAAAAATCATCAGAAGTGAATTATCCTCTATTGCCTACACAGCAAAAAGCATTATTTTTGCTTCCAAGAAAGCATCAAATGTGTATTGCCAAAACTGTGCCTGCAGTGTTCACTTAGAGGGAGAATGTATCACAATCCACAAAATAGAGCAAGAGCTATGGCAATCCATTGTGATTGTTGTTCATATAAAATTAATTTAATTTTTTCTTAATCCCTCCCTTGTGCTCACCTTCATCTTTTTCTGTGAACCTAACCATAACAATGCTTAAAATCCCAGATTTGTTTGGAGATTTTTTATTTTGCATTCTAATCAGTTGATTGCGTTGAACACTAGATTGTTTTTCTAAAGGGGATTAATTTAGCTGAACCCCTCTGACTCTACCTAAAATACCACCCCTGGTGAAAGCTGGTGAAAAAACTGCATCACTGTAATTTTCCCATGGAAATGCACTGTTCAATTTCTGTTTGCACAGTGGAACAGTCCAATACAGCAGATTGAAAGGGTTACCTTGCCAGCAAAAGCAGGGCAAACCTATGGTTTGTGTGACTGTAAGCCAGTTAGAAATTAAAGGGAAAATGGGATACATAAGGAATATTACATAATTTCATCAAATAAATCTGACTAACAAAATCGTTTTTAGCTCCTCCTGTTACCAAATAAACAGGAAGACTGAAACAGTGTTTCAGGGAATATAATCAGAGCATCTAGTTTTATTATAAAGCAGACAAATTATCAGAAATAGAAAAGATTGAATGTAAATATCCAGTGCACATATCTAATTTGCAATTCTGAACATTTGTGTTATACACCTTAAGGGAACAGACAGCACATTATATGATTTAAGATTTATAGAACAGAAAGAGGAAAAGAGACAGGACAAATTTTATGTAAGACTTGAGAAAAAAAAATCTGCTAAATAGCACTAAACTTTAATTTTCTTTAAGGATACTTTTAAATATGTCCTTTCTCTGCTTAAAGATAAGCTAGGAAATAGTTTTTAAAGTAACTGAAATTTTAGTCACAAAGCGCTTCAGAAAATTATTTACCTGATTTAGAAATGCCCTAACCTAAAGAGACTTTTTTTTTCATGTGGGCAAATTATATTGGCCTAATAAGAGTATTTAAAGATTGTTTATAATTCTTTGCTTCTGACTGATATGCTAAGCGCAAGCTCTTATGTGCCAAGCTACTCAAGCCACAGATTGTAAATTTATTTGACATACAACTTTCTTACCAACAGAATGTAAAAGAGAAACAACCAAAGCACAAGCTGCATTCAGTCCATTAGCTTTTTGCAGACCAGTGGTTTGCTATTTATTTTCATGTGTGAAAAGTTAAACCTGCAATATGACCTAGGGAGGCCAGGAAAGACATTTGGGAGCCTGTTCTTTAAAGAGGCTCTGATAATGCAGCATACTTAAAAATTTTCTTTGATGTTTTGTAGGAATAACATTGCGATTCCTGCAATATGCTTTGAGTAGTTGATTCTGTTTCCTGCCCAGTCATCAAACCCTGGTTCATATTTAACTACACAGACTCACAGTGATACTCTTGCCTCTGTCAGGACTGAAAGTTGCAGTTAGCAAGGTCTAGATTTATTTCCATAGGAAATAACTGCTGTTCAAAACTAGAAGTTATTACATCACACCATAGTCACCAGTCTGCTTTGGGGGAGTTACATTCTCCTCAACACAAATATACACAGGGATGAAGTTATGTTTGTAGGTAGATACCCAGTTTTCTAGAGTAAAACTCCATCACTGTCATGCACAAACACTGCTCTCTTTGCTGGTTTGGCTGTCCTGTCATTTCATATTGCCAACATTGGTTTGTTGTTCACTGGGCTACCAACCCAGGCCTGCACAGATGCACTTTTGCATGTGTGCTTGTTTTCCGAGGAGAGTGTTGGAAGCTGCTGATAGCTGAGGCAGCGTCTCTGGCAGACAACATTTATTCTTTATAGTCTTTCACACATGATAGAATCACAGCAAATTTACATACTCTGGCCTAATGGTTTCAATATGAAATGTGAAAGAGCTAAAAATGAAAGTTGACAATCCTGAAAAGAAGCTCAAAGACAAATAAAACCCCATTTGTTCTAGGGAGAATACAGTATTGGCTTTCTGCTCAAATTGTCATCTGCCATCCTCTTTGGCACTCATTAGCAAAAGGTTTGCTTTGTGGACCATAAGGTATTCAGTGGAGGCTGCTAAGCCATCAGGAAATGGTGCAAGGTGTGACCAGGCACTACTGAGTAGAGGTGGTGTTCAGCCAGCTGTGGGCTGCCCATGTTGCCAGCTCAGAGGCTGAGAGAACACGTTAGAAAAGAGCAGAACAAATACAGTGTGAGATAACTGAACAGAGGAGGAAGATAATTTAAGTAGCAAAACCAGTAAGGAGAAAGCAAGAAAGATGCTGAAAATGTTCGAGGGAAAGATGAATCTGTTATAGGGAAGGGACTGAATGAAAACCAGGATTAGGGGAGAATGCTAGGAAGAAGTGCATTAAAAAGAAGTCTAACTTCATAAGGTTGCTTTGTTTTATATATATAATATATAATATATTGCTTTATATATATGTTGCTTTCTTATATATATAATATATATGTTATATAATTGATTTTTTTAATGTATGAAGTAGCATCCCATTCCACTTACTTTAAGCTGCAGAAATGTAGTCAATGGAAAATCATCAAACTATAGCTATTTATATTCAAATAAGTATTTTCATATTTGTAAGGCAAGCTGGTTTTGGTTCAGATTAAGACTTCGTAGCAATTTTTTGACAGGTTTGTTCTGAAAAAGCTTGATGTACTCCAAATAAGAGTTCTTATTTTTTTCCCTGTGTGTCTTATATGTTTCATTACAGTTTAATGGATTAACGTAAATAATTGCCTATCGCAATAAGTTATCATGCTGTCTAGAGAAAGTACTTGTTTCCCTCCTTTCAAGCGATGCATTTGTCACCTGTTGAAGCATATTAGTATGTTTTAAAAATGAAAAGAATTTATGAAATCCAAGATTGTATTTATAGTATTGCTTAATCACTCTAGCAGACCGAGGACTTCAGGAAAGCATTTCTATTTGGAAAAGTATTTAGAGAAAATAATGCTTTTTTGAGGCTTAGATTTATGAATACAGCTCTATTGAATTTGAGTATGCATCAAGCATTGTCAAATCAAAACCCCAATAAACTGTTTTTGAGAATTGTTTTTGATTCAACAGATTTGGTTTTTTCGGCTCTTAAGGAAAAGCTGCAAGCCCATGTGTTGTGCCAAAGATGTGATGAGAAATGAAACTGTACGTCTGATGTGTAGAATAGCAGCCTCCCTCCACATGTCTTCTGGATTTTCACTGGAGGTGAAACTTGTCTCAATAGAGAGATTCCAACCCAATGTTTGTGTGATGGCTTAGCTGTTCAGTGGGGGAAGTCAGATCTGAAATACCTGTTCCATAGGGCATGGAGTGGCTACAGCACCCATAAATTTCAATGCCTATTGAGATCATTCAGGATTTTCCGGACCAGGAACTCTAGGATAACAAAAGCAGCGACCTTCCAACTAATCTCCAGTATTACTTAATGTTCACATCAACAATACCTACTGCACGAAGCTGACTGTTACATTGTATGAGAATCATAATTACTGTTACTGAACCAGAGCAGAATTCATTTAATACTCTCACTTTTGACTACACAGCTTTCTGAAGTCTGTGCCAGAAATAATTAAAGAATGGTTCCAACTGAAGTTTCTGAGACCTTGGAAATATCTGTGGGAAATGAGCTGCTCAGCTTTTCCTACTATAATGTATTAGAAGTGACACTACTAAAAGTGGGTTCATCTTTCTGGTCCAGTAGACCAATTGAGATATTCATATTTTGCAAGCCCTGATTGCACAATTGTTGGCACCACTTCTCCACTTACACTTGCTTTGCAGAAAGCCATATAGTATTATGTGGAGGCATTAATATCAATGTTTCCTGTGGAAAGTGCCTCTGAATATAAGAATGAGAAGGATAAGCTATGTATTTAAGACATACAAAAAGAAGCAATTTTCACATACTGCTTTATGTAACCAAATTGAAGAGAAAATTTAAGTTGCTGAAAAAGAAATCAGCAGTAAAAATAAAATCACTGACTTCCAGTGGTCTTGATCTGAATTTGACTTAATGGTTTTTACTTAAATGTCAAAAATCGGTCTTCTTCAATGATTGTTAATTTATATTTTGCTGCTTAAGACCCAATCCTTTGATTAACTGTAGTTTTGAAAGTATTTTTTAATTAAAAAAAAGGAAGAATTTGCTGATTCACTATGATGCTTAAGCATTTGTAATAGATCCATGCTCAGATTTTGCACGTTCCTTTTTAGTTGTCACCGTTTGGATTTTAAAAAAAAGGCCACTGTCGCCCTAAATAGACATGTGCAGTATGCAAGGCTAGTTATACATGTGTTTGATCAATACCAATCTTTCACAATGGAATTAAGTTTTCTAGAAGTACACTCAATTGTCTCCATTAATTATTGTATTTTGAAGCTTTTAAAGACTAATTGGGTTTCAAAAACCCAATATCTTCATTTAGGTTTTCTTCGGTTTCTGGATTACTTTTCTTCCCATTTCCTCTTAATTTTTCTTAAGTTCTGACATAATGCCCATGTCTCACAATAACATACTTCCTTTATAGTGAAGTTTATTTTAAATAGTCTTGTGACATAGGAAGACAAAGATGAATGTGAAAGATAAAAGTGCTTATAGCATATCCTCGCTATTTTTTACTAACTTATGTAATTCAGGGTGGAGGTTCCTGTTCACAGTCTGGGCAATCACATGAGTTATTTTGTCAGTGGTGAACTGTAGCTCAGATCTCCACTGAAGCCAGAAAATCAGCAAATATGGGTTTTTGCTTGTGCCAATTTATTTTACAAGCCTGAAGTTGGTACTGCGTGGTTCAGATACATATCCTGCTGACTCTGCATTGGAAGCAAAATTGCTAATATTATTTCTTAGCTTCTTTTCTCAAGGCAGCACTCCCACCTATAATACACTACATTTTGTAGTGAAAATTGGAGCTATCAGCAGAGTAGTGTGAAGAGAGGGACATGACTTTTTCAATGTGTGAGATTGTTAAAAAAAGTAGCAGGACTGTTTATATGAGTGGCAGTGAGATCATGAGGCGCTTATAATAAACTGGAGATTAGTAAATTGCAATAAATTGCTGAAATTTTTCTATACATAACTCTTTAAAGTCACCACTAAAATATAATGCCTTTGTTATGAAAGAAATGCCTTTATTATGATTTCAGGTCATAAAGCAGCAGATCATGTCCCTGTTGTTGCATCAGGGTCAGTTTTTTCAGAAAGTTAAATCAAGTACAGTTCATTTGTGACAAAACAGATGGATGTGTCCTCTATCTTGTTACATTGTTGTAGGTTGGAGGACTCTGTGGAGGGAAATAAAGGGAAGTGGGAAGGACTTGGTATCCATTAAAGTCTCATGTGCTGTTGAATTAATCTTAATGCACAGTGTAAGACAATTGAACCCATATATCTAAATATGCATAGCTGGGCAGAATATCAGATAGGGGCTAAGCATTGTTATTTCACCAAATTTGCTATGTAGAGGTAGACTGTATGAGGTCTGATTATGTTACTTCATTTTTTTCCCTGTGTGTCTTATATACAAAAGCATCCAATACCTTCCTTGTCAGCATGTGAGGCAGCCTCCTTCAGCTTGGCTGCTGCGCTCAGCAGCTGCAAGAGCACAAGGGTCTGTTGTGCAGCTGTGCACAACATGAAATTGAGTAGAAAGAGACCGGGTAGAAACCATCCCATGTGACTGGAAAATATGTTCTCTGGCAATGTTGTGAGTTAGCCATAATAGCTGTAAAATATCTACCACATCTTTTCCACAATTATTCTGTGTGAATTCTGTGGCTTTCTAAAGGACTACCATAGAAAGATAGCTGTGGACAACTTTTTTCACTTGTTTGTTTGTTTGTTTGTGTTGGTGTTGGCTGCTTATTATATGCTTCTTTTAAGATGTTAAGGGAAATAAACCTAATTTTAAGAATAATTCTGTGATTTCTGGAAAACTTCTTGAGAGCTAATTTGGAATATTTTGATTGTAGTAGTGACATAGGTGTTAGCAATAAGCTGAACTAAAACTTCTGAGCTAAAGCATCCCCAAATGTGTTGCTGCTTGAAATATTGAACCAGGTTAAAAAAGTATTTGTGTTTATTTTTCATAATTCTAAACCAAAAGAGTTGATTTCTATTCCAAAAATAGCTAGAGACACATGGAGTTCAAGTTGTCCTCTTGCAGATTTCACCACTTTTCCCTTTGGATCTTTCTGGCAGTATGTTGAAAGTGTGATAATGTGTTTACTGCACATCCTGGAAGTGAGAGCCCAGAAATTATGAAGCACAGGGACAGCCCTGACACATGTAGAATCCATGGGAAAAATGACATTTACCTCATCATTAAATAAGAACTGAAGGTTTAAAAATAACCTTCAGTTTTTGCCCTTGACACAAATACAAAAGGATAATTAATTTCTGGCTGCAGTTAGAATAAATGCATACAGCCTCTTTTTCTTTTTTTTTTTTTTTCCCAAGCAGATTACCTGAAAGGCTCTGCATAAAGGCTGTGTAAATCATTCATATTGTAGCTCAGGCCTGGAAGATTTAATACAGCAGGAAGAACATTGTATATTTGGTTGCAAAGAAAATTAATTTTGCAAGATATTAAGCCTGTCTGGGTAAATAATTGTGTATTGTGTATTATGGATCAAATTCACCTTTCATGTAAGCACACAAATCTCACTTCAGTCAAGAGAGATTGAAACTGAATTTGATTCACTGTGTTTAGATCCACATGCCAATCACTTACACATTTAATCACAAAAGAAAATCTGTGATTGAAGGCTTAGGATAACTTTTCAGTCTTTTGATTGATATTAATTGCAAAGGTGTGTTTGTTTTGAAAACTAGAGTAGTAACCAATTTCTACATGTTTTCTAATTATTAGTGAATTATCTAAGGTTTTTAAACTTTTCATGTTGTGCTTAGATTCAAATAATTATATGGAACATTTTAACATGTAGTGAAATGGATAACTAGACTCACAGAACAAATAACTGTAGAATATGGCTGAAGCTATAGTCTGAAGCTGTCCTGATTAATTGCCAAAGATGAACTTAATGTTTTAAAAAGACTGAATTATGTCAGATGTCAAGAAATGGTATAATCTTGCCTGCCTTGTGCATTGAAATCTATGACAATTAATGTTTCTAGAATACATAGTTGGATCATCTATGGTTAAATATGAATGCATACATAAATATGTAAAACTCCTCAAATTCCAGGATGTTCATTTGCACTCTATGTGTTGCCATTTGGTAATACTCTGGCAATGATTTGCTACTAGGAAAGTCCTTCTCAGGCTTTTAAGTAAACATTTGTAGGTGGGGATGAGTCAGTGATAGATTTTTCTGTGTTTGGAGATGCTACATGTATTGAAGAATTTATACTAAATATAGTCACCTCAGCACATTCCATGCCACTTGCACCTGTACTCTTGCATTTTACAGTCCTTCAAAATGTCAGGACCATAGATATTTACTTGAAATAGAATTCTTCAAGCTGGGTTATAGTCACTGGAGACTTTTGTGAAGGTCATGTTGGTTTAAGTCTTAAAAAAATAGTCTCTAATTTTTTTTTTTAATGTTGACTAATCGCTAACAGTAGTTGAGCTCCTTCAAATAAAATAATAAAAAATCTACATGCAAATGCCTGAGATCGATATGAAATTGATAGTACCTTTAATTTCTGACAGCAACCCAACTCTGTAGCGTAGGGTTGTGTGTGTAACACCTACAAATTGTAATCACAGCCCAGGTCTTCCTCCTCTTTGTTCCATGAACACCCCAAATGAAATTTAATCACAGATTCTCAGCCTAGTGATGTCCATAACAAAATGGTCTTCCTGTTGACACAAACAATTACACTAAACAGCATCAGCTCTTACAGAGGCGTGGAAAATGGGTCTTCTGAAAGCTGAGAAAATATTTAGGGTGAAACAATGTACTTTGTGTTGTCAAGTCCTGCTAATCAAAATTTTTAAACTCATGTCAGATTCAAGGTTCTTCATTTTGGACAATGTTTAGTGGGGGGATTATAGGGGGCGGAGAGGTGTGCTCTCGTTACCTTTTAATAGCATTTAATGGGTTTTTTTCCTAACAGAATAAACCTATAGGTGTCCAAGGACTAATAAAATCATACTCAGTTATAACTAAGCTAAATATGTATAAGTAGGGACATTCTTTTTCAGTTCTGTCATGTTTGCTTTTTTTCATGGTTTGCTTTTTGCATCCATTTAACTAAGGATAATCAAGTCGTCTGTGCTTAATTTTAAGACTCAGGCATCTGAGGCTTACAATGAACATTGGTAGATTTACATCTGCACAGGGAAGTGTTAAGTTACATAAATAGTTTAAAAATCTGCAAGTTACTGGATTTCAGTGTAACTACAGATAGAAGTGATAAATGTTTAATTAATCATAGATTCATAGCAGAGTATACTTATAATTATGGAGGGAAGATATGTACATTTAATCATTTCTTGCCTATGAAAAAGTTCCAATTAAACAAAAAATCCATCACACTGCTGGGGGAATCATTCATTCTCCATTGTTGCAATTAAAGGGTAGTAGTAAGAGAAAAATCTGCATAAACTTGCTTGAAAGTATGCCACGGGATAGAATTGGTTTTTAAAAGATTAATAGATAATCTTATTTTTCTATAATACTGACAGAAGAAAAATGCTGAAGAAAAACCATAAATGAAATTTCCAAATTGCTACTCAAAAATCTACTCTGACTCAGTTTGCAAAGCTCGTTACAGTGGCAAGAGATTGCCAGTGTTGGCAGCCTTCTGGTTGCAGCTAAGAGACTTTAGGAAAGGTATTTAGGAAACAGAACCATTTCTAAATGCAGTTGCTAATGGAGAGGATAGAAGTAGGTTGTATCATTGTGATGCTCACTGTGTTCTTCAGAACAGAATTAGACCTCCGAAAAAGCAGCTGTGGAGTGCATGGAAAGTGGTAACCCAGTATTTGGGTCATTTTTAAAGGAAGTACAGGATTATTTTGCTTTACTTTCCATCAATGGGATCCATTCCATCATAGCAGAAAAGTGTTGCATGCAATGCTCTGCTTTTGTACTTTGAGCCAAACAATTTTTACCCTGGAAGATCCCTCTGTTATTGTTAGAGGGAAAGTCTGCTTGATAGTGGTCTCCAAAAATGCTTGGTTTGGTGTCTTCAGCTCTGTTAGCTAAAATGTTAATATGACAATATGTGCTTTGTGGTAAAAATGTCAAGATACCATCAAAAATCTAAACTGAGAACAAATTGTTCTCATTGCAAATGTAGATTACAAAATAGCAAGTCTGTTGGGCATCTATCTTTGTAAAATATCCTCTTGTCTTTGTTTCTCTATACTTTTCCACAATATTTGAGGCCTAATACATTTATGAGGAAGCTCTAGGGGAAATGAAGTAATAACAGTCTGAATAAAATATTCAGAAACCTAAGATATATTGTGTTAGTTTTCAACTGCTGTGACATTTTTTCATTTTTTATTCTGTGTTGTTATCTCTCATGAGTTTTTTTTTCCCTATAAAAATTTTTTTCACATGTTTTAGCTAGCTAGCTGCATATGAATGTAATATAGCAAGCCATGTGACCTAGATCCTATTAGCATTGCCTTATAGAATAAGGCAATAGTCTTATTCTTCATTAAGTTGTGAAAAATAGACATTTATAGCAAAGGGAAGCTCAGCTCTGAGGTTGTAGCTTCCAACTTTTAGACTTATCCTTTGGCCATTGAGTTTTTAGAGGTGTCTTAACTTTTTCTTTTGTTTGATATAGACAAAAGAAATACAACTTATGTTATAGAATACAGGTATCTGCGCTGAAAAGGAAGCCTAAACCAAAGAACACTGTGAAGTACTTTTCAGTATCACAGCTGAAATTTTAAATACAGTTTATTTGGACAAGCAAATTGTCCATCAGCATTCAGGCTCTTAAAAACTTCATTTTAGTGCTAACATACACTTAAAAGTCCTGTGTTGATTATGTGATTTCATGAGAAAATAACACAGAGATGAGCATTTTTCACAAGCAGACCTTGTGTTTCTGAGGCTTGCAGTGTGATTTTCATAAATGCAGGCTTCTGATTCTTCCTTAACCTGAGCATTTTGCAGGCATGGACAACAATCAGATAGTGACACATGCGAGAATCCATGGGGAGCTTTCATGGGGAACCATTTAGATTTCTTCCATTTGGTGAAGGATCCAGCTTTCTCAGATTGACTTTAAATATCTGATTCAAAACATACTACACCTATAGCCATGGTGCTGAATTACTGGTTCGCTGATGGTGAATTACTGAGTTTAATCTTGCACGTTTCCTTTGCTATGAAGTCTTTGAAAACTATAACATGCAGAAAAGCAATTAAAGAATGGGAGGCTTGCAAGACGTTGCATAGTGCAGATGCTTAATACAGATGAGTGATTTGCCCTCTAGTAACATTCAAGTGTGAGCACAGAGAATAAGGAGATCTGTATCAGATCTCTGTCAGATTTGTGGTTGTAATGAGAAGTTTCCAATGCATGGAAATGGAAATCGGCCCCCTTCACCAACATCATCCCCACAACCAGCTCCCAATGTCTCAAAGAGCTGGAGGAGCAGAGAAAACCCAGCCCAGTTATGCTCCTTCCTCTGATCTCCTTCCTTGACTGCCACTGTTGATTCGGAGTTGCTGACCTGATGTGCCTGTTCTCATGCAGAGATCTGTGCCCTTGGAGCTGCAACCTTCCCAAACCATCAATGAGTTCTTGTGTTTTCTCTGTGCATAATTATGAACTGACTAGTGCGCTTTAAATCCTCAGAGATGAAGGGTTTGTATTATTATTTTTCTTCTGAAAAGGTGTAAAATTGCTGAGGAAACAAAAGAGAAAATAGAATTATATTCCTGGTTGTGTTGCAGTGCAGTCGTTTTGATTGCTAAAAAATCAGGCTTCCCTCCACATCAGTAGCCACTCTGGCTTGACCTGTCACTTCTGTCTGCAGACTTTTCAAGCAGATGTGGCTGATTTGAGCCTCATTCCTGCTGTGAATCTGTAAATTCTGCAGGCTGGATAAGATGAACTTGTTTTTAATTGTCATATCTCCTGTTGCAGACCCTCTTCTGGAGATGAAGTAGCAGACAGATTAGTGCTGTTAAATGACGCTTTAATCCATGAGCATTGCCTGGCAAGTCCTGAGGGAGTGACACTAGAAAGACTAAATGCAATAAATGAAGTCTGATAATATATAATGTATTTCCAGCATTGACATAAAAGCAGAGAAGTTCAGGGCTAAATTTGTCTCTGCATTTCAGTGAAGCTACATTGCTGATTGTCAGAAGCAATAGTAAAGTTTGGCCAAATGCAATCCTCATGTAATGCTTTTCAAAAGATGAAACTAATTTGGGTCCTCCTCCATTTCCCTGTGAAATCTGCTGAAGTAATCTCTACTAGATTATTCCTTTCCTCTCCCCTATCTGTCTAAAAATTGTGCAAAATATCAATAATATCCACTGCAACCTTTTTGTTACTACTTCCAGGATTCCTTTTGGTGTGAAGTGTCTCATTTATGAAATTAGAAACTGTTCTTGGAGAATTAACTTCTAAATTTGGAAACCTATCTTGCCATAACATGTTTACTTATTTGGAGTCACTTTGAAGATGGTAAACATAGCAGAGGTTGACAACAGCATTGGTAGCTAATTAAGCATATTTATTTTTTTTTTTTTTTTAAGCTGGTAGTGAGCATCTTTCACACTTAGCAGCTCCTCAGAATGCTGCAGCCAGGGTGGTGTTGCAGGCTGTACCTGTGGAACACAGCCGCCACAGCAGCCTCTTACCTCCCTGCACACCTGGCCAGGGCTCTGTGCTGGGCAGCAACCAGAGGAATCCCTGTACAACTCTGAACTGAGCCTTTCTTCACTGCCCCTTGGAGCTCAGCAGGAATTATTCTACTTGGCAAAAATAGGAGCTGTTTTATTATCACAACTCTCATAAAAGCAGAAGTGTTTTTCCCAGTGTTTTTGATACAGTTGCTTTTGATGAGTTATTTTCTTTTATTTAGTTCTCTTTTCCAAATCTTATTAAGAATTCGGTTTTTTCTTTAAGCAAGGATTTCCAGTAAACAGACAGTGCAGTAAAATTAATATGACCTATTACATTTAATTAAATTTTAAGTTATCATTCGTTGAGAAGTCAACAGATAAAATTAATGAAGCAGACATCTTCATTTAGAATCTAAAATTTTCTAAATAAGCTTTTAATAAATTGGTCTTGAGTGAGCCACCAATATTCTTTAATGAGCTACTGACATTCTACAAGTTTTTACAATCCCTCTTAATATGAGGGCTCAACTGAAAATAATTGTCACATAAAAATGCTATTCAGATGAAAACCTAGGGAAACAATCAAACTTAAAATAAAAATTTTGAATGTTCCATAACATTTTTTTTCTGATTTTTTTTCCTTTTTGTATCAGAAAGAGGAAGCAGTGACAGGTTGTGGTCGTACATTTAGTAAGGTGTTCTTGACACTGGTCTTAATTTATTCTTTTTAAAAATTAAACCAATCCAAGAGAGGGCTTTTAGAATCAACATAGTTTGTAAGTTTGCTGAACCAGGGTTACCTCTACTTCCAGCTTAAAATACATGAGATAAAAGTCCTATAATAATGTCACCCTTAGTAGACCCATGGAAAAGGTATTTATTTCGCTCAATATTATTTTCTTGTGTGAGAGAGCAAAAATTAAAGCAACTAATTCGCTTCATTGAACAACATTTAGCAGAATTTGGAGGCTTCAGTTAACCACTGTTTAATAAGAGTACTAATCTCTATTAAATTAAATCCTTCAAGGGTTCACTTTGAAACAATGCATAGGCAGTAATCAGAAAGTCCGGATACAGCGGCCTGCTGGGGCAGGAGCTGGAATGTGCTGTGTGATCAAATTCTAGAAGATTTAAACAGCAAAATACAAGAAAAAAGGAGAACTTTCTTAAGACTTTTTAAAGTAAAAGGGTTTGTATTGTTTTCTTTCTGGTCACTAGATTTTAATATTCAGCATAGTAAAAAAAAAGTATTACATTAAAGCCTTCATTTCAAAGTCAAGTCAAAACAAGAAAGTAATTGAAAACTACCGATGTGCCCTCCTTGCGAATGACCCCCATCATAAAACTTTGCAAATAATAAGACCTGCTTCTTAACTGTTCTTTTCTCATTATCTGTACTATGAAAATTCATTAAAATCAGAAACTCTAGTTAATCACAAATTACGTGTTTCATTCCTTCCAGAATCCTCTAGAACATTGCAAGCTGCATTCAACATAGAGGACTGGAGAGCAGCAGGGATTATTGTCCTCAGTCACATGTATTTGGGTGCATAGTATTGAATAACCTTGTAGAGTTCAAGTCAATTATTATAAGCACTACATTGTCTTTAACAGACAATGTTTGATTGGTATTAATTTCAAGAAAGGCCCATACCACCTTGCTTTCCAAAGTGTTGCCATCTCAAGGAATAAGATTCTTCAGACATGCTTGTATTCTGATTTCTGTCACTGCAAATCTCAAAGTCTCACAGAATGGAAAAGTAAAAAAAAACAAAAAAAAAACCCACAAAACAAGCAAGCAAAACCAAACCAACCCCCCCAAAAAACCAAAAAAAAACCAAACAAAACAAAACAAAAAAACACCTCAGTGAAATAACTCCCAAAAATCCCCCAAATGTATTGCCTAGTATAAGATTTCATATCAGTCATTTTGTGTCTAGGAATTTAAATTGCAACTCTGTTACCAGTGGATGAGCATAATGGCAATTTTTGGCGGTCTTGTCTAACCCTTCAGCAGCCCCTACCAACTTTCATGGGGTGGCAGGGTGGAAGTTGCACTGCCATGCCAGTGATGTTAACATTTAAACTACATGATCTAAGCCATCCTAGATCACCTAAGCTCTCTTTCTCTTGTATACCTTTCCAAGTAGGAAGAGTCAGCTGTGACTACCTAGACTGACCAGTTGACTCAGAAGCCACACCAATGCCTATTTTCTTAGGCCCATAGCTTGCAGTGAGGTCAGGAATGGTTTAAAGTCATTTGGCTTTTCTGAGAGGGACTGACTAGCCTGCAGAAAATATTTCAATTCTTCATAAAAGGTTGTTCCACAAAATCTGTCTATTCACATGAAAATATTTTACTGGGTTTTGGAGGAAAAAAACAGAAGATCTACCAAGAAGTAGAGACAATTGTCTTCTTCCTGTCTTCGTGTTCAAATGCCTTCACAGTGGCTTTCCAATATGTTTCCTGTGATGGTACAAATATAATCTTAATCCTCTGCAGGTTGTATCATTAATCAGTAGCCTTTACCATGACTATTGATTTCAAAATTTTATGGATAAAGAGAAAAGGGTGCTCAGTCCCATAGAGTGGGGATATTGGAGGATGAATGTTTTTTTGCCTTTGAGTCTGAGTCCTTTTCCAAGGCTTCGACAGGATTATTCATGCTTGCTGTTTACTTCTACATTGGTGTAGTGGGGATCCTCCACTCCAACTGTGTTTTGTGCTTATGCATATATAGACACAGTTGCAAGAGTTATTGCCTGTGAGGAATATTACATGGCAAAGAAGAAATTTTTTTTGTTGTTCATATCATTTCTGGCAGCTAGTTAACAAAACTAGGACAAAAAATTACCTGTTGTGGCTAAAAGCACAAGAAACTATGGCAGCAGTGTGACAGCATGGGGCTTGTTTTCCTCATTGTTAGGCTCCAGTCCTTCAAATTTTCCAAAGTCATGAAACTGTGGGTTGCCCAAAAGCAAGAATTTGCACGATTTGAGATTTAATGAAGCCCACCCAGGTTCACTATAAAATTCTAATCCTAATATTAATTCAAGGATTAAAAATGCAACTGTAGGACTGTCTTAATAGTCTTGTTAAATCAGAGCCAGAACAGGCTGAAAGAAGGCCTTTCAGCAGACCTTTCAAACATCAAACAAAGCTCATTCTGTAAATTAAACCAGAATGGAAAATCCACTGAAATATTTTCTATTCTCTATAATGTAGGTCGTTATTATGTGTTGATAAACAGCATTGTTAATATGATTAAATTTTGATATAGATCACCTTCAAAGAATTTTCTTACACAAGAATTTAAAATTAAAATCCTGCTTGAGATTTTATATCATGTCTTTTGCCTACGAAATTCTGCAGATTTAACCAAGTTTAAAACTTACTGAAACAGAAATACTAGCTGATCCTTTTTGCAACATTCCTTTTAAGGTAAGACCCTCTGTTCAGATCAAACAAGAAACATGAAATGTACCTATATAAATTTATATTTCTAGTGACTTTATTCTTTTCTTAGTCTGAGATTTAATAAGAATTTATGTCTCAAGGCTATCCTTTTTCTTATAATTTGACCTTAGAGAAAAGTAATGTAAATTTGTAAGCTCTTATTTGGTGATTGTCAATTTATTATTAAAAAACACTATAATATTACTTTTGCTTAAGTAATGTGGTTAGGAATAAACATCAGAAGAAAACAGGAATAATGGATTTATGTGTGCAGAAAGAAAAACATATGATAAGACTAATGAATCTTAGAAAAATGGGTGTGCTTTTACAGTCATACTTGAGTCATAGAACATTGGAATATCTTGCATTGAATGTAACTTACAAGGTTTTACTTCCTTTTCCAATTTAGGAAGTGCATGCTGAGGAGCCACCTGTGAAATTGCACAGTCCGCAGGGAAAACCACAAATAATTCTTGTACACTATTTGTACAATATTTTTGCCATATAGGGAGCTATATGGCAAAAAATACCTTGCCTCTTGCGCTTCTGTAAAATTGGGTTTAAAATATGATAGATTTATGTACTTTTTAATTCTATCTCTCAGTAATTTTCCTGTTTTCAGAGTGTTATAGGGCTCTTGGATCAGGTAGTCTGACTGCTTCCATCTGAGAGGGAGAAGAGCTGACAGCAGTAGTCACTCAGTCTTTGTTTCTCATTTGAAGTTGAATCAGACTGCTGATGAAGAGAAGGCAAAAGCAAAGTTGCATTGCCATGGCGAGTGAAGGAGCAATGATCAGCCCTAGAGCATCAGCCTAACCTGGATGAAAAATATTGTCGTGTAGTACACAAAGGCCTGCAAGTTTTCTCACGTAGTTGTGATTCTAGCTGAGAAATACTAGAAAGACAAGGAAAACTCCTTGACATAAAAAAAAAGTAATTGTTTGTCTCTTGAACCTGACAGCTATGTGCTTTATGGATGGAATTCTTATGGGCAGAATATGATCAAAAAAACATAAATGTGTCACTAGTTTTCACATGAGTCATTTTTACATGGGCACAGCAATGTAGGTTACAAAATAGTATCGAATCTAAGACCTTTCTTTGAAAAGGTCTGACTTACATAATGCTATAAACATTTGGTCAGAGGTATAGAATCTTTCTAGTTCTACAATGGTCTAAGTGTTCCGTTTTGCTGAATTACGATATTTTAAATATGCTGCCTGCATCATCACACAATGGCACACTCTTGCCTCGCAACAGCATTGTAGGTTTAAAGCAGAAGCAAAATCCATAGAAACAGTTTCTCATACTGTTCGCAACAGCTGAACCAGACTTTATCTGATAGTGTTTCAAACTGATCATTCACTCCAATTGCTTCAGAAACGCTCGTACTCTCTAGGTATTTTGAACTTCATAGTTCACAGCTGTGTAAATTTGCTGTAGACAATACAATGAACCCATGTTTTTGTAAGAAAAAGGTATCTGTATGTTATTACTATATTCCTGATTAATTCAGGAATTCAATAATCAGACGATACTTTAGTTGTGTTTTTCTTATTCATTTATTCATGTATTTATTTATTTATTCCTCAACTAAAACATTGCATTGGGTAGACATTGCATTGAAACTTCGATGATATTTGTCAGGAAAATCAAATATTAAAAGTCTCTGGGACTTAACAGAGGAAAAAATGCTAACCATACAGCTAAGCCTAGATTATAATAATTCTGAAATACTATAATGCCAAAATCACTAGGAAATAAAATACTATAATGCCAAACTTCATGGGAGTTTTTCTAAAAGAAATTTAACATACTGCAGGGAACAAGTGTCCTTTCTCAGAAACAGATTTATGAGGGATTTGCTTTGTGTTTGTTAATGCAACTGGAAATACAATATTTTTAATGAATAATTTTTTTCTTTTGGTTTCTGCCTTACCCCTGCCCAAAATCAAAGATCACTAAGGGTTGCACGGCAGCAGTTTTATCAAGCAGCTCTGGACATTCTCTGATATTTTCCTTCACATTGTGTCAGACAAGGCAGAGAAGGAAGGTCTGCAGTGGAAGGAGAGGAGCAGCTGTTCAAGCAGTTGTGTGGAAGGATCCATATGAGGATCCAGAAAGAGGTTTGAGGGAAAGAGCTGCTGTATTCCTGGCTGCAGGAGCTATTGAAGATGCTGGAGGGCTGTTCCCTCTTCCCCTGTACAGTGATGCTTTTGCCTTCTTCCTGAGGTGCATCTGCTCTTTTTGTTCTGACCATATGTGAGCAGGTACAGACAACAAATTGAAAATAAAGCATTTACTTCTTTTTAAGTATCATACTTCTGAATGCTTTTCTATTCACGCTTTGTGCTAATGTCAGATTTGAATGTAAACTCTCAAACCTAAAAACTTGTCTGTACTTCCTCCATTCAACATCCTGTTTGGTGCATGATAGCTGTTTCAGTCAAAGTCAAAATACTAATTTTGATAATGTGCTAGAAATGTTTTCCTTAGATCTGATGACAGTATCAAGACTTGCTAAGATTTTACTTAGTTTTGTTTCAAGTGATAAATCACTAGCATCTTTTTTTAAATATTTCCCTGTAATATTTAGGAGTTAGGTAAAGTAGTGCATTTTTTTTCAGTTCAAATGTCACTGAAATCAAAGTCGCAATGGATCATATAACAAAAATTACATCTGAAATTTTGAAGCTGTTGTTTATAATGAAATTTGAATGTCAAATGAGGGAGAAATATTATAACTTAATTCAGAATATGTCCACTATCTCTTGAAGAGAACATATATAAACAAGCTAGCATTAAAAATACTCTTGTCAATGCCACCATTTGGCTATTGAAATCTAAACAGTACATGGGGCTTGGCACATATGCCTGAAACATATCTCTCTGTTACTTGATGTTCCCTAGGGTTCCCTAGAATTCAGTAAAATCTGATGCTTAAAGCTTTGGAAAAAGAAAAATAAGAAATACAGGTTGTAGGACAGAAAATGAAATAGCTGCATCTGTGCAGGATTTGTGCAATTTAGTACTCTTGTTTTGCATTATAAAGATGGCAAGAATGGTCCAGGAGGCTTCCAACACAGTTGGCACCCACTGATGAGTATGACACATAGTTACAAGAATAGCTGAGAGATGTGGTTGAAGTTTTACCACAGTCAGAGGACACCTGACGTGATGTGCCCTCCAGGAAGGCTGGAAGTGGTGAAGCCACGGCCTCAACCAAAGCCTTATCACAGAGGGTGCCTGTGGGACTGCATTATTCAGGGGGCTCAAGAGGGACTTGGGAGTAAACACAGCGTGTTAGATAAGATGAAGTGTGAACAGGGACACAAAATTGGTTCCGCTGAATGTTTAGGGTTGGGGAACATCTGGAATCCTCATTTGTTCAGGCCCTTTCATGCAGCTATGTACAATTTAATTTTAATTCCTTCATCAGCTCAGCACCCACACAGTGGCTAACAAAAACACCTCAATCTAATGAAAAAGCAGACAATGTTATAGCTGTCATACATTTATGAGGTAGAATGACTAGTTCAGTCCAGAATAAGATTCCGTGCATAACTCCTACATGTGCATTTTAACCTCACGATTTTTATTAGACAGCATAAGATCTTAATGTGAAAGGCATTTTCTTTCCTTAGTTTGAAGAGTTAGGAATAATGTTGTACCCATTTAGAATCCAGAAACAAGCTTAGTAGTTTAAAAGATAAATAATCTATCAGCACTGACTGGCAGAACAATATTTCCTGTGTGTTTTGCTTTCTAGTCATGTATTTGCAGCTATAGACTTGCATGATATCATTTTTATTATGATTTTTAAGCTGCATTTGACATAAATTAGAACTTCATATATGTTTATTACTGCTCCATAATAAAGATTTGATTAAAACAGCTTGATTTTTATAGCTGTTCTTCACCATTAATATTGTAAATTCTTTACTACACTTAAGGGAAGTATCGGGGTTTAGCCAGATCCTTCTGTGAAAGTATACCACAGTGCTCAGTTGTGATGGTCAAGAAAACAAAATCAATCTTTTATGAGAGTTACTAGGCAAGAAATAGATACCAAACTACTGAATATCCACTTGCCACAACAGCAATCGCTGTAGTCAGGCCACCATTGGTGCACAGCTCTGATTCCTCCCAGAAGAATCGAGCTGAAAAAGGTTTGGAGAGGGACAGCAAGGATGACATAAGATAATAAACAGTTTCTGTGTGAAGGGGATACTTGATAAATGATTAATCTGGGGAAAAAAATTACTTCAGAAGGTATCTTGAAAACCATGACTGGTATGAAGAGGATGGGTGGGAACTGAGTGTTCAGTGCTTCTCGCTGCAATGGGAAAGTATGAGGAGTCACATTCAAAACAAACAGAAAGAAGTGTTTCCCTCTGCAGCAAGGAGAAAGAGGTGAAAAAGCTGAAAGCTTGGAAGAAATCAGCAGGCAAGTTGGTAGGAGAAATCCCATTAAGGGTTACAGAGCATGTAGAAATCACAAATATGCAGAAAGTCCATGAGCAGAAGATAATTGTTAGCTGAGGAAGTCCTAGGGGAAAGCATTATACACATTTGATGTGTTTTCCCTGTCTTTCCCTGTGTTCTCCCTTACCAGTGTCATAAATAGCCCCTATTTATGACACTGGTAAGGATCAAACAGAGGTCTAGATAAACCTATCTAGGTTTAGGGATCAAGTAGATCTTTCTTATTAGAAAGGGTTTATTTACTTATTTAAAGAATTTTAGACTCACAGCAATTTTGGTGAAATCATAAATATGTATCTGAAGAAACCTCATTAATTAAGTTGACGGGCTTCATTCTTCCTTTCATATGTTAAAACTCATAAAAGGAAAACAGTTTTTGAAAGTGTTCTTTACATTATATCCTTCATTTTAATGACATTTTCTTTAAAATTTTCCCCTTACACTTCTACAGATCTTAAGGAAGCCTGTAGAACCTGAATGTCTACGCCAATTCTGGATCTAATCGTTCTCCCTAGTTCTTTTTAAAATATCTGTTAAGCTTTCAGTCAAATTATCCTAGCATGGATAATAATGACATATGCTTGTTCCATATAATGTCTATATAAAGCATAAATGCACATTTCCACCGTAGCATTAGCAAAGACATAATATTTTCATTTCTGTGTCCTTCCAGTAAGAAAAATGTCAGATATAATTACTAAAATCATTAACCATTGAATGAAAAGCTCCTAATTGTTTTTAAATTACTTTATTTCTTCTAAGTACTGTATAAAAATTACATGTGTAAACAATGCTAGGAGATAATTTCTGTAACATACTGTAACAGCAAATGACTGTATTCTATGCCCTCCTATTCTGTACTGCATACAACTTGGTTTTCAAGACAATTTCGCATTGCTTTTGTAACAAGTCTGGTGATAAAGTGCTTGAGAAGCCTGTTAGAAAAAGAACAAAGCATACATAAGTACAGCTCTAGTGGGTAAAGGTCAGATTGCCAGCCTCTAAAGGGCTACTAGCAATAAATTTCTGTTAGAAAATTAAATCTTTTGGGACAGCCCGATGATTCCTCAGTTAATGTTCAGACAGGTAAATTCCTAATGCTTCAAGAATGACATAAAATTTTTTATGGTTCTTATAATTGCACAGTGTTGAAATGAGGCTTAGAAATTTGTCCCAAGCACAACTTGTAATAAGGTTAAACTGAAGCATTGCCCTCCTTTGTACTAATATAGCTATAGAAATTTGCTGGTGTTGGGTTGTTATTCAGAGACAGTGGAATTTTCCCATTTGGTTAAGGAATACTAATCACATCAGTTTGCAATAGCATTGATGCCACTCCGTCACCATATCCTCCTCTAATCCTCTCTGTAATATGCTTCAGTAATACTCCATTGCCCATCCAGCTTCTCTGTCCCCCTGCAAAGTAGAGAAAGGCTTCAAACACTTCTCTTTCCCCAATGAAACCTCTTTAAGTATTTGCCCTCACCTGCCATGAGCAGCCAGTACTGAGTTCATTTGCTAATTGCTGTTTTAATATTTTGTTTCATAAACAGTGAGGTGGGTGGAAAATTTTATCATTAAATGGGCAGCATCCATTCTGAAAGCACTATTTTGCAGTTGTACAATATTGAAACAAATACCTGTCTTTGTGTCCTGGCTCTTTCTTTATTACGCCTCAGAAAATAGAAATAAGTATGGTACTGGTGGTTTCATTGCCACGCAGTCCTAAGTTAATGCATCTTTAAATAAGCAAAGACAGTTGTAATTACCTTAGCATGAGTTGTGTATGCCAACTCTGAAGTCCCTACCTATAAAATGTCCTAGTGCCACCATAGGAATTAATATAACCATTGTTTCTTTTGTTGATTTCTTAAGACAAAAGATGTGGCTTTTGCCCCATGTTACTCTACAAGCTGAAACCTGAATCCAGGATCAATCTCCATAATTTTGTCAGGTTCAAATACTGAAGTTTTACTTCAGAGTCAATGGAGATTCTTAACCAGTTATCTCAGTCATTAGATCTTTCCTTTCTTTGCCTCACTCTTTCTCCATCCTCTCAATCAAACCAAATTCCCTAGTGTTAAAAAGCAAGCTGTCTTTACCTGCTGACTCCCCATCATATTTTTTACCTCACTGAACTGTTTACTAGCTTTCCTGGCTCCAACTTCACCTTTATCAATCTCCACAGACCATCTTTGGTCCAATCCTGTGTTTAAGAGATCTGACAAGGTAAGCGCACAATCTCTGGTTCAGAAACCTCACAGGTTTGTTGTAAAAGAATGTGTGTTTTTGTGTGTGTGTGTGTGTACATTCTTAATATATACATTAATATTTACAAAACACATGTATGTATTTTACCCAAAAATTTAGGAAACAGAGACAAAAGCAATCTCATGGATTAGCCAGCCTAGCAGAAGCTCTCCACATGTGTGATAGTGTAAGAAGTTTAAAAGTTGATACATATTCTCAGCCTTGCCCATTCTGGGCCCATCAGAACTAATGCAGATGCAGAACAGTTTTGTGCTTGTGTATTCATCATTACCAAGGGTCGACAGAATATTTTTCATGCATTATATGCACCTTAATGATAAGGAAAGGAAGGGATGTAGGCATATGTAGGAGCTAATGCAAATATGGTGGTGGGGGTTAAGAGTCAAAATACTTTATGTGTCAAAAACTTTTAAGTGACTAAACCTATGTTATTGCTAGGTACTAAAATAAAAATTAAGATGTCCATATGAAAAGATTGTTCATCTGTGTTAATATCAAGAGGGCACAGCAAAGAAGTAGTCCCCAGATTTGTTAATATTCAACTTTTGGTTAAAGTTACCAGGTTTTTATTATGATGAAAACAATGCAGCTGCTTTTTTCTGTGGGACAAAGGTTTGTGTTTATGAAAAGTTATATGCACTACAGTACAGCAGTTTTGGTGGGAAACAGAGACAAAACCCCAGTTTCTTTAGGAAAATGCTATTGTTGATTATTTTCAATATATTTCAGCAGCTGTGTATAGATTTCTCACAGTTACCCAATAAACACACTGCTTTCATTCTTTGGAGCTTAACAGTTTCTCCTGTGTTCTCGAGCTCTTTCCAGCTTAGTACAGTGTTTCTTTTGATGGATTGGTTTTCCTGAGTCAAACTTAAGAACTCAGAGCATCTTATCACACTTTGACCAGCTTGCTGTCTCAGGGGCAAAGAGACAAAAAGCCCATCAAGGCTTGTGCCAGTTAAATCCAAGCTCTCAAGGGATTTGTTTTTCTTTTGGCGTCAGATTAGATGTTCAAACCAAGCAGTTTTGTGGGGCCATGGGTGAGTGCCCAGTGAACCCTTAACAAGGCTAATCCCACAGCAGCACATTCCAAGCAGCTAATGGGTGCGAGGGCTCTTCTGGCCCTCCCTCTGCTCGCTGCGCCATGGGCAGAGCAAGCGCCATGCATGGGGCCAGGCACAAACGCGTTATCAGCAGTGACCGGGCGCGGCAAAACAGGGGCAGCAGGGCTTGCTCCAGGACAGCCTCAAACGCCAAGGAAGTGATACTCAGGTAAAGGAAAGAGAGAAAGAAAATGTTCTTGGTGAGATTGTGCAGCGAGGTTAATAAAAAGGGAGACTCACCTGGAAAGTTAAACTATTAATAAAACAAATTCAAGTATGGTGTGTACTTCATGAATTCACTGTGGACTTTAAATTGTCTCATTATCCATTACTGAAGGAGTCTTTGAAGAGAAAGAGAAGATAAGCTTCTTGCTCTACTAGTCATGAAAATACTTTGCTATAGTCTTCTAAACTTTTTATTACTTTACTAATTTGCATTATAAGTGAGAATTTAATGCAGACAGTTTAGTTATTATTATGTTGATTTCCTGAAGTTACTCTGTTATGAAGACTCTACAGCAAGTAGTATAATTTATTATATCTCTGAGCTTTATAGTTCATTGCAAATTATATCTGTTGCAGAAAGATTACTGGCAGGGGGTAGTGCAACAAGATGCTTTCTTTTAAATTTGGAAGGACAAGAAATTATGAGATTAGTAAATCACATATTTTGTGATCACAACTCTGCCAGATAGGAGAGGACGTTTTCTGAGATCCAAAAGCTGGAAAGTATCTTTTTCTGATATGAATAGAGATTTTAAACGCGATTATTATTTTTACAATATTACCTTTGAAGAAGCGTGATGAAAATTCAAATGCAAATTATTATTTTTGTTATTAACTTTTTTTAATGTAACTGTGTTTCTTTTCTACTTGCAAAAAAAATATGAGAAAGAGTAGGAAAATAAATTTTAAATGCCAATTTCTTGCATTTTGAAAACTTGCTTTTATATCTAGTGAAAAAATTTCTGTGAAGTACCTGTTATGGCACCTTTTCATACTGGAACTTGAGATAAATTTAGCTAGTGACCACCTTTAGAAATGACACATTACTTCTATGTAGCCAGGAAATTCACCATGGCAAATTGTTTGCAGAAAAGGATGAAAACAGTAATATATTTAATAAAGGATATTTAGAAGTTATAATAAATTAGATCTCAAGGCGGTCTCTCTTAGGTGAAGTATAACTCTTTTAGCTTTCAGAATTTCTATTTCACTATACTTTGTTCAAACAAACTACATCTTGCCCAACCTTCTATAATACATTAACCTTCTGTTTGCTACCATGAGAAAAGCCAGTAAAATACAGTTTTATTTAAGTTTGGGGTTTTTTTTTCCTGACTGTTAAATAAGCCTAGGTATCTACTATTCCTACAAGATATTAAGTCCAGCAGATTTTTCAAATAAAAATGTATGGAAACTAAAGACAAAATATTGCTAAACGGCACCTGTAACCACTAGATCCAGCAAGGAATTATTTTCTCTGTAAAAAGTAGAAGAATAAATTCTATATACTGGAACTGGTAAGTAGTAGACATAGCTAGAAATTCTTGTGATGTTATTTTATAGTTTGTGCTAGTGACATTCACCAACGCCAAGAAATTTTTTTACTTCGCAGTAATTTTCACATTTTTCAGAAGCAGAGGGTTCTGATTTTAAAACAGGATACAGATTGAGTGGACAAGAAGATAGCATTAGACAGTGATGTAACATTAGTTAGTTAAAGTGATATGTAGGTATTTTATATCCTTGTATAGTAAAAAGTAACATCAGTTAGTTACAAAGGCAATTTCAAAAGTTGTCCTTTCATAGAGGAAAAATGCTCATATTTCCTTTAAATTGTTTAGAGTTCATTTCACATTATTAATTCTCAGATAATTTTTACATAGTCCATAGTTTATAGTTCTGTTTATGCTGTGCAGTTAAGTGGGTAATTTTATTATTTAAATGTATTAAGTTAATCTGTTTTAAATGAATTTGCAAAGGAAAGCTTCAAATTATCTTATTAAATGAAATAATAGCGTTCTATGTGTGTGAATGTTTTAGAGAGCTTGCCAGAACTCGTATTATATGGAGTGAGGATTTCCTAGATAATTAAAAATATTTCAGAGCTCTGAAATTCTCTCCTTTCTTGTTTTGTGTTTGTTCTTCTCTTTTCCCTTTCTCTTTCCTACCCATCTTTCTGTTTGAAAAGATTCTTTTGTATCTTTTTTTTAGACTATTAATTAAGACTATGTTGCAGGAAATTTCCTGCTTTTTTGTGAATATGTGATGGAAGAGCTTGAGTGTTATGAACAACCATAGCTACTATTTTAGAGACTACCTGCCAATCATCTGACTAAATATATTAAAATTTTTTGTGTCTTGTTTCAAAAACAGTTTTTTGGTTTTTTTAATGTCCACATAGAAACTGTAGTTTCTGCCTCTGTGTTAAACAGCACTCTCAGTGCTTGTGTAAAAATGCTTCGGGTAATTTTGTTGGTCTGGTTGTAGGTTTTTTTAATTAGAGCTGGCTTAGTTGTATCACTGATATGGAAACAGAAGTGTTTTTAGTGAATAAGTGTAGAGTTTTTTCTGCCATGGAGAAAGGTTTAGAGTTTGAGTTAATTCTTCTCCAGAGATTTCTTCCTCTGTTAGGAGAATATGGTAATAGCAAAGAGGTCATCGGGCTATTGAATAAGAAAAGAATATTAAAACTTTGTGTTGGTTGCTTACCTCTAGAAGGGAAACATGGTTCTAATGGAATGTTTGCCCTCTACAAAATATGCACTGCTTATCTGAAGAGTCAGTGAAATTTCCTCTTCTGTTTAAAATTTTTCTACAGTTGTACTAAAGGTTGTATATAATACAAAAACAGAGCTCAAGGCATTTCTTTTCTCTTTTTTAGGCGCAGAAATCATGGATAGAAAGAGCATTTTACAAGCGAGAATGTGTCCATATCATACCCAGCACCAAAGACCCCCATAGGTAATTGCATGTTACTTGTATGAAAAATGAAAGTTGGTTAGAAAAGAAGTGACTCTATATATGTATGCATAGTATGGATACGGATGTAAGCATTTGGTAAACTTATTCAGAAGGTGTTTGAATTATATCTGCAGTGATGGATTCCTATGGGAACAATTTGTTTACATGTCAAAACTTATTTAATAAGAAAAAAAGATAAATCAAGGGTGGGTCAGCATCTGTGTTTAATTTCCTTATCTTCTTAGCTCAATATTCAGGGCACTGAATATTTACCTAAATTGGATACATGACACACAACATTGTCAAAAGCAAATAGATGCATTAAAGTAGCAATTTACAATTTGTGTTAATCCATGCAAAAGCTGATTACTTGTCCTGATGTTACTTGAAGAAAAGAGATGTTCTTTAATTTCATTTTGTACATATTTAGAACAAAGCATGATTTTTTTGAAATACAGAAGAGACTAAAGTAAAAAAGACACAGGGAAAAAAGGTAATATATATATTTTGTTGCATCCATACGTAAAGGGTTCAGGAAAGGAATCAGCAGAACTGAAAAGGGTTTGGGTTCTTTTTGTAGTTTGTTTCTCTGTCCAGTTTATACACGCACGTGACTCAGGTTTTCTGTTTGTTTGATGTCATAGGTGTTGCTGTGGGCGTCTAACAGGCCAACATATTGGACAGCCTCCAAGCGCCTCCGTTACTCAGAATGAGAAAAGTGAAACCAGGCTGGCTCGCAATGACATCCAGTCGGAGAAGTGGTCCATCAGCAAGCACACGCAGCTCAGCCCGACGGACGCCTTTGGAACCATTGAGTTCCAGGGAGGAGGCCACTCCAATAAAGCCATGGTAACCATGTTTTTCTCTTAGGTAGATAATGCTGCTAGCTAAAAGTAAGCCTTCACAAAGAATGGACAATGCTCTTTCTTAACTTCATGCTAAAGTGTTATTGCCTGTACGACTGGAATGTATGTTTTTATGTATCACGTGTCAAAGAGTGGGTCAACAAAATTAACTGTAAAAGCTGGAGCGCAGTGTAAGAGGAGCTACCTTTATGAAGGCTGAAGGCCTTAATGTCCTGCTGTCTTAATTTAATTCCAATGGCTGCTCATAGCTCTTTTTCTGAAGAGTTTTAGAATTCATCTATGATTTCCCATTCCTGGCTGTGTCTGCAAAGCTGACAGATTTTAAAAATACCAAATTCCCATTAATTTTCCTCCAGACGTGTATAGGACGATAGATGTGTATAGGAAGTATAGGTTCATTTTTCAGTGAAATAAGAGGCTCCAGGAAGTGTCTAAGCTAGGAACTACAAAACCTCTTGATCACTCACTCCCTGTGGAGTGGTACCAAAGTGCGTTGATCTGAAGGTTTTGCTCCACTAACTTGGAGAAACGTTTCCAGCACACAAACTAACCCATGAGTGTATTTCTTCTATGTAATATTACATGAAAGGAACAATCTCTCTGACTCTATCTCAACTGCAGAACCTGGATCTTTGAGAATGACAGAGGAGTATGTGCCTAGGACTTCATGGCCAATACACTGCTTTGGCATTGAGGGCAGAAGATTAACTCCTGGGCACTTTGCAGAATAACCTGCCCAGCAATCCCGTACTGTTTTCTGTGCATGAATTCTTCCCAACAGATGACTCAGATCTGTCATAAAAAACAGAGACTAGAGACAGTGAAAATCCCAGGTATTATGCTAGTGAGAGCAAAGTATTTTCCTCAGATGTGTACAGAAGTGCTGGAGTTGGAGTGACTTTTCAAGTGGATGGTTCTGTTTGTGCAGTTGGATTGCTTATTTGATAGAAACTAGAAAGCACTGCTGCACCAAGAAAAAGAAAATTAGGTAATTTCTCTGAGAGTATCACAGGCATCATATGTTCAATTGATAACCAATCACCTAAAAATCTGCAAGGCCAGTGGTTCAAAGATACAGTAATGAATGTTATTAACCTTATATGGATTCTTTGCATTGGATCAATTTTATGAGAAGGGATAAGAGCTTTTTCAGTGATGTCCTTGAAGATTGCTATAAAGCAATAAACAGCCCTGCCCAGACAAAAGTAGTCTTGGAGAGCCAAGAAATGATGAAGGTTTTATGGAAGCTGTTGACACCAATTCTTTTACAGGATTTCTCATATCTGCTGGGATTTTGATGTCCTGGCATAGTGTCAGAAGAGACAGGACACACTATAAGTTTCATGCTGTGTGCTCAAAGTACAATTGAAGTGCAACTGTGGAGATAAAACGGGAAGTCAGCGTAAAGGAAAGAAAAACGTTGTCCCAGAGTGCAGTCAGGAGTGAAACCATGAACAATTTAGAAAAAAGAAAAAAAGAGAATGGAAAAAGGGACTTAAACTCTCAGAAAACTAAATAACAAGTTAAAACTTTGGGATAAAGGCAATGCATTTATTGCTGGAAACTCTCCAGATTTATTTTGTCAGACTAGAAGCAAGAAGCTGCACATGCCATCTATTTGTAATCATTAAATCCCACCCAAAACATGGGAATAAAACAAATTCTCCATTCACTAAAAAAAAATAAACTATAAAATGTTCAGAAATTTGATTATTCCACTGGTTGGAAAAGTCCTTCCAGTTAAACAATCCAGTAAATATCTCTCAAATGGATTTTGTGATTGCTTTCCACCAGTGAGAAAAATGCCTTTCATAAGACCAAAATACAAATAAGGAGGCTTGCATAACAATTTAAATGGAAATGGATAAAATAATTTTGTTATAATATGTTTGCCACAGAAGCAGCATGAAGATGTCCTTATGTTCATATTTCCATGCCCAAACATTATTTTAGGGTAGACTATGGTCAAAAGTTGCCTAACTACTTTTGCAGTTTTATTAATAGAAAGTTAAACTCCTACCTTTGCATTTGCTGGGTACTAGGATTTTCCCATAATAAAATAATAAAATTTAACGAATTATAAAATTTAACAAATCCAAAGGTTTCTGTGGAAGCCAAGAATTTGCTCAACCAAAGGAACCCACCAACTTTTTCAGCAGAGGAGGGGAAAAGGAGACTTATTGATAGAATAAGGCTTGAAAAAAAAGAAGCAAGTACATAGTAGCTCCTGGAAGTATTCTTGTTCAGCTGTACATTCTCAACCCCAAATGCAGAGAATCTGATCAGTGTGGATAAGGGAAGAAAGATAAAGGGGACAAAACATGATAAGTATATTCCTTTATAAAAATGTGTTAGTAATTTTCTAGGTACTGGCTATCAAATAATGCTGTAGCATGCAAGATGGTTTTTGCTGGCAATCGTGGTAAGTTTATATTTTACCTATTGGCTAATAAAATAACCTTACAAAGCAGCAAGATTTGGCAAGCTGACGAAATCAAGGAAAAACTCAAGGGAAAAATTGGCATTAAATTTTCCACCTATTCCCTATTATATTTCCTGAAATGGATGCCCACACATTAAAATCACTAAGCAAGGGAAGCACTGAACTGAGCAGTATTTTCTTGATCCGTGCTGACAGCAAAATTGTTAAATTGTTCTGAATTGGGCTTCAGAGAATTAGGTGGGGTTTGTTAATAGGAACCATAACCTTAAATTTATAATTTGGAAACCAGGAGTCAATTAATGGAACAGACTAGTTCAGTGTAAAACTGACAGATAATTATTTTCTGAATTTGAAGTAACAGAATTAGATTTTAATACAAAATATATAGTAAGTGTAATTGTACTTTCCATGATAAAATATTATGTCAGTTGCCACCAGACAACAACAAACAGATCTTTAGCTGTTGAAATGAAAATTATATTGAAATTCTAACAGAACACATGGATTTGGAACAAAACAGCAAAGATATAGGTTTATATATTGTAACTAGAACTGACTGAGCCATTAATTTCATTTCCACAGCCACACGGAACAAAAATTCCCAAACAGAATGACTTTTGCTAGTGCCATGGAACTGTTAAAGTATCTTCAGTGCAGCTGCATTATCCTCCTTAAATCAATCATACAAATAGCTTAATAATTTATGCAGGATATTATATAGAAACACATAGCTGAGATTAGTTAACACTGGTTTACAAGATCAGTTACTGAAAAGGCCTTTCCTTCCATTTCATGCAACCACAGATGATCCTGCAACAAGACTGTGGTATTTAGATCTCTGTCAATCTCATCTTTTCTTTACAAGTGACTCATCCCATTAATATGTAAGGAATGCAAATAACAATTTTGCTTGTCTGCAATTATTTTAGTTTTATAGCAGATTTTCAAATTTAACAACTGTAAAAAGATGTGAGAGGCATGTGGATGTACATAAATTTTATTAATAGGTTTTGCAAATAAAATTGAGAAGAATACAGAAAAGCTAATAAAATATGTTCTGCTTACCCTAGTCGGCTCTTTGCAGTTTAAGTAACACACTTATCTACTTTATACTAGCATTTTATTAAATCAGAAAGCAATTATCAAACTCATGTGAGTGATTCCATTCCAATTAAGGGCAATATTCTGAAAAATTTGAAAATGTGTTCTGTTCATCAGTGTACCAATTAAGACAATCTTGCTGAGATGCATCGTGCACTGCACTTTTGAGCAAACTAAATCCATTTTTTTTAATACACTATCTGCCTTTAGATGCACACACACACACACACCCTTAATGTTCTCTCTTTAACTGCTGGGCCTGGATTGTCTATAAACTTCTTTAAAGGATTACTCTTTGCAGAACTAAAGTTTCATCATGGTTTTTCAGGGTTAAATGGAAGATGGCTGTTTGAAAAGCCTTTGGTGAGTTAAATAGATTCCTCCTCACTGAATGCATTTCAATTATACATTTCATATGCAGAGTAAAATCCTAAAATAAGTTTGCAGCTGCAAAAGAAAGGAAGTTTACTTCAGTGTTATCTGCTTAACTTTTCTTATTGTGTAAGGAAACATGAAAGAGCATCAGTAGAATTCCAATGAACATTAACAGTTACTTAACCAAAGTTGCTAATATTCAGATCCTTAAAACTTTATTATTTGGAAGTTAGTCACAGAAAAAGGTAATTTTCTTGATTTAAAATGCCCTGAGTTTTATAAAAACTGTATAAAAAGGATGCCAAAAGTCATCAGGGCTTTTGAGAGGAAAAAAAAAGGATAATCATATAAATTGCATAAACCATGAAAAGACAGCAAATATTGTTTCTGTTATAGTAAATTACTTCTTAAAAAATATTTACAGAATTTAAAAGATGGTGTTCTACATGGAGAAAAAGGGGAAATAACACAGAAAAACATTTATCCAAAGCCCATTTAAATTGATGAGGGTCCTTTCACTGATTGTTTAGTGGAACTTGGATTAGGCCTTAAGGTGTAAGAAAAATAAACTTAATAACTTATACAGAACCAATTTGGTTTCAGTCTAAGTAGCAAGGTTTTTGTTTAATTCAGTGAGAATTACTTTTTTTTTTTTTTTTTTCCTGAGGATCACACTTTTGGAGCAACCAGTGGGCAACTTAAATAAGTTATCATAAAGAAACACAGGAGCAATGTTAGAATGTTAGAATGCAGATCACAAAATTTTGTCTGAATAGATTTACTTTCAGAAATACAACAAAATTCTGAATCTTTTTAATTTATTCACTGACACTCTCATCTGCAGTCATTCACCAAGTACTTTAATGAGACAGCTGTGCTTAAATAACAGAGTAGTAATTCTCTTTCTCAGGAACTTTGACTTTTGCCCTAGAGCACTGGATTTGAACTTAGAAGTGTCTGGCTGTTTGACTGGTGGTGGGCATAGGTTTGTTTTAGAGAACATTTGACGCAGTGAAACAAATGCACTCTTGCTGACTACCACTGTGCTGGTGTAGGATGAAATGGGTGCTGCAGCTCGAGCTTGATTCTTTGTCCTTTCACATTCTGTGTTGATGCCAGTCAGGCCAGTCTGTAGGTTTTGTGATTCAGAACTGTACTTTTGCTTCCTAACTTCCTACTTTGCTGACACAAAAAGAGAACTCTTGCATCCTATCCATATACTCCCATAAAGAAAGGGCTAAATCATTTCCCATTAGAACTGGTAATTTCTACAGCTGACAGATACCCCAGGCATGAAATTTCATAGCACAACAGCATAGTGGTTTGGCTTAGATTCAAATTTTGTATCTGCCTCCAGAGGCTATAGCAAGAGAATTCAGAAACAAAAGAAGTACTCATTAACATTTTAAGCAAAATCTGATAGGGATAAATACTCTATTACAAGATTGGAAGACAAGAATTTTTGTTACAGGCTAAAGTGGCCTTAAAGGTGTGATTTATAACTTAATGTAAACTTTTAAAAATAGGATAGAAGAATTCTCTTTTACTTACTAGCTAACATATTAACTAATGGCAAAAGAGTAGGTTCAAGTATGCCAAACTAAAAATTCTTTCTCTAAGAGCAAAAATTATTCAAATAGCCATAAAAGTTGAATGCTATGCACAAAAAAGAATCGTTTGGCATTCTCACCAAAAACTTCTAAACCACTAAATCTTATCTTACTTGATTTAAATTTTAATTTACATGAAAGAACCTTAGATATTTGTTTTTCCTTAAATTTCCACTTTGTAAAGTACAATTATACTAAGTGTAAAGGGGGTTTTCCTGTAGTATGAAAAGCACACAGTTGCTTCTAATACAAATTGTCTACTTTTCAAATAAATGCAAGAAAATACTTCTTTCTTAATCACTTTATAGATTTATATTTCTTGGAATTCAGAGGTCTTCATATATAATGAGAGTAACACATAGACTTAAGAAGGTAGGGACAGTGAAATCACACATTCTGAGGCATTTTTTTAAAAATCTGAAGAATAAAAAAACAAAAAAAAAGTAGTCACTGTCCAGATTAGATAATACACATCTGATGCCATTTGTGCCTTCATCTTAGCATCATCCCAGATGATGCAATGGCATGTTTTCAACATATTTTCAACATATGGTCATTGCCAGTATGAATTCACCTTTATCTTCTGAAGACTTGCAGTCTGTCTTCACCACAAAGCAGAGTAGGGTACCAGTGATTCCAAACCATATGCTCCGTAGTTTGACCAACAGAGTTTTCATGTTGGCCCCAGGAAGGATGCTGACTGTGAATGCCTCCAGGTGCCCTTTGCAGCCTCAGATCTCCCTTAAGACATAAAAAAGGGGAAAAGGATCATTCTTATTATTTCACACTCTCTGGTGTATTAAAACTTTGACAACCCTCAAATCCCAATTTAAAAACTTTTAATGTCTCAGTCTAGTCAGTGGGATCAGGTGCCATACAAGGTTTTATCTCACACTGGAAATTGACTGAGCAGCTACTGAGGAGGCAGTTCATCTATATTAATGAGCTTGACAGACGTGAACACTGTGTTTTTATGTCCAGTAACTGTTGTGAGTTTCCCTGGCTGCTGCAGAGAACATTACTGGTGCACTGGGGTGAACGTGCATTCCCAAGTTCTTACTCAGCTTTCGGTTTGGCTGCGCCCCTCCGCAACTAATTGTGCAAACAGGCTTCTGCTTCCAGAAATATTACCAGTAGAAGTTTACTGTGCAACAACCCATTCTTGCAAAAAATCTTGTTTATTAGCAGTTTCCTCTGGAAAATGTCAGGTCCTTATTTCTTAATCAACTAGAAAGGAAACCACTTTAATATCATATGTTTTTTATTATTATTTTTATTTTTATTGCTAAAAGACAATGAACTTTTGGCAAGAAACACTGATTAGACGTGTCAAAAAGGGACAAATTTATTACATAATATGTATGGATATTATACTACCTGGCATGTTACGATAAACAAATTAGGACAAGTTATGCTGCAGGCTGAAGGCAAAGGCATGCACCTGATGCCTGTGCTGACAACCCATCAAGGAAAAGACTGCTGAAGCTGCTCTATAGGTATTGATTCAATCAGAAGTTTGACAGACGAGTGAGTGCTTTCTGCAACCTATTTTATTTTATTAAGAGGGTCCTTCCAGATCTTAGCAGATATAGAAAGAATTTTTCCTATTTTTGCTATGTAAGTAGAAATCAAAAAATTATCACATGCCCTGTCGCAGGTTTTGTGAAACAGCAACAGAAAGAGCAGGAGAAAGGCTTGTAACAGAGAGAGACATGTATTTGTGTGACACAATAGTGCTGTAAGAATTTTGAATGCAGTTGTTATCTTTGAGCACACACAGATGGTATGAACTCCCCTGGCACAAATTGCTGCATGTGTAGCACAGAACGGCCAGCAACTGGAAATGCACAAATTTGGTTCACGGCCCTTTTAGGATCTAGAGTTTTCTAAGGCAAGATCATGAAATTGTACATAGTTAGCATTCTTTCATCTGGAAAGTATCAGTTTGGTAGTTTTGCTCAGTTTAAACCTATGTGTGCTTGAAGAAATGGTGTTTTACCCATTATTTCTTAACTTTTGAGGGTTTGACTTAAGTAATTTGAAAATGAGGTATAAGTTAATACACAGTTGTGACCCTGACTACCTAGGTCACCTTTGGCAGACCTCTTATATTTTTGGTCCAGTTTTTGTATTTATAAATTGTAAACATTAATCTTTCAAACATTGCTAAGGATTTTAAAACAATTAATTTCTTAATTTTCTAAACAGAGAAAATTGTCCAGCCTGTGAAGTGCAAGTGTTCCATTATTCCTTGTTTCTCAACTAGGAAACTAATCATCATGTTAGCAAATAGTTACAGGTTTTGTCATCATAAAAGTGATCTCTTGGGCACAGACAATATACATTAGAAACCAGTGGGTATAACCAATCTTCTTGTCTCTACTCTCTGCTGTTGCCCTTGTTCCTGCAGTATGTACGTGTGTCTTTTGACACAAAGCCTGACCTTCTTCTGCATCTGATGACCAAAGAGTGGCAACTTGAGCTCCCCAAACTTCTCATCTCTGTGCACGGGGGCCTTCAGAATTTTGAACTTCAGCCAAAACTCAAACAGGTCTTTGGAAAAGGACTTATTAAGGCTGCAATGACAACTGGAGCATGGATATTCACTGGAGGAGTGAACACAGGTAAGAGCAACATTGAAAAAAAAGCACAGTGGCATCTAAGAGACTTGATCACAAAAAAAGGGGGAAAAAGCAGGAATTATGACATTAGAAAGCCATTTTATGTTTTATTTTATTAGTCGTTTCTGTACCATGTGAAAACAAGAAAATACAAAGTTCATACCAACCTGGTAGCTGGTAGGTATAAAACAGAATAAAAGGTCCACTAAAGTATGAAAAGCGCACTTTGGAGCTGAAAATAAAACCTCCTGCAAGGCAATTGTATTAGTATATCTCCAAGGAAGACTTTATAAGATCAGCTGTAAGCTGCATGGAAGGACTACTAGTCAAAGTCCAACTCTTATTACACAAAACTGAAAACACTTTCATCCAGAAAGGACATTTATTTTATTTAGTCAGGTGACCCAAAGTATTAAAGGAAAGAAGTTCTGGGTTTTGGATGTGGTGGGAAACTTCTTCCTTCCTTGCAGAGAGTTTAACCTAATTTTTTGCTATTACTTTTTCATCAAGAGCAATATCTGCCGTTTCTAGTCAAAGAGCATCTGTGATACACCAAACGTGTGTCCTAGGGACCCAAGACAGCAGCTGGCCCAGCACTGCTAGCAGACAGCATGTACACTTTGGGAATAAGCTGCAAAACATAGATCCCTAGGCAGAAAATTCTGTTGTTGACATCTCAGTTACCCTCCCTGGAGAAGGCAGAAACGGGGAGAGATTCAGGGAAAAGTCAAAAAAGTTCTGCTACAGAGAATTGCAAAAAAGTTTTGAGCTAGGACATGAACTTGTAAATTCTTAAGTCATTCTCATTTGCTGCAGTAACAAAGCTATAATTTTTACTTTAGTAAGAGTGTATCTTCTTACTGTGTCTGTAATCATTCTATCGTTAATTTTAGTGCATGGTGGATCAACTCCTACATGTTTGAATATAAATGCTTAATAGGAGTCTTGGACTTGGTTTTCAGAGCACATCAAATTTAAAGCAGTAGACAGTTTTATCATAGCAGTGCTACAAGTAGCACAGAATCATAGAATATGTTGAGTTGGAAGCAACCACAAGGCCCAAAGAGTCCAGCTCCTGGCCCCTGCACAGGACAGCCCCAGGAATCACACCACGTGTCTGTGAATGTTGTCCAGAGACTTTTTGAACTCTGGCAGGCTTGGTGCCTGAAGAAAGCATAGAGGCATAGCTTTTGGAGTGTTAGATGAATAGACACAAATGTAATATGCCCCACAACTCTTTAAAATAAAGAAAAAAATCAGGTTAATGTTGATCTGTGCAATCTGGTGGTAACTATATTAGTTGTCAGATACTCTTGTCGTGGTGATAGCAAAGACCGATGTAAGCTTTATGTTAAAATAACATCAGAAGAATGTATGTGTTGTGCGCTTAATGCAGTTGATTACCAGAGCAACTGTAGAAATCTAAATATCAATTTTTTTTAAAAAAAGGACAGATGATAACACTTGTAAGTGGCAAATGCACAACTACTTTCTACCATTTTTCAAATCCTCATATTTGCAAATGCCAAAACAATACAAATGAACCAGGAAAGTCATCATAAATGCTGTTTGAAAGGACTGTTTTTCCTAAACAAAACAATGTAGTTCAAGTGTCTCTCTGCTGTTTTAAAAACAAACAATTTAAAAAGAAATTTTTCAATGTCAGTAATCTCTCATTGTTGTCTTTAATTTCTGGAGGTAAGCAGTTGATTGCTCAATGACTAGGTTTTCAAACTACATAGCTGAAAATTATTTGTGAAATCATAAAAACTGAGAGTTTCTTGGTACAGTCTTTTTTGTTGAAGATGAATATTAAAATTTAGTTTCTCTTAATGAATATTATAACTGAAATGTGCTGAAATACTGCTGTTGGACTGAGAATCAGTGACATGGGAGAGACAGAGCATATCTGGCTATAAACATGACTGTTGTTCTGAATATTCATGTCATGCTGAAAATTGATTATTCTAAAGAAGAGAAATTTTTGCAGACTAGGCAGATTTTCTACTTTAAATCCTTCAGGGTGTTGGATCACAGCTTAGTTCATAGCTGATGGCAGGTACAGGGTTGGGATGTTTTAACCTTTCACCACAGGAAGAATGCTAGACACAAGGACACAGAGGATGTCTTAGGTTGTGGGGAGTTTTCATACATTTACAGTCATTTACAGTTCAGAAAACTAAAACCAAAATCCTAACAATTGTGTGACTGTGATTTCTATCCAGTCATCTTGAAATAATGAAATTTAAACAACATGGAAACTCAGCAACTGAGAATCAGATAACATCTGCAGCAAACCCACAGGTCTGCTTCAGTGCAGCCACATTCTAAAAATAGTTGTTAATAGATAGATTACATTAATAATTAAAAATATTTAAATTAATAATTTTAAATATTATTTTATTTTAAAAAAGGAAAAATTACACTTGTCCTTTGCACAGAGATACCACTGAAACACTGCCAGAGCTGGTCTAGGGTAAGCAAGAAGCCCTTGGAAGAATGCTGGGAAGTAGCCATTCTCTCTGTACTAATTTCTGTTTTTTCACTGATTCCCAGGGCAGGTACTAATACTCTGCTGGAAGCTATCTCAGGTGACTGAGTTTGTTTGGAAAGAGTGGCAAAATAGCTTCATCACAGAGTAGCATAATGATGTTTTCACATTTCCATCCTTGATTGGGAGCATTTGTGTACGAGCTGCACTTCTGTGGGAGTTGGGGGGTGGGAGGCGGGGAACACAATTAATTCCTATGCTTCTTTCTGTGCTTGGAAATACACAAATGCTTGCGTGCACATGTGAGCACAAGTGCAGACAAATAAGCGTCAGTGAACAGTCAGCATTTCCATTCTTCTTTCTAAAGCTGTGTATTTTTTCCTATTACTTCATTTAGTAATTTTTGGATTCAATAAAATGGATTCATGGAAATTAATAATAAGAAATAGGACTGTATTCATAGTTTTACTTAATTGTAAGGATAGGCACAGGTATCCCCTAAAAAAAACAGGTCTATAAAAAATCCATATGATAATGAACAAAAAAGACATAATTATAAATTTCTGTTTTATGCTCTTTCTTTGCCAGGGGTCATTCGGCATGTTGGAGATGCCCTGAAAGATCATGCCTCAAAATCTCGAGGGAAGATCTGCACCATTGGTATAGCTCCCTGGGGGATTGTGGAAAACCAAGAGGATCTGATTGGCAAAGATGTAAGACCTATATAGACATAGATGACCTCAGTCTATAAATCTTCCAGTTATTTTTCCTGTCCTCTCCATCCCTCACTTAGCAATTTCTCTTAGAAATCTTATCTGCAGCAAAAAGTCAATATATACACAAGTTTTCCATTAGGGTTGATGGCAGGTTTTGCCATGACAGCAATAAAAATTCTGTACTGTATGTTATTTAAAAATAAATTATAAGGGCAATTCATTAAAAGCTATTCTTAAAAATATATCAAAGCTTCATCCTTAGAACTCTATGAACCTGGAAAGGTGCTTAAGAAAATACTGATTGCAAAACTTGAAATCTGGTTTATTTTCAAACAATACTATAATGCCTTGGTTTCATTTCAAATTCAAAATTTCAGGCTGTCTTCCTTGGAATATATTCCCTCCCATATATTTTTATTGATGTAATTTTGAAAGGTCTTATTGGGTGTTGTAGGTAAGGGCGACCTCAAATAATTCACCGTCAGCCACTCTCTGAAGGACAGTGTGGGTGTTTCTCCTATTCTTTCACACCATTCTTCTCTTTTAAAATTGTAATACAGTAAGATCAACTCCTCAATTTTAAATACATTAATAGTTCGTCTGCACTGGTTATTTGTTACCTGAAACTTTTCTGAACCCATTTTGTTCTCTCTTCTGGTTCATTCCTAAGAAATCTGTCTGAGAACTAGTGACTAACTATGACTGGAAGAGATACAGTTTTAAATCTGCATAAAGAACTTCTTCCTAGTCTTCATTAGCCTAACACATTCTTCTCTGTATGTTCTGTATCCATGTCCAAGTTGGGAAGGGGAAGAAGATTCAAGTATCTCTTAAGTCAGGAGAGTTACAATGAAATTATAAAGAAAATTATCCAACTGGAATTTATTGCTATCCACTATGAAAGTACAACTGTTAGGGGGAAGTGTATTAGCATGGAGTTTTGTGCTCTAATACCACAAAAAAAGCATGATCAGACTTTGCCACAGTAATTCTGAGTCACCAATGAATTCTTCTGAGGTACAGTGCAGAAGGTAATTAGCAGAAACAGATAATCACAAGGATGCATGGTATCTTCTTAAAGTGTAATGTACACATCATTTTCAAATATATGCTCTTTAGTGATTAGGCATGGGGTTCTGGAAACATAGCAGGAACAAAGTTAAGAAAAACCTAAAATTAGCTATGAATTTTCAAGCATTCCTATCCCTTTATTACTTTTTTCCTCCTGTTGCAAAATTACCTCAGTTCTGAGGCAGTCACTGCCTGTTTAAGGGGATCTGGAGCCTTCTTTAGCAGAAAAGCTAAAAAACGCCTTGATTTCCCAGATGTTCCAGCCAAGTGGAGCAACTCTCCTGACTTCTGATTTCTTTAAGCAAGGCTTTCCTCTAAATATCCTTCCAATTTATCAGGAAACCAAGAAGTTTTACGGTAATTTGATTTTAAAATAAACAATTTTTTAAAAAAAAACCTTTCTGATTAAATCATAAAAGACTTAATACTTACTCTGATCATCAGATACAAAATGAAAAAAGTTTAATATTAAGTTACAACTAATTTAAGTAGGGTCTTCTATTAAGGCAGACACAAGTATGTCAGTAGGGTTACAATTACAGAGTCATCACTAAGACAAAAATATTTCAAGCTATGCCTTTGATAGACAACATAAAATTTATTCTCTCAACCTCCTGGCCCCAAATAGTTTTATAAAATTATTGATCAATGGCATGATGTAATGCTGAAGCACTTCTGGTTTTATCCATCTCTGATGCACATGTAATGATACTGCTTTATGCTTACTGATATCAAATTTCATCTTCCATTTAATTACCTCATCAGGCTGTTTTATGAAGACTTTAGTCCACTGAAATATTTGTAAGCTTTTCACCCTCTAATTAATCACAAATCCCTTACACCTACGTCAAACAGAGTATAACACAGCTTGAGGTAGGCCACTTATGTCACTAAATCTTCTTAGTAAGAGCCTTCACAAAAATTACCTTTTCCTTCTCACTGTTTTCCCACGCTTCCCCCCAGCTTTCCTCAGTTACTTATGCCTCAAAGGACTTTCTCTCTTATTGAATGCATGCAGTTTCTTTAGAAGCATTTGGTGAAGAAGCTGTTTTGGAAGCTTTTTAAAAATCAAAGTGTGCTATATTGACTGGCTCATTAGAGGGGAATGCTGTGAAATGAACCGAGAAGGGGAAATGTAAATAGTACCCTAAGCATGTAAAATGAATCATCATTAAGCAAGAAACAAAGGCCACAAAGGATTATACAAGGTGGGGGGAAGAAGTCTACCAGTAGTAAAAGACTTGGTGAACTCTGGCATCAATGTGGATTTATGCCTATATGCACTATGTCTAGTTAAATTATGATCAGAAATGAAGAGTTATAAAAACATACCCTTCCAGCATCAGATAGAGGCAGAAGACTGTTGTAGTCATGGGTTTTGGAGGGACGGGGGGTGCAGAGGGGGAGTTGTGGTCATTGCACATGCCCCAGCACATGTGGCCTCCCTGTGCCTCACGGCGAGGGAGGCGTGCTCAGCAGAGGTGTTCCTCTGCTAATGCCTCAGCCTTATGGATCCAGAAGCCAGAGCTTTAATTATATTTACCAGCCCTTCCAAGTCAGTCAGCCTTCAGGAATCCTGGGGGACTTCCTCAGAGCCATAAAGAAAACTGACCAAGTTAAAGGAAATATTATTGCTGTTTTCTATTTGTTATATTGTGATGTTTAAAGATCCCTAAAGACACATATCTTACTCCAGTACTGTAAAAGCAATATATCAGAAAATAGTGCAACTCTTAATGCTCTCAGAGTCTAATTTAGAAACTAAGGACACAAGGGAGTTAGTTGCCTTATTTCCCCATATCTTCTGATAGAGCTGAGAAAGCAAAGTGGCTTGTTCAGTCTTGTAGAAAACTGTGATTATAAACAAGTTTCTTTCTACCCACTGAACTATTCTCTCTTCTAAAAGAGTACACTTTGTAAGTCAGTGTAGCATGCACGTCTCTACTTTCAGGGTCTGTTCAGTCCTCATTTGAGTTTAATTCCAAGTCACCTCAGTAGGAGACCAGGGGCAAAGATACGGACTGGCATATTTGTAGCATATGTGGAGAATTTTTGACCATGAACCAAAAGGTCCAGGAACCTCTGCATTAAATCAGGAACTACTCTGTTCCCTGGTCTGCTCCAGAGGAACAAGGCTGCAGAAATGGCTTGATTTGAACAACAGCTTCTCTTCCTTGAGAAGCAAGACATGCATCTCTTTCTTTTTCCATCACTACTTTGAGCTCACTGTTTGTCACAAACTCTTTGCCTCCACATAGACTGCTCAGATTCATGCACTGGTTCACATGGCATTTGCAGGCTCGTTGTCATGGTGAGTTACCCTGAGAGATTTTTCAAGTCTCTATGTTGAGTGTCATGTGCCTGCAGGGAATCTAAGGAGAACAACAATGCTTCTCATTCAAGCTTGCTGCCACCTCAGGGTGCAAAGGCAAGGGCTGGGGTCAGCCCAGCCACTCACCTATTGACAGAATTCCCTCAGCCCATGCAGCATGAGTACTGCTTCATGGCATGACTGCTGTCACATTCATTAAACTCCATTTGGAGGGACTGTCTTGAGCACAAACTATTCCTTTCAGCTCTGCAGAGGAAGATGTCAAGGGACATTATTCCCATTCTCCCTATTCTCATTGCAAGATTGGATGGGACTTCGAGCAGTCTTGTCTAGTGGGAGGTGTCCCTGCCCATGGTGAGCGGTCTTTTAGGTCAACTGAGTCATCTTTAAGGTCACTTCCAGCCCAAACTGTCATGCAATTCTGTATCTGTAAAAAGAGGCTGAGAAGACAGCTTAAAGTCATAGTTTTTTCCAACTCTTTAAATTGCCTGTAAAATGCAAGGGATTGAAAAAAAAAACCGAGGAATGGAAACTGCAAGAGTCAGAAATCACAAATCTGCTGAGTGTTGTGGAAGAGCAGGTAACCTCAAGGAAGTAGCCTCAAAGCCTAGTATGTTCTTACCTTCCTGAAGATTTTGTTTATCCTTTTCTCAGGAAAAGTCTCACAGTGTGGTTTGAGAAAAATTATTGTTAAAAAAAATAATTCAGATGTTGAATTGTGCATGCTGTGAACAATTCAATTGAAAATAATTGTAGTCTCATTTTCACATCCATTACATTTATTAATAATGTAACTCACCTTGTATCTAAATGCAGAACAAAAGCATAGCTTCCTAATCTGTCCTGCAGCAGCATTACTGAGCCAATATATGAAGGCTTCAGTACTGCAGCTCATTAGAGCTGCAGATCAAGATGTCACAGTCAGAGAGTTCTGAGCTGTGGCTCTCAGGAACAAACCACAAGCTGCCAGTAGAATTTTCTGCACGGTGGCCTGTACTCATACAATGAATGGGCAACTCAAGGGACTACTCTTTTGTAAGGCCTTGCTGGTGTCCTTTTATTGAGAGATGGGGTAGATAACAGTTTAGAAAATCTGCACTGTTTTAATTTGATTTTATTTAATTTTTAGGGATGTGAGAAAGAACCTTCCTTTTCTTTCTGACAGTGCCATGTGCTACGTGGTTTCTGTATCTGTAGAAGCTAGCTATTAAACACATTCCAGATGTGTACTGATATTTGTTAAGTCATATGCAGCTGTAGAATAAATTGCTATGAATGAGTTACCTAAAGAAACAGCATTAAAATATCTGAGCCAGAGCTATCACCTGTTCTCACAGAGTGTAGTGTACTCCCTTGCTGTTGGCCAGCTTCCCTCTAGGTCTTCTCAGACCTATTCCCTCCTTTTGCAGGATGAAGAGCTTACAGAGTACCCTTTACATGACAGTTTATACCAGCAAAAGAAGTTTGTGTATTTCTCCTTGCTGGCTAAGAGCTGATCAAAGTTAGACAGACATTTGCAAATGAAAATAATATATAGAGAGAGATCTCTGGCTAATGAATTGCTAACACATATTATTTTTAAAGAATTCTGTCCCAACTGGAGATGTCTTTAGAATTACAGAGAGAGAAAAGCTTAGGAATAAATCAATAGCCTATTATATTGCTGTCTGCAAGCATCTATGTCAAATTTTGAGAGTACATATTTTTGCATTAAAAGCACAAGATCTGAAAACCTAATGATATCAGTACTCTGAAGAAAATTCCTTGCAAATGAAGGATAGCCCAGCTGAGTTTTCTAACAACTCCTTACATCACTTCTTCAGCTAGGACTTCATTTTATGGATTTTCTGTTTTGTTTCTCCAAAAGGACAAGACATACATAAGAAAAGCAAGGAATAGTATTGCTAGAAAACCTCTGAAGTATCAGTCAGAATGCCTTGACACAACACCAATTCTTTTGCTCTGTTAGTACAGTCTTGCTTATGTCAATTGACACCCACCAAAGCAGCTGAGAGCCAATGTGGCCCCATGCTATTATTTGGTCTGTCTGGTAGCTATGAGTGGGATAATTCTGTGGCAATTTACTCAGTCTGCTGCACAGTTTCTCCTGATGAAGTCAAATCAAAGGAAGTGAAGCAAGCTCCCTGTTGACCAGAAAATTTCTGAAGCCATTGTGAACACCCACAACTGCCCTTTCACTGATGCTAGGGGTGGGCCAATAGGTTTTCCAAGGAAATTGAAAATGTGGTGTAATAACATGTATACACCTCTCCAAGAGTGGAACTCACCTGTATTTGTGTATCTCCTGTGCTGGTGGTTCTGCATGAGCCAACACTGAAGGCATGATGCTGGGTGGGGTCTGTGAAGGACAAATCAAAGAATTTGGTCAGAGCAAGGTGAGATTTTACACTAGCTGTCTAGATAGTCAGCATCAGACAGGGTATACGGTGTGTGTGTAGGCACCAAGACCTTCGGAGCACTGACCATTAGCTGGATTTTAAAGGAAGCAGTGGAGATTGATGCTATTGAAACAGATTACCATGGAAAACCCTTTAAGCCATGTCTGCATCTGAAAGGGCAGTGTTAAGGTCATTTTCTACTTTACACACAAAAGACAGTCGTACTCAAGTGCAGTACTTTAATTTTGATTTTTTCTTTTGTTTCATCTTGTCAGCTCATATCTTGTACTTGATTTAGTTCAGAGGCTCTTTTCTGTTAAGTGTACCTTCTTTTTCCTCTGTCTTTAAATGCAGGTGGTCCGACCATACCAGACGATGTCCAATCCCATGAGCAAGCTGACAGTGCTCAACAGCATGCATTCTCATTTTATTTTGGCTGACAATGGTACTACTGGTAAATATGGAGCAGAGGTAAAGCTTCGTAGACACCTGGAAAAGCACATTTCACTTCAGAAGATAAATACAAGTGAGTAACATGTTGCTTGTATTGCTTTATAATTGCAAAAACCACTCAGTATAAAGAAGCAATAATTCTGCACATTTGGGAGAGTGGTTCTACTGTCTATGGTGACCATGATCTAAGGAAAGCAAATAATGAACAAAGATAATAAAATTTTATTTTGGAGTGCAATGGGTTTTAGACTGCACAGCAGAAATAGCTGGATTTGTTTCTGCTAAGTTTCAAGCAGTATTTGCTAAGTTTCAGATTCCTCTCAGGTCTTTGGTAGCCTCTCTTCCTTAGAACTGTGTACAGTTAGATTCTCCTTCATTTAGTAAAGAATAAGGTGAAATTAGTAGTTACAGAAAAGGGTTACAAAATGTAAGGGGGAGTTTTTCATTATAAACGTTTTGCAGGTTGAAGAGACACTGATGTTTATAGGCAGTGAGAGTATTCCATAAAAGTGCTGCTATACCTTTACTGTGTTTATTAGTTTCTCCTAGGCAGCTGTCATTAGCCAAAGCCAGAAGCTGAGTTATGAACTTAGGTGTTCCTTCCCCTTCATCTTTTGCAACCCTGATGATATCACATCATGACCAGACTGAAGCCCCAGTTTTTCTCTCAAAGTTATATTTTTTTTCTTTTCATGTACCACTTTCCAACATCAAAGAAAAAAATAGTCACCTAAGTAAGCATTTCTGCACGAATAAAATAAAATATGATATCTCAATACTAGCATTATTATTTCTGTAGTGTACTGACTCTTGATGCTTGATGTAGTGTATACATGCTTTGAGATGGGGACTTAATTTCAATTGCTGTTTTGGTCTTGCAAATAAACATCAGTGTTGTGCCTCCATAAGATTTCTTTAGGAATAGAACAGATTTAGTTTTTCAAAAGTGATCATATGCAGTCTTTTTGCTAATAACTCTCTTGAAACATGCAATTTTGAGGAATGGTGGAACTTTTTGTGACATAGGTACGCGAAACTGGAATGAGACTAGGAAAAGCATTTAGCTCTCAGACATCAGATGACAAGGAATTACAGGCAGGCCCAATTGGGTGAACATAAACTAGAATGCTCTTCATGCTTGATAGTTTTCTGTATCATGAATACAATCTTTAAATTAAAATGTTGTGCCACTTACAGCTTCAACAGCACTGCAGGAATTCTACTCACTTCAGGCTTATCGTTTTTAGGCTGTCACAGTTACCTTGTTTTTTCTCAGAGAGCACTATGTAGATATGCACAAAATAGATGAACCATAAGCAGTAGGTGCATGCCTGCGAGCTTCCTTAGAAAATGAAGATGGTGTAATCTAATCCTTGCTTGACCAGCAGCAAAAAGGCACATTTGAAAATGGCATATCATGGTAAAACATAAAATTGTGGCATAAATAGCAGTTATTTTGAAGGCCTTTAAAAGAAAAGTGTGAGCTTTTACAGTTTACATCACAACATTTTGGTGGTAAAATCTTATCTTAAAAAATAAATCTCTTTAGAGAGATTTAACTAAATTCAGATTTGGTCAAGAGGCTGATCTTTTAAAAAGTGACTGATGGATGAAACTACAGGCTTTGGTGATTCAAGTCAAATGCTTGCTTGACTTCTTCAAACATCTAAAAAAATGAAGAACTTCTCTGGTTTCTTTCTGCAGTATGCCCCACAAACAAAAGTAAGCATCCTCCTTTTCACTTTCTTCTGTGACAGAGACTGTCCACCATTTAACCACTTGCTCCCTTTCTCTCTTATAAACACTAAGATACTTGGATCTCACAGCACTTCCTCAAAATAGAAACGTGAAAAAATTGTTCAAAAAGAAGCCTGCCAATAAGATTTGTACATCTTGGTTCAGTGGCATCCAGAATGTTTCTGCAATGTTTTGGTTTTCTTTGCTTTAAAAGAGGGTGACTGAGTCCTACCCACACTCTACTTCTTAGGAAGTTGACCATATGGATGAGAAAGACCACCTGCCTTGTTGGGTCAGCCAAACAGATGGCCAATTTCTGATGCTTTTCTTTACCCTTATTTATAGCAGAGCAATGTAGATCCTCCATCCTGTGCATGACAGGGCATTACTGCCAAGGGATTTTTATCCAAATGGGAGTCTGTGCAGCCATGCATGTATGTCTTTACTTACCATATTCCACTGGGAAGTGTGTGGAGTGGGGAAAAACACTGACAGCATCACAGTTTTCTTTGTGAGAGACTCAGGAAAAGGTGCAATTTTTAGTTCATCACTAAAAAAGAGAGTCTGCTCTAGAAAACAGAACAGATTTAGGAACTCGTAAACAATTGATAACTTTTTATTTCACAGCCTGCCCCTCAACAGTAGTGCTGAAAGTAGATTTTATTCTTATTTTTAAGCCTGCCTGAGTTTTACATGCTAGGCTTGTCATTTCTTCTTATCTGTTTTCCTTTGCTTTAACTTTGTTTTTCTCCAGTGCAGTGATAGCTCTGCTGGATATTTGGGGTCACATATAGTTCAAAAAGGGAAGCTTTAAACTTGTTCTCATATATTGAAGACTCAGAAAATGGCATTCCCTTCATATAGACTACAATAGTAGCAGTCTCTTATAAAATTTAAGACTAAATTGGGTCATTAAATATGCCAGATAATTCTGGTAGTCTTAGCTTTTTTAATTCCTAATATGGCATCATTATTAGTTATTCAGCAGTATCCAATTTCTTGAATCAGTGTACTATAAAATAAGAATAAGAACAGAAATAATAATAGGAAGAAGAAGAAGAAGAAGAAGAATCTCCAATTATGCCCCGTTACGAACACTAGGGAAAATATTTTATCGAGTATTCTGTTTTACACTACCTTTTTAGGATTTACCACTTGTATTGCTCTTATTTTGTCCTCAGCAAATACTCAGGAACTAAAAAGTAGTTTTCAGAAAAGCAGAGGGTGACATTTGTGGCCCTGAGTGTGCAGGTTCAGCACAAAGTCACTCAATTGAGCAACTACCTGGAGGTTAATTTGATGCTTTAAGGCTCAGCACAGGTTTTTCTTATTTTCACAAAGGAAGACTATTTTAACACAGCCCAGCAACCATCTTTTGAAGTGAGCCTCAAGTTGTCTCAAAGTCCTGAAATTTCAAAGTGCATCATTTTGTAGCATGAAATGTTGAAAATAAGAACTTTTCGAATAGTGTTTTAAGATCAAAAGGAAATATTCAAAGTGATCTAATCAGAAATGTTTCTGGTTTCCAATTCAACAAATATTTGGGTCCTGGACTTTTTGCAGAATTTTCAAGGCACAGAGATCACTTGAAATATACACTGGAAGGAAGGAAAGATATCTTCGTAACCATCTCTGCCATAGAGTTTATTTGTATAGCATTACATGGTAAATTCAATAGCTCATGTAAAAGTTTTTACATTGAAATATGGAGCCCATACTATTCAAAAATATTGTATTAATGAGCAGAAGATTCTCAGGATAAGGGTATAGAGATTTTTAACACAATAAAATGCTCGACAGGGAGATGCAGAAATTGGAGGGCAGCTGTGTTTCCATTTCTGGGCTCTCCTTACACTGTTCCATGGCAGGAAGGGATCCACGGCATGTCAGGCTGATGTAATCCACCACTGCCAGTTTACTGATTTCTGATTCACTGCTTCTGGAACTGCTCAAGAGACTAAACTCTGTCGCATTGCCTTGGACACAAGACAGCTCACAGCTGTCTGTAGAATGACAGATTACACATAGACTGGAACAGACTTCTGAAGGTCCCCAGTGTGAGTCTCTTCTCAAAGAGAAGTATTTTCAATGCTGAGTAAGTTTATCTATAGCTTCATTTGGCCAATTATGTCCAGTAATTAATATTCAACCTTCATTTTGCTGATAACCTCCTATATTAATATTCAACCTAGTCCAATCTATAAGGACTCCAGCACAAGGTTTACAAACTTTCCCCAACCCCTTCACCAGTGTGTTATCTGAAGCTCACAAACTGCTATTTTTGGACATTTTCCCTTCAGAGAACCTCACCCTATCAAGAAAAATATGGCTCAGACACCTTTTTAACATCACTATGGGTTGTAGAACAGGTATAGGATAACTCCTCAGACTCCTTTTCAAAAGGTTAAACAAGCACTGCTGTCTCGAGCTCTCCTCCTTAGGCATATGCATCTTTCCTCTGGATCCTTGCCAGTTTCTCCTCATCCTTCATGGGCAGTCCAAACCTGCATCCAGTGCTTCAGCTACAGCCCTGCTCATGATGAGCAGAGTGAGCATGGGGCAAAGGCCCACACCTGACACACTGGGCTAATGTAGCCCAAGTGCCTGGCATGCTTCATGTGCACCAAGAGCATGCTGGTGCCTCACATTCATACAGTGGGCACTCACTGTAACCCTAACTCCATGACCTAAGGATATAGTTATCTGATTAGAGCAAAAGATTTTTGTTCTACTCTGAACAGCCATAATTTACATTGGAATTTTTTTAAGAATTAACACAGAAAAACTGCAATTTATGTGGGGTTTTTCAAGTTTGGACTTGATTTTCCTAAATATCATACAAGTCCTTACTGTCTTTGAGACCTAAAATCCATTTAAAACAATGAAGTCTAACTGATTATCTTTATAAAAATAACTAAAAGTCATTAGGCATCCATCCTCAGGACATAGTCTGCCATGATGTTGTAGGCCTATGATTTAATTATTCTTTTTCTAAAGTTCATGTGCATCCCTCAATGTCATCTTATCTACACTATTGCTTGGTTTGAGTCATTCTGAAGTGCTATGTTTCAATGCTAAATCTTATTCAGAAGGAGTACAAGGACTTTCTTCTTTTCTTTTTCTCTTCTCCCTGATGCCTGAGAAGTCTTCAGTACATTGTAAATTTTTATACACTTCACAACTGCTTTTTCCAAAATATTGTATACGTAGACCTTCTTTCTAATGGGTCACAATGGTGCAAAGAAATGTTTCCAAAGAAGCTGTTTGGATAAAAAAAAAAAAAAAGGCAGAATAATTTTCACCAGTATGGTCACTGGTTTCAAAATGAATGCATATCTTATAATAAATCAAGATGTGAAAGTGCAGCTAGTCTATTTTTTCCCCATCCTGTGGAAGTGGTCAATACAGAACAAGAACTTAATGTGTCACCAAACAGATGATGTAATCTATAAACAGAGAAAGGAAATAAATGAAGCATCTAATTACTAGAGATTACCTATTGCAAATTCTGCAATTATAACATTCCTGGACACTAGCAAACTATTTTTCCAAAGAGCCATAGAATGGCCTGGTCATTTGATAAGATGTGCTTTGTTACCATTTCTGCAGAACATTGCTGAGTAATGCGATAGGAACATCAGTTGTGCCTTGAACCAGAAATATAAAAGAAATCTGTCTACAAAATGTGCATTGGAAGCTACAAGTTATAAAATATTCATTCCTGCTACTCCACAGGTGGTTAGATAGAGTAATTACCAATGTAGCAACTCAGATAATACATTTGATCTGAGGTCTGTTAATAATTTTCCAACAAAATCCAATAGGTTGACATGCCGTGGGTTTCACTCATTTTGTGATTACACAGAACAATGTTTTCTCATTAACAAGTGCAATCTAGAATTACTTCATATTACATATAAAGGGCCTCTACCAGTACTTGCAGAATCTTCAAAAATCCTACCAAAAGCTTCTCCCATTTGGCTCCAGATTCATGTTTGCAGTTTCATAATACTCATTTAATTTCATTCCTTCTGTTTGCACTATGGCCTTCCTTTCACATGGTATAGTTGTTAGTATTAACTGACTTTTTATTGGTGCTCAAAGTATTCTCAAGTCTTTAAAGAGCTTACAGCATGGTTGCCAAGCACTTGCATGACAAATGCTTACTTTCCTTCTTCATAGGAGTGCTCTTACTGGAGCAGAGGAGCAAGACAAGGAGACATTATTTATATATATAATGAATGATCATTGCACATTGCATGTATGAACTCTTTTAATTTGAATGAAAGGTGTTGTGAATTAATAAGAATTTTGAACATTTTTCTTTAAAAGAACACATATAGTTTTGTCAGCAGAATCAGAATTTGGACATGACACGTAGGCTAGCATAGCCCACCACAGCACAGCATAGCACGCACTCATAGCATGTTCTTGTGTGTGCATAACCATTTGGTGAAACATACAATCATTGTCTGTCTTTTGTGTACATTTCATGTCTTATACCACATATGTGTCAGTAATAAAATTTGTGTTCAGCATGTGTTAGGAAGGAATGTGTCAGGAAATGGCAATGTAGTGGTTCAAAGAGCAGAATAAGCTTTGTGTGATATTTGCATACCTGACAAATGGTCTTGAAAACATACTGACCACATGCTAATGACGTTTTATTTTCAGATTCAGATATTTTACTTATATTGAAGGCTTTGTACATCAAAATATTAAAATCTTCATCAGAAGACTGTCAGAATTTTCCATTCTATGTAATTCTCTGACAGAGGTTTAGAATTCTTAAAATTTGCCTTGGAAATAGATGGATTCCAGTCAGTAAAGCAGTGATGTTCAAATTGGGGTTAACAGCTACCACCATAGATTAAAATGTAAAAAGATGTAATGTTTCCTCTAATGATTTAAATAGATACTTGTTAGATTTCTGACATTTTATAGTATTAGACACAGCCTCAGAGAAGGAAAGAGGCAGGTGAAAAGAACAAAATGAGGCAAAAGGACTTCACTAAAATGATGAATGAGTGTAATGAGCATATGTAATGTTACCTAGCCAGGAGGAGTCCAGGCTGTGCTGATGAGGAGGGAAGACTTTTTGCTGCTATATGAAAACTCTTTTCACTTCATAAAATTAGCTACCACCTTCTTCTTCAGAAAGAGTTATCTGGAAAAAAATAAAAAGGCAAGGAAAAAAAAGCTCTTTTCTTAGATTTTTAACAATTCCATTTCCAGGAGAGCCAGAAATAATGTAAAAATATGGATATGTAACCAAAAACATATTTGAAACAAGAATATTGAGCCAGAGGATGTAAAGGCAGTGTGTGTTTAAGTGGAAATAGACCCCTTAAAAAAAAATCAGAACATTTGAAGTAGTTTGCTTTATTTTGTATCTTTCATTAACTTTTCAACCTTTTATAAATCTTTTAACCTATATACTCTATAGCCTTTTTGAGCTTACAAGGACCACTTTAGACTGCTATGTCCATTCCTACACACTGAAGCATGTTAATATTTCTGAGGAAGATGACCGCACCAAATCCTCAGGGTGTGTAGACCCACCCTGGGAAACTAATACTCTTCTTTTGAGCAGTACATTTCCGGAGGAATTGTCTCCCAGACCACAGAGGACTAAATGCAGAATTGTACTGTTCATTATCATGCTGCAGTTGTTCTCATTTTAAACATGCTATTTGGTGCTGAAGGTTTGCTCTACCTCCACTATATGTTGTTTGAAAAACAGACAGGCAATAGGCATTGGAACCTGTGACCTTGTATTTAATCTTTCTTCTTTATAGAGTTGGTTAATGTAGTTGAGTTTTTGTAGGCCTGTGAGAAAAAAATTACTTCTGAATAAGAAATTGATAGGTAAAGCTGGGTGATTTGATTAGGTAGAGAAGACAGTTTAGATGGTATAATATGTCAACAGTATCTGTTCATGTGACCCGTGGACTTCCCTTTGTCATCCTATGCCTGAGAATATATGAAGGGGGCTGGGGAGGCAAAGGGACGTTCAACTGTCATCACTGGCACCTTCTCTGACCATTACATCATCATCAAATGCATTGGAATTCTCATTTGATTCAGATTTTTCCTTCATGTCCCATGTAGTCCTGGATGCATTTTCATAACTACATGGCTGGGAAGATCTAGGTACAGACTACTTTCTAGGAGAAGAAGTCTGCTTCAAGATCAAAAATTTGACTACTGTGAAATTTCAGTAAACCCCAGAACTTCTTGAAGTTTTGACTCATTTCAGATTTTGCTAGAGATTGGAAACTTGGGGTTTTTTCATGAAAACCATCATGATGTTTGTTGATCAGACACTGAAGACAAACATATCTCAGAAAGGGTTGACAAAGCACAAGGTTAAAAATCATTTTTGAAGCACTCAATAGATCCATGCAAGGGGATCTATAAATTCCTTTCACAAACTTGACTTTAAACAGATGAGTTTGTTTAAAATACATGTTTTCATATGAGTCATATAGAAGAAAAAGAGTACAGGTGATTTCAGCTCCCTAATTTTTGGATGTTTTAGATTTATTGAATTCATAAAGCTGCAAAACTAAGAAACATCATTTTAGGATTAATCCACTTCAGCCAAATTTCTGCTATTCTGTATCTCACCTGTTGTAGTTTCCTGAAACAGGTGAGAATAAGGGATAATTTTCTAGATTGCATAGAGACAAATATGTTGAAAAATAAGCAAAATATGACAAAGAAAAGCACCTCAATAGGTCATAAGAGATAACGTAGAATTTGGTTATGTTACAATGTGATAGCTTTTGAAAGTGTTGCGTACGATATGTGGTAGTGCTCACATCCAAAGGGAGCCAGGGAAAGCACCAGGGGAGATCAGAGAGAATGTGAGAATTTCTGAAACTGTAGTTGCTCCTGTGTGTCTTGGGCCATTGCCTACAGGTGATGAGCTCCAAGAGTGAAACCTGTTAGGTCCTCTGGCACTACCCTAATTAGCAGTTGACTGCAAGGACAGATAGGGTAAGTTTTGACTGAAATCCACAAAGGCTTTTGTGTGTGGTGTGTGTGTGTGTGTGTGTTTGTGTCTTTGAACTTGAAGTGCCAGCTTTGAACTATGTATTGCCATTTTATCCAAGTGGTTGCTTGGATGCTTGTAAGGCTCACAAATCCCAGGGCAGAGTCTTACACAGGTCCTTCCCATGTCACATTTTTTCTGAGGACTCTCTGAACTTTATGTTTCTGCAAAGACAAGTAAAAAAATCAAAAGAAGATACCACAAATCTTTTCTCGTTACCATGATGAATTTCCTTTCAAGAAGTTTTTAGGATCAGTCTATTATTAAATGAAGATATGGCTCCAGGTGTCAGGTCCATGGATTTGTCTGTCAGTGTCAGGTCTGGCAGGATGGCAGACACATCAGTAGGTAGATTTAGAGAGGTGAGGAAGGAGCTCTGAACAAATAGACATGAGAATTAAAGTATCAAGGTAGAGCAGAAGAGAAAGGAGAACAGACTGGGACAAAATAATACAATCATACTCCTAGAAAAGGTGAGATGAAGGAAGATTATGGATTAAGCAGAAGGAGACAGAGAGGAAGTGAAAATGTGATTGGGCTACCAAAAGGAAAATAATGAAGATAAGAATGCAGAATGGATGTGAGCATAATAAGGAGACCAAGGAGAATGAATGGAAACTACAAAGGAAAAAAACAAAGCCGAACAAAATAAAATTCAATAGTAGTGATTTTAAATTGTGTTTGGAAGCAGGAAAATAAAAATGAAATTACAGCAAATGATAGTCAACAAGCCTATCGTAGAAATGTCAAAAAATAAATTTAAAAGAAAAAATAAGTCAAATTGTTGTGATCTTCTCTTTATTAGTAGCGGTTGTGTATCATTCAATCACACATAATCCTCTAGTTCTGTGAATTTCAGAAACACAGCAAATACTCTTAGTATTTTTATTGGCTTTCCAGATCAGTTTGATTTCTTTAGACATAGAGCTGGTAATGAGTCTCCAGGAAATGGATGTTCCCCTTAATTTCTGAATACAAAAAACTATTAAAGGTGTTCAGAAAAGAATGGAATGACTTTGACCTCTTTTTTTTTTTCTCTCTCTCTCTTTTTTTTCTTTGTTTTGTTTTTTAATCTGTAAGTTTCTCTCATTTTGTTATGTAACAGTTCTTGAAGGGCTAAAAGAAATACCCCTTATTAATAAAAGAAATAGCTTTGCCATACCTGGAATAAGAGGTTCTGCTCTAGTGAAGATGCTCAAGACAAGGGATGTGGAAAAGGAAAAGCTGACTAAAAAGTGGAGCTATGTGAAATTAGGTTTGAACTAGATGACATTTGGGAGGTTCTCCTGTACTTCTGGGTAATAAAACCCAGCATTCTTTCCCATCATCCTGTGAAAGCAAAATCCTTTCTCTTTTTTCCAGTTATGATCATTTAGTAATGTAATTGTTCTAGTGGTAAACATATTGCAGCTGTGATTTGGAGAACTGGAGCATGCAGATACATTGTATGTGCAGGTGATCTTATCTCTTTGCCTTTTGCTATTGATATTTTAGCCAAAAAGGTGTCATACACATTAGAAGGTGTTTCCAAAAAGTTTCCTGAAAACAAATGCCTAGAAAAAGACCCAAGTTGTACTGTTATTTCAGTGTAACCTAATATGAAGGATCTGGATTATTTTATGATGTTCTGTTATCGCTTAGCCTTTCTGAGCTAGTTGGGACCATAGGGAGTGCTACATAGATGTCCAGAGGTGAAGCAGACACATTTGTGTGGTCAAACCTTTTAAGGATTGTTGTGAATTCAATATAAACTACTTGAATTTGACTTCATTATAAATTTTAGATCTATTTGAGCATCACTTACCTGCTGTATTAACAGCCAAAGAGCAATTTTTTTTGACTCTGCGTTACTGTAAGGCAAATACTGACTGAGAAATTCAAAATTGTTTTCCTCAATCTTTTATGCTTACACCAGCTCTTCTGCTTATTAAGATTCCAAGTCATGTTTAATTGTTTATCCAATCTGTGTAGGTAGATTGCACTAGGATATATCCAGGTACTATGTAAACACTTGGACTGAAATGTTTCCAGAAGGCACAGGTTTCATGTGGGGATTCTTTCAGCCGTTGTTAATACATCACGCTGCTGCATACTCTGCTGGTCCCCTGGAGCATGACAATCGCCTAGAAACTGGACTTCTAAGACAGACTTCTTGAGCTAAGGACTTTCTTTATATTTCTTTAACTTACCAGAACCGTGAAATTCTAATATGAATTTCAAGACACCTTAAGCCTCTCTAGAAGGAAATGCTATTTTGCAGTGTTTCAAATACAAATGAATAAGGCTTATTAGTCAATTTCCCCTCAAAAATCATAGCTCATCATATATATTTAGGTTAAAACTAAAGTCAGATTTGATCAAAATGTAGTTTAAAGCTGGCTAAGTTCTTGTTACCGCATCAGTATTGTTATTGAGCTTCACGACAGTTTTATCAATCATCCACTGACAATTAAATGAGATTTTCTGCTAAATACCTCAAGTAAACAATCCTTGCATTAAAAGGCCCTGTAGTATATTACCTCATCTGTTGAATTAATAGCCTGTATTTGGGAACATGTCATCTGTTTGATGCAATTAAAGTTTTTTTACATTATGGAGCATTTGTGCAAAATGGTCTGTGTGCCTTTCCATTCACTGTGCACTGACAAACACTTGTAGGAACTCTAACACAGCCAAATCTGTTGATTTATATTTTTGGATTTGTTTGTTTGTCAATCAGTAAGGGAGCATTGAGTTTACCACTCACAGAAGCCATTATCCTAGGAGAATTTTGCAGTTATAAAGGTAGCTCTTGTCTGCAAGCAGCAGATCCTTTGCAGGATGTTCACAAGGTAGTGGTGCAAAACAAGTCTAAAGCCTGTCATAGGAATTGTCTACTGCTAAGAGTCTGTTGTCTCATTATCTGAGATAGGCACATGCAAACCTGAGGTATGATGACCAGCAGAGAAACCTGCTAATTTGTGTACCCCACCATCTGCAGTACATCTAGGTCCAGGAAGATTTAGTCTGTGGACCTGGAGCGTAGGCCTTGATCATGTAGAGGCTCCTTGATCGTGCAAATACACCTGCTTTCCTGAAGCCCTGTTGAACCCTTCCGGCTCAGTGATGCCTCACACATCCCTGTAGACACCTAGGGTAGGCTCAGGTTTTCTAGGAAGGCTGACAGTCCTGTTTCTACGCTGCACAGATGAGCAGTGTGTGCCTCGTTAGGAAAAGATGTTGAGCTGTCAGGTTGACTGCTCATGCACCGTGTGAAGGTTTGTGCAGACTTACTCTGCCCCTCCTCTGGGACAGTTTGAGCTCTCTCAGGATGTCCACAGTCTTATGTGTAACCTTAAGCCTGATGTTGTTCCATTGCATCCAGCCTCTGGAGATCTGGCTCTCCAGCTGCATGTTGTATATGAGGTGTGACACATTTCCAGCTGTACATCACTCCTGTGCTAGCTGCTGTGCAGTAACTCCTCCAGCAGGACAGACACAGGCCCCAGCATCCCAAACAGATCCGAATAATTACCAAATTCTGCAGTCAAAATTTCCAGGTGGAAAAAGGAAATTAAAATAGGACAACTCACAACAAAATGTCTGACCTGATGAAGGAGCAAAGGTGGCCGGCAGGAAATCAACTCAGATGTGCCTGCCACCATGCAGTCATGATACTGAAATTAGACACATTTCTGCCAGGTTGGTCAACTAGAGAGCCTCTGTTTTATCTGACTGAACTCAGGGCTGAACTTACAGATAGTATACAGCATAGTGATATGTCCCAGTTACTCCTAAAACCTTGCTTAAAAACATGAGTAGTAAATGCATTTTCTAGTAAATGAGGCATGTTATTCACTTGTTGGCCTATAAAAATATGGGTAACTCATGCTTAGCTCTTCACTAAAAGAAGTAGTAATAATTTATAAGGCAGTTATACATTATTTATAAATATACTCACAGTATAAAATATTAATGCTTTTCCAAGAACTGGGAAAACAAAATCAGGCTTCCGCAAAGTATAGCCGATATTTTTTAGTCCCTTTTCACACAACACAGACATTTATGCAGCTTTTCCTTCCTTCCATTTCCAAATGCATTCATTTTTTCTAGTTTATTATTTTAATTTACATATTTATGCATTACAGCAGTGTTAAGGGTAAAATGATGGGGTTTTTTGTATATTTACAGGAAGGCCTACAAGTGCTATTTGGTGCACATTGGGAAAGATGTTCTGATGTGTACATACTTTCCTGGAATCACAATTGTCGGAAAGTCTCACTGGCTCTGCTGCTGACCACAAAGGCAATAACGCAGTAACAAAGCTTTAAGTTGACTACATAAATCTTTTGCACAATATTGCAGTCTAATTTCATCAGCAATACCTGACACTGTGAAATACTAAGCAGTCTAATCTACACTGCAAAAATCCATACTTACTGAAATACTCAAAATGCAAGTTATTTTTTTAGAAATCAGTATAGTGATGAGACTCAGGTCTTTGGTACTTTCTTCTTTTTGTATGAATCATTATATTGAGTGAAAATAATGACTTATTTTTCTGTATTCTATTAATGAAGTCATGAGAGGCTACCTGTACTTTTGGATTTATAGCAGAAATATTAAGAATTTAATATGTGAATTGAAGAGCTTATTAAATAATAATATGCCAGCTAGTACAAGATGTTTCCCACATAGCTGCTATTGGATACAAACTTAATATTTCTTTTGAAAATCTGAGAGAAAAAAAAATCTCCTGTCTGTCTAACAAATTATTTTTAATAACACAGAATAAAAATGCAGAGACCACTCTTAAGTTGGAAGACCTTTGATTTTGCAACCAGCTATTTTTCATCTTGAACTATTATTGAACTAAGTCATAAACATCACAGTGATAACACATTAGTCAGCATTCACAGCCAATTTCAAGTCCACAGACATACTGCTAGACAAGAAGTTTTCTTTCTTCCAAAAGGAGAAGGAAAAAAAGGCTTTTTGAAACCAAAGCTCATCCTAGAAATGCTTTAGAAATTGAACTAATTAAATTTAAACATTAATCCTCCATGTAATTATCAGATGACCATAATTTTTCAGATATTTAAAAATTATTCACCCAAACCTAAAATGTTTCTCTACAAGGAATATTAAATAAAAAGCTGATTAATATGTAATTTAGTGCCTTCTAGGAAACAGAAAAAAGTACTCAGATATGTAAAAATGACTTGTACTTTCTGTGTTTGGATGACAGCACCAAGTGATATTCTTTCCTGTTAATAGTGCATTGCCCTGTACCACAAAAGGTTCTTTGCAGTTTCAGATTGTACAATATTTCAGTGTAGTGTGTTAATACAACTCCCTTTCCAGTTAATAAAATGTGAAACACACATTTTTTTAAGGTTGTATACTTTTAGAGTACTTATTAGTGAAAGCAACAGTTTTGTTGAAGATAGTCCAACAGGATGGGTGCTATCCTTATTTTTTTACCAGACTAAGACAATTTTTTTGGTAAATTCCACAAAAACACACGAAGAGAAAATTTTTTCCTTGTTGATTTATTGTACTGGCCATTATAGTGCTTGGCATAAAGTTCCCATCATGTGGATGTGTGCTAGGAAGCAGCAGTTCCAGTACTCTAGTCCAGTTTTATGGTTTCATTTTGGCACTGCCTCCTTTCTGACAATCTCAACTCAAGCGAGAAACTCTTTTTGCAATGGTGTCCTTGACGTTGTAAGGAATGTATTACGTCTGCATTTAGCATCTCACCTCACAGCCTGCCGTTGTCTTTCCAGATGAAGTGTCTGAAACCAAAGGCTCCCTGTGGAGGCACTGCCAGCCCTTTCTTTGCAGACTGTTGTTTACTGTGCATGAACAAGTTGAAATAGAGCTCTTACAAAAAATTTCTCATTCTCTTATTTCTGAGGCGAATTAATGGGAAACAGATTTTGATTAGCAGTTAAAGAGAGGTCCATCAGATACCTGCTTCTCAAAGTCAGAGGTTCTTGCTGGCATCACATGCCAATGTTCCCCAAATTGTCCCAGTGTTATATTAAAGCAAAGCACAGTCAGTTTTCAGTTTTATATCATCATAGTTATAAATGCAGTGTTAGTATAGTCAGTCAGTGTTTTCAGACACACTGAAATTTTTCTGCAGACCCTCTGCATTAATTTCCAAATTCCTAATATGTAGCAGCAGGGAAGCATCCAGGAATTTTTAGTATCAGGATATCTAAAAGTTCAATTCAAATATACTCTGCATTTTGGCTGAGAGTTATTGAGCTGCAGGCATCTTGGTATAAGTAGATACATTTTTATTCTGAAATGAATATAATGTCATAACTAACTCAAATATGATTGGGAACATCAAAGAAAGCTGAGAATGTGGTAATTCCCATTTACCCATTTTTTGAAATTCTGTGGTACTCAAGCAGGTATGACCTTTTGTTATTTCACCATGTCTATTGACTTTCTTCATGCAGTGGACACCATTACTGCTCAGAAATTGATTATAATAAATCTGTGGAAGTTCATAACATTAGGATTAAGACAGCTGTAATCAAGAGAACATTCCCGAAAGCCATAAGTTGATATACTTTGAAGAAATATCAACAAAGTACTATTAACTGATTTAAAATATTATTTCTTATTCCAAAAATTAACTGGAAAAATTTGCCCAGCAAAATAAAGAAACAGTAGATTTTTCCAAGCCAAAATTATTTATGGAGAACAATGAAATGTAAAATAAAAAATCATCTATTTGCTGAAGCCAGAGAGAATTTCCCAAATGAAAATGAGATAGTGACATCAAGTTTGTGTTTAAATCTTTATTTTTTGTCTCAGAAAGAGATGTGCCAGAATGATAAAACAGTTTCAGTTCAATCTGGAACTTAATTGTATATGATAAACCAAGGTTCACCTGACTTTGTGGGGGGGGTTTAAACTTAAAGCTACAAAGTTTCATTGAAGTCTGAATTGGAGAAAAGTTACTTTATTTTACTAACCTCGAATTAGAGGATTGTTTTCATGCTGAATGTATTTCTAAAGAACCAGAGTACAGAATAGTTGCCATCTGATTAACTACAGTGAACACAGCTGGAACACTTGCAGAGACCTTTTATATGCCAGGCAACTCTTGTGACTATAAAGGCTTAAATTTAAAACATATATATATGTTTAAAAAACTTATAAGGAAAATCAAAGGTTGCAGGAGAAATTTTAGATGTGTTTTCAAATGGCCCAACAAGGCAAAAATAGTTCAGCCATTTAGACTAACCATAATTATTTATATTATGAGAATTATTTGTCTGGTAGAAAACACTGGGAATGAACAGAGTTCCAGCAGAAGGACAGAACCTGACTCAGGAACAGTTTGAGATTCACAACACAGCTGCAATTATGATGATTGGTGAGCATCAGAGCATAATTTCAATACAAAAAGTTTTCCCTTTTAGTCTTACAAGAAGACTGTAAAGACTGCACTCCTCTGATAACCAAAAATCTTCTGAATGCCATCTAAAACTGTTGATTTCTAATGTGCTGTGTGTCATGGCAGTATTTGGTCATGGAGTCTTTTCTAATTTGCTAAGGAAGATGAGTCAAACTCATTGTATCTTGTTTCATAAGATGACATCTTTATTCCCCATACACCCCTTTTGGCTTTTTCTTCCATTCATTCCGGCTTATTCTTTCTGAACAAGCCTGAGTACTGGTACAGATAGTATTTTGGATGGATTTTCTGGAGTGGCTTGAACAATGGCACTGAACTGCCAATTTCCTCCTGAAAATGTTTTGCTGTGTGTATTCTAGTAGTCTTGCTATACCAAAGACAGTTCTCTTTTCATCAGCTTTTCGAGTATTTCCTCCTAATGAGTTCCTAGTTTACAGAAGGATTTATTAAACACCGCATAAATGGCTTTGCATCTCAAATTGTGAACTTTCTCGACTTCTATTAATCCTTGATGTCATCCAGACTCAATTTGTCACATTACTAAGAGTACTTCTTAATATTATCTTATTAGCAGGTGTCTAGATTGGGTAGAACCGCAATTCAGGGAAATCCTTAATATTATACAAAAAATTAACCCTTGATCTCTGTGCAAATCATTCTGTTAATCACCTTGTTATACTCCACCCCTCATACACTCTTTCAATTAGCCTACATTTTATAATTTTACCTGTAATTATCTTCACATAAATAAGCAGCACACATTTTACTTAAGTTATATGATAAAAAAGCCACAGACAAACAGTAGAGACAAACATAACAAGGCATGCTGAGAATCACTTCAGGAAACATAACATTTCCCTCAAAATGTTTCAAGAAATGCCTAGAATATTTTCCTGTTATATATACAAATTTAGGGTTTTTTCATTCTTTCTTAAAGAATAGTTTATCTAATTTTTGAGAGTAATTCAAGTCCTTAAAATTATTGAAAACCATTTGATCTGTGAATATTTCTAGAGCATCTAATCAGATTTAATGCTCCAGCCTCACAGGCTTACCTTTGCTTTGGAGAATTGTACCCTCTCTAAATGAAAACTTCATCAGACATATGAACAGTTGTTACATAGCTTTGTGCAACTTTTTTCAAACCCAGCTATTAATAGTGAAGGACATTATTTTTGTTTTTCCAGTGAAAGTCAGAATTTTGTGCAGAACATATATAGGTTTTCTTAGAAAAAGCTACTTGAAAAGGAGAAGAAGCTTCTGTCAGGAAAAAATTGCTAATAGAAAATGTTCAACTTCTGTTGCCTGAGTCCTTTTGAATGCCCCAGTCTCAGCTGGTCAAGAAATGAATACCATAAAAGCTTTTTCAGCTAAGTTAACAGCAGCCTGGCATCAAATTGCCTTTCTCTAAATCCACACAACTTTCCTGGCAGTCTGTTACAACTCCTGCAGAGGGCTCCCATGTAATTACACCTAAAGTGCATAAAATGAGGATGCCTCTCCTTTGGTTAAGCACTAGTTCATCTCTCTTTGGAGCAGTATACCTGGTGTGGGGTCTGCAAATCAAGGAATATGCTGAAAATTTGAGAGAATTCAGAGAAAACCTGTGAGACTGACTAGAGTTGAAAAACAAATATAGAACTGACTTGCAAGAGAATGTGTTTATTTTGTTGAATAGAAGGTTAAAGGGCTGCCCAGCTGCAACCTTAAAGTGGATCCCACACAGCAGGAAAAATATCATAGAGGTAATTTTGAAACAGCAAGCAAAACTATTGGAAGACCCAATGATGGGAAGCTGACATCATGCAAAAGCTACACTACAAGCAAGATTCCAGTCTTGATTATGAACATGTGGGGAAGACATGCAGTAGTTTATGATTTCAAAACAAGATTTGATCTTAAAAAAAAATAAATTATGGCCTATTTAAACATAACTTTTGTATTTGAAATAGAAGATCATTCCAGAATATACTGGTTTATGCAGTGGAACTGAGGAGATGGCTACATTGGTCCCATCTGTCCTCAAAATACCTGATTTACTGAATGCGTTTTCTCTGACATTACACTGCACAGTCATAATGCAGTTATTTCAATCTGATTTTTTTTCTTCTGTCTTCTGTTATGTCTTTTTTGCCTTGCTGGCTCTGCATTTTTTTTTATTTCTTTTTTGTTGCATTTATTTACTTATTTGTTTGTGTGTGTTTGTGGTTTTTTTTATCGGTTGGTTGTCTGTTTTGTGTTGTTTTCGTTTGGTTTGGTTTGTTTCTTTCTTTCTTTCGTTCCAGGAATTGGCCAAGGGGTTCCAGTGGTGGCCCTTATTGTGGAAGGAGGTCCCAATGTCATCTCCATTGTCTTGGAGTACCTGCGAGACACTCCCCCTGTTCCCGTTGTGATATGTGATGGCAGTGGCCGAGCATCTGACATCCTTGCCTTTGGCCACAAATATTCTGAAGAAGGAGGGTAAGTCATTTCATGGCATATGTTCTTTCTCTACCCACAGGTTCAATTCAGTGGTAAAGCGGAGTGCAGGAAATTATTAACAATATTGCACAGAAGCAACACCTTCCTCACATGGCCATTTCCATCTTTGATATGGGTGAAATGCTGAAGGTATTCAGAACATAACAAAATAAGCCTTAAAACAAGCCTCATCTCTGAGTCTGCTCTGCTTCAGGCTGGAGAGTCCCAGCTCCCTCAACCTTTCCTCATGTATGAGGTGATCCAGTCCCTTCATCATCTTAGTGGCCCTGCTCAGACAGGAACAGCTACTCCAGCCCTGAAGAAAGCTACTCTGCAGTGTGTCACCACCATATAGGAGATTGTTTATGATGGAAAAAATTATTCTGAGGACCCCTTCTTTGCACCCTCTTGCAGAAGTTTGGCTGTGCTCTTGATCTGTTTCTTGGATAGGTCTTTCCCAGGCACCAGTTAACAAGGACTTGGCCCTGCCTCATAAGGGATCAATTTCAAATAAGGCTACAGGTATCCTAGATCAGCAGAGTAGCAGCATTTCCATTAGAAAATGCTGAAACTTTCTTGGCCCACAGCCTTGTGGCTGCCCTAACCCGTTCCTTACCTGACAGCCACAAGCACCCTCAAAGGGTTTCCAGGTGTTCAGCAATGATCATGGACTTTTCCTCTCAGGAGTTCCCAAATCATAACTCAGTCTGATGCCCAGAGTAGAAAATAACAAATAAAGAGAAGATTTAACAATTTAAAAATATAAATCTGTAAACATTGAGCTCTAGACCAAGCAGTATTATGTCTTTTAGAACTGAATGTGATCATGAACTCACTCAACCTGGAACTCCTACTGGGAAACAGATCGTTTTCCACAAATGCTTAAATCCATTTTATATTCAGGTTCGTGCTTATTACAGCATTGCATCTGTGATACATAACAGTGTGGCAGGTTTTACTGAATCTTTGAAAAGTTGTTTCTCTGTTTTCAGTGACCTCACTGATAACACTTCACACAACCTTTTTCAAATATGCTATATCCTTGTATTTGTTGTGTACATCTACCTTGTCTGTGTTCTGATGTCACCATAAAAAAAATACAGGAGGAGCCCTAATTAATGTATTTGAATATATAAATGTGGCTTGTATGAAAGGCTTTTTACAAGGACCTGTAGTGACAGGACAAGGGACAATGATTTTAAACTGAAAGAGGGTAACTTTAGACTGGATATAAGGAAGATATTCTTCACTGTGAGTGTGTTGAGGGACTGGCACAGACAGCCGAGAGAATTCCATCCCTGGAACTGCTCCTGGCCATGTTGGATGGAGCTCTGAGGAACTTGGTTCAGTGAAATGTGACCCTGCCCATGGAAGGGACATTGAAATTGGATGATTCTTGAAGATCCCCTCCAACCCAGACCATTCTATGATTCGGTGAATTTATGATGCTGTGGTTCTATTTCATCATCACAAACTCCTGCCTGTAGAAAAGGCAAGTTATAGTATCAATAGAGGCAGAACATGCAATTTCTTATCTGAAACTCTCATATCTGGCTTTGTGAAAGGTATTATTCTGTCTTACTATGGGTCTTGCTAATATGGGGGATGTGGGGGTCCCATTCCAGATTGTTTCCTGCAACATTATTGACCAACAAAATTACTCATTTTTTTCTGTTCACTTTGAACTAAATAGAATGCACAAACTATGAAATTTGCCAATTTCAGAAAACATCAGTCTGGCATGCAGTGATATTTTTAATAATAGTAGAAGTAAAACACCAATACTATTATATTCATTAAAATATTTTATCCAAACGCATTAGACTTCAGCTATAAATTGGATCCATTTTCCCCATCTGTAGTCTATGTTTGAGTCATGCTTAGCACTATGAGGAGAATACCAAATAATTGCTATGTTAACTGAATTCAGCTAACAACTTTTTCTTTTGGGTATAATCTAAGTAGGTTATACAAAACTATGTTTATTAAACTCTAAATCAAGGTAGTACATCTAAGTTGCATGCAAAGTTTAATTCTGCAGTAACTGTGTAATCAGACTATCAAATCAAAAGCCTATTTTAATTCTGGTCACCTGTCAGAAGCAAGGTGTTCTCTGAGACACAGCATGTCTTCCAGCTGCTATGGACTGGGTATCTAATTTGAATAATTCAAAACTTAGATCAGTAATGGCAGAAACAAACTCACTTGCATGTTTACGTTATTATGCTTATTTTGCAGAATCTTTAATTCTAACTCAGAGCAGGCCAACAAAGATTAATTTTCTACACATAAAAATGTGTGTGTGTGTCTGCTAAGCACTGCTGTGAGTTCTGTGAACTTTTAAGTTAATTTGAAAATTTGTTTCCATGGGGAAAATAACTATGTCTGGAAATGCCAGAGAAAAAATACATCTCTCTGCTTGAGTTTTAATCAGTGTTGTGCCAATCCATCCATTTAAAGAATCTTTTAGTGTACTGAGCAGTTGCCTATCTGCCCAACAGGTCCTTTTGTATTGGGTTTCAAAGGATTGTGTTGTGCCAGCCCTTCCTCCTTGTTAATTATTCTTCCTAGAACTTTCCACATAGCAGAAAAATTCATGATTTCTTACAATAATGGAGGTGTGGTACAATGCCAGTGGCTGTGCATCTTTGAAAGGACAAGAGACAAGCTTCAATCTACCTTTTTAAGGCCTAATTGTAGGCTTTTCTTATGACAAGGCAGACACTTCACTCCCATAGGACAGTCTTTGGGTAGGAGTTTTCACTGTGAGAGCAGCCTCAGAGGAGGAGGCTGCCAGCAGGGCCAGAGCTGTGCCTGTGCTGCCCCACGGGAGGAGCCGCCACGCTCTGCGAGGCACCACATGCAGGTGAAGCGTACCCTGAAGGAAAGATGTCTTTGGGGCAAAACCAGTTTGGGTGCCTCATTGTCCATCTCTCTCATTGAAGTTTCAGGGAAAGGGAAGGCACATGTGCAGTTGTCCATATGTGCAGCTGAATTTTTAGCATTACAAGTGTCAGATGCGCAGAACTAACACGGGAGGGTTTTTAATCAGAAACTAAATTTTGGTTCCTTGGTCTGGAAAAGTCTGTAACAGAGTTTTAAGAATTCAATAGGTGGCTACATTTCAGTACAAGTAAATAAAATTCTCAGAAGTAATTTAGTAGAGTTGAGTAAATTCCTGGTACCTTTTACATTTTAATGACAAACAATCTATGTCTACAGTATAACTTAAATAAGAAGGCATCTTAAATGCAAAATTCCCCATGTGGTAAATTGGTAGAATTATTTGGCTGCTTTTCACTATTGGCCTTGATTTAAAGGTCAGGTTTTTCAGGCTCTGAAGCACTTATTTTTTCTTTTACTTGAAAATATGATGAACAGCATTGAGGGGTGAGAACATAAGATCAATCATAAAAATGTAAATTTAGTCTCTACTAAGCCCTAAGTGAATATCTTCATTGGTAGTAAATCTCCTTCACGTACAGCTGGAGTATTTTAAATTGTATCATCAAGGATGGATGCCTTTTCATTTAATTTACCTGCATAAAAGCAAAAGCTGAAAGTAAAACAAATGCAAACTGCAACTTTATAGGAATGTTTTGAAGCTTCTAATTCTGGGAGATTTTTTTTCCTTTATTAAATAGTGAATTTAAAATCAGAGAAACGAAACAGTAGGTTAGAGTTTGTGTCACTTCTTAGAAAAATATTTCCTTACTGAATGAGAAATTACTTGCAGTATTGGAATGCATCTCCAAGTTGAAATTATAGCTCATTAACTACTCTATCAGTTCTACTCTTGCAAGCATGAGACTCTTAAGAGTTCAATTTGATGCCATAAAAATTTACTTCTTGCTTAATGTTTGCAAGGAAATATCAAACATTCTCTGTGCTTTAAATGAGCATCCTCATATGAGAATCATTAAAGTTTGCCTTTGAACTGATCTTTCTCTGGATCCACTGTGGCATAGTTTTAGGATTCAAATCTGAAGAATATTATTTAAATCCCATTTTGCTTTTAGGCAAAATACAGGATTTTTCACTTTTAGCAAAAGGGATCATAATGTATGATATGGTTCTTCAGTATCCCCATGGTCTGTACCACATCACCAGGAATCGTTGATCCAAATCATGTCTAAATTAATTTGTAAAATTCTTTTCACATTACATATTTTTATAACATTACTTTTCTCTTGTAACAAAGTACTTTGCAAATCCAAACCGGGACACAAGAAGGTCAATTTGTTGACCTTGGGAGGGTCAATATATTCATCTCTCTAGCTGAAGAAACAGCCATTCAACAAACTGTGCTCAGGGAAAAATTATGTAGAACATCTACCAGTGAAGGTCTGCAGTGAAAAAGTGATTTCTTGTAAAAGCACACAGAAATCATCCGTGTTTGAATACAGTGAAGGAATAATTACATATAATTTATTTTATTACAAGTAATAATATAATAATAATTCATTTATTACAAATAATTTATTTTCTGTCTTCTCACAAACAATGATATGCAAAATGTGTGAATTTGAAAATATGTAAGACATTCAGCCAGTCCCGCAAAGTTGCACAACTTATTTGTAATCCAGTGAAAAAAATATGAGCAGAACCTCTGGTCATGTTTCTTACGTAAGGTGTGATTGTCTAGAGTGCAAATCATAATTAAAACAAAAAACCCCCTAAGATTCCTAAAAGAAAGGGCAGGGAATACTTTTCATACCCCACTGATATTTTATGGATATATTTACCTTATCTTGGGAAAAAAATGTGTCAAAAATGAAAAGTTAGAAACCGAATATGTGCAATTCATTAAGTGAAGTGTATTATTTAAAGACATGTTAAAGCATTTTGAGAACAATACATTTTTAAAAATCTATGATGGAGTTGCATTTTGAAAGTGGGCTAGTGCATAATCTTTTTAACTCTGTAGTACATTGTATGATTCCAGTACTAAAAATCTTTGAAGAAAAATAAAGTTAAACAAGTTAGGTAGTGGGCTACATGCCAGATCTTTCTCCAATGATCACTACAAAATCATATGACATGAGTTTGAAAGATTAAGTGAAATGTCTCTTATCTCCTCAAATATTAAGCATAGCTTAAAAAAATAAATTCTTTCTGTGGAGTAGACCAGAATGTTGTCATCAGTCTTCTGCATCAACCAAAGCAATGAAGAAAGTTTTGCTTTACTGTTTAATCATCCAGCATGTCTTGGACAGAAACAGACTATAGCCTTTTTTACTTTGTCAGTTCGGGTTTTTGAAGTGGCCTCTCCTGATTGATCCTAAACAATAAATCATAGTAACATAGAAAAGTTTCAATTGGAAGGCTTCTTTAGAGGTCATCAAATCTGACTCCCCTGTCCTGAGCAAATTCATTTTCAAGTAGATCAGATTGTTCAGAGTCCTCTCTGGCCTGACCCCGAATGTTGCCAGGGATGGGGCACCTACTAGCTATCTGAGACACCTCTTTCACTGTTTTATCATTGTTGGAAACAATCTTGTTGTAAACATCTTTTTATTTATACCTAATCTAAATCAACACTCTTTTAGTTTTTAAAACATTGTTCTTGTTCTATTACAACAGGCTCTGCTCCCATGTCTGTCCCCATCCTTCTTACAGGCACCCTACAAGTGCTCAAAGGCTTTAATGATGTTTCCTCAGAGCCTTCATTTCTCCAGGCTGAACATCCCCAACTCTTTCAGCCTTTTCTTACAGGAGAGGGGCTGCAGTCCTTTGATCAACAGGAAAGCCGCCTCTGGACCTGCTGAAGCAGGTCCATGTCCTTCCTGTGCTGGGGACCCCGGAGCTGGTGCAGCACTGCAGTGGATTCTCATCAGAGCAGAGCAGGAGTCAGAATCCTCTTCCTTGCCCTGCTTGCCCACAGGGCTTTGGATGCAGCTCAGGACATGATTGTTTTTCTGGGCTGTGAGTGCACACTGTGGGCTCTTGTCCAGCTCTTCGCCCAGCAGGGCCCCAAGTCCTTCTCCAGAGGGCTGTTTGTGATCTTTTCATCCCTCAGCCTGTGTTGCTCTTGGGGGCTGCCCCAACACAGGTGCAGGCCTTTGCACTTGGCCTTGGGGAGTTGTCAGATACCTCAGCCTTTTCTTTGTACATCACTGTGAGTTTGTAAGCCTTCCTTACCAGATGGGGTAAATGCTTTCTTCAAGCTTCCTTTTCTCACTGACATACCTGTAGAAACCCATCCTGTTATTCCTTGCCGAGTTCAGTTTCCTCTTTGTCTTGGCTTTCCTCGTCCCATCCTGCATAATTAGGCTGTGTCCCTAAACTCTGCCCCAGTTACCTGTACCTTTTTCACTGATGGTGCATTTACTGCTTTTTCTTAGTTTAACCAACAGGTCTCCACTCCTCCGTGGTGATCTCTTGCCTTCCTTGCCCTATTTCTCACGTGGGGATGGCTCATTCTTGTGCTGTATGGAAAGTGTCCTTAGAAATACGCCAGCTCTGTTCTGCTCCTTGAGGGCAATTTCCCAGGGCAGATCTGCTGCCCAGAGAGCCACTTCCCAAGGGGTCCTATTGACTACTCCTTGAGCCCATTCAAGGGTTTTTTTCCTTAAAATTCAAGATCCTGACTTTTCTGGAAAGCCATGCAGTTCAGGGATATTTTGCTAATCTGATGTGTCAAAACTATGGTTGGTATATTCTGAAAACAAACAACCAAGTGAACAAAACATACCCACACACTCTTAGATGACAATTATGAGTAAATTTTGGTTCTGAAAATAAATGTAAATGTATATCACTCTACTTTAGATGACACATTTTTGACATTGGCTACCTAAATTCCATCAGCAACCTAGAATCTCTGGGAAAGAAGAAAAAGCTGGATAGATATGGGCTGGTAGGATAATGGGCATGTCTTATACATTTATGGAATGAAAGAGTAGTTCCAAACTACATGAGGAAGAAAAAGAAGAAGTTATACGGTTGTTTTGTAGTACATTTTGTTTAGGCAGGAGCAGGACTCTTTCCATGTCAAGTAAATGGAATTCAGAGAATCATGCCATCAAAATGCCCCAGAAAGGATTTTACTGGAATGTTGCAAAATATTTTTAGAACTGAAGCCTACTAGAAAGATGATAAAAATACTATCTTCTACTGACACTATTCAGTCTATGCTGACTTTGATGGAAGTCATAAATGTAGTGTTTCAGTCTGGTAAAGTGGGCCCATCTTTTTTCCTGAATCTAAAACTAGGAATCCTTGCTTTTAAAAAGCATGGATTTAAGGTATGTGTGTAAGAAATGTAGTGGAGTTTGCAAAGGAGATAAGTCATCCCCCCACCTGCACGTCACAGTTGTTTTGCTCACAGTACTCTGTGAAATTACTTGTTTAACACAAATTGGATTTCGTGTCTGCCTCATAGATTTAGCCTTTAATAGCATGGAACAGTTTGTGTTTGTCCCGGCTGGACTACACAACTGGGAACTTTGATTTGATATCTTCTAACATTTATAGACTCCCAAGGAATAGAAGTGATACATTCTTGATATAACTGATTTCAGTGCAAACAAAGCTATGATTACTTTACTGAAAAGATTGCTGGTTTGTTTATGTTCCTGATTATAATCACTTCAAGTTTTTGATCTCACGAAGACATTGAATAGGCTTGATGTAGATTTGCAGACCAAGGAGATGTTAAAGAAAAACATTTAGTGAGGGTAGAAAACTGCATAAATCAAATTATGACTACAGGAAGTTTCTGAGCGGCAGTACTTCAACAGATGTTTTACCCTGTAGTTAAGGAAACACTGATTTTTTGGGTTTTTTAAATTCTGCATCTTTCACATGAAGTTTGCTTTTCATGCTGCTTAAACTGATGCTATTAGAGAGTTTCTGAGAGCTTTAATTCAAGAAAGAAAAGCGATGGCTGCTGAGGACACAATTCTGCTTTCACTCAATGCAGCTTTCTCTTACTTTCTGTGTGAGTTGGCTTGAAAGAGAGACAATTTCTGAAATGAAATTTCAGATTTGGATTCTACACATTTTTTAAGGAAAATTAGATTATTATAAGAAAGTGGGATGGTTTACATTCCAGAAACTTTGGAAATGTTTTCTGAAATTTTTAATTTGAGATTCTTCCATGTATTTTTTAATATAATTTTCCTGCTCTTTCCTATATTTCACTTTCATATGTAGTTTCCAAGGAAATCAGTTATTTATATGAAAATATAAATAACTCTTTAGCTTCTCCAGGTGATGTTTTTAGGAAATTTGTTCATTGTGAATAACCTCTTTTTTCTTTCTTCATTTGAAGGGTGGAAAATTGCATAGTTCTGGTCTACTTAAAAATACAGTTGATAGCACCATTTTGTTTAAATTTGATTAAAGCAAATTTCCAACACCTTCTTTTCAAGAGCCTAAAATCAGAATGTGTATCATTTATGACCTACTAGCCTGCAACTCAAAGTATATTAGTACTGGTCCTGGTATCAGTCTTTCCAAGCTGATTCTCTTTAGCACGGAGTCCTACATTTATTCTTGTATTCTTGACATCGTGTTTTGTGTCCCCATGTGCTTGCAACATCCTTGCTCCTGTACAGGAGGTCAGGTTATCTCCCTTACAATTCCCTCACAGCAAGTCCTCTGCTGCCAGCTCCAGTGTTGTCCACCAAGAGGGCTGGAAGTTGTAACTCATCACGTGTGGCCTTTTTGTGACGGCTGCAGGTCATGCTCCAGGGAAGGAGTGTGCTTACATGCTGCCAAATGCATGAGAAGTAGATGCAGGGTTGCTACCTCTCCAGCATCCCAGGAAATAGGACATCCAGGGGCCAGACTGCTCCCAGATGAAAACAGGAGTGCAGAGGAAGACTTACTGCTCAGAGGGAGTCTGTGATAAAGTAGAAGACAACAGAAGAAGCCAGGCATAGAAAAAGCTGTGATCTGTCCACACAGCATGGTCTAAAATCCCATGTAAACTCATTTTAATCCAAACACGTTAGCATATGCCTTCCAGGCTTCTTTTTGAAGCCAAAGTTCTATTCAACAGGAATATTTACTGCCAAAATCAAATTCATGTGGCAGAGAACATACGCATTCCATATGCCAGATCTTCTATATACTTCCATGCACTTCTTTCAGATTCCCATTTGTTGTCTCTTCTAGCAACATGTCTGCTGCAGGTATAAAGACTAGATAATGAAATCAGATTTGAAAATCAGTGGTGTAATGAATATCCTGCAGTCTCATCTGTGCCTCTTCACTGCAGTAGTACAGGCACCTTTAGTCAATAGTATGCAAAAGTGAAGGATTTGGTCATTGTTCTCCCAAAGCAGCTGCCCTAAGCTAACAGTGGCTTTTAGATACCTGCTGCTCCTGATATTTCTCTGCAGTTGCTGCAGGACGAAATATATTTTTCTCTTCTGGCCTTCATGAGACAGGAAGATTCTCTGATTTTCACTCCACTGGATTACTTATCCCATAAAATATTTCAACTTAGCTAATTTAAAACACTGAGATATAATTTTAAGTGAGAAAACTGCTGTAGTATAGAAGCATCAAGGCATACATGTTCCAAATTAAATCCCACTATTTTGTAATTTTGACATTGAGAACTGAAATGGCTCATCGAGAAAAGTCCTGAGAAATAGGCTTTTTTTAATAAAGAGGTAGGTAGTACTTATATTTCATATACTATTACTCTTTATTTCTGCTGTTAGGCCACTTTTTGCAAGTACTGGCCCTAGTGTTGAGGAGGAATATAAAATGGGTTCTCTTGAGCTTCAGGAAGATCAGCGTGGCCAAACAAAATGTTTTCTTTGAGTGGAGTGAGAAACAGAGAAATTTGTTTGTTTGCTTACGAGGTCCTGTGTAGCATCTGTAGTGAGTGAGTTGACATTCAAACTAAAATCAAAACCACTGACAACAAAAATGTTTCCAGTTTCAAAAAATTAACTACAAGTTGAATTTTTCTAACTCATTGATAGAAAGGAGTCTTCAGTTCACTTAAAAGTGTTGGTCTCCCTCAAATTCAGACTGTCAGTGTGGTTCTTGTTTTTGTTAGGAAATCCCACTGAGCTGGCACTTTGAATGACCTTCTGTCATGCAATATGTGGGAACTGGTATGAAAACTTTGTAGATGAGGGACCTCAGCACAATCAACATTTTCTCCTAGAGCAGTGTTTTCTAATTTATCTCTTAGGGTTTCAGCAATCCCTGATCTTGAAATCTGCCCAAAACAACCTTCAGTGATCTGTTGACTTATTTTTTTGACCATTGTTCCCTGAAAACAGTTGAAATGAAGTTACAGTGTTCACTCATATCTGTTTTTTACTTAATCTTTTCTTTTTGAATTTCAGGCTTATCAACGAGTCTTTGAGGGACCAGTTGCTAGTTACCATCCAGAAGACTTTCACATACACCCGAACCCAGGCACAGCACCTCTTCATTATCCTCATGGAGTGCATGAAGAAGAAGGAGCTGGTATGTTGAGTTCAATGCATTGTTTTGATCAAGTCTTTTATGTGCCTGTTGGAAGGTATCATAAATCTGATCTCTGTTTTCCAGACTCTAAAATGATATCATGCTGACTTTTGTTTACTCAATATTTTTGCATTTAAAGTGACTAATGCAACAGATCTGTTCCCTTTTGTAAATTCCTCTAGGTTTCATCTGACAACATAGAAGGTAGCTAGTAGGATATGGATATTACTATTTTTCAGTCATCCTCAGGCACATCATGACTACAATTCTACTTCATGCAACTACAGAAAGCAGAAAAGGCATAATTATGCATCTGTCCCTGGGATTGTATTTTAAAATGCTGTAGAGTTGCAGAGGTATCAAGAGGTCTCTTACTTTATTGTGGAGATATGTGACATGAAAGGAAAGCAGCTCCTCTCTGAAGCTCATGTTCTGCAGTGGCAAGGCTACCCTTGAACACATCCTTGTATTCTCTTGAAGAGTGCAAGATCTTTCAACAGTTTCTTGGAGATCAAAAGGCTGCTTTTGCAGAAATATTTTTGAGGAAAAAGCACATTGAAAAAATTTGTGATTCAAATTTTTATCTGTCACAAGCTGACTGGGGATTTCATCTGTCACAAGCTGACTGGACAGACATGCTTAAATTTTAAAATTTAATCTATCTTCTAAGGTTTGGGCTTGGTTCACATCACAGCTTCTGGGAACTCCAGGTTGATGATAATGCCGTAAAGTGAATTTTCTGTAACATTTCTGATCCACTAATCAGAAAGAGTGATTTTTTTTAGGGCAACAGCATTAATTATTTTGTGGCCATTTCAGTAGTAGTAGTAGTAGCAGTAGTAGTAATACTGGTAGTAGTAGTAGTAGTAGTAGTAGTAGTAGTAGTAGCAATATTAATATATAACTTTAATAATAATGGCACCTACTTGTAAACCACTGTTCTGCATATAGGCATAAAAACCATACCTATAGATAGAAGATAAAAGAAAATAATGAGGAAGAGAGGGAGGAAGGGAGAGAGGAGCACAAAGGCAGGAACAAAAATGGAATGACAGAGAGAAAGCAGAGGCAGATGTTGAATTATCTAGACTAGAAAAATGCAATTCTTGATTACTCCAGACATTTAAATGCAGAAAAGGTTATCAGGCTTTGAACACTGAGAAATAACTGTGAAGATTCTGTCCACACTATTCACATTAAGATTTTTAGTCCAAGCAAGGCTGTGCATTTGTTACAGGTTTCTTTGCAGATATGCAACATCTGTAACCACTGACATTCTCCACCTACTAATCTTGTGAAGAGCTATTAGTCAGGAGATGGTGTGCCCAAAATTAAGTATTCTGAATTTGAATTTGTAACACTAGCCTAACTATATGTAAATATAATACATTAGAACAGTTGTTTCTGTCTAGTACCTAAGTTGTACTCAGCTAATTCTAACATTTGTATGCTAGAAAGATTTTATGTCTCAGGTGTGGTTGCTAGGCTAATGGTGTCCTATAAGACTCACAGCCTCCTATATGTATGTAAAAGAAAGGTGGTGCTCATGGTGCTGAAGGCAGCATAACCAGAGGAAATGGATGACCTTGGGGCTGTGACCTTGGTGACTTCAATGTCCTTTGTTCCTACAAAGCTAGATGCTTCACATTGCCACATCTGTCCCTGCTTTTGTCCTTCCTCAAGCTTGACCCTCTGATTTGGTTGTTGACTTAAGGAAAAACATTCTTGATGCGCTGACCTTCATTAGTCTGATCAACCCCTCAAAAAATAGAAGGGAGATGCAACAGATTGTCTCAAAGAGCTCAGCAGCAGCTGGATTGATCTAGCTATTTTCTCTACTTTCATGGTCAGTGTGCCTGCCTATCTGATTCTGTAGCTACTGGATTGATAGAGAACAAAATAGACAGTGTAGGAGAGGCTTGTCCTATTTCTGTGTGCCACTAAATAATTGAGTGCAAACAGGGTGCAGCCGGGAAGATGCTCATGAAGTACATCAATACAGATGAATCACAGATGAGGAGAACACACATAAAATGTGAGTAACAAATGCAAGGAACAAAAAGCTGTCTTGGAAATAATTGTTCCTTCTCTACCTGCTTAAAATGTGTGAAAAGTCTGGCATCAGTTATATAAATCTGATGCAAGTGTTGTAGCCAGGGAAAAGGCATAATCATAGCAAAAATTACCCCTTTTCTCAAATCATGAGATTTTTCAAGCTCTGACATTTTGGATTTCACTCTTAAATAATGATCTCTGAATTGTATGCCCAGAAAGCATTAATAATAATAATAATAATAATAATAATAATAATAATAATAATAATAATAATAATAATAATAATAATAATAATAATAATAATAATAATAATAATAATAATAAAATTATTATTATTATTATTATTATTATTATTATTATTATTATTATTATTATTATTATTATTATTATAAAGTGTATGTTCCATTTACTTGAGTAAGTTTAAATTTTTTGTTGAATTAAAGCTGAAGTACACACGATGGATGATAAAGTAAGGCCCTAGAAGGGGAGTGATCTAGGTGTGTTAGATTTGCAAGACAGAAGAATTTTGACTTCTCAATTCAATGAATAATTTTTATGAAATTGTGTACTTATCTGAGTTGACATTACAAGCATCAGAGTTTTGTTCAGAAATGTATTTGGACCAAGGTGCTTAATGTGGGCTAAGGTATAAAAAACCTATTTAAAATGAAGTAGACTACACATGTCTGTGTACATATAACTGTAGATTGCAAGGGTAGGATACTTTTTTATAGCTTATTTATGGAGATTCTCTATTGTCATATTTACATGTAATTATTTTTAAAAGTTTCTGCCAAGACCTATTTTATGCTAAAATAAGAGCATGAGGGGTCACCAAAGCTAAGTAGCCATAAAGCAGGTTAGGAGACTCTACTTCAAGCCATCCCTGAAAAACACATTGTGTTGGGTAATAGCTGAGAAGTCTGTTTTCAGCTTTCAAAGGAGTATTTACTTCTGTCTTAATAAAAAAATTAGTCTTAGTATTTTCCCTTAAAGATAGTAAATCTGGTGTCTCAATTTTCTGGCAAATACAGGCTGCTCTACTGTTTTGGGAGCACTTCATTTTGCAGCTAGGACTGGCATGTTGCTGGAGTGCTTTTTTCACAAATCATTATGTGAATTTCTCAGAAGCCAGAATGTGTTTTCCAGCAAGCTGCATGGGTCTGTCTGTGGAGCTTCACTGGGCAGCCACTGGGAAAGGCCACTTTGTCAAGCCAGAAAGGTCTGTGTCCTTGAAAACAACCAGACCTGTGGCAGTGAGAGATGTTTGTCATAAAACTAATTATTCCAAAATAGTCTTTTGAGAGTAAATACACCTAATCTTTTATTCATTTAATAGAAAATGGAAATTGTTGTGAATCAGGATAGGTCCAATCTAAACACCTTAGTAATAAAAAATGGCACATTAACTCCAGCAGTAATGTGCCACCTGCTGGTTAAATTTGTTTTCTTATTACTACCATGGCCATTTTCCACTTAATTTGTTTCCTTGAATAGTTGAAGTTTCAGTGAAACTTTGACTACATTAAGCAAACTGATAGCATCATTCCTGCTACTGCATTACAAGAAGGAATTGCAGAACAAGGAGAGTGTGGTCGGTGGGCATAGGATTGTGTGCATGTATTCATTCATGGAGCACATTTCCACCAAAAGGCAAGAGATACAATTTGATTCATCTCCCGCTAAAAGAAAAAAAATAAAATCCCATCTCTAGCTTACAGCAGCAAGTAATAGATATTTTCTTCTTGCCTCTAGTGCTCCCTGTTGTTCCTGTACCACAATGTATGGTTGCTGTGGCAATCATGATGGCTGCTCAGGGACAGTGCAAACCCCACTTCAGCTTTGTGCTGCTGATGGGTATGGCAGTAGGTAGTTCCAGATGACTTAATGTGCAACTTGCAGTTCTGGTGCTGTCAGATTGGGACAAAGGAGGTGTCAGGCTATAGTAACTGAGCACATTGCTCTGAGATCAAGACTACCTGCATCATGCAGGTGCTTTCTATTTATCGTGATTTTATGCCAAACAGAGGTGGATCCCCATTTTCCCAAAATACACAGTGCATGAGAAAGCTGCTTTGTGTGGGTAGTATTCAAATGCCAATATTGCCTCACTTTTGTGGCTTTGACTCTTCTTAATTACTTACACAGAGTACTGCAAAGCTGTTGAGTCATTGTTATGTCCTGGTCCACTTGAAAAAAATTGTTTGATTTACTCTGAGCAGTGCATGGGGAAAAAAACCCCAAGATTCTTGGGAAGTTCAATATCAAACTTTTACTTGCAAACTTTAGAACTTTTAAGGTAGAATAAGATACTTGGCTAATTTTAAAATGTAGCAGTTTTGGTTAGAAATTCAATCATATAAAAGCATAAAAATTAACACTTAAAAAAATGTATAAAGGAAAAGAAAGAAAAAGAGAGGATAAGATTAGAGAGGTGTATATTCACCGCCTGTGGGTCCAGAGATGAGACCTGATTGTTGGAATTTCTGTATCTGTTGGTTGTAGTGATGATCACAGTCTTGATCCATTGGGGCTGGGGGAAGCCCATGCAGGACAAAGTCCAGTGGGTTGATACTACACTCAGGCTCAGTGGGAATGCCCTACTCCTCTGCTGGAGTAGGGAGTTTTACACAGATAATGTAATACTGTGGATCATGGGACACAACAACGTTACAGCTGCCTCTTAATTCAGTGTAGTTGAGTCAATTATCAGAAAGGATGAGTACCTTCAGGCTATGCGGGAAGCTGAGCCACCTGTGCAAGGACATTGGCATGATAAAAAGCACTATCCTGCCTCGCAGGATTTGCCTCCTTTCAGCCTCTTCCCTTACCTTGTTCAGCACTCAGGTGTAGTTTTACTTGGAGCATCATCAGCAAAGTATCCTCAGCTTTTGCAAATGGTTGATTGAGTTATCAACATTCCAGCATCTCACAGTGATTTAGCAGTTTCTTTTCTGTATAGACTACCAATAAGGTTTTACTGATCCTTGATGGCTTCAGATCTGCCTGACTGAAAAGGCTACTGTAGCGAACCTGTCTGTGTTTCTAGAAGAGTTTATACATGGAAGAGTTTGACTTGATCATATACTAGCTGCAAAAAATGTTGTGCTTTTCAGCTGGATGTGCAAGCTCAGCGAATTCATATGCTAATTAAATGCTGGCTGCAGCTGTTTATTAGCATACACTTTGATCTGAATTAAATATTAGCTAAATCAGATGGACTTTTAAGAATTTACTGGCTTATTGTCACTTGGTTTCTTTGGCCCTTCCCAGAGGTTAGAAGTTCATTTAGGTCTGTTTTCTCCAGAAATTTTTCTTCTGAAACAATAAAATCATTTCAGCTAATGTTTTTTATTACTGATGTCATTCTTTTCTCTTAGAGAGGAACCTGAAGAGGGTTTGGTGTCTTCTCAAGCAGTAAAAGTCAACTGTAGCTCTTGCAGCATAGCTGCTGTGAACAGCATATAATTTGGCAACAGGCATTTGGAGCAGGAAAGCATCATGTAACTGCAGGCCTGCTGGTTGCTAAAACGGCTCTCGTTTCTCCCATGGAAACACTCTGTGAGATTTACAGCATAAAGTGGAATGCAGTTTGTCCTCTGTGTCCAAACTGATGTGCCAATCCACTTCGGGAATGACTGTGAAACTAGTAATTTTGGAGAAGGTTAAACCTCCCTATCCAGCCCATACAAATCAATAGGATTAATCTAGGACTTAGGTTCTACCTCTCTAAGTGTTAAGATAATGACTAGTAGTTTTTAATTCTGCAAACCCCACCTGAATTCTTATTTGGTAAAGAACCAAGACCATAATTTTTGCTTTCAGCTGCCAAAAAGCCAGATGAAGTTAGCTGAAGCTAGTCATTGACTCACAGAGAGCAAAAATCTAATGCTAGGAGTAGTTTTTTTTTTTCATTTCAGTAATTCAGAGAACAACTTTCACAAGAAAAAAAAAAACAAAGGCAGCTGTTGTATTACACTGAACCCTGGAAAAGCGTTTGATCATACCATCTGCTTCCCAGCTACTGTCAGATGAGGCAGGGCATCTGCTAATAGAAACTACAAAAATGTCAGACCTACCACAGAAGCAGAAGTGTACAATTTATTGGGTCCATCCTAAACTTCTGCTGCACCATCCTCACATCTCAAACATGTCTACAAAGACCAGTATTCCTTTTGTGGCTTATATTCAGTAAGCAATTCAGTAAGCAAACATTGTCTGTTTTATTTGGTGCATACAGTGAAGTTATCTGATAAATACTAAAGCGACTTACTATCAATCTTTTTACTTCCTATCTTCCTACATATTTTGTGGTTAAAATTGCAGCTACAGAAATAAAATTTAGAATGTTTCTTTTCCCTCTAGAAGTGTAAGCTTCTGAAAATATCCATGACCCCATTTACACTATTAACAGGGATACAGGGAAATACACACTGAATTGTTATACAGCTCTGTAAATTTTCTGGGTAAGGAAGTTGAAGGCAAAGCAGTACTTGGTGGCACAGAAAAATTCCATGTTAGATAATATAAACCAGTTTTTGCAATCAGGGAATTGGGAGGGTTCCATGCAGTTTAAATACTCCATGAAAATGTTCAGAAACCTTTATTTCTGCCAGGGTCTGTTGTGTCTGGGAAATCATAATTTCTTTTATCTTTCTTAGAAAATAAAATTATACTTTCTGTGGCTTCACATGGGGCACAGAAACTCAGTCATTAGTGCTATAATATCTCAGCCAGAGATGAGGACCTCACTGTATGAGATGCAGGGTTTCTGTAGATAAAGCAGGAACTGCAAATTTACTGTCCTGCAGGAATATCTCACACTATGTAAACTGCCTTTTCCTGGTATTGCCTATTTAGTCTCACCAGCAAACCAGCTAAGAAACTAATGGCTTGTGGCTTTTTTTGTTGCTTGGTCTCTGTGTGTTGTCATGACACTGTCAACCTCAATACGGAATAGCCTTGTGTCTGCGTCATCCATAGCAGAGCAGTCTGGGCATCCGTGTCCCATCAGACTGTTTGAAAACTGTTGCAAAGGAAAAGTAGAAATTGAAGTTTAACATGGAGCAACAGTCCCCAGCATCAATATTGTTGCCACCCGATCAACTCACAAAACTTCCTTCTAAGGTCAGCATTTTCAGTTCAGAAGATATGTGTGCATGTAAGACTTGCAGGCAATATTTTTATGGCCATGACTTGCATTACACAATTGTTCAGGTTATACATCAATGGGAATAACCAAATTGAATTCTTGTTTTCTTAGAGTAACAGAATATCCATCTCAGTGATGAACTTTCTCCATAACTTGTGACTTTTATGCTTCAGAAGAATATCTGTTATGTCAGTGCCTTGCCAATACCTCCAAGAACTCTCTCTATAGTAGAAGAATTGCAGGAAGTGAGCTACATTACACTTCCTCCACATTTCTGGTCTGAATCAGGGTAATGGCAGACTTTGGATTATATGAATGTGTGAATGAAGATGTCTATCTCAGCAGTTAAAACAATTACTCTCTTCTGGCTGATCTTAACAAGTTTCTGCTAAGTCTACATAAAATCACATCTCTGCTTGAGTTCATAGTCTGTGATGTGCACAGCCCAGAGTTTTAAAGGAGCGTCTGGCTTGTATTAACCTGCTTATATGCTTTGTGATCTACAATTTATATTTACTCATCAATCTACAACTTTAACCACAGAGACTGTTAATTCAGGCAGTGAAATGTCCTAATGTACCAGTGTGAAACCTGTTGTGTAGGGGAAAAGAAACAGATTTACTACCAAAACATTTTTGGTCATTTATTCCACTGGAAAATATGCATATTCTATTCCAAAATCTTGATAGCACTGTAAGACTTAAACAGTATGTGCACATCTTTTTTTCTTTTTTTTTTAATGGGACAGAGCTGTGAGATTTACATGACCTGTTCTCTCAGTCATTAAGACTGTCTCAGATGCCCAGTCTGGAAGGAAAGGTACCAGGTACAGGGAAAGCCAAACATTTACAGTAACTTACATCAATTGATGCCTCAATTGCAGAATTGCTGTCTTTCTTATAAGCACTGATTGTGTTGCTTGTTCCCTGCTTTTTACTAGACATTGAGTCTATGAAAAATCAAATTAAAACAGGAACTGTTGCAGTGCTCGCATAATGAAGGAGGTAAAATTTTTGAAAATTTTCAACCAACATTCAAACTTCTCCCCTCATATTTCCTCATTTGGAATTCTCTTTCGTATTCCTCAAAATAGCAAACTACTAAAGTTATATTTTCCCTAAACACAATTGCCTCTAATCTTTCTGTTCCTGAATTTTCTCTTACTTGGCTATCCTTCTTCTTCTGTAGTATGACCCACTGACTCACCTGCTCACTTTGATCTTTGTTTTGCCTCTTCAAACAGTTTTTCCCCTGTATTAAAAAGTATTATTTCTTCCAAGAAAAAGGGAAATGCTTTCCCATCTTACCTGAACCATTTTGACAATTTGCATAACAGACCTCCTTTGATGTTTTGTTTTATCAAACTCTCATTTTTATTTTCAAGGTAATTTTCTGCTGAAATATTTAAGTAGGCCTGGCCTAGCTAAATTATGAATGTCAACATGTATTCTGGAATCAATTGTCTGTTTAGCCAAACCAAACTGTGTTCCAAAAGCGGAGACTTTCATGTTGCACTCACAATTGCATCTGTGTTATTTTTAGAAAAGGGAGAGGTTTTATTCTTGCTTTTATAACCGAGGTGCATTAGAAAAGTTTCTATGTCAGAGGTGATATTTCTATTTCAGAGGTGAAATTTAAAGACACTAAAAGATCTTCTGGAGGTAACTAAAAAAGATCACTTTAAATATATTTTAAATCACCATATAGTTTCTCCTGATGTCATAATGAAATGATGATGAGAAGAAAATTACATCTCTAAAAGCATGAATAATTTGCAGCTTTCTTAGAGTGCTAAGTTTCTAGAGCGAGCACACTTGGTGCTTTCTTTGCTCTCATCACTGCTGTCCTGATTTTTTTCCTTCATCTTCAGCTATCCATTGTCTAGTCAGAAGGTACAGTGAATTTGAGGTTTAAAAAAATATTTTTCTCCTTCATCTCTTGTCTCTTTCATGACACAGGGTAAAACATCTTTCTGTACAATTGTGCACATCAGTCTCCCTCTCCAAAAAAATACATGCTAAAAATCTGACCATATTTCAGCTCTTCATACTCTGAAGTGGTCGAGGTTTACCATACTGTAAAAAAATAATTTTTCACATGTTACAGAATAAATACAAGTGCAGACTTGTCCTACGTAGCTATTCCAATTTAATCCTGGCACCTTACAATTACCTCGAACAGAATAAGCTCTTCCATTTCTGTGGAATTTTCAGAATAAATCCTAGGGGGAAAAAGTTCTGTGTTAGGAGGGAAAGACTTACTTTTTGGCTAGTAAAGGCATGAAAAGACGAACTGAATATGCTGGTACTTTGAAAGAATATTTATGATCTGTCATTCATTTTACCAGACACTGCTTTAGACTATTTCAGAACAGTTTTTAGGCTCGTTACCATGCTATGGCCCGGGAAATTTACAGTTGATGATTATTATCTGTTGCTCTTGCTTCTCATTCTAGGGGTAAAATCAACTTTGCCTGTGTGGAGTACAAACTTGTACATACTGTCCAATGCATAGCAGCTCATATTGATGAAAGTTAATCATTTATATATCCACCTAGGCCTGAATATATATATCCACCTAGGCAAGCTGTGACGCAGTTATGATGGCTTAGGGAGCATTCTTTAAAGCAAAACAAATTGTTGTGTTTTACGACTTGCTAATCTGGATTCTGGTTTTCCGGACACAGTCTGGAAAGTCTGTTTGATATTCACTGCTCTCAAGTAAAATGCTGTTACCTGACTTTGCCTTTAGGACCTCAATGCAATATCAGCATGAAGGCAGAAAAAATGAAAGAATTAATGAAACACATAAGACTAAACTGACCCTGCTGAGCGAGAAACTATGTACAAGAAAAGAAAAGGAAAGAAAAAGTAATCTGTCAAACAAGGATGGAATAGATTATAAACAGAGAGCAAAGCAGTTTTAAAATAAGTGCTTTTGGTAGAGTCCAAGGTCAGATAATACTTTCCTTCTACTTCCCCCCAGCACCTCTCCAGCCTCCTCCCACCTTGCTTTCTATCCAGCTGTTCTTCTTTACTCCTTCTTCCTGGTTTTTACTTGCTTTCTACCTGCCCTGCCTGAAAATTAGGTTTCTGCCCTGCTGGACTGTAATTATTGCTGGCATCTATCACAGTGTGCTGTAATCCTGCTTGCAAAGGCTCAGTTTTGGCTCAGTGATTTCCTACCACATTTTCCTAGGCAGAATGAAGATGCAGTTAGTTTATTTTCCTGGAAGTTAATCCTGTTCACATTAAGATACTTCAGGAAAATCTGTAATGAGGTAGAACCTTCCCAGCTTTTTGTTGCTGGGTTTGTTTGTTTGTGGTTTGTTGGTTTGTGGTCTGTTGATTTGTGGGGGGAGACTTAGTGGCAGGGGGGCAGGGGAGCATGTGTCTCTTCCTTCTTTTAAGGGCAAATCTCTTGCATTTTACTCAGGCAGGTTTTGTGGAGGGAAATGAGAAGTAGTTTGTTATAGCAAAAGTTTGACTGTCAGGTTCCAAGCACCTCCACCTGGATGGAGTCCAGCTGCCCCAGCTTTGAAAGTATCTGCTACTGTATTTTGCAAGGAGATCACTGTGGGCGCACCAAAAGAATTCAAAACATTTAGCAAGAATCCAGTTGCCTATCAACTGCTTTGCAGCTTTTTGGGAAACCTCTACTGATGATTCATTTGCCTGTTTCAGGGATACCTTTCTGAAGATATATCTCTTCAGTGCAGTGCAATAAAATTTTGTGTTTGTACGGAATGGTAACCCCTGCTTCTGCTGCATCTGCAAAGAAGAAAAGAAAAATACTTTTTCTAAAAAAATATTTTCTGTTGGAAATCACAGTTGCTCACTGAGATGACTCAGAAAATTACCTGAAAAAGCTGTTTCAAGCCTATAAATAGTGTGAACACTGAGGAAAGAAAGGAGGAAATAGGAAAAAGACCATCCCCAAATTAGCCAATGAGGTGGCAGAGGAGCAGGAAAAAAAATGTTATTTTAAAATAATTGAGTTTAACACCAACAATTGAAAATACCAGCTACGTAGGTAATAATGTGGACCCAAATCCCTATGGAAAAAAAAAAGAGTACTTGATTTTAGGATTTCTTTTCTTCTTTGGATGTAAATTGTTTTTGGATCAAAAGAAATAGTGGGGTATGGAGGGGTAGAGTAAATGGTAAATGGAAACAGCGGGATAGGGTAAATGGTAGTTCTACTCTCTAACACACATTCATTATGTTCCTATGAAAAATAGGAAACATTTTCATAGATACAATGTGAAACAGAGCAGCACAGACAAAATTTCTTTTTGAACTAATCTTCCCTTTTTCACAGCAATACTGAAGAATGTCTAGTGGTAGTTTGACTAAATCTGCAAGTCTTACCCACTGATTTCCTTTTGGTACCTGAGCAAGTCCTTAGCATATATTACTTTTAAATACAGGTTTCTTGGGATTTATTACTTTGCAATGAAATATCCTGGATTCCACACACACACCTCACTAGGTTGTTCTTCCTTCTGTATTTTTGTCTTCTAAGGTTGTCCAGAGGGTAAAACTCAACAGGCTTAAAGGGTCTGCAGTAGGTAGGTGCTCTTAGGAAATTTCTCTTCTCTGAAGGAATAAAGGCTTTTCTTTTTCTTAGCAATGAGCTATTAAATGGGTTTCTAAGGCTTTAATTTTCTGTTATTTTGGCATCTACCAAGGTGGAAGACACTCATCCAGAAGGAGATAGCTGGGAATAGAGCTTACTGACTGAGGTATCCTCCTTTAGCACAGCATGTTTTATAGTGCAGCAGCACCTGTATCCCATTTTAACAGGGTCCAGCCAATGTCCCCAGTGTGTCCCTTTTTAGTTCTCTGCAGAGATTCACCCACCTATGTACATGTAAGTTGCACTGGCAGATTGTGACATACATTAATGACTCTTGGAGTTGACCACATTGGAAACCTAAAATTATTACCTGTTAACTCAGGGGAAAGAAAACACCAGAACAAGAGGTCTCCAGCAAAACAGATAGGTTTCTTAAAGATCTAAAGATATTGGACATTTCTAAGTGTAAATTCTGCATAAGTATTTTAGGGCGTGTCTGCATTTCCTCTTGCCTCTGACTACAGAAATTAAAGGTTGCTACAAGTATTTTAAACCTTCCATACTTGCAGAAAAATGTCTTTTGTCAATCCATCAATATCTGGCACCAGGTAAAAAATGTCTCAGTGTCAAGCAATAACAGTGAGAGGCATCTATGCTGAAGGAGAGGTGGATGCCATCCAGCCAGCTGCTGTGGATGGATAGCTCAAACAGCCCTGTGTCTGCAGGTATCTATAGTGAGAAGTGGTTGATATGTTCTCAGATTTTCTGCTGTGTTCTGCTTTTCAGCCCAGGCTCCAGCCAGAGTGTTTATTTGGAGCTGGTTCTGTGTTCTCACTGACAGCCTCACATGATAGGGTCACCCTCAGTTATTCCTGCTTACTGAGTATCTGCCTGGACAAAAGTTCAGTTGCCTTAAACAGGAGGAGTGCCTCTGCCACAGACAGCAGCAGCTATGGATAGTGACAGTAAATCTAAACCAGAAGAGGAGGCTGAACATATTTGTTTACTGCCTCTGTGAATCCAGAAAATACAGAAATCCACAGTGCCAGCTGAGTCTTTGAGGTCCTAAACTCAGAGCATTTTGAAATTAAGTTAGCATTTGGTTGAGAGCCAGCTGAACATGAGCCAGCATGTTTGCCTCAGTGGCCAATAAAGTTAGTGGCATCCTGGCTTATATCAGCAACAGTGTGGACAGCAGGACCTGGGCAGTGACCATCCCCCTGTGCTCAGCCTGAGGTGAGAGACTCCCTGAGGCCTCACCTTGAGCCCTGTGTTTGCTTTTGGGTCAGCAGTTGTGTTAGGGGAAGTTCAGGTTGAATATTAGAAGAAGGTTCTTCACTGAGAGAGTGTTTGGGCGCTGAAACAGGCTACACAGGGAAGAGGTCCCAGTACTAAACCTGACAGAGTTCAATGAGCATTTGGATAATACCCTCAGCTACATGGTATGACTCTTGGGGTCTCCTGTGCAGGGCCAGGAGGTGTACTCGATGATCCTTGTGGATTCCTTCCAGCTCAGGATATTCTCTGTTTCTGTGATAATGTGAGGCGCTAAGTCATGTCCAGACAAGGGCAGCAGAGCTGGGGAAGGGTCTGGAGTACAAATCTAATCAGGATCAGCTGGGGGAGCTGAAGGTGTTTAGCCTGGCACAAAGGAGCCTTATCACTCTCTGGAACTCCCTAAAAGTTGGTTGTGGTGAGGCAGGGATCAGTTTCTTCTCTCAGGTGGGAGATGCAGGTTTGGATTGGATATTAGGAAACAAATCTTCACTGAAAGGCTTGTCAGGCACTGGACCAGGCTGTCCAGGAAAATGGTTGAGTCACCATTACTGGAGGTATTTAAAAGATGAGTTGATGTGGCACATGGTTTACCAGTGGACTTGACAGTGCTGTGTTAACTGTTTAACTGGATGATCTTAGACATCTTTTCCAAACTAAAAAATCATATGATTATGTGACTGTATGGAGTATCATATTTTTCCTTGGTTCTGTCTGAAATTCTAATTCAATATCAGACATGACCCCAAAATTATAATTCTGGTGGCAGTCTGAGCAATCTTTTAGTTTCCATCTTTTTTTTTCCCCAATTATTTGTGTTTCCTATTTTGCTACTTGAATTATGCTAGGCCTCTTAAAAATAATAAAGCAATAGTTGATGTGGAAGGACAGCCTTTTTATTCTAATGTAACTAATTTACATATTTCCATTTTATTTTTAATACAGCAACACTTCATTCTTCTGATGGGTTTATTTTTCTGATGCATGCAGAGAAGAGGGTTGAAAAAGAAATTGGAAGCTTAAGGTTATATGTGGTCCAATGTCAGAAAAGTACTTTCTTTAATTTTCCTGTGGTGATAAGCTGTTCAGTGCTTGCAATTTATATGATTACTTTTTATTAAGCTGGGAGTTCACCGATCATGTGTTTAGTTTGAGATGTTGTTTGTTCCTCCTCCAAACTGTGTTGTCCATTATATTCAGTCCCCAATGTGCAGACTGCCTCTCCTGATGTCTAAAGACAGAGAAGGACATTTTGCCATTTCGTGCTACCTCCAAGTTTGTCATCTGTGGCAAGGGAAGCACATCATGACCATGTAGAGCAGAGGGTCTGGTCTCATCAGCTCACATACTGACTGTGTTTTGAGATGAGACATACATAGAAATGTGTATTTCTATTCACATTACCTGTGGGCAGAGTACCTGCATTGTCAGGAAAGCTTCATTGGCAGTCATCACGGAAATAGGAAAAAAATTGGAAAATTATAATGAAACATTTCTTTACAAGAATGTGATCAAACCTAGGATCAACCCTGATCAAATCCAGGCTCCTGGAAAGGTGGTTGATGTTCCATGCTTGTCAGTGTTTAAGAGGCATTTGGACAATGCCCTTAGTACCGTGCTTTAACTTTTGGCCAGCCCTGCATCAGGCAGTTGGACTAGATCATTTTTGAGGGTCCCATCCAACTGAAATAATCTATTCTGTTACTATTCTATTCCTATTCCAATTCTATCCTATTCTATTCCATTCTGAAGTTGTGGTCTGGGGATAGACATCAAGTAGTTTGCCAGAAACATCTGTATATTCCAGAGAGAGAGAGAGAGAGAGAGAGAGATAGAAAACACTTCATTAAAGTATCATTTATGCTTTGTATCAAGAGCACCGTGAAGGATCAAATCAAGTCTAACTTGGAAATAGTGTACTTTAGCTGGGGAAGTTGCCTAACATAAGTAATATCTTACATCACCTAACTCAACTGACTAATTGAGCTAAGCCAGTTTCCTATTCCTTTATCCAGTTTGCTTTTTAGCCTCTAAGATGCTGTTGTACTGTCACTGCTACCAAAGCCTCTGAAACTCTGGGATCAAAAGAAGGTAGAATAGGTGCTAAAGGAGGGCTGCACTGGATTTCCTGGGATGCACTCTACAGCACTTTTCAGCTGTCAGACTGGAGCTTATCACTGAAGTTTTGCCTTGTCCTTCAGACCTTGTATCTGTCCTTCTTCTGTGATGGTAGACAGTCCTTGGTGCCCTGATGTTTGCTGAATATCAGATGCTGTTGCAGTTCAGTGCTGTATGAGTAGGAATCTAGGAACATGGAAACAACAGATGTTGCTCAATATGAATATAAAAAAATGCTTATGTAATTCCTAATTAAAGGTGTCACTTATTCTAAAAAAAAAATAATTGAGGCATCCATACCAACAAAAGAAAAAACAGACAAGTGCTCAGATCAAAATGATGGCATAGTTTTCATGAGTAAAGGAAAGGCACAAGTAAAAAGCTGCAATCTGGGTTGCTTCATAAGAAGCAGAGATTCAAAAAAAGCTATTGCTATGGCAACAAAAGGAGCAAGGGGATTCACACTTCTGTATGTTTCAGTGCAGTCTTAACCAAGAGTAACTCTGGCAAGAAGGAACAGCTGCACATTCATTCTTATAATTTATGGATTGTGAATCTCACCTCACTGCCTCAGAGCCTATAACTTAGAGCTATAGGTCATTGACCATACATGGCTGACGATGTTCCCAGACCTGTTAGAAGCATAATTCTTAGATTATTTATCAAAGGCTCTCCTATATAGAATCTCAAGGTTGAGTAGGTTTCTAATATCACTTGAAAATATTTATTCTATTCCATATGCCGTCAATTAGGTCCACACTCATAAGACACCTAAATCTTTCTTGTAATCTGTTGAGAACATTAAGTCTATTGTCACTCTAATACAGGAACCTTCCTTCATCTCTAGAATGTTTACAGGAACATTCCTTCATCACTTACATCCCTGTAAGTGTCACTGAATGCCTTTTTTCCATATGAAGAGTAATACAATTTCTATCTTACAAAATTTTATGTCGCAAAATATACTGTGTGTTAATCCAATTTAATTAGCTTCTCATAAAGCAAATAAAGTAAGACTATCTCGTAGACATCAGGACATTTTAAGATTCAAATCACAGTGCCCTAATTTAAGTTGTTTTTTTTTAATTACCCTCGTTTCAATAATGGTATTGTCTATTAATATTGCAGATCACAGTTTTTCGAATGGGATCAGAAGGACACCAGGATATTGATTTAGCTATCCTGACAGCACTACTAAAAGGTAACAGAGTTGAATGAGTCCATATCAATCCATTTTGTGTCTCTGTTGTCCTGAAACCTGCATTTATTGACATATCTATCAAGATGATAAATCTATACTGTGAAACTGAAGTATGCTTCTTGCTCTAATTGCTTTATACAAACCCAGCTCTTTCTTTAATGTTTAAAGAGCTACTGTTTTTCCTTTCTGAATTTTTGTTCTCCACAATCACTGATGTGTCCCAAGAAATATCAGTGGTGACCCCCCACACCAGTTACTTGAGAAGCTCAGTATTCAGGAGAAGCCAAAGAACTCCTCAGACTTAGATTACCTTAGTAGCTAGAACATCCATTTGGATAAAGCTGGCTCTATTGTCAAAGTAAGATGTTACCTGTAGTCATCCCTAGAAAGTCAGGAAGTAGTGTGAGGTTCCTTTCAGCCTCGACTTGTAGATTTAAGAGCATAGTGATTGGGATGGTTGGACTTTTAATCTTAAACTTGGCTGGTTGTTACATCTTTCTAAGCCATTACATGTTACAATTCTGCTCTTAAAATGTTGACTTTAAATTCGCTGCTATTGCTACAGTTCATGATAGACTCTGGTCTATATTAATAAATAAATTAATTCAAAACAAGAATCAAGTATTTCATCCATTGCCAAATTTCTCCTTTTTGTCCCTTAGAAATAATATAATTGCAGATTTCATTTTTATTTCAAATCTTAACTGAATCCTTCATTGTTAAGACAATCCCTGAAAGTACTGCTCTTGTTTTCTATTAATAAGACAAAGAATGTCTTAGAGTTGTGATTCCACTTTTTCTAAATGTGTTTTCAAGATCTGTATCCCAACATAGATGCCTGGAATCTTCTGAAAATTCACTCTTGGAAGCTGAAGAAAATAAGTCACATGCCTCTGAGGGGTTGTTTTCTATTTGAAATGTTCTTTTGCAGTATTTACATGAGCAACTGTTTTAGTGGTTGCCATCTCAGTATATGAGCAGTCCTCCCTGGTCTGGAATATCCATTTTGCAAGTACTTAATTGGTGCTGTTGGCCCTTTAGTAAAATAAAATTTCCTTTTCTCTTTATGTTAAGAGAAAGTCATCATAAGAAACTTTTATTAGCTCAGGAGGTGCCTGGATCTGTGTAAGTACTTTTGACATCTCCTTTCATGCTTGTCTGAGAACCTTGATTTGAAAATCTGCTGATGGCAGCACCATTTGTTTCTTGCTCAAGAAAGAGCCAGAGGAACTAAGACTTACACCTCATCTTCCCTGCTCCACTGGACTTTCTGATTATGAAGGTACTCAATGAAGATCAGATTCATCAGGCACCTCTAGTTCGTGTAAGCCTCCTGATCACAAGGTGTTTGATCAATATGTGCAAAGATGAGATCTGTTGTCTCAGCCAGGTCTGTTGTCCTTATTCACACCATGTCTTTGTACAAGTGTTCTGGCCCACCTGGAAAGAAATACTGATTTTCTGAAAATATACCTCACTAGCCTGATGGGTACTTGAGTTTTTCACCAAAGTCTAGGGTAGCAATGCTGAACCACTTCTCTATGGCTTTTTAATAAAGAATTTATTTATAACAGGTAAAATAAATAGAATTTTTTTTAATTTTGGAATTTTCATTACATTGAAATTTTCATGGCATTAGAGTTTCCACAGCATTGAAAACTTACTTCCTACAGTTTATTGTCTCTAAAATTAAAGAAAAATAATAATTGTAATAAGTAAATTAAGAGATTTGAAGACTGAGTCTGAGTTATCTTGACATTCATAAATTTAAATTTAAGAATTCATCTCTTCCTATTCTCAAATACTGTGTAAAAAAAAGGAGCAGAGCAATGTATGAACCTGGTGAATGACTACCAGTAACTTTTTCTCAGTCTTCTTGATGAGGAAATTGCAGCTTTTGGTAGTGCAAGAGAAACATATCAACTAATGACCCATCCCACCCTTGCATGAGTGATTTGGTCATGGAGGAGTGGGACAAGGGTTTGGAAACACAAAGTATCACTTCCTATTTGCTGTGTAAAATTTGTGATGAGCTAATCTCTTTTTAAACCCACACCAGACACACTGCCAGTTCAGGAGCTCTTCTGTACAGCATATTCCACCAGCCCCAGACTCAGCACCACAAATTATTTCTTTGTTTGTTTTCACAAGTCTCTTGTTCAATCTTGTCAGCAAGATTTATCTTTCTTGGAAGTGATCTTCAATAAACTACAGAATGGCATCCAAACCGGTTATCAATTTACATTGCACGGATGTCACAACAGCATATGGTTTGCAAATTCTTTTTTTTATGTTTTTAATGTTGAGAGACACAAATGTGGGAAGTAAGTTTCCAAAGGCATGAGTTTATAGCAGGCAAGTTTATCAATACAGTTTAACTGTTTGTGCTCTCTTAACTTGAGCAGTTGGAACTCACACCATAATGGATTTTGTCCTTTTGCAGCTGCTAGTGAAGCAGAAGGCATATGACAGGGAAGTTAAAGACAGCATATGGAGATGGTCTAAAAACACACTTGTTTTGAAGTGGCTTCAAAGATCCTAGTTCACGAAACTGTTGCAATGTCTGGAGCAGACTGGTGCCAGCCATGTTTCAGATGGTGCTCCAGAAGCCTCCCCAGTGCTACTATCAGCACTGGGAAAGGGAGAGGTGCTGTGTGGTGTGTGCATACAGTGATATTACTGCCATGTACCTGCTGGGATAAACCATGCTAGGCTGCGGCAGAGCTGAAGTTCTGCATACTTTCCAGCCTGTGAGTAAGTGATGATTCATGCTCACTGAATAGCCATCATGTAATATCAGATGGTCAAGGATAGTCTGCCAACCATGAAATCACAGACACAAAAAGGTTTCAGACTTAGGTCAGTTATCTGGTTGCTGCACTTGTAGCTGTTTTTGCTATCTGCTTTTATATTGTCAATTGGTTTCCTAATTGCCAGGACGGTTCTGTAGCAAAAGCTGTGGAAAGGCAGCCTTTGCACTAGAGAGCTGCTGAAACAGGAGACAGCATTGGACCTGCAAAGACACAGAGCAAAAAATTAATTTGTTTTTTTTTTTTTAATTCTCCCTAATCTAGTTCTTTTCTTTAGATGTTGAAAGAGGAGACTGACATGCTTAGGTACACTGTGGAAATGGATATCCCGCAACCATTTCAGTCTAGGTGGATGTTTCGTGTCATTTTATCTTTCCAGATATCACCAAGATCATAGGCTATTCCAGGAGAATCCTTTAGGGGTTTATGTTGGTCACAATAAGCTTTAGCCAGTACATAAAAGCCTGTAGTAATAAGTATATAAAGGCTCTTCAGTAATCCTGCAAGTGCACAGCACTCATTGTCTGATATGTACCTGGCTCCCCGAGGAGACAGCGTTGAGTTTATAGTCCCAGGCTGTATCATAAAGGAGTTATTACATTTTCAGTCCAAAATATTGAGTAGACAATGTGACTTTTTACCAAAAGAGTCTATGCAAGCCCTGCTGAATGGCAGCCTAAGAACATAAAATTAACATCTGCAGGAACTAACAGCTGTCCCAGCAGTCTATCTATATCCAGTGGTATCTATAACAAGATAAAATACTGCCAAAACAATGTATTGCATCCCAACTGTAACTTTTTTTTCTAGGAGCAGATGAAAGAAAGGGTCACACTGCACATGTTGTCATCATAGTCTCAAAATATTCTTTTGAGGAACATATCTTAGAATCAGCCAGACACAAGAATACTGAGTAAATATTACAGAGACATTAGTCATAATACCCAAAACATTATTTCACGCAATAAGTATGATATGGTAATTAAAATAATACAATGCAATAGGTTATTAACTCTACCTTATTTATTTCCCAAATATCCTTTGGCTTTGATTTGGGCACATTACAGTGACGCTCATGAGTGACAGGCATCCCCAGAGAGGTCACTTTTTGGATTCTTCCTGCTGACTCAAGTCCATATTCTATGGCACTGAATACAGTCAAGGAAATTATTGAAAGGAGACTGTATCTTAAGAAGGCCATCTCATGTTTTTTCTGGGGAGTTTTTCTTATATGAGTGGAATCATTCATACTGCTTAATTGTGGGTAGAATTCCACCTAAAATAGCCTGAATACTTCCTTTTTCATGCGAGACAAAGGCCATCAATTCTATCCTAGAATAAAATCAATTAAAAGGCATCCACAGCCCATATGCTGCTCTGTACAAACATTTATAGCTTGGATTTTCCTTCTCCTCTTAAGTAAAATCAGTGTTATCCACATTCATCTGAAAACCCCTCAGAGAAGATGGGAAAGAGGAGAAGGAACAAGGGCTTTCCAGCAAGAAACTGTACTGTGGAAGCACTCATCCAACCAAACGCACCAGAGCCCCAGGATGCACATCCGTAATCTATACCCTAGCTGATAGGCTGCTTCAGACCTGGAGTAAAACATCCCCTTGAGAAACCACACATTTCCTTCAACTGCCAGCTACCTGCAGTGCTCTGTGAGACGATGAAATCAAACATCGTGGCAGCAAGCACTGAGAAGAGCATCAGCTCTGGAACTGCACATGCACCAACAGGAAAACTTGGCCACTGCTGGCAGCCTTAAGCACAATGAAGGGAGATGGGAAGGACAGGTTGGACCGCAGCTTGCTTTCCCCTCTGCTCAGTATTTGGAGCAATCAGCATGCTCAAAGAAAATAATTTTGGTGAATGGATGAGCAGGCACCACCTCATGCCCCATGCCAGCCATTCCTTCCTGTGATCAAATGCACCAGAAGACCCTCTATTTATCTGCCAGCTGAATCTTTTCTAAAGCATGAAGAGGGCCAGGACTGCTAGGGTCAGTTGCCACAAACTGGAGAGCACTCCCTGCTGGGGCTCAGAGGTTATTTACCTAGAGCCTCAGTGATTTAGCTTGATTTCTGCCCCAAGTGGGGGCAGTGTAAACAGCCCCCTTCCCACCACAAGTCCGTCTGATCCACTTTTGATCCAAAATTATTTCTGGCTAGATGGCACCTCTGGCTACCCATATCATAGGCTGTAGTAAAAAAATCAGGTACTGGAGCTCCCTCATCACATGTGTGAAATGTTGTGAGGCTGTGGGATCACCATCCCTGCCCCCAGGTTTTAGAGTTCACCCATATACTTCCTCCATGGCTCACCAAAAACCTTGCCTAAGCACCTGCTAAAGCTCTCACTTCTCCTACAGGCACATGATTGGGAAGGAGGAGATCTGATAAGAACATCTCTTGTTTGCTTCAGAAGGGGGGAAAACATTATTTGCTCTCTGTGTTTAACTTACCCTATCATACTCACTGCAGGTATTTTTTTTCTGTTTTTATAAATAAATCTTGGGATGTTGAAATGTAGAGATATTTTTGCCTTTCCCAAAGGTAAATATTTTCTGTTCTTGAATGCTGCATATTGCTTGTGTAAGAAACTCCAAAAGTTTCAGATGTTGTTGGCATCCCCCCTGAGGTCTCTAGTGAGAGCTCTTGTCTGTGTTGCAGTACATAGCAATGAGAAGTTGTGTCTTATGAAAAGGGTCATTCCTGATACATCTTAGCCACAGAAGTCACAGAAGTATTTTTACTTTTTTTTCCCCTTCTTCATTTGTTTCAATTCTATTCTGTTCCTGCATTGTCTACCTTTTTATCAGAGCTCATTTCTGTGTGAATGTGATTTGGATGATTCACAATTCATCATCTCCCAAACAATTACTGTAGGTATTGACAAGGAATTGGCCATATCAACAATAAAATTACTTCAAAGTTGAGAGTTATGAAATTAAACTATAGGCTATGCTCCACAAAGTTTTTTATTAAGGTCTTCACAGAAAATTTCAGCAGCCAGCTTTATGTTTTCATTGCCTCCAATTTCAGAGTCCACTTTCAACTGGAACAGTGTGTGGGTTTGAATAGTATTGAAATGGGGACACAAATGCTTTGAAGTAATGAAAAGCTTTTATTTATCCTCATTCCATGATATCAGTATAAGAATTAATAAAGACAAAATAACAGTAGAGGTATGAGGTCTTTAAAAAATAAGCCCTTATATAATCACCTAACCACTGGAAGCAGATATGTAGTTAAAAATCAAAGGGCCATTTATTTATTTGGTTGATCAGTTCATTCAGACCAGTTCTCCCTTTGACATTGAGGCACAAATGCTGTTTTATTATTACAAATTAGCTGAGAACCGTGAAATAAAAATGCACAGCAGGACAGGAATGTCCCACAGTGTCCATGAAACCTGCAGGGAAAATTATACCCTCCCTTCAAAAAACAAAGAGCTCCAAATCCATTTTATCATCTGCATAGTTTCTCATTTAATTTGGATATATTATACCTTGACACAAGCTTTATAGAATGCTTACTTACATGGTTATTTCATATGTGAAGGGAAATTTGTCCCACCAGGATGCTTCAGTACAAACAGGGGAGAAACTCCTATGCCTCTTATCCAGCTGGAATGTGTAAGATGCCAAAAAATGCAGAACTACTGAAATAAATGGTATCTGTGTGAGTTGAATCTGCTTGTAATTGCTAGAGGCACGTATGTTTGTGTGTGTGTGTGCACGTTCATGTGATACATATGGGGGTGTGTGTATTCCTGCAGCTCCAGCTGTATCCTGGCTTGTTCTCTTGCTTCACATCCAGTAGGAGGGAAACCAAAAATTGCCTCTTCTGATATCACCTGTATCTGCTGTATTTTGAAGGGAAATATGAGGAAATATTCAATGTATGTAAGACAATCTTAGAACTAGAGATGCAGATTTGAAAACAGATTTTTTTTTTTACAGCTGCAATAGAAGGTTTGGTTTTGTTTTAATATGAGATCAGTTGCAGAAATCACATGGACATCTGTGAGACTCTTCACAAAGAGGAGTTACCAGGGCATGCTGAGCCTAATGTCTTGTTTCTTTTTTCTCCTGCTCTCCTCCCTGCTCCCCTGTCTGTGTACACAGGAGCAAACGCATCTGCTCCCGACCAGCTGAGCCTAGCACTAGCCTGGAACAGAGTGGACATCGCCCGCAGCCAGATCTTTATTTATGGGCAGCAGTGGCCGGTACAGTATATATATATATATATATGTGTGTGTGTATATACACACAACATCTTCTGTTGGAAACACTTTGCACCCTACAGAGTATTAAATCCATTCTCTTTGCAGTGGTGGTTTCAGTGTGGTTTGAAATACACTGGGTCCTGCCAAACACACGTACCTGCCTGGTTCCCAGGCACAGTAGCTGAAGGCAGGCACAGTTGCAGAGAGGTTAATGTGTTCTATCGTCCAAGGAAATGGTGACATCTAGCGATGCCTTAACAGTAGGACACCATACCTCTGAAGAAACGGGAAGTACCAGAGTTATCCTACCAAACATGATTCTGCAAGCTGAGGAAAACAAGTATACAGCCGTGTTTCAGTGCTAGACTATAAATTCAAGGAAAGTCAAAACTTCTTTTTTCTCTCCAAGCAGCATGCTTTTATATGCAAATACTGAATTTGAGGTGATGGTTTGACATAAAAAATACGCCATACAAATGTTGCAGGTCAGATAGACTGCAGGAGCTGATCAGCAGTGTCACCATGAATGGGCTGTGGCTCCAGACCTCTGGTGGTGTTAATTCTACTCCCAGTGCTGCTCTGCATCGATCTGCCTGCTCTACATCTGCACCATCCTGTGCTCCAGTTGCTCCCTGGCTAATACCATTCTCAGGGAGCACCAGGGGCATGGATTCTCTTCAGGAGCAGGAGGACTGTAAATAGAGAAGTTATTGAATACTGTGTCAGGCAGAGGAGGAAGAGTCAGTTCCTTGATCTCCTTGATTGTGCTACAGCTTTTACAGAGGCAGAAGTCGCACAGGGGAAAAAAAAAAAAAAAAAAAAAGGAAAGCCTCAATCTCTATTGTATCTCCTTAAAATCCACTTTATCCATTCAGGAGTTTCAACTGGACCGTATTAGTCACTACTGTGACACTTGTTTCATCACTGTCATTAAAATTTCACATGCTATCATTACACGAGCATTTACAATTCCCCATGGAAAAATTGTAACAATGGGAAAAGCTTCTGTTTAAGTATCCTTGCTTTAAATGTAGCTTTCTACAGTTTGCTGCCCCTAAAAAATGGGACAAAAATCCTTGCCTTTTTAGTCATGGAGTGAATAGAACTATTAATTTTGTCTTTGATATTGGGTGTAAGTATGTGTCAAAACATAGGAGGTATTTTAATGGCATTTAAATGTCTTCATTGTTATCTCTTCATCACCACATCATAGCAAAAATTTGAATAAATTCTGCAAACTGTAATCATTTTGGAAGCTAAAAGCTGGAAGGATGAGATAATTTCTCATCTTTCTAATTCTGCTTGACCTCCAAGAGTTAAGAAGGAGAGGTTTTGTGTAAGAAGACCTCTTGCATTTGGGCCTTCAAAGGAATGCAAATGATGAAGCTATTTCTGTTTCCTGGGTGTTCAAATTTCCCTGAGGTTCCACACCACAAACAGAAGAAAACTCTAGAAAAGACAGAATTAAAATGATTTTGTGTGCACATAAAAAATATATCCAATACAAATAAAATGTTTGACAGGAAAAGAAATAATAATAATAATGACATGGTGAATAAAGTAGAGGTGGGGTCTCCAGTTTTCTGGATTCCAGTTCCTTTGTCCTAAACTATTTTTCCTAGAGTATCCTAATAAGCACTCCAATATTCCTTTTTGAACTGCAGCCCTGAATTAGAAAAATTGTTACAGATTAAAACCATTATTATCCCATTTCAAGTTTAGTAGAGAAACCCTGAGAATTTTGTCAATCCCTCTGCTTGTGCTGGAGTGACTGAATCAGCTGGATGTAGCCTGCCACGCCCAGGAACAGCTTCAATTAATCACTTGCTTTGCAGGTGGGCTCCCTTGAGCAAGCAATGCTGGATGCACTAGTGTTGGACAGAGTGGATTTTGTGAAATTACTCATAGAAAATGGAGTAAGCATGCATCGTTTTCTCACCATCTCCCGGCTAGAGGAATTGTACAATACGGTAGGGCCAGCCTAAGGCAAATTTTCTGTCTCTATATTCACTGTTCTCGCTCCCACTTGTATTGTAATGGCATGATGATGATGATGATGCACCAGGCAGTCAACACCTGCTGCAGAAATTTTCCATTAGTCCATATTGTCTCTCTTGCTTGTCTCTCATATAGCGTAACATGCTGTGCCTTGCCCACATAATCTGTTGTATAGATTTTGTAAAGACACAAAATAAGCTCCGCACCATGCCAGCTAATTTCTTGTCATTGTAATTCCAATATGACAAACCTAAGATTTAGGCAGGTGGTACTGGCTGGAAGACAGTAACTGGCAAGTTAGGACTGATGCAGTGGTGTTATATGACTCCTGACAATATGGTTTCAGAAAAATCTTCCAACTCTTAATCGGTCTCTGTTACAATGAGGGGCTTCCCCATGCCCCCACTGAGTTCCAAAAACTAGACCTTTGACTTTTAAAAACTGTCTGCAAGTTTTTAATCCTTACAATTAAAGTGAATATAAAAGTGCACAAATTAAGTCTTCTGAATTCTCAAATGCAAAATACATTCCAGCATTCATAGTATTATTACCTACTTAGGTAGTAGTTCAGGAAGTTCAAACTTCTTATGTGTAATGAAAAAAAATCTTCAAGGCCTGTCTAGTTGGCAGAATTCCCAGTTCTGTGTGTTGCAGAAGGGCTGTGTTATGGGCATATCTCTTTTCACAAAGGTGTGTTCCTGACAGTAGTTTTCAAAGCCTTTGCTGTCATAAGCTGCTACACTGGACTGTTGTCTGGAGGTGTATCACACTGATGGTGACCAGAAGTCAGTCTTGCGAAATATCAAATATTCATAAAGGATTAATGAAAAGGATTCATTAAATTTGGGCAAACTAGGGAGGGACGGGTATTTAGATAGATAGAGAGATAAATAGATAGATAGATAGATAGATAGATAGATAGATAGATAGATAGATAGATAGATAGATAGATAGATATAAATTTAGATATATGCAGATGCATATATAGGGTACATATGTGCTACCCTAGAGACAAACTCCCATCTGATCTTTGGTCAGCTTACATTTTACCCGTTGACTGGTGTCTATGTATTAAAAACAGAATGCCTATGAGCTTCCTTGTAACAGGGATAAGCATGGTAGTTCTTGTACAAAAGACAGTTTTTACAGGGAATAAGTTTGACAGAAGTCTTCAGTTCCACAGCTAAAAGAAGGGCTTTTTGAACAAATTTATTGCTGTAGAAATCAGCGTACATTTTTTCATGCACAAATTCCAAAAGACACAGGCTCTGAAATGCCTGAACTACCAATTATACTGTATGACCAAATGCATCCATAGTAGCCTTAGCACCAAAAAACAATTACATGGCCAGTTAAAAATTACCATATTTCAGCATAAGACTTAGGAATGACCTGTGAAGCTACAAACCAGTGAATCTTGCCTCTGCTATGGCAAATTTGTAAAAATAGAATAAAGTATAGAACTACAGGCAAGGGAATCAATTTTATGTCAACAAAAAGTTTATCAAGCTTCTATAGGAAAATGTTAAGCCTTAGAAATCTATTTCTACAATCAGCAGGCAGGAGAATAAGAATGTTGCACTTGGTTCCATTTTTTTATTTTTGCAAAACTTTGACAGTATTTTAAAATTTCAAGGGTTATTAAAGAAATATAGCTGCCATGGTTTAGAAGATCAGGGACTATTTTGGTTTAAAACCTACTTGAATGTTAAAAAACAGGGAGAAGGAAAACATGGTCCATTTTTACCGCAAAAGAACATTACGACCAGGGTCATGGAAGACCCTGGAAGACCACAGCTGTTCAGCTTGTTTATGTAAGATCTGAAAAATGGTACCTACAGAAGAGACAATAATATTTGCAGGTGTTTTAGAAAATCTGAAGCAGCGTATGAAGAATCACAGGTAAGTCTCATCATGTTCAGAGATGGGGTTACATAAAATTGTTAGGAAGTGCAGAGCAAACACATATATGGAAACATTGATTCTACGCATGTGTAGTGATCTCATCCATATAAGCTACAACCAAGGAGACCTTTCATAAAAGTCTCTTAAAAAATCAGCAACAGTCAAAAACAAAGCAGAAAATAAAGTAAGATATAATAGTAGTAATAGTATAATCAAAATTACAGGACTCCTCTGCAGAATATTTTTACAAGGGTAGCTGGAGTCAAAAAAGATTGGAAAAATTCACACACCTTGCATTCAGAATTCACATGTATGTGCATTCACAGGGAGCAGCTTTCAGAGGAGACAGCCTCAATGCAATGCCAGACTCAGAGTGTCTCTGAGCCACCAGTGGTGGAACTGGAAGTCCTGAGTGCAGGAAGGCTAAGACTAAAGCAGTTGGTTGTGCTTCCACTCTTTCCCAGAGGCTGTGCTGTGCTGCTGGTTTTCTAAGCCAGGAGCCTAACCCAATACATAGGACTTCAGTTTTCATCCATTGTGGCAGTTCATAGGATTTTCTTAAGGAAGAGTTTTCTACAAAAGAGGAAAACAGGTGAAATAATGCTCTTGTGATTGTTTGGGTTTTTTTTTTTTTAATTGATAACACTGTACAATTGAAGTGCTCTCAGCTGCCTGATTTCTAAACCAGCAAGGCAAGAAAGTTATCTCAACATTTATATTTTGTGCAAACTATTTTGTTCTTCTTCATTTGTCCTTTGCAGAGACACGGACCATCCAACACTCTGCATCATCTAGTCAGGGACGTGAAAAAGGTAAGAGTCCAATAGACGGTAGGTTGAAAAAAATGTTATTGGTTTTTTTGTAGCTAGATACAATCTGTTTTGCATGAGCTTTCAGTCAGAGCCTTCTCCTTCCTGCCAGTACAGAATGTCCTGTTTGTGTGCTCCAAATATGAACTTTTTGCATACAAAGCACAATTAGCAAGTTATTTGGCTTGCTTTCTCTGTGGTTTTAGACGCTTGAGTAATAGTGTGTCTGCTGCCGTAATTGTAGGCTCTTACATACTGTGTGGATTTATGCTGTTACTTGTATTTTTCCATACCTGCAACTGTTGTCAAAGCTACTTTCTGTGTTGCTAGTTTACTTCTGAGCCTGTAAAATAGCTGTTACCCTTGTGCTGGATCCTGGCTTTTTGAAACAGTTCCTCATTCTGTATTGTATGGTACATTTTAGCTATCCTCCTCAGCAGAAATATAAAAACTAGTAGTGCAAGTTCCCACTGACCCTTATCATGTTAATTTCAAGAATCTTGAATTATAAAAACCTATTAGAAGAGCTGGACAGAAATACTGAAAGGTCTAGTGGCAGGAAGGAGATACAAATACCTTTACCAATGTGCTCAGGATTAAAAGTGTTACAGTGGCTGCAAGGAATAAAAATCCCTTATCCTTTAAATATATGAATCAAGTAAGGAGATTGAGTCTGCAAATGACCTCATCAGCTTGAGTATTCTCCCAGAGCATGTGCGGATTACAACCTTGCACATTATGTAAGTCAGACCTCAAGGGTAGCATACTTGAGAAAGGATATCTCTGTATGTGGAACTAGATAGAAAATTTTAAAAGGAGACGATATTTTTTCCAAGAGCACAGATTTTAGTGGTTTTTATCTGACAGTGACAGAATTGAAGCCACCTAAGGGAGGAGAGTAGTATTGTGTCATATAGCACCTTTTTACTAAGTAATTTTACAGAGTATTCAGTGGCATGTTAGGAAGTGTTCTGGTGGTATTCTTTGGTTGGTGTGTTGAATGGCATCATCATTGTCCAATTAGGTATAGTGTATTAAGTGACCATTGAAAAGTGTGAAATGCCTATAAAAAGAAACTATGCACAAATCCCCTTGGATTGAGCGGAGTGAAGCTAGGATCTATTTAGAATGGATACTGCTCTTGAAGCTGAAGTTTCCAGAATATTTTATTACTCAATATGCAGTTATTTATGTGCCTTTATGAATTTGAAAGAAGCATAATCCGTCTTCTATTTTTTTTCCAAGTGCCTTCTCTTCCCCAGAATCACCTTTCCAAGTTCTTCTTCAAAGGCATAGCAAATTGTATGTTGAGTAACTAAATAACATGTATCTCTTTTTTCTGAGCCCCTAACTAAATATGTATTTTTAAAGAAACTCTTGAAAGAAAAGGCATCAAAATAGCCAAAGATGATCTGTACTCATGGATTTATATGAATAGACACTAAATAAACTTACACTATATTTGATGACATTATTTGTTCCATAGTGATTTCTAACTACTAGGTGATGCTTATTTTTCCATAAATTTATCTTTCTTTCCTCTGCCAATATCAAAAATCTTCAGTAATTCCAACTACATTGAATCAGTCTTATGAGCATAGGTGAGGGCTTTGAAAACAGACAGCCTGGTGTGGCTCTTTAGCACCTTCCTGAAGAAAACTGGACCTCTGGGGCTCTATTTCTTGTTTCGTCCAGGATGAGGAACAGCCAGGTTTCATAAGGAGAAGTGACAGCTCGCTATAGCCCTGACAACTGAGCAGATCCCTCACCAATCAACCAAGCCATAAATCAGTCCACAGATCTGACAGCAGTTTAAACAAAAACACCTCTTTGGAAAAAACTTTTTAATGGACACATCACCATTTGACAGTTTGGTGGCCCATCATGCATGCAAGACAGACCACACTGCTGATGCTAGTTTTTTGAGTTCATATGTATTTTGATTCCACACACCTAACCTCTCAGATTTAATTACAGCATCACAGAATATAAATATAAAGTATGTAATACACCACCTTGATACAATACCTAATCAATATGAAATACTGTGCATTTACATGTTCCTCTCAATTTTAAAACCTGCACTATTTAAAAGGGTGTATGCTAAAAAAATTGCATCTTGATCATTGTGGATTCTCAGATGGAGAATGGATATTAAAAATCACAGAAGCAGTAATTTACTACTGTTGTACTATATAGCTGTATAAATCAGTAGGAGAGTATTGGTTTGGTTTGGTTTGGTTTGGTTTGGTTTGGTTTGGTTTGGTTTGGTTTGGTTTGGTTTGGTTTGGTTTGGTTGAAAAACAACCTTGCTTGCTTAATAAAGCAAATAATGAGAACAACAGAAGTCACATTATCAGATTCCATTTGTGGCAGCCTGTAGACACATATGTGCACACACATGTGCACACAAAACATATAATACAACAATATATTTTCCCTTTGGATTTCTAAATGCTTCTGTGAAGATTGATAGCCTAGGCAGCATACTGTAAAGGCCTGGAGACACAATCTTAAGGAATTTACAGCAATCTAAATGTACATAAATTTTGCATGTATTAACAAGACAAATTATGTCATAATGACTCTGCCTCAGATCACCTTTCAGTCCTCTCAATTCCACAGCTACATAGCAGGGCCAACCTGCCTGCAGTTTTGGCCTCATGGCCATTTTGCCATCTCCTATCAAGGGTCCAGAATTTCACACTTAACTTTGGCTTCCTTCCATAGACCATACACAGCAATATACCCAGGCTAAGCAGAAAGAATCAGACAGTGGCTGTCCTGGACACCCTGTGTCTGCAAGTGGAGGTTTTCCTCTACAAATCTAAAAAAATAAAAATCTTTCCCTGCCTCAACTAGCTGATGAAGATCAGTAGTAATTAATAGATGGATTTTTTTTTTTTCATTTATCCAAAACATTGTATATAATTAACAGATCTCAATTCCACTTCAGGATTATTTACATTTCCAAAGTTGGGGTTTTTTTGGTCTGCTACTGTACATCTGCATTTCCAAAGAACAAACTGGCAATATATAGAATTTTGGCAGTATTATTTCTTTCTCAGCATGCAGACTCAGAGGTTTGATACATGGTGACACAAAAATGCACTTGAAGTCAAAAAATTACTACAACTGACTAGCTACAGTTTAAACCTGAAATTTCTTCAGGAGAAGAATTGTGCATTAACACTGAAGAGTTTGTCCCAACATTAAAAGATTTGTTGATTATTAGCCAGGACAACTATCATACCTCTAAATCAAACTTCCTCCTTGGTCATTCTTGACCACCTAGACTGCACTAGAATTAGTTCATCCAAATTCTTGTTGTTCTTGGGGCAGTTCTATCCCACTTGCACCACTATGTTTCATTTACAAGCACTCTTAGCACTGCCAGGGTGCTTCAAGCTGTCTGCTGACAGAGCAAGTGCTTTGGCATGTGTGTAGCTCCTCTCACAAGGATGGTCCAGTCTTCTTTACTAGGGTTTCGCACTTTGGAAGAGCAATGTTTATGAAATGTGTATTTTTCCTGTGGATTTGAGAGTTTTCTTTAGTGAAGTGTTTCAGTATTATCTGGGAGGTTTAGATGCATCTTTTATCAAAGTTATTTTACTGGAATCTTTTTATCTAAATCTTTCATGAATATTTAGAAATCAAAACTGTATCAAGATTCTCAGCTTTGTAATACGTGTAGCACCCTGATGCCTGTTGTTCTTTAACTGCTCAAATGTTTTTTGCCACTTAATAACATTAAAGCATTCCGTTTGAGTGAAGACCTTAAGTTAGAAGGAGTCCTGCCTTGGAGGTGCAACTCCCATTTCTGCTAATCCTTTCATCCTTGCTCTAGTAGAATTATCCTCTTACACATTCTGGGAAGACAAGAACATTTTAAGGGGAAAACCAACCAAACCTATCAGAATTTACTTTTTAAAATGTAATTTTTTAGGTTTATTTTTCATATAATTTTTAGATGTTATCTTTCTTAAACTGTTCAGCATAAATATTACCATGTCCAAATTATCTAAGCTAATACACATTCTTGAAAACCATAGTAATTCCCCCTTTCATCAAATTAAACGAGATTAGGAAGGTTGCAAAAAGATGCTGGAGGACATTACTTTAAAATGGTTGGCAGCTCAATTTTTTCCAGTAAATTTGCTTGATTTTTTGTCCCTTTGAATGCCAGCTGATTGCTGGGCATGGTACACTATGAAAGCACAACCTCCCTCTCTCCTTCCTCAGCCTTTGCAGCATGCTGCTTGTACCATGGTAGCAGGGCAGGAAATAAGCCTTGTACTTCATGGCTGAAGTAGAAAAGGAAGGAGGATCTTTGCATCCATTTTTTCTCTTCTGCAGAACCAGTTGCCATCTGCTCTCCATTAGTGATTCTCTGCTCTAATCTGATAAGAACATCTCCAGAGAAGCCAGGCAGATATCTCCAGACATGCAGACATTTCAAGCAAGACATGATAGTCATAAAATTGCTCCATGAATTACTAACCTTCTCCTAATGAATGCATTTAAAAAGCTACAGGCTCACTGTAATCTGTACTGTATATCATTATAGAACATTAGATTATTACAGTGCACTGAAAAAATTTGAATATTTGAAGAGTTACAATTTCTGGTCCTTCTGCAATATTGGCTATATGAGACAATTTTTTATTAGAGTAATATTCCTTTTTTCAGGGCTACTGTTCACAGTACACAGAAGAATAATTTGTCTCTCCACCTTTATTTTGTAGTCATTTCTTTTGCACAGTGACACGCAGAACAGTGAGGGTTCTCTAAATCTGAAAGGTTTCTTGGTGAGGTCTCTAGAGCCAGATGATCTATTCACAGTTTGCTGAATCATGCCTTCTTTTCTGGTAGGGAATGCGTACTGAAATGTGAGCTGTCATCCAGTCAACTCAGAAGCAGAGAATTAGAGAAGGAAGCAAACTTTCATTTGGGTTCATTCCCTTCCCATTAGTCCTTTCCTCCTGTAAAGGGGTCAGAGTTTACCTTGTGTAGTTTTTTTCTGGAGGGAATTGAACAGCAGGTGTGCCCACACTGGAGTTTTGTTCCTCCATTGCCAGAGACCCCCCAGAGACTTGACTGGCACATCTGTGAGTGCAGCTCAGCCTGAAATTGTTCAGCACACAAGATGTCCCATTGGGTTCCCTGCAACTGGAGAATAGACACGCCCCATTAACTCAGAGCAAATTCATATGCAGTGGGAGACAATCTGTTACTGAAATCTTTCTTCATAGTTTAGCAACCCCCAAGCATTGGAGAACTCATAACCTTAGTGATGCCATTTTCAGATTTGAAAATGAAGAGTAGGAGGATGTGTGCAAGGGAGTTCCTATAAAAAGGACAGTAAGATGTGGACATATTTGTCATTCTGTTTCAAGTTTAAAAGTACACATTGAAGATGTCATATACACATACATACACACAGGCATATAGATATACATAGGCATACACATATACACATACGTCTGTATAGAAATATCTAGAGGGTAAGAAAGAAAAAGAAATGGAAGGAGAAGTATGTAGGCATCTTTTCCAGGATCCTGCTAATGACCCTTGCCACAGACTCAGTTCATTTGTTGTGAGACAATCTCCATGGCTCTGCTGGAAACTACATAACTAGATAATGTGTTTAAAGGACTTTTAGTAAAATATGTAAGGAACTCAGATACAGAATATGTAGAAAAATTGCTAGGCCTGCAGTTTTCTTCATAAAAAACTGCAAAATAATTAGCCACAGGTATTTTGTTTACATACAGATGCTTTCCTCCTTCTTGGTGTGAAACATAACAAGGGTGTGTATTCTTTGAACATAACTCCAAGACTGAATGCTGATAGACTCTCCTTTCCCTTAGCAACTAGTAATAATGATAGCTCATGTACTGTCTAAGTCCGCTAGAGCTGTAACACCAATCTTACCTCCTGGTCTTCCTTTCCTGGAACATGGGAAGGAAACACTGCAGGATGGGAAGGAGTTGGTCCCATGTGAACAAAAGATTTTGTGTGATGTTGCTTCACCATGCCTTGACAGTTCAAATAAGGCAGTCTAGAGAGATGCCAGCAGACTTGTGAGATGCCAGGATGAGTTGTGGGTGAGAGCTGGTGCAGGAAAAGTGCTATCTTGCAGAACTAGTGTCCAGCAATTGTGCCTAAATTTTCAAGTGTATCGATCCTCATGCTTTTGTTTCTGCAGTCATGTTCCTTGTTTCCCCAGCTGAAGAATATGAGTACTGTGTACTGACGTTATCTTCTGTTACTTCCAACAAGTTCTTCACCTTCTTATTTAACTTATGTCTTCTTTCCAAGCGAGAATATCCAGGTTTCGGTTGGATCTATTTTAAGGTGAATTAATTAACCAGCATAATAATACATTCCTGCTTTTACATATTTAATTAGTTTTATTCTAACATCATGTTAAAGTACATTTAACAATGTCAGTAATAAGCATTTCTTCTCCCACCATGCATATTTTCACTGCAGGGAAACTTACCTCCTGATTACCGGATTAGTCTGATTGATATTGGATTGGTGATAGAGTACCTGATGGGAGGAGCGTACCGCTGCAATTACACCAGAAAGCGGTTCAGAACACTGTACCACAACTTGTTCGGGCCCAAGAGGGTAAGAAGCAAGCTGTTTGCCATCCTCATGACTGTACCAACTGACAGGGATTACTATAGCTTCTTAGATGGTTCCAGACTGGTGGGGTCCAGATTCATTTCCATTACGTGCATTGCTGTTATCTCACCACAATGCATCACAAGCCAGACACTGATACAAGCTATGGTTTTTATAAATTTAATGAAAAAATTATTGCACTCAGCTGCCCTGCTGAAACCAGCACATAAAACATTCTCCTCTGACTCTAAAACCTGTAATTATGAGTATTTGCAGCTTTTAAAAGGCAAGTCTTTTGACCTGAACCAATAATATTGTAATTCTAACTCCTGAGTTAGATTTGAAAACTTCTGCATTGTTAGATGCATTTCCTATCTCATGGCTCATCTTCTGATTGTGATCTGAAGGTTTCAGGGCAATGAAATCTATAACCCAAAACATATTTTATTTTTTGAATGTGGCTTCAACGGTCATTGGGTTCATGGCAACACCATTGTTAAGTATTTTTGTGATTTTTGTGGGTTCCATGTTTGATAAGTGAATGCACAGTCTTTCTAAAACACAAAAGCTGTTTATTTTCATCCACATTGCCATTGACCCAGTTCACCATGAACAGGAGTCTGTTCAGCTCCTCCCAGTATGATTTGTAGTTCCTTCTTTGCCTACTTTTGCCTCACATTTCAGATTTTAGCAATACACAACAATGAAAGTATTAATAAATGGCTATCAATAGCAACAGCTCTGTGAAAAGCTTGCAGACAGCTACCTAAAATGGGTTTATTTGTTTCCATGTGCTTTTCCTTAAGATTCATCACATTTGAAAGGAAAGACAGTGATGGTAGCTGGTGGGAGAGAATTCCTTTCCAAAGTCACTCCATTGACAAAAGCATTTGGGCAGTGGTTTCACCAATACTGAACCAACACACAGAGGGCTCCACAACAGTCAATAAAAGTGTTCCAGGGCAGTGACCAAAATGCTGATGTACTCCAGAGAAATCCTCTGATGCCTTATCAGTGGTCCCTATCACTTTCTTGCTAGAACAGCCCTAACCAGTTGTAGTTTGTACCTGAATCCAAATACATGTCTTCTGATGTGGTTTTGGTGAAATAATGTCAGACTCAAGTTCGAAATAACTACATTTGATTGGTGCATATGTGTATGTATATGCTATTGCAGTGCATTGTATTACTATTTTCTATATTTTCATTATTATTATCATCTAAATTTTATTGTATATTCTACATCACTCTACATGCATGTGTGTGTATGTGTATATGTATACACAAATAGATGTAGGTTTTCATCACTATTCTGTGAGAAATAACATTTTCCTAACTTTTTTTTTGTACAGCCAAAAGCACTGAAGCTGTTGGGAATGGAGGTAGGCAACCTCTGACAAGTCTTAATGTCTTTTCCTTCTTTGATAAATATAAACTATATCCAGATGATGTTCAAATTCACTATAATGAAAACATGAATAGTATTTTCATCCAGATAACTGGTTTACACAAGGGGCAGATAAAGAAGCATTTCTTAATAAAAGTCCAGGAGATAGCTAAGGAAAAAAGAGGTCTCTGCCCCAGCTATGGATCTTCTTGGTTTTTTGTTTAATAAGAATTAAACAAAGGGTTTCAGTCCAGTAGGGCAAGCAGAATTTCAGTCAGATAGCATCTAACTTCAAAACATGTTCAGAGAAATGAAACACTTGCAGAGAATTATGCAGAAATCTTTATACAAAGATATCCAAAGTTATCTCAGTTTTATTGGCACTTTTGGCTGCCCCAATGCTTCAAGGGGATAGTAGTATTTTCATGGTTATTTTATACAACCACTTTCATTTTTCCATCCATAGACAAAGGACAGAATAGGTCAGCTCACCTGATATAAGCAAAAGGCTAGAATGGGAAAGAAACTAAAGGCAACAAAAACAACAAATGGATGGAGAAGGAAGGAATAAACATGCAGAATAGACGTAAAGAAGGGAAATTGCTGCTTTTGTAAGGTGATAAAGGGAGAAAACACAAGAATAAGCGTAGAAGGAGTCCTCAGCTGATTAGAAAATCCCCTGAGTATGTACTTTCTGGAGGTGGAAAGAGGTAGATGCATTACAGCAGATGTTACATTTGCAGTGAGCTCTTACCTTTATTTTACTGGTGGATTTTCCAAAATAGTTCTGGATATTGTGTGATTGTACTCTCTGTTATTAGTTTCAGAGTGATAATGTTATTGATCCAGGGTGATAGTCCAAGGCTCTGTTCCCCTGTTTAATGTCTTCTTAATTACAGTGCATGCACCAATACCTTTTTAATTTTTTACCTATGTTAAATATTTTGTCAAAAAAAATGATGAATGGGCTGGCCTGCAGGAAACGTGTTAGGCACTGATTTCAATTAATTGTGTGAATTGTTCCTTCACTGATGAAAAAAATTCTCTATAATTCTCACAGGATGATGTCCCTTTGCGTCGAGGGAGAAAACCAACAAAGAAAAAAGAAGAAGAAGTTGATATTGATATGGATGACCCTGAGATCAATCACTTTCCCTTCCCATTCCACGAGTTGATGGTGTGGGCTGTGCTGATGAAACGTCAGAAGATGGCCCTCTTCTTTTGGCAACATGGGGAAGAGGCTATGGCTAAAGCTCTGGTGGCCTGCAAACTCTGCAAAGCCATGGCCCACGAAGCATCAGAAAATGACATGGTGGATGACATATCCCAAGAGCTGAACCACAATTCCAGGTGAATTTCCTTTCATGTCCACTTTCCTGAGGGGAGAAAGAAAAAACAAAAAGGAGGGAAGAGAGATTTCTGGACCTGCCTAAAATTTTCTTATTTGTAGCTTACTTTTGTTTCTAAGTTGTAGCGGAAGTGCAGTCCCTTTAGAGAAAATCCAAATGGCTTTTAAACAGTCTGTCTGCCAGAGTAGCAAAGTTGTTAGCAATATAACTTCTGAAATGAAAAGATGTCAAGAAGACAGTGAAATATCTGTGTTGTTAATGTGTTCTCCCTGAGGCCTCAAGAGTCAGACTGCAACATTTCTCTGTGCTTTTTCAGGATACTCTGTACCTGCCCAGCAGAACAGTTATTGAAATCCTTATGAGCAAAGTATTCAGGCAGAAGTGTTAATTAACCAAGAGGTGATACTTAGATGAGCAAGGCAAGATTCTAGATTCCGTAAGAATTTTTCCTGATGATAAAATTTCAGAAATTTAGGATTTGAGGAAGGATATTGGACACTCCTTCCAGGAGGCTTGACCATGAAGGTGTGGGCAAACAGCAGAAAAGCAATCCCTTAAGCTGCAGATAACCAGAGGATTTCAGTTAGAAAATGTCAGGGAGGTGGGCAGGGAGGTGGGAGCAGACAGCTGGTAGGTGTGGGTGCTCATCACTGCTAAGCTGGGGCACTTATTTATACGCCTAACATGAGCCACTCACGTTTGAAAACGTGGGTTTCCATGTGTCAAGTCAACATCACGTTGATTAGCGTGCTGGAAGGCGCCGTGCCCCTGCCAGAGGCTGGCGGGTGCAGAGGCGCGTTCTGAGCACGGGGCTGTGTGTGCCCACGGAGTGAGCGGGGGTCCCTCTGTGTCCTTCTCTTGCAGGGACTTCGGCCAGCTGGCGGTCGAGCTGCTGGACCAGTCATACAAGCAGGACGAGCAGCTGGCCATGAAACTGCTGACCTATGAGCTGAAGAACTGGAGCAACGCCACGTGCTTGCAGCTTGCAGTGGCAGCCAAGCACAGAGACTTCATCGCTCACACTTGCAGCCAGATGCTGCTCACTGACATGTGGATGGGTCGTCTCCGGATGCGAAAAAATTCTGGCCTAAAGGTCGTTCCTGTTTTAAAATAAAATTAACATTCAGAGGATTCTAATAGATGATGACAGGGTTCACAAAAATTCAGTAATAACTGTCTAAAGTAACCGTATTTCAGATATTTATTTGCAGTGACATTAAGCAGGGTATATTCTTCCTGTGTTCAGTTTTTCAGATGGGGCTTATCGTAAGCCTAAGTTCAAAGCACACAGCTCAGATTTTTTCATTCCCTTTCTTAAAGTCCCCTCTGGCATAATTTATCAGAACAAGAATTGAGCTAGGAGGTTAGTGTGTTGCCCTGCCTGTATACTTGAGGAGTTAGTCAAGAGTTTTAAAGATAAATAAAGGAAAAGGAAGTGTAAGTTAATTAACCATTAGTGAAAGATGCTGATCTGAGAACCTTTCCCAGAACAGGCAAAGTAAGCAGCACAAATTTCCTCACAAACCCTTGCAAATCTTCCTGATGGCATCTGAAGGGAGTCCTTTAGAGGGTTTAAAGGATAATTCAGTTTTCAAAGCTGTTACAGCTTTACTTCCACAGCTGACAAAACTGCTAACAGTGCAAAGTGAATTCTGAGATGAATTTGAATCCGTGGCATGTTTCACCAAAGCAGTCACCAGTCAGAACATACCCAGCAATTGCCTCTCCCTCCTAGATCACAGAGAAATATTTTCAGTGAAGGGATTCTCTCTTCTGCATTAATTGCCTCTGTGAAAATTGGTAATTACTCAGCTGTGTTACCATGTGAAAAGATGTTCAGTAATGGCAAGAGTGCTTAGGAGTACAAGCATTGCTTCCAGACTGGCTCTTAATCCAGTGACAGTGATGAGTGAGAGCAAGTGGCTGATAGCATTCCTATGCAGGACCTGTGCATACACGTTGTTCTGCTACAGATAGAAAACTTTCTCATATTTGGAGACATTCCTACCTATTTCCTGAACTCACAGGCCTATTATCCTTCAGAGGGACAGCCATTGTTCATTGTTTAGCTTTGCAGAAATTCAGTCTAGGTACATGGAGGACAGTGTAGCAACTGATTTCCTACTATGTGCATTCCACTTTTCAGCATATTTCTTAAGCCCTAAAATAGACCTTTCTTTCATAATGCATAACTGAAGGTAACAGGCTCTGTTTCAGCTTCTTCTAACATCAGGGCTTCACAAGGATCCTTTACTCAGTTTCTAGTCTGTATTTTATTTCATTGAAGCTCATTAGCAGAACTTGTTTAAAGCAAGAGAAGGCTACAAGCTACATGAGGCAGCATGACAAAGAAATAGATTTGCAAGCATGAGTCATGGTTTATTTCCCAAGAACAGTTTTTTGCCTTTAAAACTGACAAATGGTAGAAAGTTTGAATATAATTATTTAGATTCTTGCTGGGGATGTATGGCACCAATGGAAGGGCTAGGGGCAGCTGTTAATCCTACCTGCTCTTAAAAATAGCCTTTCTGTGAAGCCAGGTCTGCCTGTAACCCCCTCTCCCTGGACCCATTGTTTTGTGAGCACAGAACCAGTGCAGAAGCTTTTCCAAGGCTGGGTACAGCATTTGCATACCCTACCTGCTCCTCATTGTGTATTTGAATGCTTTCAACAGCACACAAGATGTCTGCTGATATGATGAGCACAAGCATCCTCCCTAACCTGCCGAGAAGTTAACTATCTGGTTTTACTGTCATTCGGGGAGAGATTTATCAGAAAATCATTCTCCATCAAATTGCAGCATAACCAGGAAAAGTTATTGTGCTTGTGAATACAGACTTTGCTTTGTTTTACTGTGATGTCTATTCAGTTGTACTAATGGTTTAACCCAAGCATTGTTCATTACTTATAAATCCCAGAAAGGAAATCTTAGTGGTTTCTACACTCCAGCATCTAAGAGGGGGAACGCAGAAAAGAAAGAGCTGACATTAACGTGACCATTACACAGCTGTCTTGTTACTGGAACAAAATCTAAAGAGACTGTATATCTATGCACATCAGCATTTGCTTTTGCTGGCTTTGCCTTATCTCCTCAGAGCCACACACAGTTCCACTTCGTTGACTACCAGTGTACATTAAGCATGGACACAAAGAGCTATTAACCCTCTCTGTAGAAATAAACACTCTCTGTGTGTCATTTTACATATATATATATATATATTTTGTATTATGTAAAATGCAGATATTTGCAGGTCTATACACCTACATGGTCCCACCTACTCTTGACCTTATATAATATTTTGTAGATATATTCTAGTATGTATCACTACGCATCTGGTTATGTGCAAGTAGATACAACATTCAAGAGCATTCACAGCAGCACTAGTAGAAGTTACGTACTTTGATTCAGTGCTCTGGTAACATTGCCCCCAATGACAAATACTTTATTGTCATAGAAATTCACATGTGGATGTATCTTTCTTTTCCTAAATCTCCCAAGGGAGTTGTTCTATTTGATGCTAAGTAACCATTATGGCCATAATCTGTTTTCTGTGATGATTATTGTTATCATTATTATTGCTTTAGGTAATTCTAGGAATTCTACTTCCTCCTTCAATCCTCAGCTTGGAGTTCAAGAACAAAGATGATATGCCCTACATGACCCAGGCCAACGAGATCCATCTTCAAGAAAAAGATCCAGAGGAACCAGAGAAGCCAGTGAAAGAAAAAGATGAGGAAGACATGGAACTCACTGTAAGTGCTTACAATAAATCATCAGCCTCAGCACTGTCAATTTGTAATTCCTATCTCTGTAGGCATTGCAGAACATCTGATGGCTAAATATAGCACATGATAGGATACCACACTCCACACTCCCCTCTCCTCCACGGGACTCAAGCCACACAAGTTGCCATCATTTGCCCTCCATGTTGCAGCAGTGCATGGAGATGCTGTGCTGTAATATCCTCATATTTAGACTCAAATATCCTCGTATTTTGACTCAGTGTGATGCCACATTTTCTCAACTAAGTGCATTAGATTTTAGAAGCACTCAGTCAAGATAGATGACCTCTCTGATATGAAAAGGGCTCACCTTTGGTTGGAAATGCCCAAATAGTCATGGAAGCCAGAGATTTGTTTTCTTTTATTTGACTTCACTAGAGAGTAAGCAAGTGTGCAAACAGGCCAGAAAAATTATGAAAGCTTAGTCTAAAATTCTTTTTGTAATTGTGGTTGTTGCCTTTCACACAAACACAGATCCAGTCTTTAATCCACTGGAGACACTAGCAAGCAGCAAGACAGCTCCCCTTCTACAACTCAACAGAATTGTGTAAGGAGGGACTTGTCAGTATTAGCAACACAACCTTTGAGGAATAATTTACACCATGAAGAATCAGACAACTAAATCTCTGAAAACTACACAAGTCATCTACCTCCTGTCTCTTGTTCTCACACTTTTTCATTTGGGCAGTTACCATACAGGCTATTACATCTGCCTTAGTCTAGTTTGGTTTGGATTTGTTTGGGTTTGGTTGTGGTGTCTTTGAAAGGCTTAAAACTCAGCCCCAGTTGGTCAGGATAGAGGAGTAAAAGAGATTTGCCTGATTAAGTTAAAAAATAAAAACAAAAACAGAAAAACCCAGACTGTTTCCCACAGGCAAACAGCAGGAGCTGCCCGCAGGACCCCGACTGCAGGCAGGCAGAAGGACCTGCCTACAGGACCCAATATGCAGGCAAGCCGAAGGAGCAGCCCACCAGACCCACCTACAGGACCCGTTTGCAGGCAAGAACCTGGCTGTTGGGAAGGACCAGAAGCCAGAATAGCAGCAATGGGGCATTATCTGCTCATTAGCTATTGATTGCCATTGACTAACCCTTGGCTTCTGATCCCCTTATGAAGTGCCTATTCAAATCAAATAAGCACTTTACAAGCTGCCTTTTACCTGGCAATGGGGAGAAATTTGGGAAAGATGTGTTTTCCATCCCGCTGTAGTTATCCCAGCTCCTGGTTTCTTGTCTACAATACTGTTTCCTTTTTCCCTTCTGACTCCTGCTGCAAATAAGCGGTGTGTGCAGTGGACCTGCTATTCCAGATGAACCTTAGATGTTCCCTCTCTTCTCCCTTCCTTGTGCTGACAGTCCTATTGCTCTGTTCTGTCATTGGCTCTCCCCTTAATTCCTTCAAATTCAGTGTATCACTCTAGTGAAGTTTCAGGCGCTTGAAACATTTTCTATAAAATAATATTTCTTCATGTGGAGTCCAGCAAGTTTAGAAACAATATCTTTGCTCAGCACTGTTCACTTATTATTTCTGCGTATAATCTATACCACACTGTAGAACTTCTAACACAGCTGTTTCACTCAGGTGCTCCTCAGTGGTGAGGAGAGACAAATTGGTAGCAGAGTTCTTAGCATGTCTGTGGTTAGAAGCCACAGGCTGTTGCATTTAGTCATTGACATATTTTAAATATGAGAAAATACTTTAGACTGAAGTTACATACTGTTCCAGCCTTAGTCAAATGATCTGGCATAATGGTCAGGTTTCTTTTCACTGATCAGAGGATGCCTGAAAGATGTTTTGGGAAGTCCCTTTGTGACATTTCCCCTTACCCATAGTATCCTTTAGTATATTAAGGATATCTTATAAATACTTCAATAAGATTAATAATTTATTGTGCTGGGATATCATAAATGTTTAATCCATTGCTGAACTTTGAATCAATAGATTAGTCATTCACCTAACCTGAGCTTTGTTCAGCATACAGATTAACAAACAAAAGTGAAGTTAAAAAAATAATTTTTATCTCAAAGTTCCTTTTCCAGCAAATAATATATAATTGTAATAGTCTTCCTGATTCTCCTTCTAACCACTCCCTATGAATACTTCTCAAGTCTCTGTATTCATCATGTCACACCCATATTCTCTCTGCTAAAATGAAGATAAAGTGGTCTCATCTAGGCAAGGTCTGTTCATTGATTTCCTGTGTGTCTTACACTAAGCCCAGATGACTAAACACAGGCCAAGGACTCAGTTTCTTCTTCTGTACTGCACTTTTGCAGAGTGCATGAGGTACAGAGCCACAGTCATCTTTTCCCTATTTTACACCTCATTTGCACAGAATAATGTGATCAGCAGACTACAGCAACAGTGAAGTTAAGTCTCCACATGGGTGCATCTGCTGCAAGTATGTATTTGCTTTATGCTCCTCTTAAAGGGTCAGGTGGCTAACTGAATATGTGGATATACTATGAATATGTGTTTATTCACTGTAAACTACTTGTTATTTACTGCTTTTAACTTTATAACAGATACATGTGAGTGATAGGCCCACATTTCTTTAACACCTAGATGCTAAGAAACAGGCTTGTAGCAGCTACTCACAAAAACACATTTGAATACTGCTCTCGTCAGTGCTCCTCAGCACCAAGAAATTTACCACAATTTTTGTATGGAGCTGACAGTCATTAATCCTGAATATTAAACACAGAGAAGTAGAAGGGCATTAAAGTCTAACGGCCAGGGATATTTTCTATTTGTACAGTGTCCTAATCAAGGTCTTAATTGCTGAAATTCAGATCAGTCAAAAACCTCTGAAGTCTCCCATCCTCCCAGAATAACTCTAATTCTGGAAGCCATAACCTGGAGCATCTTTAACCCTATTCAGTGCATTATTGTTTAGGTATTAGAGCTCCCCAGTAAATGGTTTTATTTCAGATCACAGAATAACTCATCTAAGTCCTTTAAAAGGTGTTTCTGTTATTGTTTTGTTCATTTTGCCTCGATTTTTCCACAATGAATAGGAAGTTTGGGCTTCCAGAGCATCACTGAGTTAGTCTGAGAACTTTTCAGCAGCAGCAAAGCTAGTTCTGTTGGCCTCTGGGATCACATTAATTCATCTTAGTCTTTTCTCAATGGCAAGAAATAACACAATATTAATCAAATCACTAAAAATACAGTCCTTAGCACAGAAAAGTCTGAAGATCCATGTCCTAGTGCCCCTGGCCCAACTTACCCTTCCCAGTGGAAGACAATTCTCACAGCATCTCACGCGCCAGCAGCCAGGCATCCCTTCAGCTCATCTGGAAAATGGAATTGGGAGACATTGCTGGTGGTGTCTAGGAAGAAGTGCTGACCCTTTCCATAAGAAGAGGTTCTTTCTTCCTCCCAGGAGTTTGGAAACCCTCCATACCACTATCACATATAGGCCCTGGCAAGGTCTAGTTCTTTGCCCTGCTCAGCAGACAGGATTTCTGAGCTCCTGGCACTTTGGTCCTGTTCCTCTGTGCTCACTGTAACCACCAAGCACGTGCAAAATCTAGTTTTATATGTCTATAAATCAAAGACATTTAAACATTTTTCTACCAGTGTTTCAGGGCAGAGAACAGTAATCCTAGAACAACCAGCATGGGGGCAGCATTTTCACACACCGTGTAGGATCCAGCAGGGTGTGCTGAGGGAGGTGTTTCTACACAACTATGACTCATTTCCATACCAGTTCTCTGTGAACTGGGGTAAGTCTCTATATAGCACGTAGATTTCACTCAGGATGAAATTGGAAGAGCCTGTATTCATTCCAGAAAAAATGAAATTCCTGTTATTTAATTATGAAACACATAAACATAGTATAGGATTGTTAACATATATTAATGCAAAAATGTACAACCCAAAACTCTCCCCTGATAGTTCATTATCAGCAAACAGTCCTCAATTACATAAAACAAAATCTGGCCCAACAATAACAATAAAAGCCAGATTAATAAAATCTCCATGTAAAAACTATGAAAACATCAATTCCTTCAGGCTAAAATGATGCAGTTGTACTGTACTTCACAATGAGGTTGAGCTGCTGTCAAGCTTACCTTGCATGACTCATGGTGAATCATGGACAAATTCATGTATTAGAGAAAGAGATGCCGCCCACACAGAGCAGTGTGTTGAGTTGTTCCCATCCTACTGCATCCCACTCCAAGGAAAACATTTGTTCACATTTGGCACTGCAATTATTCTGTTAACACAGTTACATAGGTTATTTCTGAATGTTTCTAATGGGGAAGCTTTTCAATTTGTTAATACTGAGGTATAATTAACAGTCAGGAACATCAGGTCAAACTAAATCCCTAGCCATCTCAGAGAAATTCCCCATCTGTAGCATGGGGGAGGGGAGAAGGTACTATTGTATGATAGAACTAATTCAAAAATAATTGTAATGAGACAAAATTAGCACATTGTTATCAAGAAGAAAGCAGTAGCAAACAGGAAATCAGAATTCATAAGCTAAAGCATAAATCCAGATATTGAAAGGGCATTATTATGAAAACATCCACAACTCACTAATTTCATTGAGAATTAAGTCTGTCTCAGAATTTGTAAATTTGTAAAATTGTGAAGGATTTGAAGTCTGTAAAATAATCCCTTTCACTAAAGCACAGCATTGCTAATTTGTTAAAGGAGGCAGCATTCATTTTCATTCTGCTGCAAAATTCCTGAGCACCAGGGGACAGCAGAGACAAAGCCTTGGGAAAAGCTACAGAAAACTCTGTAGCTCTAGATGGCAGTTTTACCAGAACACCATCAGTAAGTAGAGAGAAGCAAAACAAACTACCTTCTTGGGCTGTAGTGTTCCCAAAGCATTCAGATCATATTCAAATTTCCCCCCCCCCAAAACCCAATCAATGCTATGGATCAAAGGATCACTTTGATTTTGTGGAATTCAGGTAATGATATCTTCTGTGGAGGTTGTGTAACTTCTGCTACTGTGGTTATATTCAGTAAGTCTCATAACCATAAAAACCCTTCTCCTCTGCTTAATAGCCACTTTATCTTTTTCCTTTTTTATAAAAGTCTTGATGGACGTCCAAGGTGTTTTATGGGCTCTGTGAGAGCCAACAGGAGGTACACTGAAATTTTTAATATGTAGTGTTTTATCTGTATTTATGGAAATTAAATTAAAAATCTTCAGCCATTAAAGCTAAAGGAAATAGGTTAACTTGGTCAAAGCAGGCTTTAGTTTTTGAGACAATCCCAACAGGTTAGTTTCAGTGCAGTATACTTCTGTCCTGAATCTTTGTTGTATTTTATTGAAAATGTGCACAGCAACACCTGTATGTTGTCAGATTCAAGAATATAAAGGTTCACAAGGAAATTAGTAATACTAGAGGAAAAACTACTTGCATAAATTAAATTAAATAGAAGGAGCCATATGCACTAAGCCCAGTCCTAATAATGTTACAAATATCTACACTGACTGAAAAAAGTTTATCATTACAAATTACTATTTCACAGGGAAAATACCTATAGAAATAGCTCCACATGAGGCTGGAAAAAGGAAGAAAATGTTAGATTGTGATTCTTATTTTTAAGTATGTGAGAAGTGTATCACCAGTTCCTGCAGGGCTGTAGAAACTGATCAGATAGCTCACCTGAAGCCAAATAGTTAAGTACGTGCTGTACATCCTGTTGAGCTGGAGAGCACAGATACAGAGACAAGAAGGATCTTTTTATAGGAAGACTATATGTCTGATATCTAATTGTTCCCTTGGTTTTCCACCATTTAAGTTGCAGATAAGGACAATGCTGTCTTCACGGATGGTGAAAGTTTGCTTCAGTTAACACAAAAGCACAAGGGTGCCTTCATCTACTTGTAGGAAACCTTCATAGAAGCATTGAAACAAATGCATCATTATGCAGTCCCTGCATACTTAGATTTGTCTCAATTCTTGCAAGTATTGCCTGTGCAGAGTGCTGCATCCACAAGCCTAAATAGTAAGAACTTGCAAAAGGCACAGGGAGCTAAAATCCAGTCTTAGTTTACTGTTCACTAAATAATTGCTTCAGAATGAACTGTTCACTAAATAATTGCTTCAGAATTTAATAGGTCACATTACACTTCAAACACAAAGGACCTTCTCTCAAGCAGTAACTTCAGTGATTGTAGTTTAGTCTTTCCATTTCTCTGCAGCTGATAACTAAAATTAAGGGTAAGCAAACAAAATAATGCCTTCTTTTGACTGTTAGGTTTGCACTCATAGCTGGGGACTTCTTGAGCTCGGTGTAGCTTCTCAGTGGGTCTGATTTGCAAAAAACTGGTAACTGTGAGATCAAGCCTAGCAAAGGCAATGCATGAGCAGTCTGGAACTTCACTATGGAAGAAATTAAAATCATGTACATGAATATTGCAATTCAAGGCCTTTCTGCTGCAGTGAGCTTTACTAGTAAGTCCTCTTACATCCATGTAAGCTTCACTGTGGGATCATGGCCTGGGACAGGTCCAGTGATTAACCTATAAAGTGCCACTGTCTCCTTTGCTTCTAGTTCAGTGACTATCAACTCATCTTTTCCCTTGTTGTTCTCTCTCAATCTCAGCTTTATGAACTTCTCTTTGTTAAAACTAAAATTTACCTGTTTTCTGTCTGCATCTTTTTGTTGTATAGAAGTACACCACATAAAGCTCTTGTCAGGTAAAAGTGTTTCTGTCCATACAGCAAAAATTTAAAATATTCTCCACACTTATTTTTTCTCAGGAATTACCCTCTCAAGCTGAGGGTTGAGGCTAAAGCTATAGCTTTCCATTTTCAAAATATTAAAGAGAAGCCTCCCTGCAAAAAGGTAATTTGAAAGCAAAGTATTTTATGCCTAGCTGTGGTCACCTGGTTTTATCTAGAGATCAAGAACAGTTTCCTATTGACATTTCAAAAAATTGTGTAATTTTTCTTCCACAAGAAAGAAACATAAATATATCTTTCTTGTAGGCAATGCTTGGACGGGGCAATGGAGAGTCCTCAAGAAAGAAGGAGGATGAAGAAGTTCAGAGCAGGCACAGAATGATCCCCATTGGAAGAAAGATCTATGAGTTCTACAATGCTCCCATTGTGAAGTTTTGGTTTTACACTGTAAGAAACCTTTCCTGTTATATTAATAATGTTTGTACAAATACTGAAATTGGACTGTCAACTTTTGTGTTTCATTGATGTCTGCATTTACATGTATTGGAGGGCTTACAGATAAATAGTTTAATAAAAATATTTGGTAGAAGTCTGCTAGCATTGCAAGACTTTTAGAGATTACCATTTTTTTCAGGAAGTTAATGTCTAAAATTTGAATTATTGTGTATGTTTTTCTTTAAATAAAGTGGTAAGAGGCAGTTTGCTGTAGTGCTCCCAAAGAATTCCCTATAGGAAAATTCAAAATAGGATTGCTTCCAATAGGAAGCCCAGTGGGAGGTTGGTCTTAGTCAGAATATGAATTATCTAATAACTGATGAAAAAAGAGGTAGAGCACTTCTTTCCTTGGAACATTTTTATTTTTTCTTCTGTTTTGACCAGTCTGTGGTGTGTCTGTCACAGAAAATGTGCAGGTAAGTACCCACAAGATATCAAAGACATAATTGACAGCCAATGTACATTTTTCAGGGACAAATTAGTTAAGTCAGTATATTCACTGTGTTAGAAAGAAATTAAGCTTCCAGAAGAAGCAGAAAAAGATGATATCGTGGATTTCAACTACAGTAAAACAGTACCGAAAACTTCACAGGGTTTTCTCACAGCTAAATTAATAAAGTTATATTAAAGTTACTATGTGGATAAAAAGCTTTTTGACAATTAGTCCTCAAGAGTAGATATTAATTATTCATTATCAAGCTGGAAGCCAGGATTAAAGTTTTCTTCTATATCAAGTGCTATCTGATATTTTTATTCAAAACTTGGATGATGGAGTAGAGATTGGCTATTATTTTCATTATTATTTAGTTATTATTAGTTATTTTGCAAATTACACTAGAATGTAGAAGGATAAGACCAAAAAGATCACAGAAAGCGATCTTTTTGGTCTTCTTAGCTGGAATATTCCATCCCAGTTCAGCTTCTGCATCATGTGACAAGCGTGGACTGGTTTGAAAGACCCCAAAAAAGGACAATGTTTCAAGTTTGTAAAGCTTGACTTAAGGGGAGAGATTAAGGAAGCAAGAATGTTTCCTCTGTTAAAAGAAAAAAACGTCTGCAGAAGGAATGTAACAGTTTTTGGATATGTGTAAGTACCTCAAAATCCTTGCTGAATAGGACAAAAAATAACACCCAGACAGTTCTAGGTGAGAAGTTAGGAAACAGTTTCTAACTGCTCCAAGAAGTACTGTCATGAACTGTGTAAGGACATGCTAGATTTTCCATTATTAGTGATTTCTAAGCTATCTTAAATCAAGACATGCGTTCATTATGGTACACTGGAATTAATTGTGCCTCAGACCAATGGAATTGGCTAGATGGTTTCAGGTGGTTTTTCCCAGTCATATTTTCTGTCATTCTGCTGAAAGCACAGCAAATCACAAAGAATGGATCCTTCTGCAAGTGACTTCTTATAAGAAAAATTGCCTTGCAGGTGTTGGGAGCAACTCACATCAATCAAGTCTTAACTGTGGTGGACGCTGTAGACTAGCAAAGTTTAACAACTTGGAGTAATTTATTGCTCAACTCAGTGGCCACTGAACATTAATCAAGCCCACAAGTCCAGAAACTACTCATCAGCAGCCTAGTCTCATTACCAATTGCAGTGTGTATTATGCACAAACAGAAAAGTCTTTACACTGCAAATGGAAAGAAGCATCCTGTTAGTTCAATTTTTAAATGGGAGAGAGAAATCAATATTGGATTTCCATTTAGGCTTGTTCCTACAGTTTTATGTCCTGAGGCAGGTCTCAATCAAGGTCATTTATTAAAACTGGATCTTGGATACACTGAACGTAGAGAACAAGTTAAGGTGGATTCTGGCTGCCATGCTTGACCTGTTGTGTATATTGAGAACTCCGGGAGACTCAAAGCAAAACAAGTTTCAGAAAAGGATTAAAATTGTACAGCCTATGACATTTTGCAAATACATGGGCACAAATATTATTTATGGATTTCTAAAGAAATCGTTCAAATTTTACATTCCATATTCCAAAATGCATGTAAAGGTCCTATGGCTATTGTACGCCACTTAAAACAATTTGAATATTCTGCATTTACCTATCTCTATTACTAAATAGCTGTATTCGTCTTCATTCTTCAAATACACAAGAGCAAATTGAATGAGATATTTGAGTAAGAAACATTTGGCTCAGCAAACACTGGACAACTTTTTCTCAAAAAAAATCCCAAAACAAACGAATAAAAAAAAAAAACTAAAAAATAACACAAACAAACCAACAGCTCCCCACCAACTTTTAGCCTTTCTCTTTAGATATGAAGCAATTTCAAAAGTCAGCTGCTCTGTTGTGTTTTATGGCTGTTGCATTGGAAACCATGATGCGAATGTTTCATCCCACAGATTGCTTAAGCAGAAGAGGATGATCTTCTCCTACTGTTGACTACTCCCACTGTCCTAATATCAAAAAATGCTTGCAGCAGTGTTAAAATAGTAAAATAAAAAGTTGAGTTTTATTGGAAACTTCCAGGTATCCTGGTGGCTATGAGCTCACATGGCATTGGATTTCTACAATTTTTATAAGTTTATCAAATTAGCATAACTAACAAATATTGTCCAATTAGAAGAGTAGTTGGTTAGGTTATTTTCTCTGGGTACTGCCCCACTGGAGTTGATCTAGGGCTTCTTTGCCCCATTTCATATTGTGTCTCCTCAGATTCTGATCAGAAAACAGAAGCCTGCTCCTTGTCAGACTTCTTTTTCTTAAGAATAAGACAGAATAAGAAATAAACAGTATTTCAAGACTGTTTTAGAAAGTTAACTTACTACTCTAAAATCTAAGAGAAATGGTAGCAAAAATACTAGGAACTATATAACTATTTAATAGTAGTCTAAGAAGCTACAAATATATTAAATATACATAAAAATCAAAATATTTAGGCATCATTACTACTCGCATTAACTGAGATACTAGCAGGAATTAAGAGTTTATGATCATTTAATTATTGCAATCAATTGGAAAAGAGGAGGGTGATCTCCTTCTTAAAGCATTAACCTATTGGTACAATTTCCAGGTGTGTCCTCTACCACAATGAGTATTCCAGTGTTTTCTATGGAATGAGACTGCATCCATAAAAGGGCCAGGTGCAATTCACCCTTGAAACTTCTTAGTAGCCCTTCCTTCCTTAGCTTCTTCAGTCCCCAATGGTGACAGTGACAGCTCCTAGTTCTTTGTCAAGCCAGGCAAAAGCAAGAAAAGACAGGGTTCAGCTACTTCTGTGGTGGCACTTTTAAAGAATCTTGAGTACCAGCTCAAACAGCTACGCTGAAGTTTCACCACAGTCTTGGATCAGTGTTGCCTCCAGGAAGGTGAGAGCAAGTTAGAAGTATGGGGAGGGAGGAGACTGTCATTCACCCTGTCACTGAAGGGCTAATTTCTTGGGTCAAAGTGGAGACATTTCAGTATAAGTTTGCTCACAAATCAAGATTCCTTTCTCTTTTGTCAAGCAAAAATATTTTTCAATTTTTACTAAGTTTGGATTGACATAAAGAAACCCACCAAAACCAAAAAAGACAGCGTTTCAAAAGAAAACCTGGAAGAAGCAAAACACCCTAGTTACAGTTAGATTCTTGCAGTTTCTGTCACTTTTGTAACCTCTGTGCCCTCATTCTTTTGCCATACTGACTGCAAGTACTCACCAAAGGCTGCTGAAGCAGATCAAAGTAGATTTCCTGACAATTAGTAATTAATATGGTCTAAGAGGAGTGTTAAGTAACAGTATCACCTGGCTTTTTGCTCTGTATTAGAAGGTGCTATTTCCACTAGGGAGGTGTGTATCCAGTTCTGCCTGCCCAGACAGAGGTTCTCCTGACTCCAGTGTCGCCCTACGTGTTGGTCTACATTGCTCTCCATTTCCTTTAGGACTGGTAAGGGAAGAGCAGCCTCCAATGACTGTGCGTTGCAATCCATCATCCCTCACAAACTGAAAGACAAATGAGATCATTTCCTCCTCAGTTTTATGCAGACAAGAAGTAGTGCTTCAACTGTCTGCTTCCTCTAAACTGATAGTTATGGCCCACAGAACAAATTCTCTTGAGTGTCCTCAACCAGCAACTGGAACAAAAGCCAGAATCCTGTGGCTTTTACAAAGAGTGGAAGTGACATTCTCTAACAAATACAATAGAGCTATAAACTCTGTTCTGTGATGTGCAGAGCATTGAAATAATCCTACCCAAAAGTCTTAATGCCTTTTGTGGCTGTTTCAGCTTAATGTGAGCCCATGTGCGCAATAGTGAGTAACGTACAGCTAAGATAAAAACTGAATTCAAATATAGATGTATGTATTACAGCTTTCTGTCACAATGACTAAATGTTCATGCACAGAACTGAGTCATCTTTTCTCTGACTTATATTTAGCCTTAAGATGCATTTTCTTATAGGGCTGCTGTTTGAAAGGCCAAGTAGACAGGAGGCTGGATTCTGGCCTCCACAAACCAGAGTGGAATCCTTGCTACAGTCCATGCTCCAGAATGACACTAGGGTTTCTCTGAACTTTAGGAACTTGATGATGCAATTTGCCTGACATTGTCTTTTTTGACAGACCATTTAATTACATTCAGCATGCAGGAAAACAAAGAAAAAGAAACTAAAAACTGAATTCACTTTTCCTCTGGATCAAAAATTAACCTGGAAGGTGAATATATTAGGAAGGAAAAGAAAAACATTCACACTTAAAAATTTGCAAAAAAATATAAGGCAAATGAATGCATGGCTATGCCCGGATCCTTGCTGCAGCCGTGTGAGTAGGAGTAGCAGTGTTTTGGGGAGGAAACATGCTTTAGGTTAGGTCAGAGGGTAAGAAGACCTCTAATAATGCCTAAAATCTGGACTCAGAGTGCCAGACAGCTCAGATTAGGTGAATAGAGGGGGGAGCACAAAGAGGGGGTGTTAGAGGACTAAAGGCTTTTAGAAGCATATGACAGAGAAATCTCACGTAGCTTACTTAATTGAGTAGTTGACACAGTGGTATTAGGATTGCCATCGCTGTGGGGTGATCTAAAGGAACTGCATTAATAAAGTCTTTCTGAGGAGATAGATAAAGCTGGACATATGTGCATGTGTTTTGCAGATTCCATACAGTATGTGAATTAATGTGAGCTTTCTCAGACAACCCGGGACAGTCTTATTGTTCTTTTGTCTGTGAAATCCTGGTTACAGTCGAATCAGGAATATCAAATCATATCCTAGCTCATTTGTATAGATAGTGACAATTGATACTCATATGTTTTCTTTACAGCTGGCATACATAGGCTACTTGATGCTATTCAACTACATTGTGTTGGTGAAGATGGATCGCTGGCCATCTATTCAGGAGTGGATTGTCATCTCATACATTTTCACTCTGGGAATAGAGAAGATGAGAGAGGTAAATTCTCCCCAGCCAAGAAATAGTAAAAAAGGAATAAGCATGGGATTTGACTGGTTTTTTTCATTTTAATATCTTCCTTTATTATTTCTCTCAGGGTGCATTTTTATGAATGAGCATATCATAAAATTGCCCTTTTTTCAGAAAGGCAAATGGATTGTTAAAAAAAAAGCAGGAAAAAATATCTAAATTCTTTAAAATTAGCGGTTTCTTTGTCTTTCTCTCTTTCTTTCTTTCTTTCTTTCTTTCTTTCTTTCTTTCTTTCTTTCTTTCTTTCTTTCTTTCTTTCTTTCTTTCTTTCTTTCTTTCTTTCTTTCTTTCTTTCTTTCTTTCTTTCTCTTTCTCTTTCTTTTCTTTCTTTCTTTCTTTCTTTCTTTCTTTCTTTCTTTCTTTCTTTCTTTCTTTCTTTCTTTCTTTCTTTCTTTCCCTTCCTCCCTTCCTCCCTTCCTTTCTCCTTTTCCTTCTTCTACTCCCACAAAATTTCTGTGTTCAAATTTCAGTGTGGTGCTCCTTTAATAGCATTCACAAGTACAAGGGGATCTTCTGACAAGCCTTAAAGGTCGGCAAAATTCCTTAAAATGTGACTCTAAAATTTTTTGTATGTGTCAAGCAATAGTGTGCATCTGCCTAAGGATGCAAAAGCAGACACATAGAGCAGAGACAGAGCATTTAAAATAGCACTCAGTCTATAAAGTAAGTGAAGTGGCTCTGTTTACCCTGCCCCTCGTGGTCTCTCCCATCTAACGCTGTCCTCTTTCACTTAGCCAAAGGTCCATTTATTCCACAGTGACACCAGAGGCCCAATTCAGCCCTCATGTGAGTGCATGCGAGTCCCATTGACCTCAGCTGAAAGAGCACATTTGTACCCCTGGGCTGAATCTGTTACCAGTTATGTTTTTACATTCTGAAGCCAGTGTTCTGGAGGGCTAGACTAAAAATGGGCTTGCCACACTTGGGCTTCAAAGACGGGTTTCTGACACAGTATGGTAAATGCTACATAACAAATAAAAAGAACAGGGGAAAAGACCCTACTTGAGTGGCCCATGAGTACACATCATTAAGCAGAAGAGAAAGGAAAGCAGTGGCAGTAGCCACACGAGGACTCTGCAATTCTAATGGAGCCAAGGCACTGCTGGCTCAGCAGGTAGGAGTCTGCGCTCAGGAATTGTGTGATCTGGTTTTTGCCTAATCATTCAGCCCAAACTGGCTCTTCCACAAAAGTTTACCAAGAACATTTGTCACGATTGATTTTTAGCAGATGTTGGAATTGTTCACAGATAAGCCCAAATTTCATTCCAAAAACAAATTCATCTTTTTTGAGGAACTGTGTATGTTCAAATGTTCTTGGGCTAAATATAGAAAATGAAAACCAACAGCTTTTTAACTCTCTAAATGGTGGGACTTATTCATGGAGATCACTTGAATAATAGTTTTAAGAGTAGTTTGGAAAAGCAATCAAGTTACACAAATGATCTTGCAAGGAGAATGACAATAAATTCATAAGGTAAGATTATTTATTTTTGTGACCTTTATTCTTGGCTGTGTAACCTAATTTCCAAAAACAGGCCCAAGTAGTATCTAGTATTAAATTTCTGATGCAGAGCTTTGTGATTATTAATTACTTCTTGGTAATTTGATACATATTTTAATGTAACTTTCTGTAAATCTATAGCTTCTTTAAATGTGAATTTTCTGATTGAAAAAAATCTTTCTGTATTTTACCCTCCATTCTAAGACCCTAGGTTGGGGTAATACATTTGAAAAACAGAAATACATACACACATTTCTATTGATTTGGTGAGGATTTTAGACTGAGTCCTTTGTCCACTTTGTCCTTGAGAGTCTCTTGCATATAGATACATGTTAAGAATGGTTGAAGGTTTCAGGAGAAAAATAACAGAGAGTACCTGAGATATTTGGATGATAAGGATGATAAGGATCTATCCGCTTTTCTTTTGGCCTTTGTGGCATATATCTATCTGCTTACTACAGATTTTTTCACCTTTATATGAAAACAGCTCAGCTCCTCTCCTCTGCATTTCTTCTGTCCTTCAGATCCTCATGTCAGAGCCTGGGAAGCTGCTGCAAAAAGTCAAAGTTTGGCTCCAGGAGTACTGGAATGTTACTGACCTCATAGCTATCCTGCTCTTCTCTGTTGGGATGGTTCTCCGTCTGCAAGACCTGCCCCTCCGGAGTGATGGCCGTGTCATCTACTGCGTCAACATCATCTACTGGTACATCCGGCTGCTGGACATCTTCGGCGTCAACAAGTACCTGGGGCCCTACGTCATGATGATCGGGAAAATGGTAACAGCACTGGGAAAACCTCTTCTCTTTGGCAGCGTGTTCTTGGCTCAGTGTCCTTAGCCAGTGGCACTGCTGCAGATCCACCCGTATGATTTTTACATTAGTGGTTCTATGTAGGCTAGAAATCAGTGCTTCGTTGAATCAAAACCTCCAGAATCAAGGATTGGATTTTTCCTCTTCTGTCAGATGATGTATAATTTTTTTTTCTCTGACATCACTCTTCAACAGCAGAGCCACCCTACACCCCTGTGTGCCTCACTTGCAGAAAGTGTAAAGGAGATTTGGTGATTATAAAGGAAGGTGGTTTGTTAAGGTAAAGAAAAAATTGTTCAGGTGTGTAGTACCTTGAGACTCTCGATGTGTTGTGAGAGACATGGTGTATTCAAAACTATAATGGTTGTGGTTAAGACTGACCCTTCTACAGTTTGATCCACATCCACATGGTCTTCCATCACTGAAGTTCAGGTGTGTCCTGGTGACATGAGAAATCCATTCACATAAGTGCAACCTCTGTGCCCTGGCCACATCAATCATACACACTATAGCAGGAATATTAACAGCTTGTGTAATAGTAAATGCATGCACAAGGAATCAAGAGACATTTGCTTCCACATGCTTGTCTTTTGACTTTTCAATTTTCAATTTTCTTGTTTCCATTGAAGTGTTGCAATTAAGCAGCATTTTGTTTGTTTCAGTTAAAGAAAATGGCTGGATTTACAGATGCACATGCACACATCCCTGATATTTGGATACCTGCGTATGTAGCTGATACATGTGTACACATTTCACATACAGTATCCAGCTTTTCTTGTGTAAATCATGTCTGTTTCATGCATTTTGAGGTTTAAGATTTGGGGTTTTCTAAATAGATTAAAGCCCCTTGAAGCTCACTCTAAGTAAAAAAAGTAAAATTAATATTAACTCCTCTAGATTAAATACTGCTATCTGTTTGGTATGGGACAATAATCAGTAAGTCCAAACAGGCTGTCTGTTATATTTATCTCACAATGGTCCTTAAAGAAAAGCTTCGTCCATCCTCACCTTCATAAGAAAAGGGGACATGTATGAGTGCATGGACTACAATATCTCCTTGGTATTACATTAGTAACAACAGGCTCAATGAGCAGGTATAAAACTGAAATGCAAAATATACATCCAGTTACACAGCCTATCCAACAGGGAACCATTGTCTTATCCCTTCAATTTACCAGCTTTCTACTGCAAGCCCACAGTGCTGGGTTTGACAAAGAAAAAAGAGCTTAGTGGAGAAAAAGCCAGGGAGAGAGATTGAGGGAAAACATGAAAGTGATAGTTGAGTTGTTATGTCCTGGAAAAGGGATTTTGAAGTGCCCTTCCTCCAAGAAAGCATAAAGGAGGTTGACATGAGGTTTTGCAGAGCTCCAGAGTGAAAATACTCAGCAGGAATACAGAGAAAATAAAGAGAAAACACTGCTTTGGCAGGTTTCTTTCCTGCCACATTTGGACTCTCTGCCAGTGGGTCTGGTGGCCACTGGGGCTTACACAATACAAAGTGTATAAAACTTCTGATAAAACAGCTACCCCTCTACTCTGCTTTATTTTTCACAGATACATGCACTTAAAGTTTCAGAACTTTGGTGCTAACACAGGCAGAGTGAGCAACAGCTCAGTAATAGAGGGCCCAAGTGCAACAAACTTCTAGTAGTCAGTGTTACAGGTGGCTGATAGGAGCCCAACTCCCCCAGCAGTACAAAGAGCGGTTCATTTTTCTGCTATGTCAGGCAGAATGCAAGTGATTGAAATTAATAGCATTTTCATTCCTTTGTCACTCTCATGTGTACAACAAATCAAAGTTCACTCCACTTTCTGTGGAAAACAAATGCAGGAAAATGTCTAACCTCTGTGTGCTCAGTGTCTACATTAGAGGGTGTTGAACTTAGCAGCCAAATTGTTCTGAAGCTCTGGACAGCTGTTAAAGGAGGAAAATTCTTCTATTTTGTGCCTTCCAGTTGCTTGGTTTTCATCATTTGTCCAATTTTCCTTGCACTTTCAGCCACTCTGGCACATCCCCTTTGCCCACACATGCAATACACAACCAGTCTGAGTTACTCAGATCAGCCTCTCACATCGATTTTCTCAGCAGCTAACTCTCTTGTGCAGCTCATGCACTCCCTGGGAGCTGCACCTGCTGACTCTAGGCTGCTCCATGGGCTCTCCTGTGTATTTTTGTTTAAATCACGTGTCTCTCTACCTCCTTGCATTCTTCGAAATGGTGTTGACAGTTCAGTCCAGCACTGTGAAGGACATAAAGTTGGTTATGCATATTTCTACAAAGTAAGCACATCACAGCTACTGAGGTCCTCAACAGACCATATTTAATGCCTGAGACTTTTTCTTGAGCTTCTATTGTAAGTTTTAGACACAGGAAGAAAATTGTGGCTTTTTCTATCTTTCCAGTGTTGAGGAGCTTTCTCTTCACCTGCCTCTACACTGCAGTCAATGAAATACCCATAATAAGTTTTACCTCTGGCCACTCTGAACAAACATGCAAGGGAAATTAAGCAAGAAGCAGGAATGGGCTTGAGTGTTTTAAAAGCAATAGGTTAAAGCAAAGATGAAGATACAAGGAGGAAACTGAATGGCCAAGCTTATTATTATCTACTGATTTCAGTAACAGAATATGCTTCTGCTTTTCTGATTTCTGCACAGTGATAGATCTAATTTCCTTTAGGAAATTTCAGGAATTAAATTGAATCAAATGACTGTGGAATGTCAAGAGAGTCAGAGGTATATCAGTTCCTTTAATGTGTGGAAATATCTGCATTTTTTAGCATTTCTGCAAACATAAAAGTTGAAATACAGTCAATTCTTTATGAAATTGTATCCCAAAAAATTGTTTTAACACTTTTTTAAACAGATAACTGATGAGTTCTTTAGATTGCCTTGCTAAAACACCAATTGTAATTTGGCATCACAGGCCAAAGGACCTGATACCATGTTCATTAAAGTCAGTGGAAATTTGTCCATATATTTTATTGTATTTCAGACAAGTTACTGAGAGTTTAGAAGATACCCAATTGAAGAAGGAGAAAAGTAATGTGGATCTTGAATGGGGAACAGCACTAAAAAATTTATTTCTTGCAAAATGAGGTCACACCCGTGTGACTCCTGATCAAAAATATTTGAAGCATTTAATACATTGTCTTAAATTGCCTCAAAATACTGATTTTGTTTATTTGTTTGCATGACATTTTTAAATCGTTATTACATTACATCATATCTAGTTATATATTGCCATCTGAAACAAAGTTTGATCAGACAAGAAAGGAGGAATCAGGTTTCACCTCGAGGTTTGTTCTCTAAAAGAGGTGAGAACTAAATGTCATTATTCAGCTTTCCCATTTCAGGATGCTTTCTGAAGTACAATGATCTGGAATTTCTCTTCTTAAAGGAATATTTTTTTTAGAGATTAATGCCCTGAGTTAAAGAGGAATGTTGATGGTTGACTTTGCTGTTTTTTAATTATTTAAAGCATTTCTTTTCCTCTCTCATGTCCCCAAGGTTATTTTCTTTCTTTCCTGCTATTTTATGAACCTCAAGACTTTTGTTTTCCTCTGCTTTTTTTTCACTTTTCCTTGGTTCCTTCTTTCCATCTTCCTGATTCTCTCTCATCTAACCCCTGCTCTGCTGGTGCCTTTCTCCTAGAGCCTCTCTCTCTAAACACAAGCATACCTTTTTCTCTTTGCTACCCTGTAAGCCTCTTTTCTCTGGCACATACTTCCCCAGTGTTGCTTGTTGCTTTGACCTCAGGTTGCTTTAAAATTGAAGAACCCCTGCAGCAGTACCAGCTCCATCTGCTGCAAGCAGGTCCCTCTTCCGGCAGCCCCTGCCACAGCAGCTCTGCCCTGGGGCTGCAGCCAGTGCCCCGTGGAGCCACAAGGCACCAGCTGAGGTGCAGGTTGGGTTCACGCCTCTCTTGCAGGGAAGGCTGAATTCAGCTGAGCCAGAAAATGCAGAGACTGGAGGGAATAAAACTCATAAGGTTTAGAGGATTCTCAATTTAAGTTTTGGCTAGAGACAAACATTATGTCCAGAACTGTGAAAAACGGCTCAGTTGTAACAATTATGAAGACCTGGCAAGTCTGTAAGTTTTAAAGGGATCTTACCAGGGACTTTACACAACTCCCATTTTTTTTCACATTCACTTTGGGTAATCTCTGCTGTACCTGCCTGATGCCCATTGTTCTGCTCCCTTGAGGGCCTTTTCTAGAACAGTACTTCTTCTAATCTTCAGATCTATTCAGAATCTTGTAGGATTGCTGTCCCACATTTTTCAGGAACATTTTGAATGGGTGGGCACTGTTTGCAAACAGTAGTTAATCTTGGACATATGCGAACGAGGCCCTCAACAGTGGAAAAGAGCAGAGTTCACTGTCTGTTATCTGATTGGGTTTTTTTAATGTGGCATTTGTGAGACTCCCCCATCAAGTGGATTTTTATCCCAGCCAGTATCACAGCTTTCCTTTCTCACTGGTTACCACCATGGTGTCCCTTATGTTGCAGAAACAGGCTGTTCTGCCACCCGTTCCTCCGTATGTTAGCTGCAGCTCCCTTTGCTCCGAGATAATGACTACCAGTGAATAAAATTATCCATGTCAGTCCTTTTGCTTAGGTACAGTTGCCACGTGGTGCCTATAAACATAATCTCATGACCCTTGCCCAGACCCGGCTGCTGATTCCACTGAACCCCATGTATTCTTGTTGAGGCAACTGGTGTGACCAGATGGTACTCTGTATTTTCAAGCCTATTCATAACATTTGAATTGTTCTTGGAAGTCACACTGGGTAAAACCAAGGACACAATAATACCACTTCACTTCTTTGAAAAATAATATTTTTTTATGTGTAAATGAGAACAGCTTTTCAAAATTTGTTTCTGAAAATTCTGTTTCTAAGATTCACAGACTTTTTCTTTTTTTGCAGTTCATGATAATAGGAATATGAACAAAAGGTTCCTCTAATTGTTGTCCTTTCTCTTTTTCTCTCCTTTTTCCTGTCATTACATTCAGATGATAGACATGATGTACTTTGTCATCATCATGTTGGTGGTTCTGATGAGCTTTGGTGTGGCAAGACAGGCAATTCTCTTCCCAAATGAGGAGCCTTCGTGGAAGCTGGCGAAAAACATTTTTTACATGCCTTACTGGATGATCTATGGGGAGGTGTTTGCAGACCAGATAGACCGTAAGCAAGTTTATGATTCTCATACTCCAAAGTCAGGTATCCAGCTTTGATCAGATGATGTCCTATTAGATCATGTGTGTTTGTTCAATAAATGGCTCTGGATAGAGGAACTTCTCCAACACAGAGAATGGTTGCAAAAGTATTTTTTCAGCTAGTATTGGGATGTCAGTTTCAGAACATGCTTCTGGCATCACTTTGCAATCTTTTAACTGGAAATCTGTAATGCTGAATTATCGTGCATGTAGAGAAGGTTATAAATGTGTCCTTTTTACCAGCTTGGTGGCAAGAATCCCCTTCCAGGTATCCAACATGAATTTGGTGGTGTACCTGGGACACAAAAGGTCGCTCATTTTCTCTCATCCCTTGGTTTACTTTTAGACCTAAATACTTTTTGTCTAACTTCATATTGATGATCATGTCTAATAATTAGGGGTTAGACCTTTCAGCTCCTGTATTTAATAGGGATCTAATCTGATGAGTTTTCTTTTCTCTGTTACCTTTTCAGTACCACATTTAAGCTAAACCCTGTGATGCAATTCTTTGGGTCTAATAATTAGATCCATTTTTAGAATTTTGCTGCTTTTTTTTTAGAAAGCAAGACTTTGTGCTCACACCAATACAAACAGGAAAAGAGACAGTATTAAATATATTATGTCCTCAGGATTCATCAGATAGGTGATCAGGAAAATGCTGGTTTTCTGTTTAGATTAGACCTTGTGGTCCCACTCATTGCATTACCACCAAATGAGAGAACTGGTCATGAGAAATGATGCAGTAGATGACCAAACTAAGAATCACAAACAATGTCATCTTTTGCAACTACTTTCATGTAACTGATGTTCATCATTCCTACTTAACTACATGTAAGTCTTGGCAGAATTTGGAAGTCAGTACCTTTTCCAGTGGCAGATAGCTTCCATTGAAGCTCTGTTTAGGATATTTCATTTTATTCTATGTACCATCTTAGGAAAGGACATTATTTTCAAAATTTGTTTGCTGTCTGTTCAGTAGTGAGAAAATTTGAATGAAAAAAAATTCCTGATCTGATTAAAAGTAGTAAATGTATCTATATCACAAATAATGCCCCCAGCTGAATATAGTTTCAGTATCCTGTGGCAGATATTTCAGCAGTTTCATGTTGACTTCTTCTTTCTGGCTAGCACAGAATCGTTATTCTGGATACAGGCGAAACCTCCTTTTTATCTTTGCTTCCCTACTTGGTTTTCAGAGGCAGCATGGCATGCAAGGAAGTAAGCAAATACCTATAATCACAAAATTTCTCACTATGTTTCACTTTTTACGCAATTCCCTCATTTTTATCCTTTACCCTATACTTCTATTTTAAAAAATTCATTAATTCCAAAGGCGTAATATTTGGGGATATAAAACTTTGTCTTGCTCTGAAGGCATATTTTAGAGCAATAAAGATTTGTACCATTAAAACAATACTATGTTCTACAAGCAGAATAATGTCTGTCCCTCTATAAGTGGCCATTTATTGATATTGTATTGAGTAACTACCATAGTGCAACAAACGTGGCAATTGGCTGAATAAAGTGTTCTTGTTGGGTTTTTTAAATGAAGGGCTGATTACAGTTTAGAACCCATAAATTTTAGAAACTGAAGGGTGTTTAAGTATGAAAACAGGGTGGCAGACTGCACACCCTTGCACGAGGATTTGTGTTATTTAGATGCACGACATTTAAATAATGCAAAAAGATGCAGAGTAATTATTTCTGAAGCTTAGGGAAAGCAAAATTCCTGGTGGCCTAAACTCCAGCTTTATATATTGACATATTGTTTTTCTACCTGTGTCACAGAAATTTGGAGTTGCAGCAAAAGTGATGATGTCAAAATGAAAAGCAAAACCTACTTCCTCCTTCCTGAGAGGCAGATGATTCAGGGAATTAGAATCTGCCACTCTTCCAGCACAAATTATGTACAGTATGTCATGTCTGTATGATGCTCAGCTGTCTCAAAAATGTTATCTGTGGAATAGACTGGCAGCACAAGCAATAGTTGGTGGTGTTACACAATCAAAATGACCCAATGGACACCCAGAAGGTTTTACTAGTATACTCACATTTTTTCACTCTTTAAACATTTGCTGTTATTTATATTTTCCATGTTGTTCTAAGCTAAATCAGCCACGGTGTTCATGTTAAAGTGCTACAGTGTTTGTACTTTCTCAAATCAGATAAGCATGTTCTAAAATTGTTATGCTACATCTAAATTGCAATTTAACTTCATGATTTAGAGCACATTCTTTTTTTAATCAGTATTATTTTAACAAAAAAAGGGGTTGCTTTGTGATTTTGTTTATATTTTGGTGTTTAATATTGCTACATTATTAACAAGCTTGGGTTTCAGTAAAAGTGCTGATCATGGAAAAGCATGTTTATTTGAGCCACTCTCCTGGAAACCAATCCTGGTATCTGAGAAATGTACAAAAATGTAGGCTACTCTAACATCTCTAATGTACTTTTTTAAAGGAAAATCAGTTTTATATATTTAATTAGTTATTTTTATTTTATTTGTGACGCATGCCATTAAGGCTGACCAGATACAATGTCTGAGTCCATCTCATCAGCTGGCAGCCTTTTCATCCAGTGAGTCTACTCTGATTTTTATTTCAACACACTGCTAATGTCTTGCTGTAAAACAGTGCACATTTACATTTTTTACCCATCATTTGTGTATTCATATCATTTTTTAAGGAAAAATATGTAAGCTGGAGTATGTGTTAATGTCATGTAGGTATGTGATCTCATCTTCAACTCAGAAGCGAGGACAGGTTATATCCTCACTTCTGGCATTATGAACACATTATTCAGTGGTGGTGTTTATTATCAGTGATGTCCATAATTGCTACAAACCAACAAATTTCTGACTAAGAATCAGTTGTAAAGTGGGGTGGAAGGAGAGTAAATCTTTTAGATCTGTGTTCAAATTTTCAGGTTAAGTCTTAACAAAACCAGCAAAACCACTCTCTAAGTAGTTCCTCTCAGACTGGCAATTCATCATAATACGACCACTAAAAAATCTAAAGGCCTTGTCTTATTAAACAGGTGCTCCATACGAAAAGATGTAGAACTGGAATGGTCAGCTTCAGTGATTCTTGGATGAAGAGAGTGTGAGAAGTGGGAACCACTGAATGTGCCTAAAACATGCTGAGGGAGGAGCCACAGACAGTAGCACATGGAAGAGTGACTGCTGCTAGCAATGGGGGCACCCTGGGCTCCTGGGGCTCTTTCAGTCCCAGCTACCCATCAAGTCCACAGCCCAGGTCCACATGGCTTGGGGAATGGGGAACTAGAAAAGACAGACTTTGCTATCACAGTACGATCATAATGGTCTTCCTCTAGGTGTTTGAGCAGGAAATGAGTAGAATATGATCTATAAGCGAAGGAGGTGCAATTACAATTAATTAGACCGTATTTTTCCCACAGCTGTATGCAGATATTCAGCGCATTCTACATAGCTGATCTGGCACAGACAGAAGGTTTCACATACCATGTTGTCTACTCAGGAAGTTTTAGCAATTTCATGAAACAGTCTTTGGAAGCATGTAAAGATCATGGAATAGTCAAGCTACTATAGTATACTATAATAGTCAAGCTACTTCATGGAAAAGTCCAACCAGTCCAAGTGAGACATCAATCATTACTGAAACCACCTTGAGCTATTGAGTTTTGACTCGGGCCTAGAAAACTCCAATTACCAACTATTGGGATTCAGATAAAGGCTTAGACCTTAGAATTGAAAGCAGGCAGTAAGCTAATCAAATTTATAAATTATTTAAAGGTCAGGAAATTAAAAATTAATATACTTCAGGAAAGGAATAATAATAAGAGCTTGATAAATTGAAAAAAATTAGACTGATATCAATTATGTAGTTGAGTAAAGATATATTATTATCCACTGATAGCTGGGGGAGGAAGGAGAATCTGAATCAGGGAGATGGTGATGGCACGTGCAACTGTCTCATTTGGAGGCTGTCTTTCCTAATCCATCTGTGCCTTCTGCTGCCCAATGGGATCCATAGGGCAGCAGCCAGCCATGTAACTGCTTCAGTGAATGCATGTCCAGAAGTGGATTTCCCACAAACACCATAAAATCTCTCCCTCAGTTCACGACACATTGGCACTTGTGCTGGCAGTTTTAGCCAGGAACATTCATAGGACAGTTGTCACCTGTGAAGAACTTTGTTTTCACCTTACAAAACTATATACCCCTCCAGAATACTATGCATACAGCAGGATATAAGAAATACTGAAGTGGAAATGTGAGTTTGTTGGTAAAAAACATGTAGGTAGAGGAAATAAATGCCAGCTTGGGAAATGGCAGTTATCTGTAGAAAATGAACATCATAGCACCATTTTTCTCTATTCAGAAGGCCAAGCAACTGAACCTGCTGTTAGTCAGCATGGCTTCTGGGAAGGTTTTCAGGTTTTCCTGGTGTCTCACAGGTTGGATTTCCATCTGGATTTTCTTACCAGCTAATAGTACTTCATGTGCCATCTGGAATCTGAAGATCAGTCTGAATTGTGTTTATTTCTTGTGTCTATTTCTGTTTTGGAAAAACCTACCTAGTTTAAGAGGAAAAGATGGGACCTCTTTCTCTTTTAATTGCATTACAGAATATCAAGTAACCAGAATGCAATCGTTTCAGAAGATGAGAGACTCTCATACACAGGTTTTAACTATTCAATGATCTTCAGAGGAAACTATAAGTACTACAAAAAACTTTAAAAATTCTTTAAATTTCTTAATCTGTTCTATCTGTTTAAGTTTTATAATTCTTGAAAATTTCTGAGTACAAATGAAAATTATGTACTAAACTCTTTATGACCTTACAGGCTGCATGCTTTTCCTGACTCAATAGGAGCTTCCTACTTGGCCTGTCATTTGCATGGATAATTCTGGAATTAGAACAAACAGAACAAAAAGCTCTGTACAAAACAGAAGAAATCATATCTGTAGCAATACTTTTAATGTTGTTAGACAAAGGTAGTGGATAAGATTTTTGCACAGACTGCAAACAATTTTGAGAGTCACTCTGGGCTGGATTGCAGCAGTATTCTCATATCTAGTGCTCCTGATGTTGTAATTCAAATTCTATTTGGTTGGCTATTTTTAATGGGGTAAGGGGTAGAGTAGAGGAGGAAGAAAGCACTAGAGTGAAAAAGACAAATACAAGGATTTACTATAAATTATTATTAAAATACCAGCAAGTTGAAGAGACCCTTCAAAGTCACATTTAATGTGGCCTGGGCCAAGAAGTGTGGGCAGGATGCTGTAGTGAAAGAAATCTTCTTGAAGTAAGGAGACATGGTTCAACTCCCTGGATATTTCTACTGATGAACAGAGGTGAAATTCAGAGTTCACAGATTTTAGTATTTTCTCCATCATTGAAGAAGAGAACTTTAGGAAGGCCATTTAATATTTTTGGCAGGGAGGGGCAATGGGTTTCAATATTTACCAGCCTGGTAAGCTGGTAAGGCTGCTTAGATATTTGGTTCAGAAATTATAAAATACTTTCACATCTTTTGGGTTCATTGTGGGTCAAAATTAGAAGGTGCCTACATACGCATAAATAGGATGATGAAAGTGCATTAAAAATAACCAGACTTGAATTTTTTAAAAAATTTGGTTTTGTTATTTGGTTGCACTTATTAGTTTCCACTTTATTTATAATTGTGAACACAGGAAAGCATCCCTCAGTTTATTGTGGTTTCAAACAAATCAGTTTGCATTGTAAAAGTGGTATCCATTTTTATAGGAAAAGTTTTCATCAAAGGCAAAAAGCTATTCAGTGGCAGAGCTGTTCAATTGTGCTGTTTTATCTCTTCATTATTTCCCACACCTGCTCTGGAAGGGTGCAGCTGGGGAAAGAGTCATGATGCAGAAACTCACCAGCATCCTTTGCCAAGCCCTCCACCCAACACACAGTAAATGTGAACAGTGCCCTTGTCATGACAGTAGTTACAGCAGGGAAATTCTTCCTGAGCTCTGCCTCCACGATGGGCCTGAAACCCACAGCAGCTTGAATTACTTTTGGTTTCTTTGCAGCTATTCCCTGGACAGGAAAGAGGAAGTGTTAGTTATGCAGCAAGAAAGTCCCAGCAGGAAACTGTAAATGGGAGTCAGGAAGGAAAAATAAGCACGGAAAGAGATTGTGAAAAGGGAAGAAAGGGATGCAAAAAGTATGTACATCTGCAGATGTCAAGAGGCAATGTTTGAAAGCTTTGTGAAGTTAATTCATATAATTTAAATTAAAACTCCAACCATTTACTGTTTTCTAAAGCCTAAATTCAAGACTTAGTGTCTGAACTTTATCCAATGGCCTGTAGGTATCAGAGTTGTTGGCTTTTTCAGTTACCTGAGATTGGCATATCATTATGCTACCAGAATTTGCTTCTCCACTAAAGCATTTTGCTAGAATTAAGTGTTTTGTGGTTTGTGTTAGAGCAAGACTATAATGTAAAACAGATGAGTCAAGTTTGCATACATGTTAGTATTGTGCTTTGAAATATATCACAATATATTAATGCACATATTACAAAAATTACTTCATTTCTCCAAAAATAATTAAGATTTTTGAATTATGTTATACAAGAAGGGCAGAACAGATTCCTGAAGGGTGAGGCAGAGTGCACACCTTTAATTAACAGTGGAGAAAAAAATCTTTGAAAATAAATGTCATGGTTTAAATATGAAAGAATATGTTCAATGACATGCCATGGAACACAGACTTCTGCATTTTTGAGCACACGTCATATGTTTTCTCCTGCAGCTGCAGATGTGAAAATTAAGTAGTGGCTTAGCTCTCCATTAGTAAGGCAAGAAATGAGTATTCCAGGCACCCACAACAAAATATGCGAAAGAGAAAAACTTCTGAAAAGCTTCAGGACAAGCTGAACCACAAAGGGTATATAAAATAGACTGTGTGAACATGTCTGCATAGGAAATCTAATTTGGCCATCACTGAGTGGCACAAACCAACAGAGATTACCCACTTGTAAGCAAGTAGAGCTGGAGAAATATTTCTTGTCTTCTTAACTGCTTTTTTTCCTAGATTAAATTCTATGGGTTTTTAGGGGGAAAAAGGGGATAATAGAGTTGGAACCAGAGTTGGAGCTGAGTTTTTGGTCTCATTTATCTGAAGTTTGAAAATGCTTTTCGAAATTTTTCTCATTGCTTGGAAAGATATTATTTGTTCTGTTTTCAGCACAAAAGAGGACAACAAGTTTCAGATACTGTGATTGTTCTATCACTGGTGAAATCACAATGGGTTTGGTACTTTGTTGTATTGGACTTTGTACCTCTGACTCAATATATGAGCAAGTTAAAGCTTCCACACAAACAGAGACATAAGTTTCACATTGAGTGCTGATAGCAAGAGGAATTGAATGGTGCAGTTTCTGCTGGGTGAAGGCCAAGAGAGCCCACACTGCCAGCACCTCACTGATGGTATTTTGTATGTCTAAATGAAACCACTGCTTGGAGCAGTGTGGAAATAGACCTGCCTTAAAATGATTTGCAAGGTGATGTTTACTGAGAAATGAAGAGTTGTATAGTCTCAGCCTGCTCCAGTAATAATATGTGGTTTTGCAAACAGGAAGGACTGGTAACACCATGTGCCCAAACACAATGGAGCTGCTGATAAAAAGCAGGGTTGCCCATATTTGACTCTAGGATTTCTTTTTCAGTGAGTTGAATATTTTTGGAGAGGTCATGTAGTCTTGTGTCACATATGGCTACAATAGTTCTGTGTGTAATAGGCTAGTATCTGTGTGTAATGCCCAAAACAAAGTACCAAAATCGCACATAATGTAATACGATGGCCAGTACAGACATCCACAAGTGAATGCCAAGCTCAGTGAACCAAGTTCAGAGGAATGTTTTCGAGAAGATGCAATGGTTGGTACTGGAAATGTGGATTTCTTGCCATACTATGAAATTCTACATATGGCATCATCAAACCTCATTTTCCATGGAGTCGGTACAAAACCCCCAGTGAAATCACTAGGAACTGAGCCAGTGCTGAGCACTTTGGAAATTCCTCACTTAAACTTCTTTTTGATGGAGATGAGGGGAAGCTAGCTGTAATGCTGTGCAAAATTTACTAAGATGGCTTGTATTTGTAAGCTGCTGCTTCCATTATTGTCTTGAAGAGCTGATTATGGAGATACGTAGAACCACCAGGACTGAAGCTGCAGAGACATAAACTGAACCCATGCTTGAAGATTAAGATTATCACTGCGCATGAAGGCATATTAAAACACAAGCAGGGAAAACTATTTCACCATGTTTTCTCTCTCCTTGTTTCAGTTCTACAACATTAATACCGAGAACATTTTGATTCCAATGTATTTGTGGAATAAACAGGTGGCATCTCTGCTGCATACATGTCCCTGTACCTGCTTCAGTAAAGACTTGATAATCTCCCCCACTGTTTCTAGGCATGCAGTCAAGAGTCCTTAATAGCAGAAAGTCATTATGAGTATGTCCTATTGGGGCTTGAGACAGTGCAGTGCGCAGCAATAAATGTCTATTCTTTCATTTACTTTCATGGACTTCCTTTTCCTTATTTATCACATCCTCCTCAATCAATAAAAAAGACAAGGTTTTTGCTGTTAAATAAATAATATGCAAGCTTTTTTGTAGGATTTAACAATTCAATAATTTCATTTTCACAGCTACTAATTGCCACCAGACTACCATATTATTTTGTATTATGTATGCAAACAGGCAGCTTACTCACACCAGACATGTGTCCTGAGAGAATTATCTTGATACCCATGGCACATAACACACAATAACAAGAACTGCAGCCTGTAAAATCTGTGATACCAAGCATAAACTTCTGAGGGGAGAATGTCAATACCATTGTTATTTGGATGGTATTGCCTTGGCAGGCAGGCCATTATAAATATTTAAATATTTCCACAAAAACTACTGAAAAAATAAGATTCATTCCCATTTTGCATTTTTTTTTGTTTCTAAATTTTGTTCCCAGCACCTTGTGGTCAAAATGAAACCAGAGAAGACGGCAAAATTATCCAGCTACCTCCCTGCAAGACAGGAGCATGGATCGTTCCTGCCATCATGGCCTGCTACCTCTTGGTAGCAAACATCCTTTTGGTGAATCTCCTCATTGCAGTTTTCAAGTGAGTGACACAGTGCAAAATATAGACTTGGGAAGGATGCATATTGTTCACAGCCTACAAAGACTGCTGAGCTTTGGCTTTGGCTGAGAGACATTTTTCTAGGATGTAAGGGGGAGAGGGAAAGAGGCTTGTCTCCAGGAAACAAGGGAAATGCCAAGTTTTTCGCATTGTGCTCATTTCCAAGGACAGACACCTAATGGGAACCAGGGCAAAGAAGCCAAATAAGGCTCAGTTATGGCATCATTCATTCCCAATAGGGAAAACAAGGGTAAAAATACTTCCCCATCTCAATGGGACGTTTTAAGACTCAGGGGTTGTACAGTGCAGACATTTACAGTCGTAATGTAATTCAAAAAGGCTAATTATCACCATGCTTTGCCCAGGCAAAAACGTCCTGTTTTGTTCTGCTTCCTGTTCTTGTGACAATGAAACATTTGCCAGTGTTACTGAAATGTATCTAGTTATGATGCTGTCATATAATCTTTGGCAAAGCACACAAAACCATTTTCAGTCTGATGTTGTTTTCCTCTTCTTGCCTTCTAGCAACACGTTTTTCGAAGTCAAATCTATATCAAACCAAGTTTGGAAGTTTCAAAGGTACCAGCTCATCATGACATTCCACGAAAGACCTGTTCTCCCACCACCTCTGATCATTTTTAGCCACATGACAATGATATTTCAACACCTCTGCTGCAGATGGAGGAAGCATGAAAGTGACCCTGATGAGAGAGACTATGGATTGAGTAAGACTCAGATAATGCACAAAGGGGACTTTCCAATGCTTTTCATGATGTCTAGTGTTTGACATGCATGAAGTCAAAGCCCAGCACCTTGATAACCTTCCCAGCAAAGTAACAACTCTCACCTGCAAAAACCTTACCTGAATTAGTTAGTTTTACCTGATTTGCCCAACCCTTCATTCTCTTTGCAATGTTAAGGAGGCTGTGTTTTTCTGGAACTGTTTGGGGTTGTTGCCTGTTTGTTCCTTGAAAGCAAAGAGGTTTGTTTTGCTGTTACTAGTGGTCTGTAATTGCTGGAATTCTTCTCACTCCATGACAGTTCCAGCTTTATTTTTGAAAATACAGAGCAAATAGCACATGCTTTTCCTGAGCACACTTTTTTTGCCTAGATAAGCTTAGAGATGGTAAAAGGCAATTTTGTTTACATAGTCTCTCCTTGACTCTGACTCAGACTGGAGGAGTAGTTCCTTAATAGGCTTTAAATGAAGCCCCATAACCATGATGGAAAACCTGTCAGATTATTTTGATAATGCTTTCCTCTTCTCTATCTAATTCTTCAAGTCAGAATATCTCCACCTTGCCCAATGTACATGCCAGAGGCAGGGAGCTAAGGGATGTGTGTCTCTGCCCAGGATTAGCCCATGCCACAGCCCACTTCTCTGTGAGGAGGGAGCGGGAGTCACGTTTGGCCCTAGAGACGGCTCTCCTCCCACTCCCATTACACTGCTGCCTGTAGATGTCACTTCTGGCCACATCAGACAGACCCCTGTATGCTCAGACTCCTTCCTAGCAGTCTGCTAATCTCATTATTTGTCTCTTAGGTTACAGGTGGGCTTTGGCTTTCACCATCTGTCCAGGACCTGACCAGCTGCTGTGCTTAGATCTCATGTAATCAGAACATATTCACGTTTGCTCAGCATTTGCCTGCTTAGGTGCTTCTGTCTACAGAATCGTATATAACTAGAGCCACTAATTCCATAGTGGCTAACTAACAGCATCTATCTGTTTTCATACCAAAATGCCACACATACTTGCTTATGAAAGTTAAGTCCATGAGTTTCACAAATAAGAATGTAGTTAGTTCACATGTGAATATTTGCCAAATTCTTATTTCTCATTTTTTTTCCACAGAACTTTTCATAACTGAGGATGAATTGAAAAAGGTCCATGATTTTGAAGAGCAGTGCATAGAAGAGTATTTCAGAGAAAAGGATGACAGATTCAACTCCTCCAATGATGAAAGAATCCGTGTCACTTCAGAAAGGTGCACTTTTTTGTTCTCATAAGTTGATCTGGAAATGTGTTTCTGTCACCACCCTCACTCTTTCTTTTTTTCTTGTAAAAGGAAACGAAGTCGTTTTGGTAAATCTTACTTAAAAAGTAAAATGATAAAATGTGATGAGTTTATTTTCTCTTTTTCTGTTTTTGTTTTTGTTTTTGTTTTTTTTGCTAAAGCATATGTGTTCAACGCTGGGCTAGGTGTGGCTCTGAGGATCCTTTTCTAGGGGAAGGTGTCCCTGCCCATGGCAGGAGGGTTGTAACTGAATGATCTTTAAGGTCCCTTCCAAGCCACATCATTGTATGATAAGCTTTGTAAAAGGGATCTTTTATCCAGTTGTATTAAAGTAAATCTGATGCAGTGAGAGGCACCAATTATGCTTGCGTCTCAGTTCTTGAAACAGGATTTCAGGGCAGAAGTAGACACAAAAAAATGGGAGTAAATTAGAGTTCCTCAATGAAAAACCTGACTTTAGAGTTTACCTGTGAGTGATTCAGATAAGAAACAAGGCTTGTTTCAGGATAGCCTGGCTAGGTAAGCTAGTTTCATTGGAACCAGTAGCAACATGGATTTTAAATGGAACAAGACATTTCACCTACAGTAGTGCACAGAGGAAAATAGCAATACAGTAATTTAGTGGAAGTTGCTAGTCTGCAAATTCAGAGGATATTAGAGTGGAAGTTGATAAGGCATAGCCAAGTAATCCACCATTCCTGCGTCTGGAAGAGACAAATGAGGGAAGAAATTATAGAGGTCTATGTAAATGTGAGTGCAAGGAAAGTGTGAGCAGAAATCAACTGTTTACTGTGACAGTCAGAATAAGATACAGGGGAGTAACAGAATAATTTAGCAGGATCCTGTGTTCAAAATAAACAGAAAATAGGTGATCTTTTTTCATGCAGTAAGTAGTGTAACAGAACAAATTTTTGAAAGACAGTGAGGTCTACAAGAAGCTGATGATGTCAGCTAAAATGCTACATGCATTCAAACAAGACTAGACAGGCTTATGAAAGAGAAATCCAGTAAGGACTGCTAAATACATAGAGATCATGTTGAGCACATAAAGTTCCTGAGCAAAAAATATTAAAGACTGAAGAATATAGAGGAGGAAGAACTACATATACATCAAAGTAAGATAGTAGATAAATTGGTCTGTGGTCCAACTGAATACCTTTTTTTTCTTGTGTTCTGATAGTCTGGTGGCCACAGAACTCAACTGAAAAATCATAGATGCAGTTTCAAATCTCTGAATATAGCTTTTTGTTTGGTAGCCAAGGAAGGAAGAGTTACATTTGAAGACCTGTAAATAAGAAGTAATGTAGCTAGGTCCTCCCCTATATCATGCAAGTGTTGTAAGTCCCTGAAAATGAAAACATAACAGGCTGCCTTTCCATTCTGTGCTGGCCCTATTTTATAGGAAAAGAGCCTTTATCTCTAATTTAAATGAAAAGCTTAAAACACCTTGTTCCACAATCAAGCTCCTGAATATGAATCCTAAGTGAAGGCAAACACCTGACCCTCACAGAGAAATAGCTCTTTAAAAATCCATTTACCTTAGCCAATAGTTTAACGTGGAGACCAGTGTGCCCAGCTCTGTAAGAGAGATCCAGGCAGTGACCCTGTAGGGTACAGAGGTCACTCCCAGGTCCAATCAGTGACATCCCAGGTGAATGCAGTTCTTATTACATAATAGGTCTCAAGAATATTTAAAAGATGCTTGAGGAATCAGGGCTATCTGAGTATCATACATAGCACATTTTAGAAACAGCATGCCTGGGTCTTTTATTTTGCCTGCAGTCATGACCAAGTCCTCTTAAATGTAAACCGCTTGTCTTGGTTCCAGCCAGGGTGGGGTTAATTTTTGCAGTAGCCAGGAGGAGGTGGGAGGACTCTGAGGTTGTTTGATACCACCTTATGTCATTGCCAGGAGCAGGGGAAAAGGACTCTTACTTCTTAGTAGGAGAGATTCCTTCTGGTCGAGAAAACATGATGGATGGAGCAGTCTGGTATTGTTTATTGTCAGGGCGTTTTCACTGTAAAGAGTTTATCCTCCTTCTCCTTCTCCTTCTCCTCCTTCTCCTTCTCCTTCTCCTTCTCCTTCTCCTTCTCCTTCTCCTTCTCCTTCTCCTTCTTCTTTTTTCTCTTTCTCCTTCTCCTTCTTCCACCTTTTGTTGTAGTTTTGTTGCTGTTACTGTTTATTTTCTTCTTTATTGCTGTTTCCAGTAAGTTGTTCTTATCTCAAACGTCACCTTGTGTGCCTCCAATTGAAGCAGGGGAGGGGAAGTGGCATCATGGTTTCTAAATTGATGAATACTATTCCCAAACCTTGACAACACTAGAAATATTTTTGTAGCCTGTGGAACATTCAAATATGTAAAATCCAGATTTGCACTTTAGAGTTTCTTTACAGAGTTATCATTGCACAAGAAACAAGATGCAGAGCAAAGAAAGCAGAGAAGATGCAAGACTGTGGTTTCTCTTCCAATGCCCAATCACTAGCCTGTAGTAGTAGACCAAGTATAAGACCCATGTTAGAGCCATGAGATACCAGTTTAGTCATCTGTCCAATTAGGTCAGCTTTATGTGGTGTAAAATTGAACCAAAAACCCCTGGAAATGTGAGTGAAGTTCTTCCCAAAGACCTTTCATTTACAAGAAGCAGAGCATGCTGTTAAGCTTAAGAAGGGAAGGGTTGGGACGGGCCTTGTGTGACATAACTGCCCCTGGACCTGGACCTGTCACTGCCTTCCCTTGCCTCTGTGCACATGTGATAATGCTCCCCTCTGCTTGAGCAGCTCCAGGTCCTGCTAGGAGGAGGAACAGCTGCACACCCTGCATACAAAGCCCAGCGTACCTGGAAGCAGGAGTAGGGGACTAGCACTGGAAGGGAAGTGTAAGATGGGAACAGAGTCTTGGTTCAAGCCTCAGTGGGTCACAAAGACAGGTTAGGGGCTCAGGAAATCAAAGCAAGAAGAGATCCTGTGCATTGATGCATTGACCTGGGTGTCAATGAATGATTTCAGCTATGCAGTCGGGGGCTGTGCTGGGGCAGGACCACAATGTCTTGTCTGACTCACCTGCAACAAGCTTCAGTTGATGCTCTCACCTTAAAATAGTCCACCCTGATATCCTGTGGGCCTGCCTCAGTTCAGGAATCTCCTTACTTCTCTTGTAACCACAGACACCACCTAAGTCTCCATATTTGATGTCACCAGACAGAATCCCTCCTTTACCTGATCACTTCACATTCAGAAATTAAAAGGATAGAACAGCACTTGATGTTTGTCTTTCCTTGACCTCAGACTAAGCGACTGAGAGGAGTAGCTGTTGCTGGGAGAGTGGGAACCACAGACAAAGTTTATTAAAAAAGCCCTGCTTCTTCTGCCTTCTGACTCTGATAGGAAGAAAGAACTCCACTGTGTATTTAAATTCCTTCACAGAAAGGGGTCTAAATGAAGATCAGTCCTTCCTTGGCCTCAGATTTTGGCAACAGTTTAAATTTAAGGAATCACTTTGTCTGGCAAGTTCTAATGATGGCAAATCAGATATATTTATATAAAAATGAATTATTTATTAAACAGACAAAAGATAACAGATGAAAAACCTTAATCAGAACTAGTTACTCCACAGTATATAACTAAAATAACTACTAGAGGATTACAGCATGAAACAGTGCACTATATCAAGGTACCTATATTAAAGCTAGCAAAAGAAAGAGTATTGATTAGGAGTCAAATGCTACTTACCACAAAGTGATGACAATGGACACAAATACCTTCACATAACCCCTGAGGAGTAACCACAAAGTAGGTTCCTACTAACAGGAGAAACTTCACACATTTCCAGGAAAATGTATACAAGGTTTTTGCTTTGTGAAGGTTTTGTGTGGCTTTTATAGTTGTAAAGTGAGTGGCTGTCAGTCAGAAATACAGTGTGTTTTGCCAGATCTCTAAGATTTTTATTGGCATTTGGGAGATGCTAGGCCAGTGACCATGGCACCAAAATCAGTTAGTGATTATTCAAGATTATACTCCCTGAAATACAAGACAGCTTGTCCTGTTTGAGTTATCTGACTGGCTAGCAAACAACAGATGTGGGGGCTGAGATGCTCTGCTACAGAAGCCCACTATCTGAGATTTCACACAAGCATATGGAAGTAGCATCAGGTTACTGATCATATCAGATGAAGTCATGGACTAAGTGGGAAAATATAAAGCAGTACAAGGCTGTAAGGTGTTTCCCTTGAATGCATTTTTCAAAGCACGTGTGGTGAATCTCCTGAAAACCTGTGAGGAAAGCTGAGCTGGACAAATTCACTTCATTGCAGTGGAAGATTCACGATCTTTTGTGGAGAATCTTCCTTTCAAATCATTGTATTGCGTCTTGACCAGAACAAAGACATGTGGAATATGATCAAAAAAGACTGCACTGTTTTTCTTCATCTGGCATGAAGTCACTGAAACAATCACTTCAGTAACCCAGCACATTTGTTCCATGTGAACAGGTCCCAACTCTTTCATACCTATGCAAAACATCATGTTGCTTTCAAAAGGAGCAGGGTCACATCATAACAGTATTTGAAAAGCAGATAAGCTGGTTAGAGCAGATATTATTATGTCATCTGTGGTACTCTGTGGTATCCATTAGTACAGCACTTTATAATCTGGAGTGCAATTACACGTACAGCGTCTGTGTGGATGAGGACATAGCTATTATCTTGATTTCAGAGCTGGCAGGCTGAAGTGCACAGAAATAGCTTTGTGTTGGTAAAAAGGACTACCAGACCCAGACATAAAAAATGACAGCAGGAAAGGTCTGTGACTCTGGTGCCATCTCTCTTTGGTCATAAAGAGTTAAGTGGTCTTAGGCTCCAGTGGGAATGCAGCCATGACAACCCAACTTCCTCAGCCAGGAAAAACCACTGCACCCGGGAAAACTGACTGGCTGCTTGCATCAGCACTGCTTTACCAAAAGATGTCAGGCAAAGTACCCTGTTACAGGCTTGGAAACTGCTGTGTGTGTTTTATTTAAATACAACCATTCCACAATCGCCTATCACAAGCTCAGTGGTATCTCTGTAAGTGACTTTCATGTCAATGGTCTTTGTGGCTTTTGAAAAGGATTTTGAAGTATGAATGATGTCTTAGAAAAGGATTTTGAAATATGACTGATGTCTTAGAAATGGACCTAGGTCAACAAAGAGACTTGTGAACCTAATTCTACCATTCAATTAAGATATCTACCTCTGAAAAGAGTGCCTTACTGCCATTAAAGAATTATTTTAAATAAATTATTGATGAACTAATGTGCAAAGGTTAAAAATAAAGAAACCAAAATGAATGCCAGCAAAAGTCATCATCTCCCAAACCATAATTAAAAAGTCTTACTGCAAATAATATAAAATCTTGGTCAGTTTCTGAGTTCTCCCCTCATTATTGAATATTGTCCTGGTAAAATCTTATGTTTGTTTCACTATGTGAAATTTTTGAGCTTCAGCAGCACACCTTGGAGCATGTTTTACATGGAGCAGCCTCCTTTTTTCTTCTCATTCTGTTAGCATGGGTTGGCACTTTCTAATACATTGAATAACACACTGAATAATACACTTTCTAATATATTGAGTCTTGCTGGAAGGAAAAGCACAGGTGTGAAGGAGGCATCATAGATGGATATTGTGAGATTTGCTAAAAGGTTCATACTTGCTTCTGAATACCCATGGAGGAAAAAAAAAAATCCAAAAGCAAAACTTGGGCATTCTTATTTTGAAACTGGGTTTTAATTCAAAACTATTCCTAAAGGAAATACAAGGCAGGCTGTTTATTCAGTGAGTGCAAGAACATTTTCCCAAGAATATGGGAAAATAGAAAAAAATCACTTATTTAAGACATTTTAAGGACCAGATTAGGGGTGTATCTCTCCAGACCATATCCTCCTCTGGCCACAGTGTTTGGCCAATGTGATTTTATCATGTTTCTAATAGTCTTACTCCCAGAACATGGTGCTGTTCTGTAGGATGAATGATTACAGAACTGAACATCAAATTAATTCAAGAGAATACCATTAATACAATAAATATTTGTTTAATGTTCTGGAGTAGCCATATGTTTTTTATATATATATATATATATATATATATATATCATTTTATATAGATAATATATATATATTATTATTTTATTTATTTTTATATATGTATATATAATATATATATATATATAAAACTAAGGGTGACTAAGTTGGTGTCTTTGGGGTTGGAGGAGACCATCATCTTTCAAGCTTTCTTTTTGTGAATAAAATTCTATAGGTAGGGCTCATGAAGTGCAAACGCGTGCATGCATTTTTCAGTTACCTATGCACATTTCTGGTTACCTGTGGTTTCCAAACCCAGACTGCTCTGTGCTTATCTTGTTACCTTTCTCCGTAAATTTTCCACGCTATCAATGCAATCGCATTTGTCATCAGTTCCATAGCAACCAAGAAACCATGTAACTTGAAAGTCTCTCTTCGCCTTGCCTGACACTCCGTGCCACTGACAGTAGCTGCAAAATCACATTCAGGGGAGGCAGAACAAATACATGAACACCTACCAGCCAGGTATTATTCTAGGTTCTCCTAGTTGTGTTCAGTAGCATTGTGTAGGCCTCACGTGAATGCAAGAGACAAAACTTACCTCACTGTGGAAAGTTCCACTGATAGACCAACTGGCTGTGTTTGTATTAAAAAATATTTCACTTGTGTGCAGGTGTCAAGGCAGGAAAGAAAAAAACAAACCAAAACAATGGCAAAAACAGCAGCAACAGCAACAACAAGATAGCAAGACCACAACCAGATTATCCAGTTAGCTTTAAATAATGTTATAAATTCATTCTAATTCTTGATAACTGTTGGTGGGGTGAAAAGTTTTTTGTGGCATGTAATCTGAGCTGTAATTGTCCAGTGAAATCCAGTAAAATTTTTCCTTATGTGTGACAGCCCTAAAATTGCGATGTTTTATCTGTTCATCATCTTGAAGCAGTTCTTATAGGATCTGAATGTGGGGTGAAGGACTCAATTATTGGCTAATAAATATTTCAAAAGTATAATTGCTTTTATAAAATAGCAGTTCGTATAAGTAATAACATGAGTGAAAATTCAACTGCTTCCCATATAAACTGCTCTCACTGTGGAATTACATCCTGTACTTGCAATAACATTAACCTATTTTGTTGGAGAAGCTGGTAGAACTAGAAATAGACTGGTGCCTAAATGATAATGAGTAGAATAAGATTCCTTATTTCAGTTCATTTCTTAGCAGTGATTACTTGATCATTTGTCTCCTGAAGACTGATGATAGCAATTCAGTTGCTTCTGCATGTTTAATTTGTTGTGCTTGTGCCTTCAAAACTCACACACTTCACAGGAAAAGCCTGTATTTCCCAGGAATGTGAGACTTGCTGTAGGGAGCTGAGTCACACTCTTCCCTCTCCTCTCCTCTCCTCTCCTCTCCTCTCCTCTCCTCTCCTCTCCTCTCCTCTCCTCTCCTCTCCTCTCCTCTCCTCTCCTCTCCTCTCCTCTCCTCTCCTCTCCTCTCCTCTCCTCTCTGTGGGCAGATTCTGTTGCTCATCACCACAAGGTAGTCAGACTTCAGTGTTTTACCAGAAAAAGTTCTGAGCATTAGGTAACAGGGCATTAATGCTGTCCAATATTCTATTCTTAGCTATAATCTTCCCCTCTTTGCAAAGAAGAGTGGTTATGGTGTTGTCAGTTCCAAATCACTTGTCCTGTTGAAAAAAATAACTAGCAGTAGTAGAAGATTATAATTTACCTCATCAGAAATCCTGGGAATTGTTTGTGTGCCTATTAACTATGGCAGTGTGACTAGTAATACTTGAGCATGAATTGCACTATAACTGGAAGAGAGTAAGAGGCCTGTGATGAAAAAGAGTGTGGAAATTTTGCCATTTGCTATCTTTTGCATGTCTGATCGTTTTTCAATGTCTACTGCAGTGGCAAAAAACAAAATTATTATCTATCAGACACAGAGAACTACATAAACTTGTTGCTTTTAGTACATCTTCAATGGAAAGTGGAAGTCACAGCCTGTCATAGGGATTACAAACAGAGAAAATAATTATAGAAGTTTCTCATGTGCTACAGGCAATTTCGTAATGTAAAATTTTCAGACTCTATAAATCCTTCAGAAGACATGTTTTAGAAGTCAGAAAATTGAAGTGGTTAGAAGCCACTGGCATAAATCTGTACACAATTCCCTAAAAATTGAAAATATTTTAAAATTTAGTAGATCAATGGTCTAGAAAAGACATACTTAAATTTAAATTAAATTAAATTTAAAATACTGAATCTTACATTCAGCTATTACATATTTCTTTTAATCTAACTTTTTATTTCTATATTATGATAGCAGCTGAAAACTAACTTTAAAATCCATCATTTCAATCCTTGAGCTATGAATGCAGACTACCCAAAGCACAGTCACAGTAATGGAACAACTTTAGTGCATGTACCCTGTTGCAGGCTGTATTCGGCTTCATCAGTGTTCCTCCTCCTTGCAGTGTTCATGAATATTTAACTCAGTATTATATATATTCAGCAAAATAACTGATATTTCTTTTTTCTACAAATCTGAGCTAAATATTAATCAGAGAACAAAGAAACTATCTCCTTAGATCGACATAGGACTAGGTAGTGCAAATCTGGGGCAAACTCTAGGAAAAAATACAGCAGTGCCTCTCTTCTGTGGCACATTGCCTGCTTTCTTTACTTTATTTAAGCCACCTGTGATGGTCCTGACTGTGGCACAACTAGGGACAACATCATGTGGCAACTGCTTTAAGTGTTATTCATTCATAATAACCTAATTAGAAGTTTTGGAAGCAAAGAGGCAATAATTCATAGAAACTTCTGTGAAATTAGTCTCCTGTCCCTGGAATGAGGCACACCCAAGCCCCCTCTGCACTACACAGATGATGCCCCTGGTTTAATCCACTGTGTGTAGGGTTTTTTTTGCAAAACCTCTTTTAGCAGAATTTTGAAGCCGATGAGGGGGTGTACATTGCCTTTGGGGTTTGAGATGTATTTGTTTCCAAGTTGTTTGGTGACCTGACCTGGTTAGCTGAACATCACTGCCTTGTAGAAATTTACCTGTTTAATTCTTCCCTTTCTAAAGGGTAGAGAACATGGCCATGCGGCTGGAAGAAGTAAACGAGAGAGAGCACTGCATGAAGGCCTCTCTGCAGACTGTTGACATCAGGCTTGCTCAGCTGGAAGACATGATGGGACGAATGGTGACTGCCTTGGAAAAGATGGCTGGCATTGAGAGAGGCGAGACAACTAAGATCCGATCCAGGACCTCATCCGACTGTACTGATGCAGCCTACATTGTGAGGCAGAGCAGCTTCAACAGTCAGGAAGGAAATGCCTACAAGCTTCAAGAGAGCATTGATCCCACAGGAGAGGAGTCCATGTCCCCAACATCACCTACGATCACACCTCGCTTGCGAAGCCATTCCTTCTATGCAACAAATATAAAGGACAAATGTGGGTTGGAAAAGCTGGAAAGCATTTTTAAGGAAAGATCTCCAAGCCTGCATCGGGCAATCAGTTCCCACTCAATAGCAAAAGAAGGAAAGGCTCCTTTACCCCCTACCAGCACTTTGTCAATCGCCCCAGACTCCAGAAGACCTTCATCTTGTATAGACATCTATGTTTCTGCCATGGATGAAATGCATTCTGACACAGAACCTCTCGAGAGCTCCATAAATATTCTTGGTCCTGAAGATGCAGCTCTGCCAGCTCACATAGCCTCTTCCCTTTTAACTAATAGTGCATACATCAGCAGTACAGCTGGTGAAAAGATCTCTGGCAGGAGTCTTGATTATGAGGAAACTTCTGGAATAGAAACAAGAGCATTTTCTTCAGACTATTCACAAATCACAGATTGCCAAATCCCGTGGGATTCAGACCCTCCCTTGTATCATACTTTAGAGCGATCGAAAAGCAGCCGTTACCTGGCTACTACTCCATTTATTCTGGAGGAAACACCAATTGTGAAATCTCACAGCTTCATGTTCTCTCCTTCTCGAAGCTACTTCAGCAGCCTTGGTGTCCCAGTCAAAACAGCAGAGTACACAAGTATTACAGATTGCATAGACACGAGGTGTGTGAGTGCTCCCCAGGCCATTGCAGAGAGGGCCAGTTTCCCTGGAAGCCTCAGGGGCAAAGTGGAAGACTTGGGATGCTGCCACCCAGAGAGAGAAGCTGAACTAACCCACCCAAGCTCTGATCATGAGGATGTCGAGGTCAAAGACAAGAAGGGAATCCCCTTATCTCCTCAAGACAGCAGTGCTACAACAATTCTGCCCAACAGCATCCCACTCCCAAAGATAGAGAGAGCCAACAGCTACTCTGCAGAGGAGTCCGGCGTGTTGCATGCACAGCACACACGGAAGAGCTACTCCATCAGTGACAAACTTGACAGGCAGAGAAACACAGCCGGCCCACGGAACCCCTTGGAGAGGAGCAAGTCCTCAAGGCCAGAGAGCAGAGGGGACAACCTGTCCATGAGGAGACTGTCAAGAACTGGAGCCTTCTGCAGCTTTGAAAGCAAGCACAGCTAGGATTATACAAAGCTCACCAGCAGTCTAAGGGTCATCTGCTTTTCAATCTGTTTTTCTTAGCAGAATTTTTTAAAAAACCCTCACATCACCCCATGTTGAATCCAATTGGCATTAGCCGCGGGTCAAGGGAGCACATTTTCAATCTCAGCATCACCACTGACGTACTCCATCTTGACCCAATTGACATTTGCACTTAAGAAAAAAGGGAGGGATGAAAGCTTTACAAAACCTTCAGTAAACAAGAGGAATAACAAGACCCCTTAATGAAGTCAGAAGACTTAGATTAATAGCTCCAGATATCTGCCTTTTATTAGAGGGCATCCTAAGACCTTTTATCATTATTCAAGTTTTTAAGATGCAGGAATTAACTGGCAAAAAAGAGATGTACAAATTAGATGTTCCAAACTTCAATCACAACTTCTTTTTCATCTATGTCTCCATTGTGATGACTGGTGAAAAGCATTTGTTATTTCTGTAGGAACTGGCAGCAAAAAACCCTAAAGTCTCCCAAGTCCCTTGCATCCCAAATTTGTGGAAATGAAGAAAGATGAACACAACAACTATAAATGTTCACTTGTCTCCTTTTGTATCAACTTCTAGTGCCACAGAAAGTTTATATTTTCAAGAGTGGAAAGGGAAATGAAATGCCTTTTTTACTGCAACTTAAATGGAAGAAGAATTTATGTTAAAATGTCAGGTGATTTCCTGTGTAAAACAGGCATTCTAGATTCTAGCACAGGTGAGAAAGCTCAGGATGAATGTAATTAAGTGGAATAGTATATATTTATTTTTTTACCACATTTGTCATCAGTATTTTGTCTCACTAAATCAAAGGATATAATGAAACAGTAAGAATAAGATGATCAGAGCAGAGCATAGTAATAGTGTCCAGTTCTTATGGCTCAGTTTAATTATATATATATAAATTGGGGAGATTTATCCACCATGCTGCTACCAGGTTCTTCTTGCTGTTTCATTTGAGCTACCGATTCTTCACATCATTCCCCCACCTATAAAATTCACACCTTTTTTCCCTTTTTTTTCATGTGAACATAGCTGTATTTGGACTTTTTAAATTATACAGGATTTATCAAGAAGTCTGAATCCAGATTCATGTGATTAGACTGAAGCTGCTTAAAAGAAAGTATTTTTGGCAGAGGACTGGAAAACACTAGAATTTCTATGTGCTTCTAAGGTAAGTAAAAGAACCAAAGTGAAACTGCAGGGGTCTGTAAACAGCAGAAGCCACCAGTTGTGAGTAGGCATCCACTGTTCATCAGCACAGCACACAGTGAGCACTGTCAGTGGGAAAGTGTGTCTGAAGGGTAGCGCAGGTACAGGCTTTGGGTGAAGACAAGTGTCAATCCACTGACTCCACCCACGTTCCGAGGGCCCACATTGTCAGCAAGAGTTTCAAACTTCTCAGGAGGCAGTGTCCGGTGGTCACAGGTGGAAGGGAAAACAGAAGACTGGAGAAGGGTGGAGAAGCATAAGCTGCAACTGGAAAAACAATTCACATTCCTTTATGACGGCACAACTTTTAAACTTTTAAAAAGTTGACACTAGTGCTATCAGAAGTTAAAATATCTCACCAGTTACCAATATCTGTGTGGAACCAGCTCCTTTTTGTTATTAAAAATTAACATTTGTGAGTGGGGTACATATTTCACATTATTTAAATTGAATTAGGCAGCTTTGAGAATACAAGCTGATATTTTCTCACTGAGTCCTCACCCTGGGAGACTCTGAGCACCATCTGAGAGTTAAGTCCAAAAGGCGACTAATCCAGACAGAAAAATAATCATCAGCCTCAAGAAAAGAGGCAAAGAAGGTGAAAACATTTAGTTAACAAGTCACTGCGTTGGAAGTTCAGGAAACAAGGAAATGCAGCAAGGGGATGTTAAGAACAATATGTTTCACATTTCCTGCACCAACGTGTTCCTTGCTTTCTTCTGTTTGATCAGGCTTTCAGTGAACTAAACTCCACCAAGACACCATGTTTATGCAATTGCCTTGCAGGCCGTGTGCAGCATTACAGTCACATGGCGATACCAAGAAAGGTCAGAAACCTTTCTGTGCATTATGAAGCATGCTTGTGGCAGGCTGATTGTTGAACAATAGCAAAATGCCCAAGGGCAAAGGAACTTGTGATTAACAATATGCTTCAAATGTGCCAACCTTCTGTTAGCAGCCTTTTCCAAAGGCTTCTCCAAATCTATCTATGGAGAGTAGAGGGGGATATTCTTACTTCGTTTTCTTTGTTACTTTTATGAATGTCTGCTAAAACTGTTGTGGACTCTTTCATCTTCATTGTATTACTGGTCTACTCAAGAGGAATTTCAGATTCAGTAGAAATTCCTTGACAGCTCTTAGTGAATTAGGGATAGGGCTCTCCTCTGGGGTAGATTCCATTGGTTAGTTTGTCAGGGTAAAGAAATTTTTCCAAGCCTAGAAGCTGTATAAATATTTAGGATACAGCACCTTATTGATCTGGAGCACACATTCCAGGCAAAATGAAACAGAACACTTTATTTACCTCTTAAAATTTGCCATTATATATATAATGTAAATTCAAATGTTAAAAGTGTGATTGCAAGAGGTCAGAACTACTTTTCCTGAATGTTTCCCATTTATTCTACAATGTGATGTCTATAGAATATATTATGATGGATGTTAGATTATTTTATTTTCACTTGGTTTTTACACATTGCATCAAACAGCTCCTTTTTGAATTTGATGATAAAACATTCCCATTTCTTGCAATGGGACCAGACTTCCCATTCTCGATATTATGACCATTTAGTGAGATAGAAGTCTCATCATCCATCATCATGTAGCTATAGCATGTGCCATATGATGTATTCTGTATCAAAGGATAGCTTATGAAATAGACACATATGTAGTTGTGACATGTGGTAATATTAGTGAACGTTACAGGACAGTTCTAATATCTCATTACATGGTCTGGTTTGTAAATCTGTAACATTCAATAAAATAGCACATGTTGCATCAAACATTAAGTTCCACTATCCAATTATTAGCTTACATATGGAATATGCATTTCTGGTCACGGTGTGTAAGTTTGGTATGTTTCGCACATTTCTTTGTATAGCTCCACTTTAACGTCTGTATGGGCTGATGTATAAACCTCTAACGAGCCACTGTGGGCTGTGACAGATGAGTTGTGATGGCGTGAAAGACAAACTGGCATGTTATGCAAAAGATTATAAGATATATGAACTTTAATAATATTTTAAAACTCAACTGAGCTTAGCTGTTTGTTTACATATGCTGGTTGACTGAGGGAGCCGTGTGCAGTATTTTATGAATATTTTCCTATAGTAATCCATTCTGTTGTTTCCAGTTTAAGTGATTCTATTCTACAGTTGGGGTATACACTTGTCCTAGGTATTGTATTATAGCACATTATTCTTTCACAATAACAGTGTGATATGACTGAAGTAGTTTCTCTCCCTTAAAGTCCAGTCTTTTTTGTGTCAAAGAAAATGCATGCATTGTTCCATGAGTTTCTTTGGACTGCTAGGAGACTTAACATTTTGCTATTGCCTGCCTGTAAAGATGAATCCAGTTAGGAATGAATTCAAACTTTTGGATGTTTACATTATTTCCATTATTTTTGATCTTTAGCAAAGTAAGTGATTTTTTTATTATTTTTAAAAGACAACTGTATTTTATGAAATTTGGATACTCAACACAAAATGCGAACCTACAGCAGTGCTCAGACATTTGGCTCTCTCTTTTTTTTGGAAGAGATCAGGTGCTACACTATTTTCTTAGCACAAGTGCCAGTTAACAAATGGCAGTGAGGGGATAATTTGAAAATATAATGAAAAACCAAAACATCCATTCATCTACATAAGGAAATCCCTCTGGGTTCCAGACATAGATTACTTTTTTTTTTTTTTTTTTTTTTTTAGATTTTTTGGTTAAAAAAACCAACAAAACCAATTTGTACCTTTTGCGGAAAGGATAGCCTTTTGTCAGGGGATAAATATCTTAGTTAGGTATATTTTTTGTATGAGAAGAAAACGATTCATTTCTTAGAAACTGTCAGTGCATGGAAAATGCAACTATGTGAATAACTGCTCAAAAAAAAAAAAGTGCTGGTAGCAGCACACAGCCTTAGTCCAATGACTGCAGTGGGCATAAGCAAGTATCTGTCCTGAGAGCAGAAGTCATCAGAGATATTAGAGTGAGCCAGTGAAACAAAATTCCCTGTAAACCTGTGGTGCAGGTTTTCAAAACAAGCATAAATGTCTTATTACATTGCTCAGGTTAAACAGTGAAGTGGATCTGATAATCATCCAAAGGGAAAGTGTGAGAGGGTTTTTCCTGGATTTCCCTTGGAACACTAAAGTAGTTGTGATGTCTTCCCCTGCTTAAAAATGATAATTTATTTGCATTTTTTGCACAAATATGCATATTTGGTTCGACAAAGGCCACATTTTCAGTTCTGTTGAGAGATACTAGGTATAGACCATCTTCTTCAAAAAAAAAGGGTAAGATTCCTAGCATGAATTTTCCCTTCAACCACCTTAGATAAAATCACAGTCCAAAGTGGGACAAGAAGTGAAACATTGGGTGTGTCTGCTTACCTAGTGAAACCCTTCACTACTGTAGATGGAATTCACTGTCCTTGCCGCACGTTGGCATAGGAGCAGTAGTATTGGCTGCAGAGGGACTTTGTTTCTGCACCCTGCTTTTTAGCCAGTTGTACATTTCATACAGAACTCTACAGGTCACGCAGGCTTCTTGTCTCCATGATTGACTACAATTATGGTCTTACCAATGCTGGTGCAAATCTGCAGAAAATCCACTGATTTCAGTGGCATACTCTGACTTCTGTCAGGAGATGGATTTATTCTGCGTTTCTAACTCAATATTACTTTGAGTCATGGCATGGATTACACTATATCATCTTCAAGTTGGAGGTCTAATGATGGAGCCATTGAGCCAGTCTGGTTGTGAAACAGTCTCTGACCTTTTAATTTTTGCTGTATGCTTTCAGATCATTCATAGAGCCACACAGTACTTACTTCAAAAAGATGTTAGGTAAAAACATTTGATTATTAAATTGCTGCTGTTTCTGCTGCAGGGAAGTGATAACTCTTGTTTGTTTTAATATCTAGGAGGGAGGGGGAAGGGAAAGAAGAGGGAATTGGATGTGAAATATAGTTTTATGCCTGCACAATAGTAAATTGTGTTAAAGTTATATCTTTTTTCCACCACTGCAGTTGTTGTACATGACGAGAGTCTATTTGCTGCTACTGCTGTCTGGAACAGTGTTTGCAATATTCTATACTAATAGCTATTTAATCATTTATTATTTGGGCTATCATTTGTAAGTGTATAACAATCATTTATAAAGGGATAAAAATTACTAAAATGTTATTTTAAACAAATTCCTACTAATACAAAGCTTTTCAAGAATGATTTGTCTAAATGTACATAACTAGGGAAAATGGTCCTTTCCAAAGGTCTACTGGATTCACAATGCACTTTTAGACTGTGTTTAGATGCGTAATAAAAAGCAGAAGTTGGCAATTACTACAGTAGAACTTTCTGAAATTTCTGTAACAATTGTTTTGCAATAAAAAAAAGATATGTAGATCAAAACATCTGTTCTTGCTGGAGCATTTATTTATGTTCATTTGCTTTCAAGGCAGTGAAGTAGTGATGCCATGGTAGCTGCTTTTCTCCAAGATCTCTCAGTGTTCTAACTTTACAGACTTAAAGGAAACCAAAATATTTACTATGTTGCACACAGGCCTTTTGAATGTTTCAAATTATTTCCGCCTCTGAGATCAGATTTCATTGAAGGTGTCCCTTATTCTGGCAAATATCAGAACCAAGAAAGAAGTACTTCTCAGTGGGTTTATTTAAAAGGAGGGAATAATTTCTTTGCTTTGTCGCTACCATTCCAACAAAGGGGAAACAAAAGCATTGATTGCAGATCCTCTCTATATTGCATCCACATAGCCTGGAAGAAGTGTGCTCCTTTGTATGGCAACTGGGTGGTACTGCCTACTTTTGCAGCCAGAGAAGCTCCATGAAAAACAAAGGACACCAAGTAATCCACTAGTACCCATGGCCGACTCTGAACTGGCATCTCACCTCCTCAAAAAGAAATCATTGTCTCCCTCTTCATGCAGCTACAGCCAGCTCTGATACACTGAAAAAAACCTGCTGCCACAAAATCTGCCAAGGTCAGAATCTTCTGCCTCTACAAATAAGCCTTCACGGAGATAATATCATGTTTTAGCCAAAGAAAAAAGAAGCACAGGAAAACAAACATCCAATTGAATCAGAAAGATATCGGATACTCAAAACAGTTCTGCATACATCAGTTGTACTTCAGGAGAGGAATGGTTCAGAGAACTGCTCTTTATTTCAGGTATCTAAGAAGGAAATGCTAAACTTTCTGATCAGATTTAATTTCATCCTTTCTCAGGGACTGCCATTCAGTGAAGACTGGGAGCTTTGAAGTTTTCCTAAACAAAACTATGCCAAAGAGTTGTCATTATGCTACTCTCCAGGTAACACTATATCTCTAGTCTCCCTGGGATTTTAATTTTTCATTTTTCACAGTAACAAATTTCACCTAAATTCAGCCAATTAGTAAGCAAAAAAAAAACCCAAAAAAAACCCAAAACCAAACCAAAACAAACCAAAACAAAAAAAAAAAAAAAAAAAAAAAAAAAAAAAAAAACATCAGTAGCCTTGATTTTCACTCCCATGAGCTGTTATCTTGTAGCCTTTAGGGCAGAGATCTAGTCTCTTAATGTCATTAGTACGCAATGGAAAAGAACTCCATTTAACTTCCACCATGATTCATTATCCTCATGACTGAGCACAGCACAAGCTTAGACTTAGGCCAGCCCTCACTGGTTTTGCATTCAGAGCTCGAATTTACCATATTACACTTCTGGAACAACAAAAAAAACATAAGCTCACATGATTCCATTTTGAAATTTTCTAATAACTGATTGTGGTCATAAATACGGTATATTTGGATTATACTTTTGGGAGGCAATAATGTGAAGCATTATCTCAGAGAGGGTTGTTTATGTGAAATAATAATAGCATCCATGAACAGTTACAGACATCACACCTCAGATGATACAGGCTGCTGTTGCAGAGAGCTGTGGGTGAAACTGCCTTTGCTTTTGCTAGTCTGGATTCCAAACCAGCAAGATTGACACCTGTGGCAAGACTGCTCTGCTTGTACCGCCTTCTAAAACTTAAAACTTTTTAGCTACACCTTTCCCCAATCAAACATGTAGCCAAAGGTTCAATAGCCACATGGACACCACAGAATCAGTCTCTGGGGATAAAAGTTGCCCTCACAAAATATTCGAGTGGTTTTTTTGTTCATAGCATGCAAGATGAGAATTTTCTTAAGACGCTTTGGAAAATAACATATCAAGGTTCTAAGGACATTAGAGAAAATGTTAACACACAATCTTTTTCTTTATTTGAAAGACAACAAAAAAATCAACTATCAATGTAGCATTTTGCTGGTCACTAATTAAAATCTTGAAACTAAAAAACCACATCATTAGCAATTAATAAATCATCTGAAAGTAACCATAAAAAACTAAATCTGACTGAAGAATTACATTCTGCAAGAACTCCTTAGAAATATTAGTCACAGATCTGAATTATAACCCACAAGTGCTGAACCACAGTAACTGCACTGTAATTTCTGGAGGAGGGGAGCAGATGAAGGGTGTGTGCACATGATGAACAGGGAAAAAAGGAACATACGAACAATGAACTCTAAAATTCACATCACCCTCACACAATATGGCCAAATTCCACCTCTTTTTTCCCTGAGTGGACATTTGGGGAGCAAACTTGTCAGTTGTCAATAGTGTAAATTTACAATTAATCCATTTCAACTGTGCTATTTATTTTGCTAAGACTGTAGCATTCCGTCAGAGAATCATAACTTAGACAAACAACTTGCAGCAACAAAGGCTAATCTGTGCTTCATGTAGAATAAATAGTTCACATCTCAGAGGATCTGATGAGTGGTTTTTGGTGAGTGTCTAAAAGGACATTCTGTGTCTTTGCCCCAGTCTTATCTGAGGGGTAGTGACTAGCTGCCCTGTTTCAAGAAAGGACCAAAGTTTCAGAAAACCTAGCCCGGTCCTCAGCTCCCCGTGGATTGTTTTCTCCCTAGAACATTTGGCTTTCTAACCAGAGCAGATTGCCTGCATTCCTACCCCAGTTCAGCTAAATCAGAGAGGATCTGTAGCCACAGCAGGAAGTACAGAGCAATGCAGGGACGTTCCCTTTCCTCCCTATGCAGTCACACCTAGGGACTACATTGCTACTGCAGTAGTTTAAATATTTATCTGAAATTTTGTGTGCTTTTTTAGATTCTTAATAAGTCTATAAAATAAACTAGGCCTACTTTAGGATTATGTTAGGTGAGTCACAGTCCATCTCTTCTAAAATGTCTGACTATTTTCAGACAATACAGCACCATGGATGTTTACAGCAAAACAAGTTCCCTTAACAGTAGCTGATCCTACTCACCTCACAGCAACTCCAAAGTCTCAGAGTGCTGTCCTAGCCGTTGGATAAATTAAGCTGTCTTATGCAACTGTACAAAGCATGCTTTTGTTTCCCTGCACCAGCACCAGAGATGGGTGAAAGCCATCCCCTTGGGGGATGGATGGATCCACTGGGTCTATTAGCTTCAAAATTGTGTTGGCAGGAGAAAATGCCACAGCAGATCAAGAATTTTTTAGCTTCGGAAGAAGGTGCACAAAATAAATATATATTAAAATATGTTAATCAGGAAAGGATGAATACTGACACAAGTTGCTATTCTGTGGAAGTTTAACACTGGAATTCAATTCAGCATTTTTAAAATTGCGTATTACAATGAAATACAAAATAATGCACAGTATACACTATTTGTTAAAACTGCTCTGAAATGTACAAGAAGAGGCCAAGAATTTCATCTTTCGTCTGCTAAGAGAGAAGCATTTAATAACTGCACTGTTCTGTTCAGGTGGAATCAAAATATTCTAATATTTTACAGAATAAATAGTTTTAAATGCTAACATGTTTTAATAGAAGTTACGATCTGAGGTAATTGGGAAAAACCACTCATTCTTTGCCATTAGATGTTAAGTACAGGAAGTAGCAAGGTACTTGATCCAGGGAAGATTGGCCAAATGTGGTGTCATATGTGCTCTGGTTCACACACCCCTGTGTCTCTGGGACTCCCCTCCCCTAAGGGTGCATTCAGGGCTGATGGCTGTGTCTCCAAACCTTGCTTTAAGGGCAGGACAACCCAACAGGATAGTGCACACGAACCAGAATGTCTCTGTCATGCTGACTAGATCATAGGGTCCCAGTTCTGTTTGGTAAGATGGCACATTGGGTACTGCAATTTCCGAATTTCGGTACCTGCCAGACTTGGCAGGGGTGTGTCAGTGAGCAGTACCCAAACGTAAAGACGTTCAAGAAGAAAGACAGAGCCTGTCAAAAGCTGGTTGGATGGATAACGTGGAAAATATGTGTTACATAGAGTAAGGAAACACGTGATTTCAAACTCTTTTCCACAGTTATCGGACCTCCCTCAGAAGCAAGGGAGAGGCTCAGCCCCTCAGTCAGCAGCGCAGGGGATGCACCCACGCTCAGCGCTCTGCCGCAGCCCGAGCTGCTCTGGCGCTGCCCCGCATGCTCCGGCTCTCCCCTGCACATCCTCTCACCGTTCTGCCGACACGGTTTTGCCATTTTTAGCAAAGTTGCCAACACGGTTTTGCCATTTTTAGCAAAGTGGGTGGCCGCTGGATGTCACTGTTTGGTCTCCGACAGACAGACACGCGGACATTTTTCTCTGTCTGGAAGTACAGGAACTGGTGTCCTTAAGGACAAAACCAAAGAAACAAACCAAATCAATCCAGCCACAAGGACAGAGCTCACCGGTGCATCCCAGGACAGCTGTTCGTGGCATTCCGTCCTGGAAGAGCAGGTGATCCAGGAGCTCTGGGGACAAGCGGGGGCCCTGCTAAAAGAGAGGTGACACTGCAAGGCTGGGGTTGCTGGCTGAAGCACGGGGATCCTCGGCTGAGGCACTCCATCAGTTTCAGGTCTGTGAACTTTGTGCACTTAGCTCACTCAGAGAAGCGGTGAGGACTCCTTTCCATGTGCAGCACTGGGAGATGGCAGATCACTTTGGCACTGGCCATGCAAGGTAGAAGCACAATATTGCTCCCTCCAGTCCTTTCTCAGATTATCTCCTCTGACAGAAATCTGCGTGGCAGATACTCGTGTTTCCAATTTGCTGGTTATTCTCCCTCCTTGAAAGCTGCAGTTGCAGAGCGCTCAAAGTCTGCAAGGGCTGGATTGAAGCAGGTCCTGCAACCTGGATTTGTTGCTCTGGCCCGTGAGGTGTAAAAGTTTCGCGACAATCGTTCACGAGTCAAGCCACAAGACCTTCCCCTGCAAAGGCTTGCCCTGGCCCTAAACCTGCCCTGGCTTTTAAGCCAGGCCTGGACACTGAAAGGCTGAATAGAGAAAAGCTTGTCTCTGTGAAAACCTTTTTCCCTCAAGCGACTTCCTGACATCTGCTGAGACAGGGAGCCACAGAAAAGGCTGTACTGACCATGTGCATGGCATCTCTTTTGCACTGGGGAGTGCTGAGGAACTCTGTCCTTGGTGCTTGTTATTCAGAAGAAAAAAGCCTTGAAAGAGGAGGAGATACGATAACGGTGTCCTTCTCATTTTCTGAATTTCTGACCCCGTTTTCTTGTGTGCCGTGAGGCTGAGCACTCGGCATGGATGGGAGTCAGTGGGAGTTGCCTTCTGAGCCACTCAGCAGGACTACAAAGATCTCACGAGCTTATGCAGGGAGAACATGAGAAGGCACAAATCCCAATTAGAGCTGGATGTGGGGAGAAAAGTGGCAACAAAGGAGGAGGAAAAGGCTGAAGTACTGAACTCTTTCTTTGCCTCTCAGTCTTGAAACATGACCAAGTTGTTCTCTGGGTACCCAGGACGTGGCACTGGAAGACAGGGACGGGGGGTGGAAGAATGCTCCCAAACTCCGAGGTGAAATGATTACAGCCACGCCACTTAGACACTCACAAGCCTGTGTGGCCAGAGGGAATTCACACAAAGGTGCTGTGGGAAACGGCAGAAGTGTTCCCCAAGTCACCTGCCATTATTTCCCAGCAGTCCTGGCTAACTGGAGACATGCCAGGTGAGTGGAAGTTAGCAGAAGGGATGCCCTTGACGTGAGCACTGGGGAGGTCAGGGAGCAGATCCTTTTCAGAGCCGTGACATGGCACGAGCAGAACAAGCAGGGCATCAGGGCCAGCCTGTTGGCTTCCTGAAGAGCAGGTGCTGCTTGGCTAGCCTGATCTCCTTCTAGGAGCAGGTGACCTCATTCAGCGGATGAGGAGCAGACTGTGGGTGTTGACTACCTGGATTTGAGTAACATCTTTGACACTGTTTCCTACAGGATTCTCTGGGAGAAAGTGGCTGGTGGGGCTTGGAGGGGTGGCACTGCTCATGGAGTTAAAAACTGGCTGGTTGGCCAGGAGCTGCATGCAGCTGGCAGCCAGCCTCCAGTGGTGTTCCCCAGGCTCAGTCCTGGGGCCAGTCCTGCCCAGCAGCTGTGTCGATGGTCTGGACAAGGCGATGGATGCCCCTCAGTGTGTCTGCAGTGACACCAAGTTGGAATCAGCAGCAATGCTGACCTGCAGGACAGCAGGAAGGATCTACAGGGGGCCCTGGACACACTGGATTGATGGGAGGAGATCCATGACTGAGGTACAACGAGGCCACGTGCCAGGGCCTGCCCTTGGCTCACAACAGTCCCTGCAGCATTCCATGGGCTGGGGCAGAGTGGCTGGGAAGCTGCCCACTAGGAAAGGGCCTGGGGGTGTTGGCCTGAAAGTGGCTGGACCTGAGCCAGCGTGTGCCCAGGTGGGCAAAAAGGCCACTGGCATCCTGCCCTGGATCAGCAGTGGTGTGGGCAGCAGGTCCAGGGCAGGATTTGTCCCCCCCTGTGCCTGCACCGGTGAGGCAGCACCAGGAATCCGGCCCTGGGCTTTGGGGCCCTCAGCACAAGGCACCGGGGGCTGCAGCAAGTCCAGAGAGGGGCCACAAAGCTGGGGAAGGGTCTGGAGCACAAGACTCATGAGGAATGGCTGAGGGAGCTGTGGGTGTTTGGCCTGGGGCAAAGGAGGCTCAGAGGGGCCTTATCACTCTCTAGAGCTGCCCTAGCGAGGCTGTGGTGAGGAGGGGGCTGGTCTCCTCCTCCAGGGAACTGGTGACAGGACAAGAGCAAAAGGCCTCAGGCTGTGCTGGGGGAGCTTCATCTCAGCCATGAAGAAAACTGAATTTTCTCTGAATGCTTTGTCGAGCCTTGGAACCGGCTGTGCATGGAACACTGGAGTCACCGTGCCTGGAGGTACGGTATAGGAAAGCTGTTTGCATGTGGCATTTAGGGACCTGTTTACTGATGGACTTGGGAGAGTTGGGTTCATGGTTGGACTCCATGATCTTTGTGGTTACTTCCAACCAAAACGACTCCATGATTCTAAAGCAGTATTCAGAAGCACGCTACTTCAGGAAGTTACTTGGGCTTTTGTGGCTCTTGTCCCTTGAACCCGGGCAGCATCCTGAGTAAACAAGAGCTTTGCTCTCCGTCCTCTGAACCTGCAGCCAGTTCTGATCAAGCGTCCGTGCAGCTAATTTGGATGAGGGTGTTGATCTTCCTGAAAAATGGTGTTTTCTGGGCTGCAGCTCTACTGGATGGGGCAGTGATATGACTGAGCTCAGAGAGCACGGGGTGTGAGGTACTGGGGAGCAGGATGTTAGATGAACAGAGGTCTGGAATTAATTGGTGTGCTACATAGGGGTCTCTGATTAGGTGCATTGGTCTCCAGGATATGGATTTGGGTTTCTTGTGCCAGGCAATGTTGAACTTAAGGTCTGGACGAAAAGTCAGGGTTCAAGGCACAGCTGTCTTTCAGGTACAGAATATATATATAACTGTATTTGGTATTTGTTTATGGATTTATATATTTTGTGTTCTTCTTGACAGTTTGTAAAAACAGGGTTATGCCCTCACAGAGCTGTTGTTTTGTTTTGTTTTCTTGTTATGTGGTATTCTTGCTAATTGCAACAAGGGCATTTTCTGATGGTTGATTATTTTTTCATCAAATAGATTGTTTTTACATCTGCAGTAAGAGTTGGCATGTTTCATTGCAACTCTGCTTTGCCTGCAAATCCTTCTCTGAACATATTATTGCCTGGGCTCAGTTTTCCAGCACTTAATTATGTCTTACCCTTACATTCCCAATTTCGACAAATACTGCAGAGATCTTATATTCTTCAGATGGATGAGACTATTTGTCATAATAATTTTGCTTAGTCCTGACTACTGGCTATGACATGAACTAATTTAATCCCTAATTACTACACTTGATAGCTCTTTAAATTCAGAGGGCTTTGTCTTATTCATCAGGGTGTTGTGGCACCTCAGTCTTATAAGGAAAATATTGCTTCTCCAAGTGAATTCTTTCAACATGGCAGCAAGTATCAAATTTTGCATCCATGGAAATAGACAGTAAGTCTCCAACAGCTCAGGGCTTGCTGTATGCAGCAGTGTGGAAGATCTTACTAATAATTATTTTCCTTTGGTTTCACTTTATTTGGAACAATGGGAAGGGTTGCAACCATTTCTGACAATCTTGTCAAGTTTCCTCCCAGCTGGGAAGTCGCAGGCAAATAAATATATTTTCTCAATTTTCAGTTGTCTTTGCATTATTCATTTGGCACAAAACTAGAATGGTCCCACTGTCTGACATGGATCAAGACTGTTCAAGGAGGAGGGAATTATCAGCTCAGTTGATTGCTCACATCAAGCTGTTATTTTCCCAATGTCAGGCCTCCAGCTGGGTGGGCCAACCGCCTCTTCTGTGCTGTGTTGCTCTCTGCCTTGTTGGAGGTAGAGCTAGCAGGGCAGGCAGCCACTTGGAGTTAGTAATCTCTATTGTGATGACAACTGATGAGCTCCACATTGATGAGAGAGAGAAAGAGAGTGGACAACACTGCCTTCCACTGATGCTGTACTGCAGCATCAATAAAAAAAGCCAGACAGAAGTGAGAATTGCAGAAAGGGATAGATAATCAATGCCTGCTCTTGCCCCTTGTTTCTGTCTGCAGGACCACAGATGTAAATGAACGTAAAGGTCATAATTCTTTTATTTTTCAGAAGTGAGGCTATTGTCTGTGTCTGTGAAGGAAGCAGCTCTGTGCTATCAGCATGAGGCATTGTGGTCGGGGTGAGTTCAGGTGCACGGAATCCTTGGGGAGTACACAGTACAATCTCTTTTGATGCCACTTGGAAATGGGGGTGCTGTGTCCTTCCCCTCCCAGAACAGCTCTGCTCTGTCATCTGGTTCCTGTCTGGCAAGGCTCCAGTGCCTCCATCAGTAGTAGCATTCTCCATCCTTTGGCTTTTTCAACTGTTGAATCCTTGTCTCCTGTAGGAGCAAGTACTGATGGCTATCTACAGCTCTTTTCCCCCCACCTTGTGTTTTGTTTAAAAGAACCAAAAGAGCAATGAGACCTGACAGTAAGAGATTTCATTTCTGTAATAGGGATTGTTTGTATTGGAACACCAAAATTATCATTTAGACCTTAAACATGTATGAATATGCATGTTAAATGTATATGTGCACACGCAAATATGTGTGCATACATATTTCTTATATGGCTGTAGCAGAGCTTTATCTTTCTATGTGCTTTTTGAGAGACAATAGTTGGTAACTTTATGAAAGTTTCTGATATAATTAGCCCATCAGAATGGCTCACTAATCCTCAATTCTATTGCTTGTTCAGAACTGTTCTGGTTCATGCATCCATTCCTTACTGTCATCTCTAGGCCTTAGTTTTAGAATGAGATCTTTGGCCTTAATGACAACATGTAGATCTGGCTGAACTCTTCTTCCTCTTCCATAAGACAAACTTCTTTTGTGATCAGTCATTGGAAAATCATGTAAACTTGCATCAGAAGGCTGAACAGTGTTAAAGCAGGCCACATGTTTAGTTTTTTTTTAAACTCCTGAATATGGGTATAGAGATGCTTTTAATCTCTGACAGGTTTTTTGAATATATAATGTATATTCCATGGAATCTATGTGAAACCAGACTTTACAGGTCTGGCAAGGCAGAATTTTCTTGGGAAGTGTTCTTCATCCTGAGAAGAAGCTGCAAAAGAACCAGTAGGAATTGCTTACCGTGGTGCAGCAAGTGTTGAAAATCAGGGAACTTACTCAAGTGTCTGAATGTGAATATAGATGCCTAGGTTTGAAATCTTTGGCCATGATAGAATAAACTTAGGAATTTTTACAAGCAGTGCTCTATATCTGTATCATGTTGTGAACTTTGAACTGAAGATGTTTGACTATGGTAATTATAATCTTTGACTTGCTTAGCTAAACCATATATGTAAAAAATCATGTTCCAATTATCTGGAACTACTTTCCCTCCCCAAATAAGTAATCTTGCAGCTAAAGATATGAGAGAAGGAGTTTAAATATTTTTAGAATTAGTTTGGCCAAGCAGAAGTTAAAGTAGTATTAGTTTACAATCTAGCTATGAGATTTGTGTCACACCTTTACAAGTGAGTGGAAGGTGTCTTCCACGTAGAGTCATTGCAAAGAACCTTTTTTAAGAACATTTTTATGGCAGCCATATGGAAGTTGTGGATAAAAGGCAGAAGAGTAACTCTGGCCATTTGCCTTCTTTCTCCTGCTATATACTATACTATAGTACAGTCCAATAACTTTTAAATAATTTGCAGCTGCAGATAAAAGGGTGATTTTTCCTGAAAATTAAAGTAATTTTGTATCTTTTTTTTCCAAGAACAAAAAGGAGTCATTAGGACCTCTATGACTGTCGTGCTCTACAATAGACAAAGCTCTTTTATGGATCAGATACAGCCTGTATATAGAGCAGGTGTGCTCACAAAATGTGCTTGAAAGAGAACAGGATGCTTAATGGATTTATGCCTAGCTTTGTTACATTTGGAAATTCTCTCTTTGTGTTGCCGCCAAAGATGCTATTTCAGGCTCCCAGGTTTCTCCAGTACTACTCAAACGGAACGCTTTGTGCTTAAACTCCTCTGAGAGGTGACAAATGGGAATAGAACTCCCTGTCTATTACAAATACTACATGCAGACAAAAACAAGATACCTGGTCATTTACCCAAGCCATGGGTTATACCCACTGCCGGGGCTTGTGTTTCTTGCAGGATCCTCTCAGGGAGAGACACACTCCATCCCAGGCTGCTGCTGCTCTCTGGGTGAAGCAGAGCCACTGTTCTTGCTCTGTGCTTGTGTTATCACAGAGGTGGGGAGCCCAGGGTGGGGAGGAGGACCTCTCTGTGCAGCAGCCGTGCAGGTATCAAAAAACCAGACGTGGACGTTAACAGGCCAATGTGATAAGGGAGTGTGAGAAACAGACAAGTAGAAGGAAGTAATTTGACAGCACCATACCACTCCATCAATACCTTGGCTAGATGAGTTTTTTGTAGGCATTTAGCCTTGCATATAACATTGAAAGACTTCTGGTAGAGTAATGAGATCCCTCAGAAGTCCTTCCCAGGCATGGAAAGCAGCCTGGGAGGGAGGCTGGCATCATGACTGGCTGGAGAAATAGAGAACAGGAAGGGGCACAAAACTGGAAACAAATACAGGATCTAGAGGTGAGAATGGCAGTCATGTTTGTGCAGTCATGTGTTCCTCTCCTCTGATTGTTGGTCACTAGTGAGAGACTGCAATGGCAGTGAGGACAAATGTGCCTCAGACCAGCAGGAAATTGTCTGCTGCAGCAGTTTGGATTTTGGAATTTATGGGGTTATGGTTTCATTAACAAGTTTGGAGTCAAATTCTCTTCCTAGACACTTTGGAGTTTCCTATTGTGGTTTATAATTTTGTACAGCAGTAAACAGAGGAGAAGACAGCTGCCAGTTCTGCTGATGGGCAAGATCAGCTGCTTGTATATGGGCTATAATATTAAAACAAGGTCATAAATTAAAGAGGTCATAATCACTTGAAAATCCTTTTTTTCTTTCTGACATAATTTTCCATATTGCTGCTGATAAAAGAAAGATAAGATTATTTCAGTTGTAGTACAGCTGTACTGTTTAGTTAACATTTCCGTGTGAGGTGTAACTTCTAGATTAAACCACCTTTTCTTTTTTCCTCAGGATATTGTGTTTATATAGGTCTTTCACAACAGTGCAGGAGTTAAGGGCATTCAAAATCTTGTGAAATTCTTTAGAACTAATTTGAGTTGCTTAAAAACGAAATTTGTCTATCTCCTTTTAGAGTATGTGTATCACACAAATTCAAGCACTAACCTATTTTTTTTTCTCTTTTTATCTGAAGGTAAGGCAGGATTAGCAGTGCTGAAGAGGAATGAAATATAATTGATGTGAACTTAAAGGTAAGAAGAAGTCCTTTCCAGCATATTCCCTCTCATACTTTTGGCAACACAGAGAGTCTTCACTTTCAAGCAATTCAATTTCTTGCAATCGAAGTAATCTGCTTGAGGCTCAGAAACAGAACTATTGCTCATAGAACTATTTTCCATCTTCTTGGCCTTCTTTGATGTTTGAGAGGCAGGACAGAGGGATGAAGATGGACAGATGGAGGAGACAGGTGGGGCTGGGAGCTGGGCAGAGGCAGCCGTGGAGACCTGGTGGTGGGGAGCTGTTGGGCTGGGAGTGTTACTTGTGAAAGGAGAAGGCCTGGCCACCCATCCTGACTGCTGACCCTGAGGGTGAGGCCTGCTTCTACCAGTCACTGCATCAAGCATAAACTCCATCTATGCTGTAATTCTATATCCTACATGTGATTGGGCTACACTTTGAGGTGCCCATATAGAATCAGTTACACCCCTGAGGTTTGTGTTCAGCAGATTTAATTACATGATTATTTACCATTTTGTCCACAGGATTTTCCCTCAGACTGTGCATGAGATGGAATTGCTCTGGGGATGAATAAGAGGTGTGCAGCAATAGAAGCATTTGTCTGCAGGAGTCAGATTTCATTTCTTTCTGGAGTCTGAAAAAGCTGATTGGTATCTAACAACACTTTTTGTGGGGAAAAATGCATTTGGGGTTTGATGTGGCTTTTAAAAATCTTCTTCTTGAGTTGGTATTAGAATTATGGGGTCTGTTTTGCTTCCTTGATGCCTGATGCATAAACTAATTATGACAAGACCCTACCAGTCCTGTGCTGTTAGGTGAAGCCTCCCTTCCCCTGCCTGGCTCACAAGGAGGTGGAGAAGGCTAGAGGGGAGGCAGATGGCAGCATGCGCGGACAAGGAGGAAAATGGTCTGATTTTGGGTGAACTCTTAAAGAACGACTCCTTATGCTTCTGCAGTTTTTCTACATCCTAAATAATGTATAGTTTTCCAAAAGGGACATTTTCTGTCACAAAATACTTCCCCTGGAAAGCTTCCAGTCAGGGGATCTGATTGACACAGGAGATTCCAGGAAAAAAAAAAAGGAAATTATGGAGAAGACATGGGTCAGTCCATGTTTCTGCCACAAAGCTGTGTTGGTTTTGTTTAAGTTGTTGTACATTAACTTTTCACAGTCACCAAATCTCCCCTGTTTTCCAGACAGCTGCATTGAGGCCGTTTGTAAAGGCAACATATGTTTACAGTTATAGAAAGCACCACCTAAATTCTGAATAAAACACTCTAGAGGTTTAGAAGTCTTGATGACAAGTTTTGCAAATAGGGTTTTCACAAATACAAGCCCTTTGCTAAACTGAGATTATCAATATTTATTCATGTTGAAGTTGTTTTGGAAATAAATTAATTAATAAACTTGATAATTTAAAATTACTATCACAGAAAACGTCATAATGACATAATGACAAGCTGAACTTTGAGAGCAGACTGAGAAAGCTGTGCAGGCATTGATGAGAAAACAGCATAGCTGTTCATACTTTAAACCAGTGCTATGGGTGGATTGGGGCAAGGAAGGAAAATTATTTGAACAAGTCTATTGTGCAGAAAGGGAATGCATGGAAGACCTTTTCAGCGCTTTGCAACTTTAATAATGCTTTTTAATGTAGAACACAGAAAAATGATAGTTGGTAACTAGAGCTCCCCTAATACAATAAAAGACATTCTAGGGTTTATTTTAGTGGTTACAGTTTTGAAGGACCTGCAAGCTTGTAGGACCACTGAACTGCTTGTATTAAAACATGTATCTCTCTCATATAGTCTAAATAACCCACTGTGGCTGAGTCTGTGACCCTTTTGAATAACCTCAATAACTCAGTTGCAAAAGGTCTATTTTGCTGAAGGAGAAAAATTCAACTTGGGTATTTGCATTTTGAACTACCCAGGAAGGATTAGGTAATAAACACTTTCAAATATCCAATCCCAACTCAAAATTTAATTACATTATAACAAAAATATTAATTTCTGATTTCCTCAACCTGACTGGGGAGAAGACCCACTTTATCCTGTCACCTAAAAGCTCTGCATTTTGTAAGGCATGGATTTTCCTTGAAGTCTTAACTGAAGAAGAAGTTTCAATTGCTAGTTGCTTAATCTTTTAAAAAACACACCTCAGATTCATATGTACAAAGATTAATTTCCCAGAGAAGGATTTGGGTATACTCCAATTTGTCAAAGAATTTAAAATGTCCTGTTCTTTTATATCTGGTCAGAAATAATGAACTACTTGCAACTAGTCAGAAGCTAAGAAAGCATTTTTCAGATATTTGACAGATCATTCAATCAGACAGTGATTCCCAAAAGACCAATATCTGCCCCAAAAGTCCATGTACTGTATGCTAAGAGAGGTGAACTTAATAAAAATAAACTACTGTATTGATAAAAAAATTGGCCAAATCATTACTTTAAAAATTTGTAACAATTCAAAGCTTACCGTAGAACTTCTATTTACTTGTAGAAATTTTCTTTCTGACTTTTATCTATCTGTATATTTTCCAGTGTTTTTTTACAAAAATACGGTGAATATTTTCAAGATGTAGGATAAATGTTACAATTTTTTTCCCACTATTTTTGGGGGTTTTTTTGATGGCAGCTACATGTTGAACAAATGCAGGTAAGAAGCCCATAGAAATGCATGTCTATGATTTTAGAGGAATGGGAGACGTCTGAATTAAGTGCTCTGGAGAATGCTTTACTAACATGAAAATGGCAAGATCTGTTAGTGGTATGACCCTTTCAGCTGGCGTTTGTAGTCCACCATCTCTAGAAATAGGCACAAAAGAGGTACAGAACTCAAGAAACACATACAACCACACCCATACCAGATACCGGTGCAGAAGGCAACAATTGTAACATTGTCAGTGTTCTATAAAGTGATCAGTAAAATGGTGCTCCTTTTGTACATCAAAATCCAAGCAGATCTGTGCCAAGAATGGTTATCAACAATCTGCTTACTGAGGTCCTGTGATGGGCCACGTGTAGTGGTTCATGGAGCAAATGAATGCACCTGAGGCAACAGCATGGTAAGAAATTATCTGTAAAGATCACTTGTGACCCAAAGACTGGCAACAGGAGCAGTGGGACTCTAATCACAGTTTAACCCTCTAACCTCAGTCTGAACCTATGAGCTACAAACTCATCAAAACACCCTCCTTAACTAGTGCTCAGCACTTCTAGTCCATTTCTACCTCTGGGCCTTTGGTTTGGCAGCTGCTCTTTTTTCTTTGGAGACATTTCCTCACTGAAAGGGATTGGTGGTTTATCTTACGCCCTGATTTAGGACAGCAGTGACCATGCAACTTACAGCAAGCAACCTGTGCTCTCCCCAGAGCCTCACCTGCTGAAGCCCCTCAGTTTGCTTAATTGCACATGTCGTGAACGCAAGGCAGTGCAGATTCCTCACGGGTGAGGCAGAGCACTCAGCAAGTGAAACTCTGGCTTTATGGGAGCCTAGCATTACCACCGTGCAGCACTGGGACACTGGTGCTAATGGGGATGGGGACCTGGCAGCAGGGAGCCCTGCCTGGAGTGAGGCTTGAGGGAGGGCAGTGCAGGGGTGGGTGATGAGACTCGTGCTGATGAGCGTTCTGCTCCCCTCCTTGGTGATCCTGCACCAGGAATTGGGTGCTGGGGTCTGGACTCTGAGCCCTCCAACCCTGCAGATGGAGCGGGAAATGGGAAGTGAGATATCCCAGGTTGCTGTAACAAAGAGACAGGTGTGCTTGGGACTCTGCATACTCGGGAGGCCAACAGTCCCAGGGGATCGTGGGGAAATCTTCTGGTCCCCGTAACACCTTAAAGTCAATTTGTGCCATGCACTGCTCCCATTACTCTGGGATGACCTAATTTTTTCTTGCAGGGAGGTGTATGGCTGGGATATGTTGTCCAGTGCTTGATACAGCTGCAATTTCACCTAAACGCGGCCTAATCAGACACTCTGTGCCCTCCCATCTCCCATGTCAGCTAATTTTGCCAGGAGGAAAGGTGGCAGCTGGCTAGTAGAGCTCATTCTGTGCATCCATGTTGGCCTCATGAGTTTCTTTTGGGCACAGGGTACCATCTGTGTATCTGTGTCGACAGGTAAATGCTCTATTTCTTTTATTTCCAAGATTATGCTCAGGAAGTTGCTCAAAAAATGCTAGCTTAAAAGAGAAGCCAAAGAGATTTTTATCCTTACTTTTTCATTGATTACAGCCTTGGCTAATCATCTGCTATGAATTAAAATAATTTGTGAGCATAAGCAGGTTCTAGGAGTCTGATGTTGAATTTAGAAATGTGGCCATCAATAATGGCAGTAATAGAAGGATATGCCTGTAGTTTTCTTCTATGCCTGGAGTAGAAGATAATTATTACTCCTCTTCTTTCAGCCCTGATTACTGCAACTCTTGTTCTGATAGCTGGAGCAATGTTTTTCCTTGATATCCTTAACAATAGCTTTCACAGAGCGGGTCAAGGATATTAAGCTAGGTTGCCTGTTGAAAGGAGACGAAACCTTGCATGCAGCTACTATGTAAATTCTGATTAATCATTGAGGCTCACATGGTTTATGCTTCACTAGTTTCACTAGTTTATATCAGAAGTGAGCTGTAGCATTGGGTTTTTTTTGTTTGTTTTTGTTTTGTTTTTTATTTTCTGGTAGAAAGCCATAAGGAAAGTAAGGTGAATACATCCTTTTAAGAGAAATCTGAGGTAGCTCTTAGTCATGTGAGCTTAGGTGATTGTCTGTTTGGAACAAATAGCCAACATTACTGATCCCACTGCATTGCCATTTCATTTTTTGTGCCTAGTTTTACTTTTAGTTATTTAAGTGCCCAATTTAAGAAACTTTGTTTCATCAGTGGAGCAGCAGTTGAGCAATTTGGGCTTAAACAAAGTGAGACTTTTGTCTTCAAATTAGATTTCTCTTTCTATTTGCATTTTTGAAATGATACACTGTTCAGAAATCACAGATATTGTTTTTGCTTTGTTTTATTTAGATCGTAAAATATTGATTTTGACCTCTGTGTTCCTGCCAGATGTTCTCTTTCATCAAGATTTACTTGGTATTTATATATCCATATTGCTATGTGGCTCCTAGCCTGGACATGCACCTTTGGATCCCATTTCAATTCATCTGTGTCTGTTCTAGTGGTCACAATGGGAACAAAAACTGGTACCCAGGAGCATAAGAAGTGCTGCTTACTGAATGTTTCTGAATGTTAATTTAGTACTATTTTTGATATTTTGATATCAAAAGGAGGAAGACATGAGGTGTGAAGAGTATTCAGTGATAGAGTCCTGTCATTTGTTTTCCTGCTTTAACTAATTTATATTTGAGGAAAGCTGGAAGTGCAAAGCAGAGGAACTCATAACTTTGAGACTTCCTATTGTGAAATTAGGAGAACTTTGGTTAGACTTGAGTATTAGGGTTTCAGACAGATAGACTAGGAACCAGGGATTCTCAGTATTTCTTTGCAATCCTGGATGGTCTCCCTTTTTATTATTATTATTATTTTTATTTATTATTTATATGCTGAAGTGGATATATTATAGGTGGTACTGTGTCACACAGAGAGAGAAATAAACCTGTGAGTCTTGTGATTTCTCAGCTGCTTGGGGAGATGCAGTAGTCAAGTTCCCTTGTAGTTAAGGTTTTGCTCTGCATTAAATAGATACTAGTAATACCTCACCCAAATTCCACATAGTTAGACTGGTTGAAGATGTGCTGTTGTAGAGTGTTAAGATCTTTGATACCAACTTTGACCATAATCAATCCTTTTTCTTTTGTGATTTAGACTTGGACCTCCATAGCAACTTATCATAATGGCTTTCTGACACAACTATGTTACAAAAGTTAGATTGGTAAATCTGCCTAGTAGTTGCCTAATGCATAAGTCCATAACTGTCTGTGTATTCCCAAAATCTTTTGGGAAGGACATATCCATTACCTTTTACACATGATTTTCTCAGGTAAACCAGGAGCTTTGGCTAATATATGGAGTCCATTAAGGAATCATTAAACAGTTTTTCCCCCCTATATTTTTTCTTTTGATTTCCAAGATGAGGAGGCTAAAAATAGGCCCACTCAAAAAATGTATGATAAAACAGGGAGCAGGAAAAGCAGCTGGTTACATCATTGATGTTCCTTTTTTATACATCATATAAAATGCACTCTGAACTTTGAAAGATTTCCAGCATTTTGTGATATCGTCTCTGCCTGAAAACCTTCAAATTACACTATGGGAATTGCTTTAAGGTAACTTTGGACCCTTTGGCTCAGGAATCCCTTCTAACAGTTTCCTGAGTGAGACTGCTTTGCCTGAGAACATTCACAGATGGGAAACTGAAGAGATGCTTTCTGGGAAGATGTGAGAGAGGGATGTTCTTAGACAAACCTGATGTAGAGGGGGGATTGTACTCCATTTTTCTATGTACTGGATGAATGTTGTGAAAAGAAGGTTCTTAGCTCATGTATATTGGAGCAGGAGGACAGATGGAAAAATGCTTCGTTGAGAGATTTAGGTCCTGATCAGAGAGATATTTGCTCAGGAGTTTTAGCATTATATGGCACTGCACAGAGAGTCATAGCATTGCTCAAGTTGTAAAAGAGATTTAAAATCTGTAAGTTGAAGTATAAACCAAGTCCACCACAGAATCACATATTCTAAATACCTCCATGGATATTTATTTTAAGCTTGCCCACTTATATGAGAAACCTCTTCCAAGTCGGAATGATTGCAAAAGATAGTAAATAAAAGTTTTATGATTTAATGTCTGTTCATCTAACATCCTGCTCCCCAGTACCTCACACCCCGTGCTCTCTGAGCTCAGTCATATCACTGCCCCATCCAGTAGAGCTGCAGCCCAGAAAACACCATTTTTCAGGAAGATCAACACCCTCATCCAAATTAGCTGCACGGACGCTTGATCAGAACTGGCTGCAGGTTCAGAGGACGGAGAGCAAAGCTCTTGTTTACTCAGGATGCTGCCCGGGTTCAAGGGACAAGAGCCACAAAAGCCCAAGTAACTTCCTGAAGTAGCGTGCTTCTGAATACTGCTTTAGAATCATGGAGTCGTTTTGGTTGGAAGTAACCACAAAGATCATGGAGTCCAACCATGAACCCAACTCTCCCAAGTCCATCAGTAAACAGGTCCCTAAATGCCACATGCAAACAGCTTTCCTATACCGTACCTCCAGGCACGGTGACTCCAGTGTTCCATGCACAGCCGGTTCCAAGGCTCGACAAAGCATTCAGAGAAAATTCAGTTTTCTTCATGGCTGAGATGAAGCTCCCCCAGCACAGCCTGAGGCCTTTTGCTCTTGTCCTGTCACCAGTTCCCTGGAGGAGGAGACCAGCCCCCTCCTCACCACAGCCTCGCTAGGGCAGCTCTAGAGAGTGATAAGGCCCCTCTGAGCCTCCTTTGCCCCAGGCCAAACACCCACAGCTCCCTCAGCCATTCCTCATGAGTCTTGTGCTCCAGACCCTTCCCCAGCTTTGTGGCCCCTCTCTGGACTTGCTGCAGCCCCCGGTGCCTTGTGCTGAGGGCCCCAAAGCCCAGGGCCGGATTCCTGGTGCTGCCTCACCGGTGCAGGCACAGGGGGGGACAAATCCTGCCCTGGACCTGCTGCCCACACCACTGCTGATCCAGGGCAGGATGCCAGTGGCCTTTTTGCCCACCTGGGCACACGCTGGCTCAGGTCCAGCCACTTTCAGGCCAACACCCCCAGGCCCTTTCCTAGTGGGCAGCTTCCCAGCCACTCTGCCCCAGCCCATGGAATGCTGCAGGGACTGTTGTGAGCCAAGGGCAGGCCCTGGCACGTGGCCTCGTTGTACCTCAGTCATGGATCTCCTCCCATCAATCCAGTGTGTCCAGGGCCCCCTGTAGATCCTTCCTGCTGTCCTGCAGGTCAGCATTGCTGCTGATTCCAACTTGGTGTCACTGCAGACACACTGAGGGGCATCCATCGCCTTGTCCAGACCATCGACACAGCTGCTGGGCAGGACTGGCCCCAGGACTGAGCCTGGGGAACACCACTGGAGGCTGGCTGCCAGCTGCATGCAGCTCCTGGCCAACCAGCCAGTTTTTAACTCCATGAGCAGTGCCACCCCTCCAAGCCCCACCAGCCACTTTCTCCCAGAGAATCCTGTAGGAAACAGTGTCAAAGATGTTACTCAAATCCAGGTAGTCAACACCCACAGTCTGCTCCTCATCCGCTGAATGAGGTCACCTGCTCCTAGAAGGAGATCAGGCTAGCCAAGCAGCACCTGCTCTTCAGGAAGCCAACAGGCTGGCCCTGATGCCCTGCTTGTTCTGCTCGTGCCATGTCACGGCTCTGAAAAGGATCTGCTCCCTGACCTCCCCAGTGCTCACGTCAAGGGCATCCCTTCTGCTAACTTCCACTCACCTGGCATGTCTCCAGTTAGCCAGGACTGCTGGGAAATAATGGCAGGTGACTTGGGGAACACTTCTGCCGTTTCCCACAGCACCTTTGTGTGAATTCCCTCTGGCCACACAGGCTTGTGAGTGTCTAAGTGGCGTGGCTGTAATCATTTCACCTCGGAGTTTGGGAGCATTCTTCCACTCCCCGTCCCTGTCTTCCAGTGCCACGTCCTGGGTACCCAGAGAACAACTTGGTCATGTTTCAAGACTGAGAGGCAAAGAAAGAGTTCAGTACTTCAGCCTTTTCCTCCTCCTTTGTTGCCACTTTTCTCCCCACATCCAGCTCTAATTGGGATTTGTGCCTTCTCATGTTCTCCCTGCATAAGCTCGTGAGATCTTTGTAGTCCTGCTGAGTGGCTCAGAAGGCAACTCCCACTGACTCCCATCCATGCCGAGTGCTCAGCCTCACGGCACACAAGAAAACGGGGTCAGAAATTCAGAAAATGAGAAGGACACCGTTATCGTATCTCCTCCTCTTTCAAGGCTTTTTTCTTCTGAATAACAAGCACCAAGGACAGAGTTCCTCAGCACTCCCCAGTGCAAAAGAGATGCCATGCACATGGTCAGTACAGCCTTTTCTGTGGCTCCCTGTCTCAGCAGATGTCAGGAAGTCGCTTGAGGGAAAAAGGTTTTCACAGAGACAAGCTTTCTCTATTCAGCCTTTCAGTGTCCAGGCCTGGCTTAAAGCCAGGGCAGGTTTAGGGCCAGGGCAAGCCTTTGCAGGGGAAGGTCTTGTGGCTTGACTCGTGAACGATTGTGCGAAACTTTTACACCTCACGGGCCAGAGCAACAAATCCAGGTTGCAGGACCTGCTTCAATCCAGCCCTTGCAGACTTTGAGCGCTCTGCAACTGCAGCTTTCAAGGAGGGAGAATAACCAGCAAATTGGAAACACGAGTATCTGCCACGCAGATTTCTGTCAGAGGAGATAATCTGAGAAAGGACTGGAGGGAGCAATATTGTGCTTCTACCTTGCATGGCCAGTGCCAAAGTGATCTGCCATCTCCCAGTGCTGCACATGGAAAGGAGTCCTCACCGCTTCTCTGAGTGAGCTAAGTGCACAAAGTTCACAGACCTGAAACTGATGGAGTGCCTCAGCCGAGGATCCCCGTGCTTCAGCCAGCAACCCCAGCCTTGCAGTGTCACCTCTCTTTTAGCAGGGCCCCCGCTTGTCCCCAGAGCTCCTGGATCACCTGCTCTTCCAGGACGGAATGCCACGAACAGCTGTCCTGGGATGCACCGGTGAGCTCTGTCCTTGTGGCTGGATTGATTTGGTTTGTTTCTTTGGTTTTGTCCTTAAGGACACCAGTTCCTGTACTTCCAGACAGAGAAAAATGTCCGCGTGTCTGTCTGTCGGAGACCAAACAGTGACATCCAGCGGCCACCCACTTTGCTAAAAATGGCAAAACCGTGTTGGCAACTTTGCTAAAAATGGCAAAACCGTGTCGGCAGAACGGTGAGAGGATGTGCAGGGGAGAGCCGGAGCATGCGGGGCAGCACCAGAGTGGCTCGGGCTGCAGCCCCACCACATCTCCTTCCCTCTCTATTTCCTCTGAAGAGTTTATTGCCAGTCACTGCAATGCTCCAGCTGAGTTTGGCTTATTTGTCTCCCCATCCTGGGCAATGGTCATTTCCAGCCATAAGTCCTGGGCCACAGCCCACGAAACATGGCTGCTTCTTAGAAAGGAAAGAGCCATTTAGTACTTTTGGTCTGGTTATGGCACAGCAGCCTTGTAAACATGAGGAAAGAGGTCTTAAGTAGCTTTCAAGGGCTGTGGATAATATAAAATGACAAGACTGATGAAACAAGCACATGAATTTATAAGTGGCTGCCAGTGCAGTGCTAGGCACTAGCGCTAACATCTAAGAAAAGCCAAAAGCATTGCAGCTGGAAGATAAAGGATGAAAAGCAGAGGGAGAAGAATATCTGTGGGACAAGGACAAGGGCAAGCAGTTCCTGTGCTAGAATGAGGAAACAGATGTGGTCCGACAAGGGACCAGAGTGGGAGTCTCCTCTGGCAGGCAAGGAATGCATCAGGCAGGGCGAGCCCACAGGCCCCACCCGTGCATGGCCTTACAGCTTGTAACAAGGCTGCATTGATCGCTTCAGCTCCAGGCACTGCTGGGGATCAGCTGCCAAAGGTGCAAATCGGGCTTAAACGGTGCTCCTATGCATCCACCCCCTACTGGAACAAGGCTTGGAGGAAGTGCTAGCTGAGAAGTTGCCCTTGCCCTTGCTGAAGGCATCTGCCAGGATGAACAGACTTTAAAGGGGACATGGCATAACCCATCTCACAGGGAAAGAATTCCAAGGTGAGAGGAAAGATTCCAAAGAATTCCAAAGTGCAGGCTTTTTGCAAGTTTTCGCATTTGACAGGCAAGAAGTTTTTCTTATATTCAGGGCAGTACAGTAGTAAAACAAGAAAAAAAAGTCTCTTGCTCCATCAGGTTGAACTGCGGACTGCAAGAGGCTGCATCATTTAGCTATTGAACAGGCTAAAGCCAATATTTGTAAAGGATTTTAAGAGGTGGTTAATGGACAGGAACACACTAAGGATATGACATATCAATAATATGAATACAAATTTACTACAAAAAACCACAAAATGACAAACCCAAAATGTGCAGATGCTGTCCAGATAGCTCTGAGTAATAAACTGAAAGTGAATTAAACTGGACTAGGTGGTGACTTTAGCTACTGTGAAGAATATCACACAATTGTAACAAGTGGGTTATCTCCATAATGAAACCAAATCAGAGAAAGGCAAAAAGTCTTCCAAATGCTGTGATACTTGCATGAAATATAGGCACTTATTCAAAATAGCTACCAAAATCTCTCAAGATCTTTTACTCATTTTGATCCAAGATTGGCACAAACCTAATTTCACAAAAGAAGGAAAACACCCAAGTGTGCTGCTAACTCTTTTCAACAAAGCTTTCACAGAGACAGCCCCAGTAATGCAGTCCCAAGGAACACATGCACACTTCTGAGCCTGCTGACACATTGACCTGCTGCAGGCTGAAACTGCTTAATTTGCTCCTCTCACAGGCACACAGCCTTGCCCGAGACCAGCACCACAATGGCACTAAACCTCTGAAAGACACCTGCTTTAAAGGCACCCTAATAAAAATAAAACAACTTGTGGGTATGAGGTCTTTGTCAAACCTTTGGTCTTTTCTTTCTTGTGTGGGGTCACAGCACTTTCAGTTTCCTTCGGGAAGGAAACATGATTATAATGTTCGGGACAGAGAGAAGAGTAAAGGAAAAGTACTTGTTTAACAATGGCAGGAAGGCAAAAAAACAAAAGTGCCATAAATCTATTTCTGTAAAAGCAATGTCTTTTTCTTTTCTACATATTTTCTGAAAGTGTGTTTGCTTAGGGATGCTGATTGCCTTGCAATTTTTTTTTGTTTCTTTTTTTCAACTTAGAAAGAAAACACACACAGAGAAGTAAAAAACAACAACAACAAAAACCCCCACCAAAACGACCGCAAAAAAGCAAACCCAAACAACACCCCACCTTAAGTACTTACGATGAAATAAACCCTTTTGGAACTTCTTTCCCTCCACCCCTCTTGCTTTTCTTCTTCCCTGCCTCTCCCTCCGCCCCCCGGAGGGTATCGGCGCGGTCCCCGGTGCGCGGCGGGCTGGGGAAGTTCAATCCCAGTTCAGGGGCGGGAAGGGAACACTGTGTACTCGCACGGCCCTCGGTGGCTGCGATGCAGCCTCGGCAGCAGGACCGGCGCTCCCCCGCCCGCCCGCAGCCAGCCCGGCTCCGCCGCCCTCTCGCACCCGTGCGGTGCCAGCGCTGGCACTCTCCTCCCTCGCTCTGAGAGGGGTGCAGAACGTCCTTTCCTTCCCAACGCACCCTCCACCGATTTTAGTTTGAGTGAGAAAGCACGTCTACGGGAAGGTTCGTGACCTGGGGATGGATGGTGGGAGAGCCTCCCCCTCCCTGCAAACACCGCTCCTACAAGCACTGGATAAGGTGTTCTTGCTTGTCACCTGTACCTGAACTCCAGGACCGCACCTTGGGTCCGCCACTGACTTCTGACTGGCCTGCAAGAGAACTGTCAACTCGAAAGGGGAGCACCTCTGTCCTCCGCAGGGCTGCAGCCAGCCAAGCCCTGGTACATCTCAGAGAGGCAAGGGGCCCTGCAGGGCTCCGGCCTCCTCCCGGCAATGGAAAGTGTGTCCTCCTCATCACACCGCCCGTGTGCCAGTTCAGGGACCACTAACAGGAATGCATCTGGATTTGCCAAGAGGCGGCTGCAATGGGACTAGCTAAGTGTTGACTGCAGGAATGCTCTCAGCTGTGAGAGAATGTTCCCTGCTGACCTGTATATGTAAATTGTGGTGATTCATTGCTTCAGCAGTCACTGGGTCTTGTTACATTTTAAATGTAGGAAAGTGAGACTTGTACTGCACTCTAATAATTTAATCTGGTTTTTTTTCCTGTATCTGAAGAAATGCAGAGAACTGAAAAAGCCACAAGCATTCCATATACATAAGGGCACTGAGGCTTGTTGTTTGGTGATAATCTCTAATTGAAATCTGGGTATGAAAAAGGTATGAACTCTTACAAACACAGAAAACCAAACTGACTCTAAAACTGATCTATACTTTTGTGACCATTTGTTCCTAAGGCAAGGTTGCGCCAAAAAAAATGAAACCAGAGGTCACCACAGTGAAGGCTGAGAGGGAGAAAAAGCCATGAAGAAGGAATGTTATTTGTCCTTAACAATGTAGGTAACAATTGCAGGCTAAAGGTGCCTGATAGGGAAGGCAGGTAGGAATCACAGGAATCTCCACAATCTGTGGAGAGATACAGCTCAGGCCAATGTGCCATGTGGATTACTATAAGGAACAGGCCTAGGCTCTGGCTCTGGGCTGCAGGATGACACAAGGACACTTTTCAAAGTATGTGTTGAGAAGTTGGTGGTACTTGCTGTCTCTTCAATCTTACAATGCCTGCATGTAAGCAGTTTCCTTGTTGGCTAGTAAATTAAGCATGCTGGAGACAAAGTTATCTCCAGCTTTGCCTTAAACTTACCAGATCCATCAGCATGTTAAAAAACCAACAAACATTACTCATTCCCGGTATTGCCTTCTCCAACAAAAATATATATGTGGCCTGAACACATTGTTTCTTCATTTCTCTCCTCCAGGACTGAACTTCTGGTTCATTGATGCATGAGTTTCAAAAAGGATGGAGAAAAACTTTGAAATTAATAATGAAATCTACAACCAAAAGAAAATATACAAAGTCTAACTGCTTTCACACTGAGCAAACAGCCCTTGGCCATTGTTACAATTTTTTTGTACATGCATTATTTTTATGTTGTGGTATTTATATATCTGCAGAGATGAAAACTGCAAATAACTGGCTTCCTATAGAGTTAGCTGGATCATTGAAAATGGGAAACTGAGGGTTTAGTATTTTCTACAAAACCATACAGGAGTTTGCATAACTTCCAGTACAAGTTCCTTCCATTTCTTTCCCCATTTGTTCCGTGTTTCATCTGATGTCATTATTTATTCTGAACTGGTATTCCTTTTCCTGATTTCTGATTGTCATGTCTCCACCAATTTCTGCTAATACACAAAAATACTTTGATCATTTTAAGATGGAAAAAATTCCTCCTCAACTCATCTATGCTCCCCCCTTTAACTGAACAGATTAAAGTCAGAATCCGATTATTCATAATTAATCTCTGGGCATAACAATATTTTTATTTCAGCTTCAAAGGAGTGTTTTCACAAGATTTTTTTCTGTGTCTTTTATTTTTCATAGCTAATATGCTGCCCCAATTCTACAGACAGTGGTGAAATGCAAGGGTTTTCTAAATTTTTATATATTGGCAAAAAATTGCAGTGAATGCAAAAGACAATTGTTGCCTTCACACAATATAAATTCAAAGACCAATACCTACCATACCATAGCAAACCTACATCATCATGTATGTGTGCGCACACAACCCACACACAATTTCCACAAACCTCACCAGGTGGCTGGAACACCTTCTGCAGTGCTACTAACAGGAAAGATGCTTATTGCCTATGGAAGATAAACAAGGTCTCATTATTCACATCCATTTTTCAGCCAAACATATAACTATCTGAAACTCAGGTGGAAGCAGTTTTTACCTCTCAGCAAGGACTTGGTGAGTCTTTGGATTCTTTGCATTTCATCACTTTAATTTTCTAATTCTTGCTTTAGTTTCAATAGCTACCAAAACATTTTATATGCTACATACTCTGCTGTTGTTTCCTTAAATCCTAATGCTGAACTTTGAAGGTAAGACAAAGCAGTAGCATTTTTGGCTCACACTCTGAAATGTGGCAGAAACACTTTGCAAGCCCATAAACCACATGGTGGTAACATACGTCTGTAGCTAAAAAATACTAATACAAAGCACGGTTCCCCTGCACTGGGCACTGGTAAAGCCACACCTCGAGTCCTGTCTTCAGTTCTGGGCCCTTCATGACAAGAAAGACATCAAGGGGCTGAAGTGAGTAGAATGGCAACGGAGCTGGTGAAGGGTCTGGAGCACAGATCCTGTGAGGAGCAGTTGAGGGTGCTGGACGTGCTCAGCCTGGAGAAAGGGAAGCTCAGCTTTCTACAGCTGCCTGAGAATGGGCTGTGGCAAGGTGGGGGGTCAGTCTTTTTTCCCAGTTTCTCCCAGTAAAAAAGTGACAGGACAGGAGGAAATGGCCTCAAGTTGTGCCAAGTGAGGTCTCAGAATCTCTGCTGGTCAGAGTGACCCCGAGATGCGTTAGAAAGTCTCTTTTCCCAGCCCAGCCGTCAAAGAAGGAGTCAGAACTCTTCTATTCTCATTCTCAAGGTTGTTTATTGTTTCTTATCTATAAAATTCTTTCTCCGACCTACCAAGGTCTGTCTGGCAGGTCGGGTTGAGGCACACTGCCCATTCTTGGGGCGGTGATAACTTTTATACTAAAAACTACATGTACACTATTTACAATAACTTCCCAATATCCATCACCTATGCTAGACAGAGAGCTTCTACTCTAAACCAACCTAAAAGTGCCAACATCACCCAGAAGATGGAGGCTAGGAAGAAGAAGGAAAAAGGACAAGGCATGCCCAAATTCCTCCATCTTGGGACCCTGAACTCCCATTCTAAAAACCTCAACAATCTATTTTTCACCCTGTGACAAACTCAGTATTTAAACTTCTTTGACTTGTAATTCTTCAAACAGAGGTTGGTAATTGTTTTTCCATGGGTCAAGATCAAAGGCACAGGGGTCTTGGGCTCTGTGCCAAGGTCTCTCAGCCCCCCGGGCAGAGGCTCGAGCCGTCCAGGGCAGCCAGAGGAATTTCCTGGCTTCTGATAGTGAGGTTTTAGACTGGATATTAGGAAATTTTTTTTGACTGAGAGGGTGGTCAGGCATTGTAACAGGCTTCCCAGGGAAGTGGTGGAGTAACCATTCTTGGAGGTGTTTAGAAGATGTGTGGATGCAGCAGCTGGGGATAGGGTTTAGTGGTGAACATGGTGGTGTTGGATTAAGCTGGGTCTGATAATACGTGGGGAGGTGATGATAGCACCACATAGTAAATGAAAGTGGATGTAAGAGGCTGGATCACAGAGGATGCTGAAAGTAAAGCAAGGGTGTTTGAATTTGTGTGACTTAAATCAGCAAACTGGTTGAGAAATTTGAAGAATTAACCGAATTCTTCAGAAGTATGATTGCACTGGGTAGATTGGGGATGGATATAAAGGGTGAAGAAAAGGAAAAGCATATGGTGGTCACCCACAAAGCAACACTACAAGTTGTGGTAAAGCATTAACAATAAAGGTAAATGTTGAGATTGGAATGCCCATTACTTTCCTCCAAGAGGTGAGGCCAAACATTTCAATTGCCTTTCATGCAACAAAATAGAATGGGAAGAACAGCTTTTAAATCATCTAAACTTACATGTGCCATTTCATCTTCCATTCATAAGGCTTCATCTAGAGTTTGCTTTCTTCATGGTGGGGTATACTCCTCCATTTTTCCTATGGCTGAGCTCCCAGACTTCTTCTGGCAGTCTGTTACTATAGAGACAAAGTGAGAAATATATACATCTACCATGTCACAGTACTAGAGAACACCTGGTGGCAACAGCAGAACGAAGGAAAGATAGAGCTGTTGCTCTTCCCAGCAGATATATATATATATATATATATATATATATATATATATATATATATATATATATATATATACATGGTTATAGCAGGTGCTCCAAAACAAGAACGTCTTTTATCAATCTGCATTTTCCAATGGGACTAAATGCAGCCACAGTGGTAAAGTGGGAGGCTGTGCAGTGGTACAGCCTTTTAAGGTGGAAATAGTCGATCTAAATGGGGGGAAGGAGTCTAGCAACGCACAAGTAATGCCTGGTAGCACAAGAACATGCACTATACTACTCAGTGCTAATAAGGGGGGTACAGTTAGGTCTGCAGTCCCTTTAAAACCATAGCTTGGCTGATTATTTATCTCATGACATCTGTGCTGAGCTGTAAGGTCTTAACAAGCAGTTGGCTGTGATCCTGTAGCCCTATCAGTAAATCTGCCCTCTCATCCACTATTCAGTTTTTTCCCTGTTATTAACTAAAGCTCTCTCAGGACAACTATTTCTCTGCCTCTCGTTTGTGAGGACACTCTCCTTCCTTTTGGTATACAAATACTGACTAATTGTATGTAAGTTATTAGGATTGTAATTTTTTTTTACTTTAATGCTCAAGCTGCAGAGAGGAAACAAATATCTCACAAGCCTCCCACTTTAGTGTCTATAAGCATATCCAAATACTAATCCTTTCTGACACTGTCAAGGGCAACAGCCTATCACAAGGGTGAAACTACTACCTCTCAGCAAAGCTGCAGCTCTTCATGGTACTGAGTTGCAAAGGGAAGTTTGTCTGGATTTTTCTGTAAGTGGTTGAACAGTCTCAACTGATCCATATTTTTGTTCTAAATCAGAATGGGGTTAGCAGGCTTTATTCTCCAAGAACCATGAATTAAAGCTCCTAATAGGAAAGCACGGGGAAATAAAAGATCCATCTTAGTGTCAATTCATATTTAGACCATAGTTTAGCCACCCACATAAAATTATATTCACTGCAATTTGCGCTTCTTATAACTCAGGAAGAAATTACAGACAGACAGTTATCCCAAAGGAACATGACATAGATTATAATGCATGCTCAGAGACACATTTAAGTTTCCCTTCTCCTCTACGTTTATTTATTTTTTTGTGCAGTGAGGTACCCTGCCCTAGTAAATACTCTTGCTCAGCAATTGCCTTGATCATTAAAAGCTGTAGGAGTTTGTTCAGCCAAATGTTAAAACCTTCCATTTATTTTCTTCTGTTTTAAGGAGATTCATTCTTAGCATGAATATTCATTCTTAGCTGCAGGGATAAAAATGAGCATATGAATGCTACCACAACAGCTACAGACTACCTTTGCTATGGAGTACTTTGCAATTAAATTTTGGGGTGGTTTTTCTGTTGTTGGTAGTGGTGGTTTGGTTTGGGGTTTTTCTGTTTGTTTGGGTTTTTTTCTCTTTCACTTCCACAACATATATGTCAGACACAGCAATCCCTGCATAGCTGTAAGCAAAACTGGTTAAGAGTATTTGAGATTTTTAAGGACTCTGTTGCATATTAAAAGCGAACTGTACAAACATATATTTATGTGAGAAGTTTATGTATTTTTCAGACAGTATTCATATAGAACAGCCCAAACATTTAGTGGCTTAGGTCTCAGGCCACAACCATTTTATCTCACTTATTTATATTATAATCAAGCCTCTCAGTTCATCAGCCAGCATCCACACACAGGGGTGGGTGAAACAAAGTACTTACTAGGACTTACTTTTTGAAATATAAATCCTTTGCTATAGCTTTGTGCTTATCGAACACCCATCTTCTCCAGCAGGAAGGAAGACGCAGTGTTGGTACTGGTTTCAGTGTCTCATCAAGAGCTTTATTAGTAGCTTGCTGGCTTAGAATGGAGTGGATGGTGGAATGAAGAGGGATGTATGTACACGCAACAGGCACAGAAACGGTGGTGGGGAGGAGCATAAGAAATTTGGGAGTTAAAAGGCAGCCCTGCAGTGCTGCAGAACCGTCTCTTTGCACAAACCAGGAAAGAGAAGTGTTCTAACTACTTGAGCATCAAAAGCACATAGGTGTTTTTAATAAAAAGCACTATCTATCAGTGCTTGTTTGACAACATCTCATCAGCTGAGTAATGATTGTTCTGGCCAATGACCAATCCTAGAGAGTAAGGAGATAGTTTAAAAAAATAATTTCAATAATTCAAAAGGTAGAATTGATCAGAATTAAATTAGAATTAGAATTAGAATGAATTAGAATTAGAATTAGAATTCATTAGAAATTCCAGGAAACTAGAAATCACAGAGTTAGGAAATGCTCTTCACCTGTCAGCGCAGAGAAACCCATGTCCATATTAGGTAGCTAGGAAGATGCCATTGTAGTTCTCAGCATGAAAGTTGGAAGTTGAAACCTCCTGATCAAATTCCAACATAAATACTTACACTCTGGATATATTTCTGCAGCTGAATTAAAAGCATTCCTCAGTTCTTCCTCTACACTTTTATGCTGTTTGAGATTTTACTTCGTTCCTGTGAGCAAGCAGTTCCTTTCAGCATAGGATGAAATTACAATTCCCAAGCCTTCTCTTCAAGCCTTTGGTGATTCCTCTGCCAGGCACAATACAGAATGAGCATCATGATCTCTGCTAACTCTCAATTTACTGAGGCTGGCTCAGAGATCCAAGGGGTGCTAGTCTGTAAGGATCTTTCTTTTCCAAATGCCAATGGCAAATATGTTTGGGTCAGGGATACAACACACATTTGCAGGATTTTTTAATACTATCTGTAAAATATAAATTGACAGCACATACTCCTGCCCTATTCTTCATGATTTCTCATAGTTCTTTCCTTTATCTCATTTTGTTAAAAAAAAAAAAAAAGACTGCATAAAGCAGCATGCAGAAGACAAACTCTGTCAATAATTCCATAAAAAATCCACTTACCAGAAACAATATTGTGGAAGTAACAGAGTCCATCTAGAGGTTTACTTCAAAGTGCAAGTTTACTTCTAGAGCAAGTAACGCTTTAAAAACTGAAGAACTTCACTGACTGCCAGCATTCTGAGATACTGCGTCTTTTCAAAAAGGAAAAAAAAAGGATAGCTCCTAGTAAATTGTCATATTAATTTTTAAAGTTCCATTAATTGCTTATTTTGATAAGTCAATTAGCAATATTCACTGAAACAAAATATTGTTTAAAAATACATTGATTTATGGTCATTATGTATCTATCCAACCTCTTTCAAAAAATGTAAAGTTTCATCTTTCTTATTGATAGCAATCATTATGCCATAGTAAGTAACTGAATACCTCAAGAGATTAATTTAGAGAATCAGAACCTGTTTTATATTTGTCCTGGAAGAATTTTTCACTATATGCTGTTTGTGAAAAACAACACCACCAAACTCAAGAGCAATGTTTATTGTTTGTATGACCTAAAAATAAATTGTATTCCACCCATGTTGTGCAACACTGAAAAAAATTAGAATTCTACTTATTCTAAGTATAGTACTGTGTTTGTGCAAAAGTACAAACCATTCTGAACATCAGTGACAACATCAGCAACATACAGTACTTAACAGAAATAACAACTAAAATTCATGGAAAGATATCAAGTAATCAATAGACATTGTGACTACAGAAAAGCTGCTTAGGGATGTGATATGCCAGCGTTTAAGAGAATTCTGAAATGAGCTGTTCCCAAAGGGGGGACATTGACCACTGCTAAGGCTGTGCATTCCTGCATGCCAGGAGAAGCTGTAAAGCACTGCATGTGTAATTTAGAGCTCCACCAGCATAATCCACATAAGGCAGATATTTTTTGTGAATGCTCCAGTATATTCATCTAATTTGAAGAGAAGAATTCTCTCGAACTTGTATGATGCTTTATCAGAATGCCTCCACATCTTTTACATTCTTGGAGACAAACTACTCCATGGTGAAATAATGTTATCTAAGAAAGGTGGCAATCACTTTGAAGCTGTTTGACCGAGAACAAAGGTTACAATGACAACTAAAGGCCTGGATTTTAGACCAACTTTATGGGAACAGTGGATTGCAATCCCAAAAAGCCCAAGGTTTGTATGTCAACAGAGTAAGATGGTGAAGATACTGCATGATCTTCCATACACAAACTTCCCAATGGCACCTGTGAGCATTTGCAAGGTCTGTAACAACTGATCAAAATAAAATGAAATTTGCATCTGTTGCAAAGAACAAACTCTTTCTGTATTCACTCCAGTATCAATATGTTTTCCATAAAGCACATTAATTTCATAAGCAAAGAGGGGAAGAAGATAATTAAGAAAATTCCTACTCATACCTTCAGAAACCCGAGAAGCAGATGAAATCAGCTCGCAGACTGTGTCCTCATTGGCACCTGCTGAGTAGTATTGTTCTCTGTGGTCCTCCTATGGTACAGCAGACTGAAATTCAGCCAATGCTTATATGTATAATAGGAAGAATACTACTTGTGTTCACAGAATTCACAGAGTGACTAAGTTGGAAGAGACCTTCAAGATCATAGAGTCCAACCCAATGTGCTGATGTTTAAATACGCTTCTCAAAGTCGTATGTACATGTAAATATACCTAAGTGCACATTTAAACATTTTTCCTGCCTTTCATAGTCAGGGGAGGCCTCCTGGGAGGAAATATGTATTAATGTCTGCAGAAATACTAAAACTTATTTTGCTATCATTCAATATCAGCCAATGCTGCTTTAGGAAAAACAGAATAACAAATATTTACTTACTTGATGTAATGAAATCCTCAACACATCTGCTGGTGTAAACATCAACAGGTAAATTGAATTTCCATTCACAATCTCACACAAAATACAGCATTATGCATATTAAGGGGGAGAGCACAGTAATTTCATGTTTTCTCTATGGGCAGATGTTTGCTAAGCCAGACCTTTATTACTTGATCTTATACTGAATTTTAAGCGGGACAAATGGTGTATCAGAACAGCTCTTGGCAGATTCAGCATCATGGGCAATAAGCCCCTTGCAGGTGTAAATACTGGGTGGGGCTAAACAACCACTGCACATGTGAAGTACTACTTGCTGTATACAGATAATTACTTAAGCAGCAAGCTAGGTAATTTAAATGAATATTCATAAGGGACTTCAAGTGCAATACCAGCAGCAAGCAATTGGTAATTTTATTGCAACCAGTAGAAACATACTTGAATGTCTTTGGACTTTACAGTGCTAAATCCAAACCAAATAGGCAAAATATATGTTTGCATTACAGGTCATCAGAAAAAAAAAATTATATTTTCAATTCTGCTTCTGGCTGGAGTGACTTGACCAGAGCATGCTATACGTAACTGGATTTCTGATACACATGCTTTTGTGGGGGGAGGTTCTCAGCCAGAGTAAACCTGGAACATACAAGGAGAATTTTCCAGGTTCTGCCACATTAAGTGAAGGGAGCTTTGTGGCAGTCGACAAAATTAAGAAAGGCCAAATAATAGACTTATTTTCTCTCTCTTCCCAACCCCTTCAAAGAATAAGAATGAATATTTCATACTAATTTAGTTCTTCTAACAGCATTAGTTGCTCCTTGAACAGTATTAGTGAGACAAGACTAACTTTTTCACAGAGAAAGTTTGTGTAGAAGACAAAGCTAGACATGGTATTAGAAGGACTGCTTATTTATCCCACAAAGCTTCCCTGTAGCTCTCCTGTGGCTTCACTCAAAAACTGAACCTCTACAGCTGTTACACAGAGTTAAATCATTTGGTTTCAATCTCAGCACCATTATTTGTACAGTATAAGGCCACCATGAACTCAGTGTTTGCACTGATTCTGTCTTTAAAAGATTTGTTCTCTGTGTATCCTGAAATAAACAAATTGGCTTACAGTCAGCCAGACCTACCCAGCCAAGGCCTGGCTACTCATCTGAATTATAAGGTTTACCTGAAATGCTCAACAGCACACTGCTAATCGTCAAGTCCAACATTTTGACCTTGTCACAGAGCTCTGAACCCAGAGCAAGATGTGCCATTTTTCTGATTCAGTGTTGAACTTGTAACACAAAAATAGCTAGCGCTCAATTAAATGCTATGAGTACCGATTACCATTCTTCCTAGGTTTCATACAAGTGAAATATATATATAAATATTTGCACAGATCTGTAATAGATGCATTAGAAAGAAGGAACGCACATCCATAAGGGAATCATGTCCTTTCAGAGGTCATGCTGTGGAAATCAAGTGTCTTTTATGCCATCTGGTTGCCCAAGTTCTTGAACACATAATTAAATTCAGCTAACTGACATCTTGGTTAACATTTTTGTCATTCTCTGCACATTTCTTGTCCTCTGCTTACAGAACCAGGCAAGTCTGCAATGCCTATGTGCACAGTGATCCACCATGGGGAAGTCACACGCACACAAAACAATCGTTTGGACCTGAAGCCTGCATTACATTTTTGATGGCAGAGATCCTCCACTGTTAGAGGCACTAGTTCTTGGGAAGAATAGATGGAAACTATTTGGTGGCTTTAAGAAGAGAAAGAGAGAGGAAAAGGGGAACGGGAAGGAAAAAAGGGAAAGGGAAGGAAAAAGAGAAACAAGAAAGGGGAAAGAGAAAAGGGAAAAGGAAAGGGAACTCTGGGGCAAACAGCAATGCAACTGCAGTGACAAGTGTCTCAATTCTTTTGCATTGACAGGAACCTGTTCTGCCAGTTACTGAGGCAACAGCAAGGCATCTCACGCTATGTGGGCAACAATATTTATATGCTTCTCACAGACCTGTGGCAGGGCAGAGCTCCAAGATGCACTTGAGGCTCCATACTCAGTGGAGAGAAGGGCTTGGTAACTTAGCCTATGCTGCACAGTCATGCTCCAGCCCTGCCTGTGCTCCAAAGGTTATGCAAGCAAATCAGCACAGCGAGCACAACCTAATATCCTTCACACCAGCAGTACTGATTGGTTTAATTTAGCACTGTGTTAACTACCCACACTGGAACTCACTTGTAATTGACTATCCTGGAAGCCAGAGCAGAGCCTGCTCCTGTCTGCCCTACAACAGCAGCCTTGGAAAAGGATTTCAGAGCAAGCATGTTAAGTAGCACAACATTTTAAGCAGCCAAGAAAATACTAGGGATTTACGCAATTACCTTTAGCCACACTCCTCTCTGGAAATTAGGAGCCTTACTGAGTGAAGTCAGTGAAAGGCTTTTCCCAGCCTCCAGTCTGCCACCTGGACCACAGCCTAGTGTGTTCTGAAGACGTGGCTCTTTCTAGAGCATAAGTCCTTAGAGAAAACCATAATTTCCTATTTCCCAATGAGACTGACACCCACAGCCCTCCCATTGAAACCAGGGACTCAGGCTGGTGGGCTGTTCTGAAGAAGATGGTATCCACCCTCCTCTTTAAAGCCATTAACTCTGAATGAGAGAATGAACCTCTTTCTTAGGATGCTTAGGTGGAACAGGGTGAGTTCTGAACCCCAGGCTTCACTCTAAGGGCTCCTTAGGGGTCTTCAATCAAACATAAAGATGTCAAAAAGCCTCTGAGCTGCTTTAAGGAGTTTCTTAAACTCTTCCATAGGCTACCGCTACAGACAGCACAATGGGCCTGGCAGGTTCACTGCAGCTGCCTTGTTCTTGGCAGGGGCTGAAGTCTAGGCAAAGTTGCAAACCAAATGCTTATTGATTAGAAGACCTAACTGTTCAAGGGAGCATGCAGGAGCTCAGAGAAATTTAAGACAGGTTAGGAGTTTATGCTCTTTGAGCATTAAGAATCAGATATGGAGCAGGTCTTTTTGATTTTGAATTTTGTAATATTTATTGTGCCCATATAGTGTTCAATGTATCTAAAACTTCCTCTTTCTCTCCCAGAAAACAGCCAAAATCAAGTTAACTTAAGCTCCTTTGCCACAGACTTTAGCTTAAGCTGATTTCAGTGCAAGGCTGACGAGAAGAGATTTTACCTAAACCCAGTACAGGATAAAAACATTGTAACAGGAGCACAGAAAAGGAGTGGCAGTGAAAATCAATGGTTGATTTTTACACAGAAAAGCAGAAAAGTAAGTGTAAGAAAACAATTCCGTATTTTCTAATTTTCTTCAGTCTAGGGCTATAATAGCACTTTTCATATCCTGGGGTGAATGTAACAGTTAAGCTAATGTTAAAGAGCAAGTTAACATTCCCAACTGATCCTTAAACAAAGCCTGTGTTGGTATAGACAAACCTCAAAACAGGACCTACTATCACAAAATTTAAGTACAGCTCTCCAAGATAAAACTTTCTTTAACAGGGATATCTCTTATTTTATAAAATATAATGTGACTAGGAGAATGGGTTAAGGCCAGAGACATCTTTCTAGTCTCGCTACTTTCCCTAGAGATGATTTATGATAATATGGCACAAATATGCAAGCAAACACTTACTCAAGTACCATTCAGTTCATGTTGTACTACATGTGCGAAGGCTGTGTAGTAAGCAAATCCTAAAAGGTAAAATAGCACTAGGGACATGAACGGTAGTATTCGCAAGACCCAGCACCAGTAAGAACAGAAGAATTAATATGAACATATTACTTACTCAACAGTACCCAAAATTATGAAAGGAAGTTAATGTATTGTCTTGGTTTAACACATTTGAGGGGGACACTTAAAATGAGTTACCACCCCTTAGTTTTAACCAATCTCTCTCCACCATTAAGGAGATACAAATATGAGTTAATACAACTGAAACATAACAGTTTATTAACACGCAAAAGCAGTGGCTGTGCTGACGGCATGGAGTGGGGCTGCTCTGCTTGTCCCAGCACAGCGCTGCAGCTGCAGACAGATGTTGCAAAAATCCGACTTGAAACAGTTTTTGATTGAGAAATGCAGCTTCTAGAGTTGGTACTGTTGCAAGTACAGGCAGGAAAAAAGCAAGAGGCAGAGGGAGCGGCGGGACAGAGCCTCTGCCTCAGTCCCACGAATCTAAAGAGACTGCAGCACCCCCAGCCCCTGCCCCGCCTGTCCATTTTGTGGCTGCAGGGTCTGAAAGGGACAGAAGCAAATTTGGGCACAGAGAGATGTGCAATACAATAACATTTTGGGTTACCCAGGGCATAGGTTTAAATACTTTGCTTTTTCTGCCCCATATTCACAAATATTGAGTCTGAACCTGCATTGATTGGACCTGTCCAGCTATCAGGTCACAGAACCAGACAGGGTGCAGCTGGAAAGGACATCTGGAGTGGAGGTCATGTAGTCCAAACCCCTGGTCAGACAAGTCCTCCTACAGCCTGTTGCCCAGGGCGGTGTTCCAGCTGATTTTAATGAATGGAGTCCTCAAGAGATTCCCTGTGCAACCAGTGCCATTGCTAGGTCACCCTTACTTGTGAAAAAGTGTCCTCCGGTGTTCAGAGCGAGCCACCTGTGCTCTTAGTTTGTGCCCACCACCAATCATTCTGTCTGTGTGATCTCCCTTCAGATGTTTGTATACACTTTTAAGAGTCCACCCTCCCTGAGCCTTCTGCGGGCTGAAGTCACAAAATTCCCTGTATTTTCTCACAGGAAAAGTCCCCTAAACATCTCTGCAGCCCTTCGCTGGACTTGCTGCAGGATGGTCACGTCTCCTTCGTACCTGGGAGTCTGCAGCAGGACCCAGCACTCCGGGCGTGACACCATCAATGCTGAGGGCTGGGACAGAGCCCCCTCCCTCCACCTGCCGGCAGCACCGCTGCTAAAGCAGCTCCGGACACCATTGACCTCCTTTTTCACAAAAGCAAGCTGCCGGTGTCTGCCCCCCTCGGGGTCTGCTAGGACGCCCGGCCTCTCGCTGCAAAGCTGCTTCCCAGACATTTTGTCTGGAAAGAATTTCTTCTGATGAAGAACCAAACCTCCAAAGGAAAACCCTCACAAGTGAACTGTGTAACACCACCGGCAGTGGCAATTGCCACAGTACTGTCAATTTAGTTGCCAGCGCCCCTACAGCAATCCAGCAGGTCTCCCATGTGCTATAGTTGAGAAAGCTCCAAAGCCAGTCTGTGCTAATGCTTCAGGATTCCCACTGCTGGAGAATTTGCAGTAGTAGTAACACAGTGGTGAGAGATTGATTGCAAAAGATCCTCACTTCCTCGGGAGAATCGTCCAGGGAGAAAAATTCAGGCACCTTCAATTTCAACTCCCACTTCAGGAAAGTCTAATGTAAAGTCAGACAACACTCACCAATCCTCCTTACCCCCCTTCTCCCCACCCGGCCCCCTCTCCCTGAGCCTTTTTTTTCTGGTGAAAAACAGCAATAAAGGGGAAGGAAAATAAATAAATAAATGAAATAATGTATTGGAAGACATTTTTAAAAATACATATGATTTTCAGGATGTACAAGACAAGCATCCTCTGAGTTGTTTCCCTGCCTCTCACCGTCCTTAAAACCTTTTTGTCAAGAACGGATGTGCAGAAAATCTTGAGTGGTTAAGGAAAAGGAGAATAACCTGCTATCATGGTTTTGCAGAACATTAAAAAATTTCAGGAATTCTGCATATACGGAGGCCAGGGACACACGAGGGGTGTTGGTGCTGTGGTAGAAGGGCGTTGCAGCTTTACTGCAGCTGGAAGGTGACGCCTCATCTCCTGGCAGCATCTCAAGTTTTGGCTGTGGGTTAATGTGGCACGGTCTCCATTTTTTCCTGGGTTAATGTGATATCTCAGTTTTGGCAATGGGTTGTTGAGGAGTTACTGTGACACCGTCTCAGCTTGGAGGCCCTTCGGTGATGGATCAGCTCGGCTGGATTTAACCCATTCAGGCGCCTCTGCAGAACGCCACCTTTCTCAAAAATAAACGCACAGCACGCAGCAAAGGAAGCCATAAGCGCACAGAAGTCCGGGAGACTTTGGAAGTGGATGAAACGGGGCCCTGGGAGACGGCGGGGGACAGCGCGGGCGGGCAGCGGGCGCCGGCTCGGCGCCGCTCCCGCCCGTCGGGGCAGGGTGCGGGCGGCGCGCACGGAGGAGGCGGCGGCGGCAGGGAGCGAGGGAGGGAGCGAGGGAGGGAGCGAGGGAGGGAGGAAGGGAGCGAGCGAGGGAGGCAGCGAGGGAGGCAGGAAGATGGAGGCGGCCGAGGGCATCCGAGGTGAGGCGAGGCGGAGCCAGTGGCGGGGACGCCCGTCCCCTTCCCAGGGAGAAGGAGAAGGAGGAGGATGGGCTGTGGCTGGAGGGGGGGTAGGTGCTGGGACAGGGGTATCTCTGCCGCACACGTACTGGCGCGGGCGCGGCGCTATTAATAAACCGCGGGTGGCTGTAATTCCGCCCCTCAGCTCCCGGGAAAAGTCTGCTCCCGCGAACGGCCGGTCCCGGCGCTCCCGGTGCGCCGCCGGCTCCCCGCTCCCCGACTGCCCAGCCCGCCTGCCGACCATCGGTTCGCTAGGACACCTCCCCCACCAGGACAGACAGACAGACGAACAAACAAACAAACAAACAAAGGAAAACAATAAAAAATGTAAATGTAACATACATTTTCCATGTTTATTATTTAAATACGCACGTATTGTAATTATAATATATCGATATAGGCATGCATGCGTATGTGTAATAATATATACAGTAGGTGTACATTTATTAGATATAAAATATCAAACAAAAATATAGGTATGTATTTTCATAGTGTAGATCATATAACATGATTTTATTTTTATATATGTAGATAATACACAACTTGTTATATTCTATATGCTTTTTAAAAATTTTCTGTACGTAATCTAAAGTATACCTATGTATAAAATAACGTAAGGGGTTTTTTTGGGGTTGGGTTGGGGGTTTTTTGGAAGCTGAGGGCTGAAAAAGATGACGCCGTTTTCTTGCAAGGGCCTCCCCACGGTGAATTAAAAAAAATAATACTGATTAGAAAAAAAAGAAAAAGAAAAGGCAACAAAACCCAGCGAAGGAGCAAACAATAACACGAAAAAGCAGCGGCAGCTCTCGGAAAACAGCCGCAGAGCCCCGGTGTGGCGGGGGCCGCGGGCGGGCTGTGCGTGGTGGGGCTCTCACGTGGGCGGGCGGGGGGCGGGCCCGGCACCCCCGATCTAGGGCAGCGCGTTCCGTGCCGGAGCGCGATGTTCCCGCAGCGCGGGGATTTCTGAGAACTGGGGCTGTGTCCTCAGCTGAACCCGGCGCCGCGGCCCTCGCTCCGGCGCGCCGCCTTAAAGCGGCGATGGCCGCGGCGGGCCCCACCGCGCCGCGCCGCACGTACGCCTGCAGCCCGCAGTGCGGAGCGGGGCTGCGGGCAGCGCTGCCCGGAGCCCGGGGGGCTGCGACGGCGCCTCTCACGGCCCCTGCCTGCACTGACCGCCTCTCCGCCCTCGAAGACCACGGACTGCCCTTGCTCACTGCTTTTCCGCCCCTCTCCTTTTTCTGCCTTTTTTCTCTTCTTTTGCAACACCTCATCCAAAGAGTGAGCTGCCCGACGGTGCTTACTTATCACCTGTATCACGGCATCCCTTCACTGTGACAGCCTTCCGGGGCGAAACAGCAGAGCTGCCACCAACTCTTGGGCCAGTGTTAATTAGGAAGTTTGGAAGGCCTTGCATTCAACAGCACTCAACAGACCGACCTGATGAGCTCTGAGCAAGTGCTGCCAATGGAGGCTGACCTCTAATCCACATTCCCCACATTATGTTGTGGCTGTTCTGCTGCCAGCTTGTTTTTCACTGGATGTCTTCTCTACAGTCAAAGGTAGATGTTCCCAAATTAACTCTAGTCTAGCTTTCTACTTTTGAACTTGAGACTCACACACCCATATGCACACTGCAGGGTGGTGTCTGATGCAGGCTGTAAAACCCATCTGGGATCCTGGGTGCATACTCAAGCACCTAGCCCACGCTGAGTTCAATGCTGCCATGGCTACACCACTATCGCACCCAAACCGAGCTGAAATGCAGATCCCTGGTGCCCAAGCGGGCTGTAATGTCATTGAGGCACAACATCTCCGGCACGCTTACCACCTGCGGAGATAAAACCCGGGAGGGAGGAGCCATCCCGATTACCGAGGTTCAAGATCAGCTGAATTGCTCACAGTTAAGCTGCAATTCAAGAGGTATTAGAAGGACCTCAAGACCAAGACCACAATCAATCCTGTCATGCAGAAGGGCAGAATTAGACCAGAAGAAGTTAAAGGTAAGAGCAGAGAAACACAGTCTCCAAGTAGTAAACAGTATGTTTAGTAGTAAACAGGAAAGGAGCACAGCTCTGTGTCCACAGTGCTTGTTTCTAAAAGAAGTTGAATTTAAGACTGATAGTACTCATACTCCTGCATTTTCAGGCTAGAAACGTCTTCTGTCAGCAGCCTTCTACTGTATGGCTGCTTTTGAAATGGAAGAACAGTTTGCCAGCAGATACTTACTGTGTTTTGCAAGACTTTACATAGCAAGCAACTCTGCTGAATTCTTCTGATCTACAAAAATTGAATTTGAAGGTTTCTGTTGCATCACATAAAGCAACTTTTTGTCTGCTCTGTGTTCAGTGACTGAGAACCATTCCTTCAACAGGTTAAAGCAACTCCTTCCTACCACACCAACCTTCACAATGGGATTTGTGCCAGTTGTCTGGTGGAAGAGGTTGCTGCATTCCCCTGATAATACATACAGACAATCTGGGCAATGCATTGGTATGAAAGATACCACACACATGTAAAATATAATGTGTTCATATTTATATGACAACTGAATTACCATTCTGTCACGTTGCCAGAATATCAGTCATGAATTTTCAGCGTGGCCACGGGCTTAAAGAACACATGTCAGCAAACAGGCCATTTATCTTGATATATAATTTCAGCCGTTACTAACAATTGATCATTCCCTCAGCATCTTGTCAAATCATTTGGAGCTTATGCCATGAGTCTTGGAGAATGAAAAAAGTCAAAGCAGAATCTGGAATAATGTTTGGATCCTTTAACCTTCAAAATAGTAGGAAATATTAATACAGAAGAAAGAAAGATTTCATTTTGTCTTGGAAGAAAGTTACCATCAGAGAAGAAACCTCTGTGCTCCATAGAACAGCCCACAAAAAGCAATAGAACAAGGTTTGAAGAAGAACACCTGATTCAGACTGTCTTTATGAGACCATTTGCTCCACAAAATAAAGGTTTTCTTTGGCCACAGTGGCACTAAAGGTCATTACATAAATTGGCTTTTGGAGCAAAAACTTGAGGGTTCCCACAGTCTGGGTCTCTCCAAGAGTGCCTGCCAGGTGCATGTCACCCTCATCCTAGAGAAAGAGGGTGCAATGTTTTTGGCACGGGGTCAGGGTGCACAAGACTTGGGGGCATGGAGTAAAGGATACATGGCTTTTATTCTGACAAGTTCTGTTTTTTAAAGCCTCAGAAATAATAAATAGCTCTTCTTCCTCCACAGCCTTAAATCTCTCACAGAACCTGTGCCCATCCCTCTGGTGAGAAGAGTCCTTCACAAACACACAGACTTGTTCTCCCTCACCTTCTTTGCAGATCTTTGAATTTCACTTCTCATGCTTTTTGCTATTCCCCTGCACCATCTCCCTGTGCTCCCCTCAAGCATGAGTCCCTGGCTGTTACCTGAGCCCCCACCTGTGCCCTCCTCACTGACCTGGGGGTCACAGTTTTCACGGCTCCCAACTCCCCTGTTGGGACTCCAGCTCCTGTCCGTGCACTGTCCCTCTGGAGCAGAGAACCAGCAGCCACCTTAAGAGCAGCCACTGAAACTTCCACCCTGACTGCACCCAGATGTGCTGCATTCCTGTGCCCAGGCACTGTGCAGAGGGCAAACATCTGCCCGCCAGAAGCTGGTTTGGAGCCATAAACAGTGGGTTGAATTTGGGCTTCAGGCTTTCACAAGTGAGTGCCCTCGGGTCACAAAGGGTGCCAGGGTTATATCTAAGTGCTGCTGTGGGTTCAGAGCCATAGAGTGGTTTCGGTTGAGAGGGACCTTAAAGATCACCTAGGTCCTACCCCTCTGCCAGGTTTCACACCTCATTTGTACAGTCTAAGAGAACATCCTTGTTTAGCCCAGTTATTGCAAAAAATTAGCTGTGAATTATAAACCGAGCTATGGATTAAATGCATGCTCTGAAACCATCAGCACAGTCAAATCTGAGTGATGGCCTGTATCATCTGGAGACAAACAGGTTTGTGAGCACAATCCTGTTTCCAGGCACATTTGTGTTGCTGTTCAGAAAATAGACATGGTCACTTTGATACCGTCTCCAAGTATAAAATTCTGTACAACATTGGCATGGCTTTTTAAGTATTGTTTGGATCTAAATCAGTTGGAGTCTTGGGATTTTGGACTACTAGATACATTAAAAAAAAAGCAACACTGTCTTTAATAGGCAGTATATTTTTGGAGGAATATTGGAATAATTTTAAAAGCTTGGTATGCTTCCTCATTGTGGAACTGGGCACAGATTATGTTCTAATCTTTAAATTAGCTAAGAGTTACCTTAAAACAAAAGAAGCTTGCAAACAAAAAAGGTTTGTCTTTTTTATTTGAATTTGTTATTAACACTTTCCTCTTTGAACTGTACAAATTAATGTAAGAGGTATTTACTAACGTATCTGACATGAAATAAGCAAGTCACCTTCCGGAAAGTTATTTGCATGTTACTGAAATGTGGATTAGGATAGCTCCTAGCAGGAACTTTTGGACACTGTCAACCAAAGAAGCTCTGAAAGTGCTGTGAAAAAAGATTACAGACATGCAGATTGTGAAGTTACATGCAGGATACCCAGATTAACAAACCTGAGATGCAGTTTTCTGTGTAAAATGCTGTTGCCGCTCTGAAGGAACCAGAAGGTTGTAGGCACCAGTACTATACAGAAACCAGACATATATCAACAGCTTTAGTGGTAAAGAATCAACACCACCTTCTGTTCCTCCTTCCTATCAGACCTGGAGATCACACCTCATTCTGCCTGGTGTCTCTTAAGCACCAGAGGCCAACGGGTGCTAGATTAGCTGGGAAAAATGCTGTGAGAACAGGGTTAAGAGTGACTTGCTGACTGATGACTGAGACCTGAAGACCACCTCATTAGAAACACTGCTCTATTCACATTCTCTCTTTGGTCTTCATCAGCCTACAGATGATCCACTTACAGACTTAGCCTCTAGCTCTTTTGTTTTGTTTGTGCATTTTTTTTCTGAGTTATGACACATAAAATTATCCATGGCTGATGCCAATTATCCATGGCAAGGGATTATTGCTGCTCGAGGTTACACACAGTGACCTAGTGTGCTAGCATACAAAATGGCCGACATCACTAATTTTTATCTCCTGCAGGAACAGAACAACACTGCCTCATTTCGGTAGCTACTTCCTCATCATTTCCACATTCAGCTAATGAAATTAATAGCAATCCATAAAGCTCTCCACCATTCAGTCCCTGTCTGTTTTTGTCAGGAATGGTGGGCTGCAGCTGAGGACAGAAGATTCAGTTAGGGACCCTGGCCTGCCAGGACTCAGTCTCCTTGGGATGCAGTTCACAAAAGCCGGGAAAAGCTCCTCTATCTGACAGGAGTGCTTCTCCATCTCGGCGGTGATTTATTTCAGAGGCACCCGTGTTACTTTGGGTAATGCCGTAGAGAGGCTCATTATTTCAAAGGCAGAGTCTTTTTGTTACCCTCTCTCCTGATGCTTGCAAAGCAGCAAAACACACTAACATACTTCACACTTCGGTACTGGTGGCTTAGGGATGATGGTAACTTCTTTTCCTTTTTTTAAACAGTGCTTGCTACAGAATCCAATTTTTCAGTCTTCTCTGGCTGAGCACAGGTCAGTCAGCTTTCACAACACTCTATGAGCTTTGCACGTTCGATGGGGCAGAGATGGGGGCATGTTATTCGGGTAGACGTGACAGGTTTTTGGGATTCGATTAGGCTGCATGGCACTTACTTGGCGACGGGGTAAGTGTCAACCTGACCTTTATTTTTGCTAACAGAGGCCAAACGGCAGACACCATCAGGTGGCCCTAAAACTCTTCCCCGGTGGTGCCGCTCGGTGACCCCCGCCGAGGCACCTGCCCGGCTCGCCGTGGGGGCACAGAGGGTTCCCCTCTGCCCCGCCTTACGGAGCCGTCTGTCTCAACGATGACGCTGCGGCGATGGAGCGCCCAGCGCCGCCACCGGGTTCCTCCGGGGGGCTTCGCGGGCTCCCGCTTCCTGCACAGCGCCCGTGCTCCCGTCTCCTGCCCGCGCGGACCGGGGGCCCCGTCCCGAGGCAGTACAGGGAGCCGCACCGGGCGGGTCCCGGAGCCGCGGGCAGGGCATGAGCGGCCAGCCCGGGGTCGCGCCGGGGTCACGGACAGCCCGCCCGGGCGGGGCATCCCCGCGCCTCCTGCCCTTCCCCGCGCCTCCGAGCGTTGCGCACCTTTCGGGACGGGGCGCTGATTGGCGGAGTGCTGCCAGTGACATCAGCCGGCTCACTTCCCATTGGCCGGCCCGTTGCTGGGACCGTAGGACTTCCAGGGAGCCACTTAACCCGCTCGGCGCTGCCGCCCCGCGCCGCCCCCACCGCGGGCCCCCGCCCGAGGCCGCCGCCGGCTCCTCCGGGCCGCAGCCGAGCCGGCGGCGCGATCCCCGCGGCCGGGAGCGGAGCCGCGGCGCCCCCGCCATCGCGCCCCCGGCAGCGCCCCGGCATCGCTGCTTTAAGCAGTCGCGGCGGGGCGCCCGGAGTAGCACGCGGCCTGGGGAGGGAGCGCGGCGATTGGCTGGGAGGCCGCCCGGCGGACACGCCCTCCCTAGAAAAGGGGCGCCGTGAGTGGCGGGGGAGAAAGTAAACAGAGCCGGCCGGCCCTGCCCGCGGACCGGCCGGGGCGGGAGGGGCTCTGAGCCTGACGTGATGGGCCCCGGCGCGGCCGCCCCGGGAAGGAGCACGCGGGGCGCGGGGCGGGCGGTATCCTCTCCCCCGGCCCCTGCGCCGGACTCGGGCCGGCCGCGCGGGCGGCGCTCCCCCCTCGCCGACTGCGCGCCGCCCCCGGGGGGCGGCGGTGAAGGACCTGCCCGGCGCCCCGCTATTTATTCGCCCCCCACGCCCCCTTCCTCCTCCGCCCCGCTCTTTCCCGCGCCGCGGGCGGGCCATGGCTGGCGGCGGCGCGGTCTGCCCGGCGGACGAGCAGTGAGGGCGGACGGAGCCCCCCTTGTCGTCGGGGCGCGGCCGCACCATGTCGGCCGTCGCGTACGTGGACTTCGTAGCGGCGCAGTGCCTGGTCTCCATCTCCAACCGCTCCGCCGTGCCCGAGGCGGCGCGGCTGAAGGTGCCGGGCGAGGGGGAGGCGGCCCGGGAGCTGCGCGACCCCCGCGACGCCTGGAAGGACTACTGCGCCCTGCTGGCCATCGCCAAGAGCCTGCTGGAGCTGAACAAGTACCGGCCGCTGCCCGCCCCCTCCGTCTGCAGTGACAGCGTGGAGAGCCCCGACGAGGACGCGGGCTCCGACAGCGACGCGGCCACCGAGCAGGGTTCCAGCCCGCCCCGCAGCCCCCCGCCGGGGCCGCCCCCCCGCCTGCGCGCCGCCGGGGCCGCCCCTAAGGGGAAGCTGGCGGCCGAGAAGCGGCACAAGTGCCCCTACAGCGGCTGCGGCAAGGTCTACGGCAAGTCTTCCCACCTCAAGGCGCACTACCGGGTGCACACAGGTCAGCGGTGGCGGAGGGAAGGGGGCGGGAGCGAGCGCTTGTCCTCGGATGAACCCGGCCAGCGGCGCGCCCGGCATCCCCGCGCGCCCCCCGCCGCCCTGCCGCGCCGCTCTGGCTTCGCTCGGGGCTGGCTCGTGTGTCCTCCTGCTTCACGCCCCCCCTTCTTTCCCCCGGCTCTCATCGGCGCCCCTCGTCCGGCGGGAGCCGGCGGCCGCCCCGGGCGGGGCTGCGGCAGCGCCTCCCGCCGCGCCCTGCCCGCCGCCCACCTGCGCCGGCCGGGAACCGGCCCGGGCCCCGCCGGGCAGCGCGGGCCGGCGGCAGATGCCGGCGAGCGGAGCGAACTCGGCGTGTCCGGCGCGGCTGGGAGGGGAGGATGGCGGCGGGGGCCGCCGAGTTCGCTCGGGGCGTCGGCGAGGGAAGCACAGGGGCGGCGGGATTAGGGTTTCCTGCCGCTGTAGGGTCTGAACTGGGCGCCCATTCCGCAAGGGAGGCGAGCGCAGCGCAGTCCCGCCCGCACCCCTCTCGCTGCTCCCGCCGTCGGAAGCCGCGGCCTGGGCCGCAGAGTTGGCGGCGAGCTCTGCCTGGCTGCGGGCACTGGATGCCGCGGGGCCATGGCGCCGGAGCAGGGGCTGGCGGGGCTGCCGGCTCGGCTCGGGAGGGCGCGGCGGCGGCGGTGTCTCCCTGAGCCTGGGCGAGCGGCACCTCTGGGGCTTGCGGACACACCCCCTCCGGCGGGCGGCATGGGCGCCCTCGGGGAGCGCGGTAGCTGGAGCCGGTGTCGGGCGCTGGAGCTGAGCAGCCCCGGCTGCTCCCGAGCCGCCCCGGCGCTGCCCCGACCTGCGCCGCCGGCCGGGGCCATTGAGGCGCCGGACAGGGAGGACCAAGCCCGTTCTTGCCGGCGGCAGCGCCTCGCACTATCGGTTACCGAGACCCAGCTTTGACGCGTTCCACAAGGGCTTCATTCATCAAGCTGTGTGCTCCCATTCCCGGCCCTCGCCCGGGCGCCTCGGAGGGTGTGGCAACATGGAAACCTGGAGATAAAACATATCTGCGGCAGCCTAGCCCCAAGGGGACAGCAGCTGCAGACTTCTCTGTTCGTTTTGGTGGGTTTTGTTTGTTTATTTGTTTCTTTTTAGACCTTCAGTGTAAGTGATTGAATAAAAACCTTTATGGGTCTGAATTGCTCTTGGGATCATAGTGGAGTACAAAAGGCTGCTTTAAAAATGGTCTGAATTAAAGGGTTGTGTTCAGGAGCAGAAAGGTGTGAATAAAATGAGACAAACACTGCCAAGACATTTCATGTGCTTTACATCAGTTCTGTCAGTGATGGTACCTTTTGGGTTTTGTCTGTTGGTTGTGATGGTTAGCAGTGTGGTACAAAGTGAGTTGATCACCCAAGAAATGTACCGTCAGGCATTGCTGTAGAATTTAATACGGATTGGGTAGGATATGGCCACATCTGAGCTCCAGCTCAGCCTCCGTTGCTCCGGTTCACCGGTGCGCCTATATGTGCGTGCACTGCAGAGGAAGAGGCTCGGGGCTTCTTTCCGACTGGCGCTCTGCTGGCTGGCAGGTCTGCTGGGTGCTGAGCTCTAGAGGCTGGAGAGAAGGGAGTAGGATTACTGGATGTGGCTCAGCAATGAGCTCTGCTGTTAGACTTTCTCTCTGAGCTGGGAAAGAGGATGGTCAGTAGTGACCCTGTGCTGACCTCATTACCAGTGCCCAGAGTTTTTGTGTTACCAGCTCAGAGACTGCAGCTCAGATGCTCTTTTGGAGGCTGAGTTTAACTGGTGCTCTCCAAAATGTTGTCTCATAAGTGACAAAGAAAATGTTAGTATCATTTCCATTTACTACCCCACGCTCAAATATCCACCCTGATAAGAGAACCAGAATAGATGTTGGCTGAGATAGCATTCTGTGTGATGACATGTAAATTAATGTACTGTACAACCCACACAGCCTGCTGTAAGCAGTAGTGTTATAATAAGTACTGCTCAAGTGGTATGAGGTTTAGCATGTGCTGCTCCCAAGTGGGTGGCCTTAGTTCCAAGTATGAGGCATTTGACTCAGAAACACTGATGTACTGTCATGGTGGTTCTGTGTGATTAAAATCACTGCAGACATCCAGGAGTAATGAACTTTCAGAGCTTCCTAATGTGAAGTTAATTGTAGCTAACTGAAATGCTAAACGATACTGATAATGTTAATTATTTTTATAGATGACAGCAATTCCTTAGCAACAGTAGGATTCAATGGGACCTCTGGAGTTATTCATAACTATATATTACAGAGCATGAATGGGCCCTTCTTAGTACCATTTTATTTTCTTTTTTTTCAAATAATGTCTCTCTCATCTATCGGCCATTTTTCACCAGGCCACCAACTAGGATACTTGCTGCAGTGTAGCTTTCATGGAAGTAGCTGCACAGCCACCAGTTGAAGCTTCCCGGTATTAATTTTTAATATTTAATCCCAGTATTTCTTTCTTGGAAAATGGCTTAAGGATTTCTGTTCACACTCATGAACTTGTGCATACTCACAGTTCTCTTTATTCTATATATTCTATATATTATTAATCCTAACCAAGCAAATTAGGAAGCTCTAGATCCTTCTCTTTCTGTGTAGCAGTTGGGCATCTGAAAACTCACCAGTTCATCTTTGGTAGCCTAATGCAAAGCAAGAAACAAAATACCAAATCAAGGTAGAAGGGTAGAAGGCAAAAACTTGATGCTGAGAGGTTAGAGGTCTGTATCTGATTAACCATTCTTTAAACTTGTTGTTTCAAAGATTACGTATTTCAGATACTAAAAATGTCTGTATAACTGTTTGCTTGAAGTTTGGGCCTTTGATAATGCTAGTTTAATTTCCAGGAGACCCAAGTTAGCCATCCATCTGAACTTGTCTTTTGAGTTGATCTTTACAGAAAAAGATCAGCAGATGGCACTGCACGTCCTGCTTGTGCAAGCAGTCCCCTTGCTTGTGCTGCCCGGCCTAGGTGAGACCCAAGCCCTGGAAGTCGTACAGAGGTTGGGAAAAGGTGAAGGAGCCATCTGAGCAAGAAAAAGACAAGCAACAGCAGATAAGCAGAGTTACCTTCGAAATGAAGAAGAAACAGAAATTCTCTAAATAGGTGGGTTTAGAGATTTGGTTATGACAGGTGTAGGGTTACAGGTGTTCAAGTGACAGGTGTAGGGTTATTATTAGCCTCAAAGATGGAGCAGGGGGAACAGCTTAATAGAGAGGGATGTGCAGGCCATGTTTCCAGGGAAAATGAAGGCATACGACAAAAAAGCAATCTCAGTCAGGAGGCCTGGCCAGGGAGTGCAGGGCAAAGGGCAGGGAGAGAAACTGGCAGGAGAAACAAGCTGTACAAAATTCATGTTTGCTATGATGGTGTGAATATAATCCAGTTAAAAAGTGCATTACCACTGATACTAGATCTCCTCTGTTCCTCCTTCCTGACCAGAAAGGTACCCTAAAAGTAGCTTGTGACATGCTTCCTCCTACTGGACTTGTAGGCGTGTACTTGCCTGGGGAGGCTGAGGATTGATGGGAATTTCACAAACACATCAGATACCCTTAGTTAAGAGTTTAGATGCTCAAAATCCAGATGTAGAAAAGTTCTCCCTCTTCAGCTCAGCTTTTCAGCCAACTGTATCATCATGTAAACTGGATCCAAACAATGCAGAGAGTTTTGTTACACCAGGCAGCTGATGCACTCTTAAGTGCTCCCAGCATTTGGCTCTCACCAGTGCTCGGAAGCAGGGGTTGGACAGAGGTGAGAACCCGTAGGCTGACAGTCTGCACAGGGAACTTGGAGGAGCATTTCCAGTAGAGAGTGGAACAAGCACTGCAGCTGCCTGTTGCTGCTATCCAGATGTCGTGGTGTTGGATGAGCCCCTGTATCAGTTTGTTTGACTGTACTGCTTTGTTATTTGTGTTCTAGATTATCTCACTCATCAGACTGTACAGATGCTGGTATGTTGACAGTCCTCTGCTCACTGAGATCTTTCTCAGTAATTTTGTTTGAGCACAATCTGAAATATAGTGTTTTAAGACCCTCCTGTCCAGCTCATGCCATGTCACTTACCCAGATCCTTTAGAATATGACCCAAGAGCAAAAAGTGGAGCCAACAACAGATTTTTTGTTAAATTCAGATTGCCATGTGAAATACCATGGTTAATGAAAATGCACAAATTGCTGGAGTTCTAATGGGCATGTTTCCAGGTCTTGGAGAAACATGACTGGGAGCCTTGCCAGCTGAATAAGGTAGGCAGAAATCCTCAAGATTAGGTTCAAAATTGTCCAATTTCCAGTTGTCTTGTTTTCTGATAAAAATTTAAGATTTTAAGCAAGTGTATGTGTCAGTTGTGGGAAAGTGCTCCAGAAAAGTTTATCAATTGAGTCAGCATGACAAAGTTCATGTGTAGGACAGAAGCAGTGAGCAGGCATTATTCATAAGAGCACAACTCCTGCTTCCAGATGGATATGTTGGAATTGCAGTTTTACCAAGTTCTGCTCAGTGTTTGTGCTATGGCACTGGAGACCATGTGGTGGGTGTCACTGCTCTTGTTAGCTTGTGTTTCTTGCAGCGCCAGCTGTTCAGATTGCTGCAGGAACTCCTTTGTTCCTCTTTGTTGGCTGCTGTGTTGTTGTGCACCAGGCTGCTGCTCCTGTGCTTCTGGCCTTGAACAGCTTCCAAGCCTGCAGCTGGAAGAGCAGGGGAGGGCCAATTTAAGATTAAAGAGACAAGGTCTGAGGGAGTGATGGCAAAGAATACCTCAGACACTGTACATTTGTGGTAGTGCAGTTCGCCATCTGTATTCAGGTTATGATTAATGTGCACAGCCTGAGAGCACTCCATAAATACCTCAAACTTGAGGGAAAGGTCTGTTGAAACACTGGCTAATAAATTCAGAGTGAAATATCATAAGTTACATTATCTTTCTGAATGCATGTGAAATTGGATTCCTCCTTTCCCTGTCAAAGCTGTTTCATCTTAGCAAGGAAATTTGATTATTCATATAGGACAGGAGCTTAAACCCAATGTCCTTTATTCCCAGGTAAGTGCACTAGGTATGTAAGCACCAGGCTAGGAGTTGGTGTCTCTCCATTGTTGTTGTTATTCAAGTATATTACTGCAAAATGGAGGAAGTTCGCATGAAGATGAGCTGGGAAAGGAGAAGAGCTAGGAATTTGTCTCACATATCCATGAATGTACTGCTGAGGGCTCTTGCCTTAGCTACAAAAGCACGGATTTTACTCTTTGGGGAGGTTTGGAAAGATCTTTCCTCTCCCAAGTAGCTTACCTGACTGATCTTTCTCTCTGTGTATGTTTGTGCGCATGGAGGCACAGTCCCCCAGAGAAAGCTTTCTGTAACACAGTCAGGGACGTTTGTGCTCTGACAGAGAAGCTGAAAGGGCATCTCTTGTGTCTGATACTGCATCACAGTGGGATAACAGCAAGACAGTTTTCCTGGAATTTAGACTCAGCAGCAGCAGGTTGTAGCAGGTGGTTTTGCATCTGGACTTTGGAAAGAGACTCAAAACACCTGTATGTCCAAGCAGCTGCTGACTGGTAGTTTTAAGAATGTCAGAACACCCTAAATACTTGCTGAAAGCAGCATTTTAATACTTGAACCAACCTGTTGTGTTTAATCTTAAGTCCTGGCAGAATAAACCCCTTGCTGGAACCCATTCATCTGCTGCCTATCCCATCTTTTTGGTCAGTTGTCTGCTTGGATGACCATGGTTTAGGTGCTTCAGGCAGTGTTGGTTTAGGCATATGGTCCTGAACATCCACACTGCTGATCTCTCTCTGCACCAGTATCTGTACCTGGTTGCCATGTGTTTTAATTTTCTGACTTTGGAATATCTCAGAAGAGGAAAAAGCCTGCTTGAAAGGCCTCCAGTCTGTCTGCCCAGATGATCTATCTTCACCAGAATATCTGGCATGTGGACACTCAGTCAGTCAAAGTCCAGTGTCCCACAGGAAATTGCTCATTCAGGGTGTGTGGGGCAAATAACTGGAGAGAAAGTGAGAGATACCTGAGATAGATAGCAGATATTTTGTGTGTTAAAGCCATCATGAACTGCAGCTCCTAACCTCAGTCATCCACACATAAAGCAGCATTTTGTGGTGAGGAGGCAGATGACTAATTAGGATACCACTACTACCTGTACTTATGTTAATGAGCCTGCTAATGCCCACTCTGTATTCTTTTTTCAGAATTCTTTTTTCTGTGTAAGACTGCAGTGTGGGAAAATCTGGAATGTCCTAGGGTAGGGGAAAAAAGATTTTTTTTTAATCTATTCAGAATATAATAAAATCGACCTGCCTCAGGTCTTACAAAGTAGCTTAGATATAGAGTTTAAACTTGCCCAGAAAGAACAAACTAAGCATTTGTTGTAGAGGGTGGGAGAAGGAACAAGTCAGAAATGGCAGGTGTAGCAAGAGGGCTAAGATTAAAAGGATCAGCAAAGGCCTTTACATCCACATGGGATTTAAAGTAAGCCAGGGTTGCAGTAGTTCTTTAGACTGTAGAGAAGACCTGTGAAACACCACTGTTAACTTATACTGAGAATAAACTCCCTCATTCTATTCCTGGTGCCACACAGCACAAAGAATGGGAGTCTGCAGATGCACCTGTTCCTATTACCTATAAATCAGTTTCTCATTCACTTTTTACTTCTGTAAGCTGCTCTGAATATATATGTGTGTACATAATTCATCTTATTTTTTAAAGAAAATTATTCACCTCTTGTGTCTGTTGTGTTAGGATCCAATCACACATAGTTTCAAATTATCATGATGTACCATTGACCTTTCCTTCATCTGTCGATGGAAAATCCCATCGGAGGCATAATGTAAAAAGTCAGTAGAATACAGCCACTAAGGGAAGCAGTGTGTAACAGCACTGCATGTTGATGTTTCAAGCTTTAGCATTACTACCCCCAAAACTAAGGGAGAAGAATCATAAGGAAGATGCACGCCTTGCCTGAGCTGACTCAGAAATCTGTGTCTCCAGATGGAGGCAGCGCCAGCTTGCACTGCAGCTCTCTCTGCGACTGCCTGCTCAGCAAGCAGATGAGTTGCAAGACTTGTTTTCTCAGAGTGCTCTTCCACAGACATCTCTGCTCCTGCAGAAAGAAAGCAAGTCAAATACAGCAGATAGGTACAGCCACCATATTTGTAGAGTGGACGGCTATCACATGCCATCAGCCATCTCTCCTTGCTTTCAGTGATTCCCAAAGACACACTCCATGCCTGCCTTGCACCTACTGAGGCTGTCACTGAGGTGCCATCTCTTAGAGCTGCTCTCATCCCTTACAGCTTTGTGACCAAGGGGAGACATGGATTCTTGGGCTCAGAGATGACCCCTGAGGGCCTGGAAAAGCCTCCCTCCCCCTTATCTCTGCTCTGAGAAGCTTGGCGTTTAATGCATCCAGGTGTCAGGGATTGTGCCTGCTTTCATATAGGCACTTCCAAAGTGGCTGTGGCAGCTTGTGCAGGTTTGTATTGCTGAGATGATGGAGTCATTCTTTACTACTCTACTTGGGAGCTCTGCAGTGGATGGGGGCCGTGCTGGTGGCATCCAGGTGCCTCCAAGGGAGCGTGGCCACCCATCTCTGGCCATGATCTCTACGGTGTCCCATCCTCATGCACAGCAGCTTTCCTGTTGGTAGCAAGGTGTCTGCACCATGCCAGGCTCCCACAGCCTTTGTATCCTCCCCCAGCTGGGCCCAGGGTTGATTCCCTGCAGAGTACAGTACCAAAGCACAGCAGGTGAGGTGATCCTCATGTGATCCTGAGCAAGCCCTGCCTTTCCCTAAAGCTTTGTGATTACACTGCATAACCTTAGAGTGCTTTCCCCTGGCATGTGCAATGGATGTGTGGGGTAGCTATGGTGGAGGTCATGCTGCCCCTGTCATGTGTCAGAGGGAATTTCAGAAGCAGGGCTTCATTTTATCTTCCCAGATGAAATTCCAGGAGGGCATGAGGGTGGAGTTCAGTTTCTTAAGGGCTGCTTGAGGCCAGATTTTAAACACTACTTTTAGACTCTCAGATTGGATACTACCATGCCTAAAATAGGTGCTGCTCCCCAAAGACTGATGCAGCCTAGGCACCTAATCTCCCTGTTTACGGCTGGGCATTTCTGCAGACTGAAGAGCTGTTTTGAGGTAGATGGTTGGAAATGTGGTTTCCAGAGATGAGGCAGGATGCCTTAGTTGCTCCCACTGCTCTGAGGTGTAAGTGCCTGACACAGAGGCATACACTAGATACCTCCACACGTGCAAGATGTGTAGCACTCCTCCCACATTCCTGGGGGGGGGGCAAGAAAGCTGTTCTGCACCTCCCACTGCCACCTGCTTCCAGGAGCTGTGACAGAAGCCATGAGATAGATTGCAAAAGAGCAGCACAAGTGAAACACTTGCCTCAGATGCTAAGGGCCAGGCAGGAGTGGTGTTGTGAGGTTTCCATACAGCTCCCGGTGCTGCTCCACAGTGGAGCTATGGCTGTGGCGTTCAGGCACCCATGACCCTCCATACTGTTTTAATTAATTTGTTTTATACAGGCAGTGGTTGTTCAGAAGGTCTTCCATCCATGTCTAAATGCATACACCAGGGAACCGAGAAATGCATTTATAACAAACAAAGTAGCCCTGGCTCACGATGGCTGGCAGCTCTGCCTCCACCAGGCCTGGGCAGGCAGCTGGCGTGACCTCCTCTACTCCATCCTTCTCCCCTGACTGAGAACCAGCACGGCCATGAGGCCAAGGAGGCAAGCACAGGGGCAGCAGCCACAGGGCTGTGTTGTGACTTAGGCAGTCCCACTCATCCTGCTCAGCTCCATGGCATGCTGGTTGGTCTGGAATAGGGCAGCTGCCTGTTGAGGAATACAAATAATTGGGAGCCCAAACAGTGAAGCATTATTTAGTGAAGCTTACTAGGGCTTTCAGGGCCCCTGGTGTAACTACACCTCAGCTTACCTGGCCTGTCCTTATCCTCCTTTGGCGTTTTGGATGCCATCAGAGAGTCCCTCCCTGCAACTCTACCATACTTTGTATGGACTATTGTCCTCCTGGATTCAGGGCTGTTCATTCAAGTCTGTAGCTTTTTGTCCCTGCTGTTGTATCTGGGGAGAACTCCAGGTCCCACTTTGTAAATCACTCCTTTTTTTTTGATCTTTGAATGTAAAGTGAGCTCACCTGTTGTGCCAAACCTCATAGTACTAAGAAATACTGGAGTTCCTGAATGTCTTTCCAACTCTTCCAAGCTGGAAGACCCCTGGGATAGATTTTGTATTTCATGGTTGTCTATAAATAGCTGTTATAGAGCTGCCATTTATATTCCCTTCAGGAAGTTCTGAAGAAGGTGAATGAAAGGATCAAACCTGCAGCAGTGCATGGTGGAAATCTTTTGTGTGAAGTTAAACACCTTCAGTTTCCATCTGTGCTGTGTACTAGGGGTCAGCCTTGCTGCTTTGGAGGCACTGTGTTTGTGCCTGAAGGCAAAGCCTGTGCAACCCACAGAGGTGAACTGTAGGGATGTGGAGTGCCAGGAAAATGACGTGGACTGCTCTTCAATCCTTGCACCCTTGTTTTGTAAAAGCAAAGTTGTGGTGTCATTTAGGTTAACATGTTTGGGTTTGTTTTTAATCATTATGGCAAACATTTATTCCGATAGAGTGGGAATAATGAGGTGTTTTTCCTGTCTTCAAACCAGCTGTCTAAGAGATTGATACTTGCTGGAATACCTTGGATTTCCAGAGCAAGGGCTGAAAGGGGAGCAAGGGCTGAAAGGGGAGCATGGGACTTCCCTCTGCAGGTGCAGCAGTTTTGCCCTACATGTTTACAGCCCTGAGGCTTCACTGTTCTCCCCAGTGCCTCCCCACTCAGTTCTTCCTGGGCTGGAAAGACTTGTCCTAGCTAAATGATTCTTTTTTTGGCATCATTTTCTAACTGTTACAAATAATTCAGTAGAATGAAATGTCAGAGGAATAATTCTAGCACACCTTTCCCAAGCTACTGTAGTGAGACCAATATGAAAAACATACAGGCAAAGGCAGAGCTCATCTCTTGTTTTGACAGTCTTCAGGTCATGTAAGGTTCTGCACTAGAATGTGAGTTTCATGTGTTTGGAGGGATTTTTGGTTTCTACTGGAGGTGAGAGTGAAACCTGATGAAGTGAGTTATCAACAACTCCACAGACGTTGGCACCATGGCAGGAAACAAAAGCAGCTTTTTTCCCTCAGCAGCATGTTCTCTGGCTCCTCACAGAGCTGGCATGTGCCAATCTGCAGTACCCCTGCCTCCCATAATGTCTCGCCATCCTTTCTTCCCACAGGTGAGCGACCATTCCCCTGCACGTGGCCCGACTGCCTTAAGAAGTTCTCCCGCTCGGACGAGCTGACGCGGCACTACCGCACGCACACAGGGGAGAAGCAGTTCCACTGCCCGCTCTGCGAGAAGCGCTTCATGCGCAGCGACCACCTGACCAAGCACGCCCGCCGCCACACCGAGTTCCACCCCAGCATGATCAAGCGATCCAAAAAGTCCGGCTCCAGCAGCTCCTTGTGAAGGCAGGGCTGGCCCTGGGGAAGGAGCGGAAGAGAGGCAGGCTGTGGCGAGGGTGCAGGCGGTGGGGCCAGAACACGAGCATCCACTGCGCTGCCGGTCACCCTTGCTGTCCAAAAGCACATGTAGCCGGCATTTAAAAAAAAAAAGTACTCAGTATCCCCCTCCCCATCTTCCACCTCCTGGCTCTGCCCCGAGAACAGTCTGGAACAAGTGGACTGTGGGGTGAGAGGAGGGAAGGGGCAGCCAGGGAGGAGGTGACCACCTCTTCCAAGGTATGCGTTGATACTGGTGTACATACATAGGACTGGGCGGTCTGGCCTGTGCCACCACAGTAGCATGACCCCAAAGTCTTTGTGATTGCTGTGTCATGAACATGTTTTGTTGAACAGTGTAATGCTGCTTGTATTTAGAGTCTGTCGAGTAAAAACACTTTCCGAGTCACATAAATAACTCAGATAAAAACTCCATAGCACATTGTAGAAGTGGGTTTACTTCTGTGTATCTTCTGCATTCCTGCACTTAAAGAGACTATTAAGAGAAACATTACATATGTTACCAATAGTATCTGATTGATATACTGAGATAAGGTGAATTTATACTCAATAAGGCCCATTAAAGTAAATAGGTATTTTTAACTTTTCTTTGTATTAACTATACTTTTAAATATCAGCTGGACTTTTCCAGTAAAGACATGTATGATTCAAGAAAATCTTAAAGCAAAAAAATCCCCATAAAGAGCTCAGCAGTTTTCTGACTGTGTGTGTATTTAGCTCTGTTATTCACTTACCTGGAAAAAAACAGCTCAGCCTAGATAATGTGGCGGGCATGTGGGAGCTGAAGCGTATGTCTCTCATATGATCCTATATTTTACTTGTCAGTGATATAGTACTGTACTACAGAAATGCCACTAACAGTGCTTTATTCTGCTGTGGTTTGTTTGAATGGGTGCACAAAGCAGCTACCATCTTTACAAACTGCTGCTTTTTTAAAGGCTTTTTCTCTTCCTACACTTGCCTTAAAGATTTATTCTCTTCATACCATGGCCTAACTCCCTTGGAGTCCTATGGGAATTGTGTGTGCTTATGGAGAGAGTAGACCTTTTCTTAAGAGCACTCTGATAATGGAAACACCTAAAATTACTGTAAGAAGGTCTTTGGAAGGGCTCCTGTATCTCTTGATTGCTCTTTCTTTGGAGTATGGGGGAATACCACAAGCTGATTTGAAATACAGAAGGTGTCTTGCAATACTCCTTTGTGACATAAGCTTCTCTTAGTACTTTGTACCTGTGTCACGCATGGCACGTCAAATGGTGATAAAAGCAATGTTAACTTTTATTTTAAAGCTATTTTTTGATCTTTAAAAGGAGCAGAAAGACCACTGAATGAAAACTTTTAGATGTGATCATTAGTGAATATTTCAAATTTTTGTATGTTAAAAGCATGAAATTTAAGAGGTTATCAGTGATATCTTTTTTCCCCTCCCCAGCTGCATAATGGGGGAGAATTCTGTTTACACATTATTTTTTTCCAGCAATGTTCTTCTGTTTGGTTTTTACCCTTTCCTCCAGAAGAGGAAGGGGGGGTGCAGCCCTACTAGAGACTTAGGGCCAAATTATTTTTGTGAGTATTTACACTGAAACCCAAAGTGTCTCCACTGCAGATGAATTTAGGTCATCTTGTAAAATTCTGTACATAAAAGATCTTGTTAGCACACCTGCAATTACAGTATCTTATTGTTTTATCTGATAAAAAGCTTGCTTCCTAGAAACAAACATAAAAAATTAACTCGGAGAGTAGAGTGTTTTCCTCTACAGTTGTATATGGCTTTCAGCATTAGAAATCAGTTTGCATACTGTGTTTTTACCTGTGTAGTTCATGATAGATTTCGTCTATGTGAAGAGAACTTCTTTTAAAGCATTGGGGATATTGAACAGTCTATGGAATAAAAAGGGATGTGTTTTCTTCAGTGAAGACATCAGGAAACCAAGCACACTTTCTACCTCCGTTTCAGCTTTTTGAAACATTTATTTTAGAAACCAAACTTTAATTTCTCGTATTCAGATTGAGTCATAGGGACATAGGTTCTTTGTAATAAAATCTGGTAGTGTTGGTATTTTTATTGATCAAGAAATACAGAAAGTATTCTGCTTACCAGTACTGTTAATGCTGCCTTGTGGAGCAGGGTCAGGGCCATGAGCAGCCCGATGATATTCAGAGGTGGATCTTTGTTCATCTGTGTTCTTCTCTCTGAAGATCAAGCTAGATTTCAAGTCTCCGTCCTGCAGTCTGGATTGTTGCCATTTTGTGGGACAAATACAGCACTTGGAAAATTAAAGCCTGTGAAATACAAGACCCTCACATCCAATCAACCACAACTACAAGCCACAGCTGATAAGCAGCTCCTAAATCAGTAGGTAAACGTTTTGGTCACTTAGCTACCAGGATTAACTGATACATGGAAGTAAATGGCCAGCTTTACAGTATCCATGTTGTGTATTTGGGGTAGAATGCACACTTACAGAAATGTTCCTGCAAAGTCTGAAATAGGCGGGAGGTACTTTAGTCCATGGGACAATGGGACATGCAAGGCATGTGTCACCACTGCCAGGGACAAGATCCTGTTTCTGAAAAAAAACCCTTCCTAAATGGTAGTGTATGCTGTATTTCAGCATTGGACAGACAGCATTAATGTGATTCATTAATCTCTAAGAGAATGCATTGGGAATTACCAGGTTTGGGGATATCATTGTACTGTTTTGTTCATTTGGTTTGGTTGTTTTTTTTTTTCTTTCAGTAAAAGCAAACAATGGCTTTAAGACCTAAAACAAACTGCAGGTTAGATCCTTGCATCTTGAAGTTAAGTTTTGAATAGTGTTGCAAGTGTTGGAAAAGAAAAGGAAAATCAGGTTCTCTAATACTGTATGTACTTGTTGTACTATTTTGGAAGTACTTAATAGCACTGAAGTTAGGACAGCTCCTCTCCTTGATTAAGAAAGTCCATTAGTATAGAGAAGTCATGGATTTAAAGGTATAGCTATATAACATACTTCTTGAACTTTCTTCATGACCAACATTACAGATCTGTTTTCAGCTTGCAGATGGACTTAGGCCAGCATACACCAGACTGGACACATACTTAAAAATGCTGTTCTACAAACCAGTGATTTGTAACACTGTAAAATACCAACTCCCAATAGTTTAATCAGTTTTATTTTTGTACAGTATTCGTATTCTTTATAAGTTATTTTGCTGTCCTGTTTTGTAAATCACATGAAATTGTAAAAAAAGGAAAAGAAAAAAAAGTAGGCATAGGTGTTTTTGTACATATGTATATATATATTGTCCAAATAAAGAAAAAAGGAGTATAAAACCCAAACTTGGTCTTGAATGACTGGAATCAAGCAGTGGTCATGTAAACCAGCCTGAATGACCACCAAAAAAAAATCCCAACAAACTTATGAAATCCATAGTTCGAGCAGTGTGTGAACCAGCTTCAAAGGTCTTAGTATTGCTAGTCATCACTTAGCTTGGATTGTCTTTGTCTACTTTTCCAGTGTGTTTTCCCAGGCATTCCTTCTAGAGACAAAACTTGCACTCAGGAAAAAGTGTCCCATCACCTGCATGCTCCAGCTCACAAGAAGTCTGTCTCCCACTGCTCCTTGGCTTTTGAGGTCAGAGTGGTGCTCTCCCTCACACTGTGCAGCTGCTCTGGGAGCAAATGATGCTGCATCCACACTGCTGCCTTGAGCTTTCCATGGCTTTGGAGGGTTCACTGGTGTATGGAGATAAAAAGCATCTGCTTGGCCTCTGAAAGGCAAGGTACCCTGTGCCAAAAAGCTCCCTGACATGCACAGTCATGGGCATCACAGTCACCGAAAGCACCCACTTACAGGAACTTAACCAGGTACGTGGGCACAGGGCTCAGATATGACTGCAGGATGAGCCCTGGACCCGAGCGAACGTGTCACCTTCCAGCAATGCAGGCAGGGACAAATGGGTGGAAGATTGCCATCTGCAGCTGGAACAAAACTTGTAAGTAGCTTCCAGATTTTACTCAGTGCTGAGTTGGAGTTTTCTTCTTGTGTTGGATGGCTAAAGGACAGATAAAAAAACTCAGCATAATGTTTTCTTTTTTTAGCTTGTCATTGATTTTATGAATAAGGGACACAGGGCTGTGGCACTGGCCTCATTCCCTTGCAATCCCATCATAAAAGACTTCCCACAAATTTACCATTATCTTAAACCTTTTAATAGTTGGTTTTAGTGCTGTAATTTGAACAGCTACCAAAATCTGCCTAGTGTAGAGGAGGCCTTAGAAGGATGCTTCCAACCGCTGAGATGTAGTACATTGTACAGAGGGGTCTTGCCAGGAGTGGTATAAATTCTGACTAGGAATGGGTATGTCATGCAAAGTCTTGGGTGCACCACAGAGGCGTTGGCAGTTGGCAGGGGGAAGTGTGACCCTGAACTAGACCTGCTAATTCTGAGAGCACAGTTTCTACAAGGTTGTAAGGGTATCCTGTACTTTCATTTTTCCTCTCTGCCAAGGACAAAAGAAAGGAAACATGCCACAAAATGTCTTAATAGTCTAGTTAAATGGCTGCAGAGTGGTTCAGGAAGCTGCATACAAGGAAGGCTGGCTTTCTGAATCTGTCAGCTGGGTGACCTGGACAATTCTGATCTCCACAGGAGTCTATAACAATGTGGTTCAGCAGTCACTCTTCCAGGGCTGAAGAGTCTGTGAGGTTTTATTAATGCATCAGAGCTCTGTAACAACCACTACTTTCTCAATGACTCTTCCTTTGGAAGCAAAACTTTCAGGTTGAGCTCCTCACACTGCTTAGCCACATCGGAAAAATTTCTTCAGCAGTAACTTAATGCAAACACCCAATTGTCAGAACACTCCCACTTACTCAAGTACTGTTTATGGAACTCCCTTAAAGGAGAGGAAGCTTTCCCAATGGGAAGAATTTTTCAGCTACCATGCTTTCACTGCCGTGCTATCCTCAGCTAAGAAACTCTCTGACCTGTAAAACACCTCAAACACTTCCACAGGTATTGTGGAAATCTTCCCATTTCAAAAAGAGAAGATCTTGACTGACATCAGTTCTAATCCTTAACAGACATTTATTTCTGTATGATTACACAAAGTATTTTTCTGGCTCATCCATGGCTTTTGGGTAAATTAGAGTCTGTATTGTTTTCAGCTTGTATTTTTGAAATTGCCACAACTATTGCTGTATTTTTAGGGGCTTGTGACCTTCAATTGATAATTGATAAACCTCCTATCACTTTTCATATCAAACCCCATCACTGTCTGTTTCATAATGCCTACTGCCTCTTAGGCCACATAACACCTGTGTGTCCGCACAGTGAAACACAAGGTACAAAGGAAATGGAATGAATAAACCATAGCACAAACGAGAATCACTGAGCACATAAGGGCAGCTCACCATTCCAAGATCCAACAATGCCCTCTTTGAATTCAGAACGCATGGAGAAATAAACCAAAGGTGCACAGAAAAGTTTCGGACTTTCCAATGGCTTTTTCTTTCTCTTGTGGCTAATGGGCAGGGACCAGAACAACAGCAGCAGAAGTTTCAGAAGACACAGATGTAAGGTATATTAGAGCTTCCTAGAAGCACCACATACAGCCATAAGGGCTCTTCTGCTGTTAATGACTGCTTTAGTGGCTTTGAACAGTGTTGCCAAGCAGAAAGCACATTTTGAGGGCCTATGAAAACCCATGCATAACTGCTCTGTCAAAAAATACAAGGGAAAACCACAGTTGTATTACTAGCCTGTGCAATGCTGGTCTGCTTTCCTGAATTGCATGAAATAAGCCAGGCCTTACCTAGAAGCTGAACTACACTCAACTCTTACATCTCATAAGCCAAATTTCTTAGGCGTATCATTTTTAAACAAACACTTCAAGGGGGAAAGCCTTACTGTAAATTTATTCAAACTGAAATAAAGGATTCTCCCCAATATAAGCTACTGCGAGGATTTTTCATGAACGTACTGATTCCTGACATACTGATGCTTAGGGAATTGCATGCACACTGGCACCTCTACCACTTTAAATATAATAGGACAAAGCCAGTATATTTTATACAGCAAAGTGTATTTTAAAGTCTACAAAAATTCTGACCAGAAAGTCCTTCATGGACGGTACAGTTCAGCTCAGAAGCAAACATAAAGCAGAATCAGATTCTTCAGCTGCTGGGGCCCACAGAAAACCGTAGTATTAGTGGCTTTTCACCTAACAGTCCTTTCAGCTTCACTGCAGGAGGACAAAGCGAGGCTGGTACTCTTGGTGGTATCTGAGATGTCCCTTTGCACTCCTTGTACTGATCATCTGCTTTGGATTTGCACCATGTTTGTAATTCCTCAGGAAAACGAACAACACAACCAACAAAACAAGTAAAAACCCTGCAAAAAAACCCCAAACCACAAACCAAACAACAAAAAACTTACAAAACCCAACCATCCAAAAAAACCTTTATTGTCCATGAAAACCTATTACGTGACCCAAACTGAGGTAAACCACTGTTAATGGATTGCAGTTAAGGTCAAGCTGCATAATGTTCACAGTCTGCAGCTTTGGTTACAAATTGGGAAGGGGGAATTGGACATCTTTCCCCTTTAAATTATGTGATCCAGATTCTTTTGAACCGTCCATGTTCACATGTTACCTGTGCACTCTTCAGCTCTCTGTTCTCTTCTATGGCTCCTTGGAATATTCTGCCACCATATTCTAAGTTATCATCCCTTCCCTTCATCTTGCTTCCTGCAAAATCAACTTTGTCCACTACTATGCATGGCTCCTTATCCCCAAAGAAGTCTGTCATTTCTTTCCAGCTAACGCCATGTTCTCATCACCATGCTTTCCAAAGAGGTCAGTCTGTAAGCAACTTGCTCTTCTATGAATACACAGCAAGAGAACATATTTGCCAAGATCTCATTTAGCTCTGGGTGCAAAAATGACAGGAGCAACACCATGTTTTGAGACCAACACACACTGCTGTGGGTTAATCCTGGGCAGCTGCTCAGGGCCACACACCCACCCTCCCTCTGTGGGATGGATCAGAGAATCAGAATGGTAAAAGTGAGAAAACTTCTGGGTTGACATAAAAACAGTTTAATTTGGAAAGCAAAAGCTGTGTGCACAAGCAAGGCAAAACAAGGAAGTCATCCCCTACTTCCCATCAACAGACAGGTGTTCAGCTATTCTCCCAGAAAAGCAGGGCTCCACCACAGAGAGCTGTTACTTCAGAAGATGTAGCTCCAAACACCCCTCCTTCTTCCCCTAGCTTTTACTGCTGAGGACAATGTCACACAGCATGACACAGCCCTTTGGTCAGTTGTCCCACTTGTGTCCCCTCCCAGCTTCTTATAAACTTATTGTGTTAGCAGGACAGTGTGAGAAATAGAAAAGGCAAAAATGCAGTGCAAAGCACTCCCCGGGAGTACCAAAACCACCCCTATGTAACTAACAGCATTCTGATCGCAAACTCAAAACATAACTCCATACAAACTTCTATGAAGAAAATTATCCCAGCCAAAACCAGTACAACTGTCAAAAAACCTCCAACCTCTAGAAAAACAACAGCCACAGAATAAATCCAAGATAACCTAGAAAAATTACCTGCACTTCTGATGCTGCATTAATTAATAGAATATTAAAATAAAACCTTTTTTTACTTAAACCTACAATTGAGAAGAGTAGGTTATCTAGAGAAAGTGACCAGTATGAAAGACTTGAAAAAGAAAACCATGCATTTCAAATCTGTCAAACATTTGTGCAAGTTTTAAGAACCAAAGTTCACAATCATCAATTTTTTGAGGGTCTTCTTCTTTGTCAATTTCTGAATTCTTGAAAGACAGATGTTTCAATAAAGATATATAAAATACTTCTGTAGTGAAGTCTCGTCCCGCGGCCACTGGAGCTGATGGGTGTCGGCTAGCCGCTCCCGGAGTGACCGGTGGACACTGTGAATCTCACCACTCCCAGGTTCTCGGCGAGAACCCCGAGTAGTGGCTCCGTCGGCAGCGTGGTGACGCAGGCGAGAGCAGGACTGCGAAGTACTGAGGCGAAGGAAGGAAGGAGTGGACACGTGTATGGCTGCCAAGGCGCTTTATTTACACAGGCAGGGCCAGTAACGGCGTCAGGGAAAACCCGTTGGGGAGGCACTTATAAAGGGGAAGGGTGTAACGGAAGGAGACACGAGGGACCAATGAACGAAGCCCAGGGAAGGAGCGAGGGACACAACTGAACCAATAGGAATGGCACAGGGGAGGGAAAAGGCTCAGGGGACAAATCATATGGTAGGTAAGGGAAGACTGACATAGAAAAATGGAAAGGGGGTTGGTTACAATGATGGACAGGTAACTGGTGAAAGGAGCAAACCACTATGAGGGAGAACATGGGGGGAACTGAGGGTCAAACCAAATTCTTAACTTATAGAAAATAACCAACTTTACAATAAAACCCGTACAGGACACACAATGCTACACTGCAGAATTAAGATTCAGCCATGTTTGAAAGGTGCCGTTGCTGTCTCTTGAAGCGCTTTATGTTCCATTTGCAGGTGTCCAGCATAGAAGGTCCACTGTAGACAAACAGCACCGTCATCTTGTCATTGTATGTGAGATTCTGCAGGAGCTGGTGAAAAACACAGAAACAAAAGTCAAAATATCTAAATGTTCCTCATTATCTAAAAAAGCTGAGTAACATCTGTGAAAAACCTTAGATCTCAAAAATATCACTATACTAGGATTACAACCTGACAAATGAAGTGTATTTGTTCCTAGAAACCCCCTCAAAGGGACTCATTCTTCAGCCAATTCCCATGCATCACTATTCTTATTGAGGAAAATTTTCACATCTAATCTGTACCTTCTTGCTGCCATCAACCTCACTGCTTTTTTTCTGTATCCAGAGAATACCTCCACTCCTCTGTGGGCACAGAATAATGTTTTTCCTTTTTTCCCCAGGGCAGGACAGGCAACAGTAATTGTACCCAAGTAAATCTATGTCTCTCTTTAGCCTTGTGCTCCTCTGAGGTAAGCAATTTCCATTAGTGGAAACTCAGAATGATCAAGATTACTTACAAGTTGCACTGCTACCTTCTGGAGTAATTCCAGCGCCTGTACTACTTTTCTGAAGTGTAACAGCCAAAGCTGGATACTTATGATAATCCAAACTGTGCCAAACACAAGCCCAGCAGACAAAGATGTCATGCACACTATAGATTACAAGCAGTGCTCAGGATGACATTGAACAATTTACCTGCAACTGATGCTCAGCTTGTCATTTCCCTCTCCCCAGTCATTTAGGCATTACACCAGATGCTGTTGTTGATTTTTCTCAAATACAACATTTTTTGTTTGTCTGTACTGAAATGAGTCCTGGTTTTGATAAAATTTACCTAACCTAAGATTATTTAGAATTTCACTTCACAGCGAAAAAAGGATTAACTCCCAACATGGGAGTTTGTATGTTAATTTATTATTTGTATGTTTAATAAACAATGTTTCACCAGATTTGTATTAAAAATACTAATTTTCAAAACCACTTCTAAGAACATCTTCAGTTCATCTACTCACTATGACAGCGAATCAAAACTACTCAAAATACAGTATTCCTAATCAACTTTACTGCATATTAATTTATACCACTTTCCTCTGCAGTTTGCTTGAAAATACAACTACAGGAGGTATCAACACCAAAACAAAGGGTTGCAGTTTTTCCTGTATCCACTGGGTACACACATGGAACTTGCCTTGGTTAGACAAACTGTCACACTTTCTAGTAAGTGGTGACACACAGCAGGGGCTCAGAAACTGAGGCTAAGCCACGAACAGTAAAGTCTGGCCTTCTCAGCCCACCCTGTGCAGCCTTTTTCATTATCCTCTGATGCAGCCCACACAAACACTCTCAATCAAGTCAACCTTTACACAACGTGCTTTCTCACTAATTTTTCTTGTGACAGGCCATTGTAACTTGTCATGTCACCTGCTTGTGAAGGAAAGAGGGAAGGAGGCACTTCAGCCATCTCTTCATAACCCTGTCTCTTGTTGCTGAATAATGCTGCAACATAGTCCTCAAGTTTCCTCTCACTATGATGTTGACTTTTTTTGGTTTTTTAAAGTTTGGAGATTTTTTAAATTATGCTCTCTCATTTTCATTTTGATCTTTATGGTTAGCTCTGCATACTCCATTTTCCCTGTCTCTATTCTTAGTAATTTGACAACAGACTCAACTTTTACAACAGACTCTAGACCCCAGATGGCAATTTTCTACAACTCCTTAAATTTAGGAAGCATTAGAGTTAGCTGAGCTATCTATCTTTCAACATCCAAATCATGCTGTTATTTCTCTAAGTAGGAGAGTGCATGGAAAACCTGATTCAATAAGAAGAATGACAAGAAGACAAAAGGGAATAGATAACACAGAGTAACAAAGAAGTAATGTTGTCAGGAAATTACCAAACTGCATGGAGGTAAGCATACTGCGAGATCAGAAGGAACAGCAAGCATTACCTTCCATCTCCTTCCAGGAAGGTAAGTGCTATGAGGGGGCCTTACCCAGACCCTTCAATTGTTACTTACTGAAAAAACAGCACATACCAGCCAGATTTTCTAAAATACAGTGTATAAAGAGATACAGGAGTGATATCTTCATGAAAACCAGCACACTTACTGACTGCTTGTCTCCCTGGTGTACAAAAGTAATATTTACTCTTTCAATTTGTCTTGGATCAAGCTCAACATAACATTAGTCTCTGTTTATGGTGCAGGTAGACAGCCACCTTATTTACCCTTTCAAGACTTGGCACTGCATCACTGCATGATTAGTAAGTCAACTGCCTTTTTTAAAATTTTTACTGAAGAGTACAATTAAACTGGTCACTCCCAGAGCACAGATCTAATCTTTTCTGAGCCTCTAAATCTCAGAGTAACACAGGAAAATTATTCAAGTAGTCATGTGGGACTCCTCTAGTTCTGATGTCAGCAACACTAGCCTGCTCCTTCTCCAGTATCCTCATCTGACTTGTCTGGAAGTTCGTCTCTGCTACAGTCTGAATTTTGTGTTAGCTAGAGGCATTACCTTTTACAGCCTTTTCCATGGTAACCCTCTCCACTGGTGACTAACACATGATACTTCCAGTGGGGGCACAACTCCAGAGCAGGCTTCTGAGATGAGCCTTGGTCTAAGTTGTCTAAATTCTTGCCTGAATGTCCTTAAAATTGACAAATACTCTCTTTAATCCAAATTTCTTAGGTAAAACACAGGTAAGTTATAGAGTGTTTATTGGCATATTATCACACCAAATTCCATTCTCCTACACTTTAACTTCCTATTTCATTTTCTACCACACACCTTTGGTGTAATGAGGAAGTACTGAGACGTCCCTTTTCTACAAGCGGTTTCCACAACCATTTCAAAAACTCTTCTCTCATTCATTGGATCCATTCCCTGAAAAGAAAAAAAAAAGTCTGTTCTCTCCATTATGTCATAAGCATCTGTAGACAGAAAGAGCAATAACACACTATTGATTCTCACCTGATTTATTTCATCAACAACCCTGAAGGGACATCTGTTGAGTTCTTGCAGAGCCATCAGGTATAACATAGTGGCAACAGTTTTCTCACCTCCACTATGATAATACGGAGTCAATTCATGAAGTTCAGCGTTGCTATGGAATTTGACTCTAATGCGAATTCCATACTTCTCATACTCCTGCTGTGAAAGCCAGTACCTTTTAAACTCATTTTCTTTTTATTATAGCTTATTTTACAATGACATGCAAATTCCAGGGCATTTTACAAATGTACATGGGTCTATCAACTACTCAGGATGAACTTAAAATCAAGATATTAATTCTGGTTCATCTATATATATTAATCCTGTTTCATTGTTTTCCTTCATGTCTAGTTTTGCTACACAATTTCCAACACCATTCGCTTTTCACGACTAGGATTTATTAATTCCTGTTAAAAAAGGTTTTTTATGCAGTAAGAACATCAACAGGAAAATAAAAATCTTGGATAGAATAAGAAGAAAGCAATGCCCCTATAAATCCCATTAATACAAAAAAAAAAGCCTTAGGATACTATCAATTTGAACAGTGGAGTAATGGTGCGTGTGTAGGTTGTGTACCAATCTGCACCTGTTTAAGTGGAAGCAGCTTGAAATCCATCAACCACTGCTGTCCAAATCCAGGACAGCCATTTCCTTTTCATAGTTCAATGGGAAAACCACACACAAGGATTCCAGTGCTGGCTTTTCTTTAACAGGAAAGTGAAACTTGGCAGCAGCCTCAGCCAACGATGCAAGGCATCAGGATAACAGATGTGGCTCAAAAGAAGGACCATACAATGAAATGCATTCATGCTTAAGACGAAAAAGAAATCTCCAGAGGACTCTCTAGGATTACTGAAGTTGTGTTCAGTGGCCACTGAGTCCACTTGGTTGGTCAGAGCATGATGCTAACACCACCAAGTTGTGGGTTTAATTCCTGTATGGGCCATTTACTTAAGAGCTGGACTTGATGATCCTTCTGAGCCCTTCCAACTGATCTGTTACTCTGTGAGTTGTTCTGATTACAATTTCATGTAAGGAGAAATAAACCCCAGAATCTAAGGTCTCTAAGCCCATTGTAATTTCAGATGCATTGGCAAAAGTAGGTTTGAAAAAATGAAGATACAAGCTAGCAAACCAAATTACGAAGATTGCTGTGAAACACAGCCACAATGGCATCAGTCAGACCTCGACAACTGCCACACAGTTGTGTCTTTTGAATATCAGTTTGCATAACTGACAGATTTTCCAATTGACAAAAATGATGCTCAAAACTCCTTGTAGTGAATCAAGGAATGTGAGTGTTATCATGGCTAGCAGTACGAATTCTGGCTACTAAGTGTCACCAAGGGAAGTCAGACTGTTCCCAGAGGCTTCTGCTAGAATGTTAAGAAAGAACCCAGTGAAGTATTTCACATAGCATCACAGAGTCACTTCAGTTGGAAAAGGCCTCTGAGACCAGAGCCCAACCTATGACTGAACACCAATCTAGGAAACAGACCATGGCACTGAGAGCTCTGTCCAGTCATTCCTTAAGCATCTCCAGGGATGGTGACTCCATCATCTGTCTCCTCAGTCCATTCCATGTTTAATCACATTTTCTGTAAAGAAGTTCCACCTAATGTCCAGTTCCTCTTATCCAATGGTGACAGCAGCTAGTAGTCACCAAGGACATCCACAGATCTCAAGATTCCTATAAGGCAGACTAACAGAGGCTTGAACTTCAGTGTCACAGAAATATCTCTAATAAAAAGTAAGTCAACCTCAAGAGTCTCTCTCTTCTTACCTACAGGAGAGGCAAAAGATCTGCAGAGAACACCAAGGAGTACAAACTTGAGAACATATCCTTCTAGACTGTAGCCACTGATCCCTTGAGGAAACAAGTTTTATTCACTGGCACAGTACTGCTAGCTCATCTCTTAAAACTATCTGTGACATCTTTGCTATAGAAAAGCAAGACCTTCCAAAGAAGAGATTCAGAAAGGCACTCCACACACCTTTTGCTTTCAAATAGCTTTGCTGTTCCTTCTGTGTTCCCTCTTTCAACATACTTTTACTAAAATAGAGTTTTTGTGTAATATAGATCTGTCAAGGTAACTATCAAAAGACCTGAAAAGTCTGTATTTTAATGTTCTACTTTTTCATATTACTATTCTACAGGTCAACATTTTTATGCAGTTCATATAAAGAGCATTACCAGTCACTCTTCTGCCCTGAGTAATAACTGCCACTGCTATTTTAAGAAAAGCTGCTTGAGTAATTGACAACAGAAAAAACAAAGTCAGAAAAAATTGTGTTAAATTTCACTATTGTGTAGTCTATGTGTTAACATATGAAAGTCTTGACATCATCATTTCAGTGATCAATTTAAAACAAACTACCAAATTTCCCTCTCCAGTTCACTGCACTGAATACTTCTCCCCAAGTTCTACGGATGCTTTAAACTCTTTACCAGAGGTAAACCCTACCTATAAAAGTTACTGAGAAGGCAACAGGATTGGCCAAATGACAGCTGCTTTCAGAACAGATCAAATGCCCTCAGACTCCAGTAGTAACTACATGTAGAAGCAAATCAATTCAACGCCTAATAACAGAATATTTAGATGATAATAGAGGACAAAAGTTAGCTGAAAATTCAGAATTAAATAATGAGCTTAATAAATTTGAGTAACAGCTAAGTAAATACAGTGTTTCTAACCAAGCTTTGTAAGTTGCAGGCCGATTCCAAAAGTCAGGAGGTGAAGTCCTAGTCATCTGGATAAAGACTCGCTTGTCTTCTATCAGACTGATAAGTCCATTCTAGTACACTGAAAGTGTTGAGTAAAAGTTCAGTGCTTTTAAAAAAAAATCTCCACATGACAACTTGTTATTTTTCTCTAGCAATATATCATCAAAACATTATGCAAGAAAATATGAATGTTATATGAGAAACTCAATCATACCTCATTTTCCATATGAAGATCAACTTCACCAACACACTGCATAGAACTAAAGAACTCACTGAACTTTCCATTAATTTGTTCAATCATCACTTTCAAGAGGTTTATCCATTTTTCTTTGACCTAAAAACAGACATATCCGTGTAAAATCAATTTAAGACCTCAATTTTCCCTTGGAGATAGCATTTACACTGAAAAAATCATCATAATTAGGGAAGTTAGCATCTCCATTTACACTCAAAACAATCTGAAATGTTACCATTTATTTCTGTACATACATTCTTACAATAACATAGAATTTGAATAATGATGAAGTAGTAACTTGAGCTATTACCTGTGCAATGTTTTGCTTATAGTTATTCAACTCATTCCTCTTTTCCTCTAGATATTCCGTTAACTGCTGTATTTCTTGTGTTTGCTTATTGTATTCATCAACAACCTGCCAGAAGAAAAAACAAGCAGTCAGCAAAATATTTGCTAATTGTAACCCTGACTGTAAAAATACCACACTGCATCAATACTGTTCAAACATAATTGCACAGACTACTGTACTGTACACTAAACAAGACAGATTTCTAACTTTAAAGCAAAGAAATGGTAAAGCTTTGTTTCTCTCAGATTATTGCAGCATCTTTTTTTTTTAAAGAACCTGCTTTAAATCTGAGCAGATGCAGAATCTGGCATTTACAGCACATTGTTCATACTGTCTAGCTTATTGTACTGAAAGATCTAGCAGAGAGTGGGAAACAAGTACAATGTGGGTAGAGGGGGAGGGAAAGCAACGAACATACCAAAGGACTGAGGCCTGTGAAACAGGAAGCCCTGGCTTTCTCTTCACTCAGAAAAGCATCAATTTCCTCCAATGTGTTTGGAAGAGTCTGAAAAGCCTACAAGACAAAAGACTGCACATGTTACAAAGCAATACTAATGAAGGACTCAAGTTTTCTTGGAAAAAAAAAACAAACTGGATAAACCATAAACCATTTTGCTACTTTTAATCAGGGTGTCAGATACTCAAGATTTAACACAGCAAGATTCCCCCACTAACTATTCTGGACAGAGAAAGAAGTTACATAATTAGTTGCTCTTCAGTTGCCTAAATTGTGCAAGCACAGATACTCAGAGATTCAGTGTAAGACATGGACTACGCTAGATAAGTCATGCAAATGAATACTCCTGAGAGGCTGGGTTCTGAACTCAGTTCTTTGGTGTTGTTCCATTAGAGCAAGAAGGTAGAAAAATACGGCCTCTCTTTATTTCTGTGAACACAAGACTGTGGACTGCAATTGAAATCACAGGTCTAATTTTCTCTCCCCTGTGCACAAAACAAAGTAGTCGTCAAAGGATATCTCAGCACTATTGCAAAGGTGGTTTAAAAGGCTAATGACAGTAACAGAAGTACACATAATCCTTTACTAGGAGCCTTCTAATTAAAAAAAAAACAAAAAACACATTATTCTTTGCAGGAGAAGTTAGAAATTCAAGAGCTGGTGAAATTTTCTTTTTGTACATACAACTTTAAATTCTTCTGGAAAATCTTGATCTGGACCCAATCTGCAGATGTGTTGAGCATGCTTCATCAGTTCCTTGCACTTGTCATAAAGAAGTTGCTTCCTATTATCCAGTTCATGAAAACGTTGCTGTTAGAAATATTAAAAGATTTTTTAAAATCACCACTGTCTTTTTTTTTAATATTATTGTGAATTTCCAGAGCTAACTCTAGCACACTAGCAATAAAGCACATCTGAAGCAGAAAAAGTAGGTGAAACCAGACTATCAAAATATCAAAACAATTTGCTTCAACTAATCAAAACTCATTATACATCTCTGCTCATCAAGTCAACAGATACCAAGGCAAACTGATCAAAAGCAAGTTCTTCAGAAATACCAAAATTTCTTTTCTCTCAGCTTCATAAGTGTGCATGTATATTCAAGAGTTATCTTCCCAAGTTTTACTGTTGTGTACTTCAGCTAAATATAGGAGCCCTCCAGTGGTGAAAAAATTTCAGTTTTCATTTGAAATCACACAGTTAGAGAAATACTTGTTTCACAGTTTTAAAAATAGGACACAGACATTGACAGTCACTCTCATTACTTTCTGGAACTGTAACTGATTGTTATTTGCTAAATACAACAGAAGCGGCAGTAATGGGTATGATCATTAGTGATCATCTCACAGAAGTTCTCAGCAGCTATCAACTCAAAAAAACCTGTTCTTCCCTCTCTCTCCACTAAATACTACACAAAAGATCTTTGCATTACAGATAAGCATTTCACAATCTCCACAAAGAAACTGTAAAAATAGTTTTCTATACTGAGTTGGTGCTTTCAGCAAGGTTGGAAAACTTTTGGAAGAGGCCTTTTTTAGACCACCTCCTCTACTTCATGAAGTCCACTGTAGAGGAGGCTTGCAAGGACCAGCATTAGAACTGTACAGATAAAACAGTAAAGGGAAGATGTCCCCCCTATTCTTTCCAGCCAAGATCTCAAGCTATACTGAATTAGCATAAATGCTATTGTACAGCACAACAGTTACCTTCCACTGGATATCTGCATATGTCCTGTAATAGTTTTTTGGATCCCACAAATTTAAAAGTCAAATGGCTTCATCTGAAATATTCTGACATGAGAACGAGGCAAAAGATCCTGTGAGAGTCACCTATACTTTTTTCCTACAAGAAGCATAAATTTTATGTATTTGATAATTTCCAGAGCCCAAATCAATTCTGAATCAACTGCAGTGGGCAATCTCAATTCTCAATTGTATATAGAGCTCTCACTTGAAGGGAGGTCTGCAGAGCTGCATGAAACAAGAGTTCAAGTTGATCTACAGGCACTTAAAATCTGAAACACATTCAATATTCAACAGATTGAATATGCCTGATCCAAACTACGGTAAGTCAAATTCTTCAGTGAAGAGGAAAAGATACAGTTGGCAGGAGAAACTTCAGTATGTGACAGAAAAAATAGAAAGCAATAGATATTTGATGTTACTATCAACCATGTACTAGTAAATGCACTGACAATTCAACAAGTCAATTTTTAATTTTTGCTCAACTTTTCCAGTTTACTGTCAATGCCCACAGGCAAAATAAAATTTAGACAAACATAAATACACAAGCTTTGTTTCCTTATTTCTTCTATATATTAGAAAGTATGTGGCAATGTTAATGTTCCTGTTGGTTTCTTGAGGGGGCCTCAATGGGACTCCACTTGACTCACACCCCATTCACTAGGAAGGAGGCAATTTTTCAGAATTACCAGAATGTTACAAATCACAAATCCTGTCTACCGATCTGACCAGATATCTAACTATGTACCAGCCCAAGTTTCTCCCTAAATGATGAAGATGTGTGCAGAGACAACTAGAAACATTACATGAATTTCCCAGTGACAATACACATTACTGACATGACATTCATGACTTTGTCTATACAAAGAAGTGTTTACACATTTCTTATTACAATAAAAAGACCCAGGATAAGATGACTAAGTGGCACATTTTCACGGCAGCTTAGCTGTCCTTAACTGAAGATGGCAATGATACTATTCTGCTTTAAATGAAGAGGCTGAAGTTAAACCACAGAAATCGAGGCTAAATATATAGCAGTACTAACAGCCACTTCTAAACAAAGACACAGAAGCATCCTTTTCAACAGCATAAAGGCCTCCCAGTGAAACATTTTCATAGTAGATACCCCAATATTCATAAATATTGTTACCTGTGCAGCTCTTAGCTGTACAGTTCCTGCTTTGTACTCTGATTGTAGTCTGTTCTTCTTAGCAGTCACCCTGGTCATCTGAAAAGCCAAATCTACTTTGTCGACGTTCAATTGTATGATCCTCTACAAACAGGAAAACAAAGCAGGTTTTTTTTTCACCAGACTCAAAACCAATATAATCACTACTTTAGAAAGTACCCATCCTTTTAGTCATAGCATACAATTTCACACTGTGCTCAGGTCATCAATACTGTGTCAAATTCAATGAATTAAGTGGTGACCCAAGTTCTTAAAGAGGTATAGTTCACATGTACTTTTAAGTTTCTACAGATACATATATAATTTCTACCAAATAGATATAAATACACAGATGTAGATCGATACACACATCTACTTTCAACCCACAATTTTACATCAACCCTCCATGGTCCCATTCTCTTTCCCTTCTCACTATATACTATCATGTGAAATATAAGAAGCGCTAAGGCCATCTCAATTGTTAGTCAGAAAGAAGAATCCAACAGGTGGATATTGGTGGACATCATACGCCACACAGGGAGGGAAAAGGTCAAAAAAGAAACACAAAAGACATACACATCTTGTAATGACATTGCAGTTGACTGACAAGTTGCACAGAAACCCTTATATCTGATGTCTTAACTGGAACAGCACATTACAACTAAACAAGGCTGTGTTTGGGCAGTTAAGTAACAGACTTTAATGATCACTAGAATCTGGTTTCATGACATTGACATTAAAATGTTTGGGTTTTTTTTCAAACAAGTCAGCCTCAGGAACAGTCCAGAGGCTTTAAAACCATCAACACATTGTTTACTGTCTAAAGGGTAGCTACAATTACAGGCCATTGAAAGCAACTGTTTATCATTTCTTTATGATCAGCACATAAATAAAAATTAATCCTCTCCCTTAATGGAAGGGAAGATAAGGTTTCTACTGCAGACCATGGGGATCTACAAGATAAAATTCTGAGGGCGCTAGCATCTGACTACAGTGGTGAGCCAAGGTCTGAGGTCTTCACTATTTGTCATTTTAACACAAAGTTTCTACAGTATGAAGTTGGGCAGAGGAAAAAGTTTATTCATTTCCAATTCAGTGATTTTAAAATAATTACCAGAAATACAGACTTAAAAAAAATTAGAAGGGGATGAAAAATGGAAAAAGTTAATATTATTCAATAATTAAGAAAGCTAGCTTGAAAACACTGACAGTAACAAATGCTGCATACTTCCCACTTAAATAACAAGAACTGGACTCTTCACAAAAGTGGAACACATACCAAGTTAAAAATACATACCTTGGTGAGATGCATCACTTCTGTAACAAGTTCTGCTTTCTGTTTATTTATTTCTTTGATCTTTACATTTGCCAGTTGAAATTCCTTCTCTAGGTCAATAGCATCTTGTTCCAGCTGTCTTAAACTATGGGAGGAATCAATATTTGATTCATTGTGATTAAAAGTAAGTCATGCTAAAAACACAAACAGTCCTACACTTGATGACAAATCAACAGTTAGCAAGAATAGGAATTTATAATCCTAAACATTCCAAACATATTGGAAGCATTCCCAGCCCATGCACTTTAAACCAAAGAAATACAACAGACAAAACAAGCAGCACTTAAAGAAACCCCATTTTTGGCTACTAACAGCATCATTGTGCAAGCATAGTCCTTGACTTCTATAAATTTCAAATCAGAGAAAAAAAAATCAGTGTAAGGAATGAACTTTTCTTCTTCTGATATCTCTTTGTAACAATACAACCCATGTGAGTTCAGGAAGTTTACTTAATTCTTGTTACGTAGTCTAGCCAAAAAATAACTGTATCCTCATCTCAATGAAGAAAAACCGTTTTCACTTGTTTTAGAGCTTCAGAACATGGAAGAGGAACCATGACATTTATTGAGCTGCAAAGCATTTGGAGATTTTTCAAAACTGCTGAACAGGCCAAGAGGATGACATAGGAAACTACAGACTCTTGCTTTGATCCCTGGGAAAACAGTAAAACAAGTCCCTTCAGGAAGCAATTCTAGGGGCATAATGGAGAAGGTGATCATGGAGATTCATCAAACATTTACAAAGAGCATGCCATACCTCATGAACCAACTGTAAAACAATGAGGTGACAGAGATCAAGCCGTTGCTACTTACGTCAATTTTAGCTTTCTGTGAGGGTACCTGATAGAAGCTCACCTCCACACATACAAAAAAGACAACAGCAGTTGCCAGAAGTCCAAACAATACCCTGCATCCTGGCTACACCCAGGCCTACCATATGAGACATGAGTCCATGAAATGCCCATTTCCACAAGCTCAGAGGAGCACAGGGCCATGGGAGCAGATGGGAATGCAAATTCAGGACTCAGAGAAAGGGACACCCTGTCCCAGGACACTCTCAGTACCAGTGTCCAGGTGTGAAGCCAATCAATCTAGTCAACACCAAGGCACCCTTTGGACTGAGGAGGGTTGCCTTGTTGCACCACAACTGAATCACAGAATTGGTTGGGCTGGAAAAGACCTTAAGATCATTGAGTCCAACCACTAACCTAACACTGCCAGATTCTTCACTGAACTGTGGCCCTAAGAACCACACCTACATGTCATGTTACAACCCAAAAAAGTAAATGAAATAAACCAAAAATCCACTCTTCCAGGCAATGATACAGCTCTCATGTAATTTCAGGCTCTGAAATGCAAAACTAGTATCTGAAAATACTATTGTCAAGTAAGTCTACAGGAGTACCACACTGGGCTTCAAGAAAATGAGTGAACACATGAGTCAATGTGACTCACAATGAGTCTGTGACTCCCACAGCAGTCCCCTACCTTAATTTAAGCGGTGGCACAACCTTTGGTGACAGCTCTCCTGGCAAAGAGACAGTCACACCACCTTTCCAGCTTCCTTCCTCTTTAAGAAAGCAGTTATTCTCCACTGACTGCAGTTCACCTGGAAACCCTGTGGTTTCGTGGCTCTTTCACATTTTAGTGGGCATTTCTGTCTGCATTAGCAGTCCTGGGAATGCACCAAACATGCCACAGTGTATTTGTGGGATGCTCTGAGTGACCCAAATTTGTCACCGTGGCTGAACAGCCTCACTGCTGGCCAAGTCCTGTGAAGGCTCACCAGGGTTACCAATTGCTCACTGAAGCTCATGAACACATGGATATCTTTTTGAAGCAGCAGAGTGTAAAAATTATACAGAGGAAACAAAACAGTGTTCCTACTTATGATACAGAAGATATGTAAATAAAAAAGTAATTATATAACATAACGAGAGATCTTGTTTCTGACAATTTTGCTGTTATCTCAGTAGAGATTGCCCTGAATCTTTGCTCCTAAAGGCCAAGTCCTCCAGCTTCACAGTCATCAATTCAGTGTCAAAAGAAACCTCAGTCTGTAGAGGGTAATATTAGTGTCCCTGACTGAAGAGTCCTTCAAGCTCTACAGTCAAAAAGCTGCTATCAGCTGCTGTCACAGAGACTCCTCCCAAGCTGTTCAGCCCCCAGCCCGGTCCTCTGCATCTTCTGTAGAACAGCAAAGTGCTGGACATTGTGCTATAGAATAGATATTGTGGGATCCAGCAGAAAACTACAGGACTCTTCCTATTACATATTTAAGAGTGCAAAAAATGTGAGGAAAGGGAGGAACTAAGTAACTTGGAGAATAACACGTATAGGAAAACAAAGGAATATGAGGATAAGAGGGACACTTAGATGTAAATAGTGGGCTGGTTGCTACCCTTGTCCAGCCATGCCCAATTGGCACATTCTCTTTTTACTCAACTCCATTCCTCCCACTTTTCTTGCTTTCTACTCAGGCACTCACGTGTTTGGAAGTCTACATGCAAGCAACTGTAGTCAAATCACAAGTCAGAGGGGGAAACCTGCTTGTCTGTGATGGCTGCACCTGACTGGAGAGACCAGAGTGAGTGTACCATGGGATGATGCGACTGTCCTTGCTGCCAGCACCATGGTACAAGTGAGCAAGAGGGTGTTTGATTGCTAATAAAGACCAAGACTAGACAGCAAGTGGCCCAGGAGCCAAGACAGTAAGTGAGTCACTAAGAGTGACACCGTAGGAAGAAATGGCTACTGGAGGATCAGCCTGGCTGACACAGACTGCTGCCATGTGTCTGTGCTTATTAGTAAGATGACAGGAGTACTGGCTATGGGGTGCAGACTGGGGAAGTCGTGGCTACCTCTGTATCTCTGAGACAAGGACCACAGAATGAGCTACCATAAACTAGAGAGTCACAGCCAGTTCAGCATGCAGGCACACATGGGCGAGGGAGGCAGCCTCTACAGGCCAACAGAAGCAGGGCTACAGCCTCAGGGGTCTGCATTTCCAGGTACCAGCAATTAAGGAGCCTGAGGTCTAGAGGTACTGACTGCGCAGATTCAGATTGTCTGGAACCAGCTGCCAATGGGATTCACACTGCCCATAGATATGCACGGACAATGCACCAGGGTAATCTCATGCTGCTCAGTCACAGTACAAACAGGAGGCAACCACCAGTGCTGCATCTGTCCAGTTGCTCTGTATCACCATTGTGCAGTGTGTAACTACACACACATAGGCTGTTCTGATGTGTTCTGTGTGTGTCTAGTGGGAAGTCAGGCTTAGCCTCACTACTGGATTCACGTGGGAGCATTAACCCGTATCAGCTTCATCTTCCTCTGTCTGCTGGATCCAGATTAATTTCTCTCATTTTTTGAGTGCTGTGTCCCACACCATTCATGCACCTGAATTTCAAGACCACAGTCTGGATTAATTGAAGACTAAACAGATAAAAAAAGTGGTTCTATGGTGACTCTTGGGTTTGTTTTCTCTTGCCCAGAAGTCAGCACCAAGGATTATGTTCTGGATCCTACCCTGTTCAGGACTCCTGCCAATGACATGGAAGAGCAAAGAGAGGGCCCTGTTGTTAGGCTTTTAGACACTGAACTGGGAGCGCGCTATAGGCCTGCTGTTCACAGACGTCTACTGAAGCTGGGGAAGCGGCTGACAGAAGATTTGTCAGATTCAGCAAAGACAAATGCAGAGTCCTGTCTTGCGAAAACAGCAGGTCTCGCAGTAATACAGGCTCATGACAGACTGGCTGCAGCAAAGCTCTACAAAGAAGAACCTGAAGCACTGCTGCACAATGAGCTGTGCATAAGCAAGCAGTGCACCCTGGCAGCAAACCAGGCTGTATGAGTAGGAGCAAGGCAAGGTAAGTGATTTTTCCTCTCTGTTTAGCACTGCACACAGTTTGGACCACTGTGCCAAACCTCAACACCTTGGTACAAACTCAGCAATCAATATGGTCAGGGGCTACAGCACACACTCTACAGCATGGGATGAGGATGCTCTGTTTGCTCACCACAGACAAGACACTAATAACAATAGCCCTATATCTTTCCACAACAGAAACCACTGACAGGATGGAACAAACTTCTCTTAGGAGGTACACAGTAGAACAATTGATAGACAGTGCTCCTAGGTTAAAAGAAGAAAGGTCCAGACTGGATGTTAATGTTGTCTACACTGCCTGCTGGGAGTGTGTGCTTAAATGAAATACGTGTTGAAAAATGCCTTGACTTCACGCCTTATAACAAATGGCAACAGAAAAACCAATTGTAGAGGCCCACAAAAACAAAAGATATGTAATGAATGATACTATGGACAACTGGGGCCTTACTCAATCCCTGACATGCTTACTTAGTACCATTTATGCACATTATGGCATTATTTAGACGTGCTACAAAGTTAGAACAATAACCTAATCTTTGAGTAAATACATGCAGTGATATTTAACTGGAATCCTATGATACTATTACAGAAAATCATCTGGAACATTGCTACATGTTGTCTCAGATACTATCATAATTTCTAAACACCTTCCTTGTCTTGATTATCACCTGTATCTAATGCTCAAATACTGGTTACTTTTTAAGGGTAAAAGCATGCTGTATTAAGAGAAAACAAAAATATCTCTGCTTTTAAAATGATAACATAGATATTGTAGATTTTTTCATAGACAACATAGCTTGTTTCCTACCTATCATACTTCACACGAATTTTTGATTCTAACTGCCTCCTCCGGTTTCCTCTCTCTAAAAGCGCCTTCTTCTCCTGCCTGAGTTTATTGTCCCTGAGATCCAGAAGCTTCTGTCTCTCGAACAGTGCAGTCAAACGTGCATCCAATGACTTTAACGTATTACTGATGTCCTGAAACAAAAGAACGTGCAACACTAGCATTCTTATTGCATGTCATACTAACATATGTAGGCTCTGCTTAATGCATGATAAAATGGCTAAAAGTTCACAACATCAACTGTGTGTAATCACAGTTACAGAAATACACTGGTACCTGTCGTTGATTTTCCAACTGTCCTCTTTCCTCCGTATCCACTGAACTACTGAGATACTGTGCCTCCTTCAAGCATGTATTACTAGAGATGGTTTGTTTTGTGTAAGAAGATATTTTAATAACGTATCTTTCTTCTGCTGTATAAATTTGCCTTAGATTGGTTTCCTGTATGATCTACGAAAGACAGAAAAATAGTTATCTGACAAAAGCACTATTGAAGGCAATACTTTTCAGAACAAGGAACAAGTGTGATTGATAAACACAGTAGAAAAAACTTCAGCTTCTGCAGGTCCTACTTATTAACAACCTTTGCAAAAAGATGCTAAGTTTAATGCAGCATTACACTTGTAATTCAGACTGGTAAGCAAAGAACTGATGAGATACTGTTGGAGTATATTACCATAATTAATTAAACAAGTCTGACTGTCAAGATATTACAGACACCAATGAAAAATCGTTAGCATTGGTACTGCATAGTGAACAAGGATTGTATTTGCTTCAGATATGTAACGCGTTGCACAAGTATCCCATGTAACAAAGAAACAAAGTACTAAAGAATTAATAGATGAAACCATAAAGTGAGCTGTAATGTATTAGTCAAGCAAATCCGTCTGTAGGAAAAAAGAAGGTATAAAAATACCAGAGTTGCTTCTTTTAAAAGCTTCATATCAAAAAGGATACTATAAATAACCAAAGATTCACCATAACTCAAGATACATAAAGATAAAAAACGTCCACTACACCAGAAACAGCAAAAAGCCTCCACCGGATAAAGTTACATTTGACTAAAAATGTTGCTCAGTTTAGATATGCAGCATCAGCTATATTCTGTCAATTAGGCTTAGTAAATAATTAGGTTGATTGAATTTGTTAAAATGTCTTGCAATATGTTAGCCCATAATGAAGTGTTCCCACTTCTACAAGGCAAACAAAAAGGGGAAATAAAATTGCTAAAGCAATTTTTTGCATCCTCCATATTTACTTGCCAAACAACCTCCGAAATAAAACTCCACACCACAGGTGCCTTTATGCTTCTTCAGATACTTTACCCTTTCAATCATGTCTCTGGTCTTCTGTGTTCCCACAGGAACATCATGAACACGGTACTGGTTACAAAGGTAACTCATCACAGGAGAAGGCGCATCAAATAACTCTCGTAAATATGAATAAAATCCGTATCGGCTGAAGAAGAGATAAAAAAGCAAGCATCACAAATCCAATTCAGCAGGTAAGCAAGATCAAGTTAAAGGGTCAGAAAGACTCTTCCCAGTAACCCAGAACTAAACTGGTGATAATTTGATTTGCGTAAAAGATTCTAATATATAGCAACAAAACAAACCCACTGCATTTAAAACTAATTCCGAATCCAATCAGATACATACTGTAATTCTTCAATAGGTCTTGATGGTAAAATTTCAGCACATGATTCATCAGGTGCACATACAGCATTCACTCTTAGTTTCTGACGATCACGCACCTAGATTAATATTATATTAGATTATTTGGTAAAGACCAGAAAAATAAACCACGTGCAAATAAAATATTAATTACAGATTTAGAGTCAGAATTATTTTCAACTGATAACCTCTGGAAGAACTTACCAATTCCCTCTGGCTCAGAAATAACCAAGTTCTCTAAAAGCAAACTCTATTAACGTCCCTGAAAACACTACATGCTAGAGAAAATGAAAGCAATCAAAGAAACCCAGAGCCAAGTGCTCAGTCTAAAAACTAATCATATAATTGAAGATCAGTTGAGCTGGTTAAAGCAGCCTTGAGCGGAGTTCCACAACCACACAAGCAAGATATGCCCCCAGAACTTCAGATATCACCGCTACCGTTCAGGTATAAAGAAGTGGTTAGTTTCCACGAGGAGTGGATGAGTATTCAAAAACTGCAGGATGGTCTGTCACAAATACACCGCTGTGTTGACTGTAGTTGGGAAACATTGTGACAGTTTAATACCCTATCTTCTGGTTTTTTCCTCTTGCATCATCTGCCTGACTTTCAAAAGGAACAATCTTCTCACTGATTCAGAAGACAGTAGAACTACGAAAAAACAAGCTTACTTTGCTGCTTAGACCACTGCATGTCACAAAAGATGCTTCCTGCCTCTTTATTCACAGGGCAGTGAAAAATTTTGGCACTAAATTTGTAGATTTCTGCTCTACCCATTTTCTTGTACACAGTATTTTCTACTTAAGTGATTATTGCCTTAAGGAAGGAAGAAAGGAGAAGGCAATCTAAAAAAACCGTATCTTCTAATATTCCTACACGTTTATTAGTTAGTCTAAGGTTTAAGGAAACCTTAATTCTGAAAAAAATCTTTGAACATTTCGCATTATCTACTTGTTATGATACAGGTATCTATCATTATCATACAGATTTACTCGCTAGACTCCCAAGTTCAGGGTTCCTACTTCAGTACATAATAAAGTTTTAAAATTGGTGCCAACTTGCCTCCGCCAGAAATGTCTCCATATCTTCTTGACACTCAAAAACGAAAGCCCTCAAGTCATTGGATGAAATGTGATTTTCAACGTATTTTGCATGTCTACTGTCTTTCATATTGATCTAATAAAGAAAGGTAATGAGCAAGCGAGTTTATACAATTCAACTTAACATCCCCAAAAAACACTTCAAATAATCAAGATGATATCCACACATACGTTTAATGAAAACAAGAACTATGTCTTTAAAAATGTATTTCTTTGCTTTTTTTGCAACCAATTCTCTTGGGAGGAAACCTATGGTAAGTCACAGACCACTGGGCTTAATTGATTTTTAGCCATCCATATCCTTTTTCAGCACTCCTGGAGTTATCACCATCTCTCACCATACCACCTCTCCTGCTCCATCCTGACCTTACAATTGAAACCACCCCCATTTTACGTCTAATGGCTCTGCTTCAGCACTAGTAAGGGTTTTTCCATTGGCAACAGAAAACATCACACTCCTTAAGCTCAAGTGCATTTGAATTCCTAAGAAAAAAGCCCCACATACTTCAAATGGATGAAGCTTTCCAAATCTGAATGAAATGTTAATGTTTGTGGTTTTCAGTTGGCTTTGACTAGTAATTAAACATTATGTCACTACACATGAAACACAAAGGCAAAATTACAGAGAACTACACAACTTAATAATCTCAAATTGGAGAAAGGTTGGGTACAGTTAACAGCAATTTGAAAGCTAGAATTTTTAAGTACACCAGACTAATTTACATGATACCAAAATGTATTGGTTTTGGCTGAGGTAGGGTTAATTTTCTCTACAGTGGCCAGTACAGGGCTGTGTTTTGGGCCTGTGCTCAACAGAGGGCTCATTATACAGAGATGGTTGTTATTTCTGAGCAGAGGTTACACAAAGCCAAGGCCTTTTCTACTCTTTATGCTGCCACAGTGGTAGGGTAGGGATGATGGAGACTGGGAAGAAACAGAGCCAGAACACGTGACCCAAACTGACCAAAGGGATATTCCAGATCATCATCCTCAGTATATAATGTGAGAGGAAGGAGGTACACTTGGGAGTGATGGCTTCCCAAATGTCATCGTTTACAACTGGTTTTCTTCAATTTAGAAGGCCCACTAAAACCATGGCACTGCTTGCTCCTCATGTCCCCTCCCTGCCTCCTGCTCCAGCAGAATGGAGTTGAAAACTGGAGGCAAAAAAGCTAAAAATCATAGGTCGACATAAGAATAATTTACTGGGAAGAGCAATAAGATAAGAAAGCAACCAGTAACTGCCAGCCATTTTAATACTAAAAGCTGTAAGACTAACAATTTACACCCCTAACAAACACTGACTGACCACTGTGACTTCTCCCAACCCGAAAGGCAAAATCACAGCAAGAGTCCCTTTCCCCCCCACTCACCCTGCAAAGAGGTGCAGCTATATGGAACAAATTAGGCTCTGGCCACACCCTCTCAGCCACGCATCCTCTCAAGCATTACCAAAATTTAACCCTGTCCTTGGCCAAAACCAAGACACCAAGTCACTGTCACACATGATGGAGCCCAGCTCTCCTGGAGATGGCTGAACACCTGCCTGTCCATGGAAATGGTGACTTAATTCCTTGTTTTGCTTTCCCCATGTGCATGGCTTTTGCTCTCCCTATTAAATTGTCTATCTCACACCATGAGTTGTCTAAGCTTTAACTCTTCTGATTCTCTACTGAATTCTGAACACGAGGCAGTGAGTGAGCAGCTGCCTGGGGCTTGACTATGGCTGGGGTTACACCTCAACAGAGAGAAAACAAATCCACACATCAATTGATCGCACAGAGGTTAATGAGGCCGTACGTAAAAGCAAAGATATCCTTATTGAAGCATTTATAAAACTATCCTGAGGTGGTCTTTCAGGGAGAATTCAAAGTTCTGATAATAACAAGAAATACTTGGGAATCTATTCTAAACAAAAGTCATTTTGAACAGTCCTAGTACATGTACCTAGTGTAAGAATTTGTATAGAAATATTCTAATATACTAATTTAAATTGTAGCAATATATTAAGTAAGTTTGCAATTCTGAAAAGAAGTGCAACTGGAGATCTTTATCCTCTTCATATTACATGGAGCATATATTGCAAGCATATATTGCACTAAAAAAAGTAATATCCTCTTTGAAAATTTAGCCCTGCTGTTTCTAGATCATACAGCAGTTATCAAACCAAACCAAAACACAAAACAAAACCAGCAACTGATTTCTGTGTCTCTAGATGGCTGGGTAGAGCAAACAAAAGAACCACTCAGAGATCACAGAGGGAAGTAACCACAGCTGAGCAGGTTGTGCCATAAAGGGAGATACTCGATTGGCAAATAACACTGCTTTTTTAAGCAGCAACTTAAGTAGTAAGATTGGATAACAACTGGTTGCACCACAGAGGAAGCCTGCAACAGGCATCTTCTTGTGGAGGAAAGGAGCCATCCCACCTTACTCAATTACAACACTGCCTATGGAATTGTAATTATGAATATCCCGCATGTACTTGGCAGTACATTCCAAGATGTGTCTCAGAAGTCTCCCAGTCATTCTTGAAGCCTTGCAAGACACACATAATCTAACCGTTAACAGAGTGGTATGCAAGTCAATCTTCTTACTTCAAGCATCATGGGTTCACAAGCTGTTTTTTTAAACTTGTCTTTGTTGTTTCTTAGCCACATAAGAGCAGAGTGCGTGTCTCGGAATCTCATTTTAAGGTTCTCTTCCTTCATATGCATTATATTATTAAGTTGTCCAAGGCGATCAATTATTCCTGTAATTTAAGGTAGTGTCTTAAACAGAGCCCACAGTAAGTACACATTATAACCAGCACTTTCTGGTACCTAGTGACTACACTCCTCCAAAAATAAGGCTGTTAGTAAATGGTAAGAACTACGTTTCTCTTTCCAGAACTGAGATGCTGCTACTTCTGAAGAAATCTATAAAACTATAAAAACTTAAAATAGAATTAAAAACTTACCCAAAGAATAACAAAATATGGTAAGCACAGTAAAAATACAGGAATTTTGCCATGAAAGTATGTTTTTTCAAGACTTGTCCTATCTTTGTACTCCAAAACAAAAACATCCCAGAGGAAAGAGACAGACTAGTAATGTGAAGTATCTCTTACTTCATGCTGGCAAAAACCAAAATGTATGACAAGAGACTGTGTATGAAAGCATCTACTATTCAGAAGAGACAGAGATCAGAACCTGAGAATTTTGTGCTAGTCAAGATAGCGTCTCCTTCCCCAGGTCACCTGGACTCCCTACCTCAGTTTCTTCTTGGATTCTATGATTCTTGGATTGCCAGACAGGTATGCACAAATGAGCAACATTCACTGAGGAATATGTATACAACACCCTCACTAGCTGTCAAGCTTCAGTTTTTAAATTTCATTTCATTTCTTAGAAAGGACTAATTGCAAATCCCAGACTAATGTAAAGAAACTCTGGAATTAAGGTTACCTAAAGTTCATCTAAGAAGGACAATTGCAGCATCAGCAGCTAATATCCTACATATAACAGAGCAAGCAGCTAAAATACTGTCTCTTCAAAGCAAACTACTTTCTCCATCAGGTTTGGGATTGCTTTTCACAACCTGCTAACTACAGACCTTCCTTTTTAACCAAAAAATCCCCCAAACCTCCAAACTGCCAAAGGACTCTCCTTATCCAGATATCAGAAATACTGATTCTTTGAAGGATAGTTTTAAGGTCAATTGTTAATTTTGCATCTTCTTGTTCAACTTGGAAAGTGGTTGTTACTTTTAATAAAGCTGTTAACGAGAGAAAGGACTGCTATACATGTAAGCCAACTACAAATAGTAGTTGAAGTAAACACCTTTAATTATTTCACTCCAGCAGGAGAAGGAGATTCTGTACAAGCACATGCATTAAAATAATAAAATAAATTGACAAAGAAGAACCTTAAGTAACTTACTTTTCTCTTCCTGCTCTTGGCTGGTTTTTTCTGCTCTTAGATCACTAACATCATTATCAATATTTGCCTTGTCTTCTTGTAATTTTTTCAGCTCGGTATTAACAGCATCAATTTGTGGCTGAAGATTCTCACAGACTGCCATTGTATCCAGCTCATTCTGCCACTCCTCTATTATTTGTTGAGTTTGGTGTATTTTCTTCTGCCTGTTTGTTTCTTCATCTTTTTTCATTCTGAATGCTTGATTAATTTCTTCAATCTAAAAATTTGGAGTATTTCAAACAAGACATGAGTTTGGTATACAGAACCTACACCAAATACCTAGGATAGCAGTGCAACTGCTATTAAATGCTGACATACCCATGCCCCCAAACTCCAAGAGTCTGTTACAGTTCCAACAGCACTATGACACAGTTCCAACAGCACTATGGCAGTTGAAGAACATAAGCAGAAACACTGTCAAGCTTATGAATCAATTTTTGAAGTTCCTTCATTTTCACAAAAGCAGAACCTTCAAGGTTAATAAACTGACTAACAGTTGCTTAATACACCTGAAGTTTAGTCTAACCTCTCACACTATAGAGGCTGTAGCTTTTCAAGGAAAGCCTATCACAAACGGCATGCGTGCATATGTCTCTGTCTGTCAAGATATACACACACTGTCTATTTTAGTAGGCAACATAACTTACACAGTGTATGCCTCTCTCTTAGTAATTCCTGTTTGACTGATAGAGTTCTAAAGATACATTGTGTACTGGAGAGAGTGAAGAGTACAAGCACTTGCAGCATCTTCATAGAATTTGCCACTTTTCTAACAGAAGAGCAGACAAAAAAACCAAAAACAAACACCAAGAAAAGTCAGCAAGACTCTTACCTGTTTATCTTTCATCTCCAAAGCATCTTGTTTCTCTTTATATTTCTGGGAAATATTTCTGATTTCAGCAGTCTGCATAGAGCAAGATATTTAAATTTACAGTCATAAATTCAATTGTATTTGTAAAAAGTAGTCAGATTTTGAAGAACACCTTGTATATGCATAACTAAGTATTTACTCCCCATTTTACTACTGACAAAGCCATCCTCACCCATTTCTTATTCTTAACTGTATCTGTAGCATGTATAATTTCAGCCATTTGTGAAGACTTGCATAACAGCATTCATACTGCACTGTTCACAACCATTCCGCTATAGGTCTGCAAATTTTGGCACGACATATAGAGGAAGTGCCTAATCTGAAATTAAAATACCTCCATCCTTGATTTCAATACAAATGTTACATTCAGATGCCTACAACTATAAAATGTTCTTGCCTCTTTCTCCAAACCAATTTTGCAAAGAAAGGTAATACTAAAGAGCGAGCAAGGCTTAAGCTCCTAGGCACAGGATGGCCAAACCAGGTTTTGTCCAAGTCATCCTACCTCTGAACTGCATTGTGCTAGAGCTAGATCCTACACAACTGAGCTTGACAACTTGCTGGCTCATGTGTAGGCATCCATGTCTCTGCTCTTTCTCTATCCTCAGCTTCTATAAAGCAGAAGAACAATACAGGTTGGAAGGAATTTCTTGGCATTACCCAGTCCCATCCTTTCTCAGAGCATGGTTTTACTAGGTCAAGTTGCCCAGGCACTCACACAGCTGAGTTCTGAACACAGGGGAAATACACTATCCTTTCTCTGAAAACTGCATTCCTCCTTCCCTAAACCCTCAAGGCTGAAGCATTGTGAAGAGAATACTGGAACACTGCAGAAGGATGGAAAGATTGCAAGTAAATTCCAGGGCAGACACGGAAACCAACACAGCACTCCCAGTAGAAGAAACCTCTTCCTACGAAAAGTCATACTGAAAACAATGAGATGCATCAAAAAAAGGAGAAAATAAAACTATGCAGAATTTTTTCTCTACCCCAACCTCAAAAAAGCCCCCAAATTTTAAGACTCATGCAGACAGTTTGCATAAAGCCAACACAGAAGAAATACATCTGGGTCTTGCAGTTGACTGCTATGAAGTAATGATTCTGTGATGCTCTTTTCAAAGAGCTCATGGAGGCAGCCTGTAGAGGAATCTCTCTCCAGGAAACTGAAGCACAATGTTCACAAAACGGTTCTGAAGGCTCTCAAAACTGGGGCACTACTAAGGAACCAGAATTCTGCTTTTTATTTACCATTGTATTTTCAGTTATATGCTTCTAGATAGACCTATCTACAGAACAGACAAACAGCTAGAGTTGTCTTTATTATTTTCATTGTATAACCAAAAAAGACTGCTTTACACCATTATACATTGCTAGAAAACCACATAACATAGTTAACTCTGTTCAAATGCCTTCAAAGAGCCGGAAGAAACTGTTCTGAAAATACACCATTGCAAACTTTTCTTATAAAATGGATCAGTTTCTTTTTTCCACATTCCACATGACACCACTCAAACTGCCAAGTGTTACTAAAAACTTTTATTCTAATCCAGAAATTGAAAGGGTTTTTGCACAAAGAGACGGGAGAAAAGTAATACAATACAATGCCTGGATATATTAATACAATACAATACAATACAATACAATGCCTGGATATATTAATATAATTCCCAGATTTCCTCCACCTTTCCTTGCTGTTCAGCTCCTTCCAGACAAAACTACAAATCCATACTGGGCTTTTTGCCAACAAACTTCAAGAAAGACAAAATGATCATGCGGTTATTTCTGCTCTCACATAAATCCTCATGGTAAAATCCTCATGGTAAGAGAAAGATCTCAAGAAGCAGTCAGAATTAAAGTTATTTCATAATGGATATAAGCCTGGAGCAAAGCATCTGAAGAGAATTATATTCCCTACAGGTCTGTGTATCCAGAATAGAGCAGACTTAAATATTAAGCTGCTTTCCCTTAATGCCAAATTGAAACTAATCAACTCTTTCTGGCTTACAGAATATTCACCTGTGAAATTCTTGCCAAATGCCTGCATTTGTACAAAGATAGAATTTTAAGTTACAAAAATTCAAGCAGTCTATGAAAAGGTGAGGAACTAACCATGACATAGCAGCTTCAAGCCATTAGAAGCTACTTAAATCTTGCGCTTTCATGCTACATCAAAACTATCTCCTGACCGTGCAACCAGCACTGATTCTCCTTTCCAAAGACATTTCAACAGCCCAAGTCTCAAAGTACGTGTCAGGGAAATCCATTTCAGCAGCTGAAAAAAAGGTACTGTCACGGAAGTTCAGAAAGCAGCAGTACATCCCTCAGATCTTCTGAACTTCCCTGGTATCTTGCAAATAGCTAATGCCATAACAACATATATCATGCATTCCCTTACATCTTTTTCCACAATTCTGGACTCTGAGCTCAAGACAAAATTATAAGCATTCAATCTAGACGTGAACATATCATTTAACATCACAAAAAACAGGTTTGGAAGCGTCTTAGTATACTACTATATACAGAATATTATTAGTTATGAATAAAATACAAAATTGTAACCCATCACTGGAAAGTCATATTAGAGTATCTCAGTAAGTCTTCTATAAATTACTTATTTCCAATTTATCCTCTTTCCTTCTTCCTGTATTTTTGTCTACTGGAATACTATAGAACAAATGTACCTAATCCAATTTCCAGACAGAAATTAATTACTTCTTTATTATTAATTCATTAATTAAATTAATAATTAATTAGCACACAGTTAACCTTTTGAATATACAGTATATGAAAGCTTTACTCAATAAGTTTAGATTGAAAAGAAAAATATGCTGATTCAAGAGTATAAATTAATCATCTCAAACATTCTCTCAGGCTTTCTTCCACTGTTTTGTAGGAAGTGCCTACGCTGAGCAAGCTCCCTGCAAGCTAAAACTAAAATGATCACTGTTTGTCCTAAGTTTCTTATAGAAACAAAGTACAACCTTTAACAAAAAAGATTACTTTCATGTGAATACAGCCCAATACTTCCAAGAACAGCGGTACCAATGATTAAGTAGAACTGCTCCCAGTTCGAAAAAAACACAGTAACTTGATACATACGGGTAAAACCTAATACCATAAGACCAAGTAGTGACAACACAGCTTATCAATTCACAAGCATGAAGGCATTGTTGCATTATGAAAATCAACTTCAATTTTCCAGATGTTAACTTTTCTCTAAGAAAGTACATTTACCTTTAAACAACAAAAACCTTCAAAACAAAAAGCCCAACCAGACCAAAAAAAGGCAACAGCAGTAAGACTGCAACATTTTGGAACATAGAGGTATTTTGCCTCACAGCACAATAAAGTCTTGCAATACTGTAGGAGACAAAATCTAATTTCTTTTACCAAAGAATTTTCTTATCATTACGAGATACTTGAGTACTTCCTAATGTTAGTGTAGCATTTATCACAACAAAAAACAATGTTGTGAACAACAATCTGTAGGAGTTTTTTGCCTGGCCTTTCTGCTCTGGTTTTGGGTTTGTTTTTTATTTGGGGCAAGGGTGTGAGTTTTGGCTTTTTTTTCTTTCGACGAAGCACATAACTAGTTTATTAACTCACAGTGTATTAAATGCCACTGAAGTTTCAGACCCCCATTCTACAAAATGCTTCAATGCAACAGTCCTCTACAGGTGTCACATGTCTCCACATCAACTCCTCTGAGTGGGTCACTTACCTTCAAACAGAACCCACTGCAGCAAACAAATATTCTCATGCGATCATTTAACTTCGGTTATCCACTACAAATTTGTGCAGCTTATACACACAATGACTTCTGCAGTCTGAATAGCAAAAACTAGTCAAAATCCTGCAGGAAATTGCAGCACTCTTATTTTCCATATGGAAATCATATTTTTTCATAAAGCCAGGAAGAGCAGCTGTTACATAAACTGTAACATATAAGTAGGCTTACCATTAAATTCTCTTATGCATAAAAATATTCACAACTGATGGACAATTACTGCCTAATTAAAAAATCAGTCCTACTTACGGAATTATGTTCAATATTAGAGGAATGCTTTTAGGCCAGTAAAGCTGTCATTTACCTTAAATATTTCAAGAAGGTAAGAGGAGTGAACATCCCACAAACCCAAACCACAGGACAGATGAAAACAGGCATCTAATTTAATGGAAGTACTTAACTTGGGGAAACTATAAAAAATATATCCTAGCAGATTGTAAAATTTCTCTTTATTGTACATTAAAGATTTGCTTTTACAAAACCAAGAGCAGACTGAAGAACTGCTACTAAAGGTTTACTAAGGAATATATTCCTTGAACATAGAGAAGGCATTGAGAACCAAGAGCACAGGTGCTTCAGGAAAATTTCTGCTGAAACATCACTATGACACACTAGGAAAAAAGAGGTTATTACTTTACATTTCACAAAGCTGAACACAGAGAACCAGAAATATTACCTATGTTAAACAAGAACTTCAATACCTACATTATCTCTGGTTTTCATATTCAGATTGTTTAAATTTTCTTCAGTTTCTTGGATTCTTCTTGTCCATGGGGCCTGCATTTCTTTCAGACACTTCAGTTCTTTCTTCACTTGGTTTCGGCACTGTTTCACTTCTTCATGCTGCTCACGAAGATTTTCATATTCCTTGGAGGAGTTGAAAGTAAAACAATAACAACCTGCTGTATTCTACTGCAGTGTTTTATACTGTCCAAAGATTTTATTTAACTGTTCATGAGTTTTAGAAAAAGATCTCTTTCAGAAACTAGCATTAGAGCAACTATGTAATTAATACTGTTAGTAGTTCAAATGACAAACAGTTGTAGGGATCATTCAGCCGCCAGTCAACAAGGACACATTATTAATACTTCTTAAATAATATGCAATTCAACTAGCAGAAGAAACAACCCATTTGTCTGCAATTACCTTGTCTCCAAGGTCATCTGGGATCACAGAAAAAACTCCTTAGCCCCTCTCTGTTCATAGTTTGAGACTACTTACACAGGAGTCTAAAAGCTAAGGAGCAAATAACCACAACAGACAATTCTGGGAGAAAGAAAAGAAATGAGCTGGACAGACTGTCAGAGCAAGTAACAGACACAGCCACTGCTGAAGTAAACCAAGGGGAGAGAGTGGAACATACTTTTCGGAAAAAAAAAACTCCACCACACACCACAAACACCAAAACCACTGCTATCCAGGAAGTTTAACTCAAGATACATTCATGAGAGAAAAGAGATGGTAAGCAGTAGAGTGACCAAAAACCTCCACTTCAAGAAGACAGGAATTTTGTAGAGAAAGTAGTTTAAGCTAAAGGAGTCATTATTGGTGATTTTTCTGTGTGTGTTATACTCTCTGGAGAGAAAAAACATTAAAAAAGGAAGGAACAAAAAGAAGGGGAACCTCTCCCCAGCCCCTCCAAACTGAGAAACATAAGAGAACAATACATTCCATGACTATGAAAGGTTCATGAGGAAAAAATAAGATGTTCAGAGGTCCAGAGAGAGGAGTAGATTCAGGTATGCAGGGGGACAGAGGAAGGGATAGCTGTTTGACTTTGCCCCTAATTTAGAGCATATGCCTAGTTTATTCCAAGCCCTGGAGGTTAATATTACAACAGTAACAGTAATAGTAATAATAATAATTTTACACGAAGACCACCTGGAAGCTAATTTTAACAGGCAAATTGGCTTTATGTGCTACCACTTTTTCACAGTTACTTAACTAACCTGATGAATAATCACAGATAAATCAACCTAGGCTACAAAATCTAAGGTCTTTCTTGACAGTATCTTTTTCATAAACTCAAAAACTATTTGATGAAAGCTGCCGTAATTCTGTGAAGTACAGTCAGTAGCCACTGTTGCAAAGTTACAGAGATAAAAGGATTATATTTTCACTTATCTGAAAGATTCAGCTTAAAATTTAGCTCTGCTCTAAATAAGGCATTTGATTTCAAGATTAAAGCAAATGCACACATGTACAATTACACTTCTATGAAGTACAGGCAAGTTCCACAGAACTGTCATGACATAATTTTTACACAGCAAATCCTTTTAATACTTTAAGAAATTCTGACTTAACTAAAATACAGAGATCTTGTGTATCTGTACTCGAGTAACTTTGATGCTTCTAATTATGCACTCCACTAAAGACCTGCAGAACTCCCAAAGCATTTCAGCTTTCTCAAGAGATATTTGCATCTTAAACCAATGTTTTTCTTAATTGTACACGTGAGGGGAGGAAAAGAAGAATGGACATAGCTTGACCAAAACACATTTTCAAAACTGCATGCCATGATTACACGAACTACGGAATTCCATGGAACTTAAAGTATATGTTCAAAAACTTATTAGACATAGATATATGTGAAAATGGTGTAGAATTCCCCACATATAGAAGCAGTTGTCACTGTCTAGAAAAAAAATAGCTTAACAAAAAAATGTTCCTCAGGTAAAAAGCAGTAGAGTCTTCAGAATTAAAATGTACTTCAACGGTGATCAGAACATGAGAAAGCTCACTAGACCCTCTCGCTAGACTCTCATCACTAGACTTCTCTTTTCCTCTATGATTAAAAAATAGTCTAATGTCATATTTGAGTTATCATATTTCCAGGCTGTCTGTTTCCTACTTCACAACATCGTGCAGTGTTTATACATCTGCCTTCCAGCTGACTTGAAAGTTCAGGTGTAGCGACTCTGCTTGGTTACAAACATAAATTCAACAGGCAGGTGTGTTTAGTCTTCAAGTTGAAATCTGCATTTAGGGGAGGACGGAGCAAATGAAATATCCAGAGAAGGAAAAACAGACTCCCATACTATTCTCAATTTCAGTAAACCCCATTTTAAAATACAAATCCACCAATTTATTCTAAGGACTAAACAGCGCTAGGTCAAAACAACAAAAAAAATCCCATGCTCTTGTAGAACAATGCAATTCTTCTCTTACAAAGAGCTTGGTATTTTTGCAATGTAAGAGAATACTAAAAATTCTGTCACAGTTTAACAAATCACAAAAGTGCAACAGAATGTGAAATTTTATTACAGCCTATAATTCAGATATCCTCTACCTAGTAAAACAATTACATCAATGCCCTTCCATTTCAAATGTAAATTAAGTACGTGAAAGATCTCGTGTTAAAATTTATTAGAATTTCCCTATAGTCACTGTTGTCAGCATCTCTAAAGTGCACATTTACCTCCAGTCCTCTTTTTTCTGAATCTAATACACACTACTGATTCCGTACTGTCAATCAGAATTCCACCAAGGTGTCAAAGCACACTGTTGTTTCCACAGATTCAGTGGCCAAAAACTTAGTTAACTGAGTGCAACCACTAAAAGCCTTTAACATACTAAGCAAGAGAAACTGTCTAGAAGACAGCAGTGCAAGTAAGGTGTTTAATCAGACAAAGACTGACTAAACTTGCTTAAGTATGACATAACTAACAGCAATGTTCTCTAGTTTGTGGAAGGCAACTTAATTGACAGCAGATAAAATCATTAGCTTAGTCTTCCTCTACTAGTGTCCAGCAAGCCTTTAGAGCTCTGTATAAGCAAGTATCTTAGAGCAGAGAACAATCAGCATCAAAAGCCTACATTTATTATGCAACACCAGGCTAACATGTGTAGTAAGAAAAAAATCCTACTATTCAGGAAGTACTGACATCACAGAAGGTATATCCTACTTCCTTAACACCTACCACCATCCATCTATTTAAACTGCTACTCCTAAATCCCTCTGCTGTTAGCAGGATGATTTGAAGGCACTAATGGGATTCCCAGTTGCTCAAGATGCAAAGGCCATAATGCTCTTTGCATAGCCATGTCAGGCTTCAGTATATGCAAAATTGCAAAAGTAAGTTTTCTGCATTCTTCACAAGCAGTAAATCAAGTTTTCTGGAAGTTCTATGTCTGCATTCCATTAACTCTATACTTACATATAATATAATTAAGCTTGCAAACAACATATTGTCTCAGTAAACTGAAATCTCCATCAGTTTGAGCTGTTTAAAATCATTTAATCTGACTGATCATTCAACACTAAACTAAGGTAGTATTAAAGTGCTCCTCAGAAATACTTACTTTGATTTGTGTAAATGACCTGTTCTTTACTCTAGGTTCTTTCAAATGTCTTTAAATATTTTTCTGTTCAAATGCTAGCATTTTTGAGATTGGCAACTTAAATTCAGTGACATGTCTGTCATCACACTAAACTTCAACTAATAAATTAAGAGGAACATAACTGCTAAAAAATTTTAGCCAAAAAAATATAAAAAAGTGACAGCTGAAGAAGCAAGCAGAGCTATCTAGAGCTTAAACCAGTTGCCTCTGCACAGAATAAAAGGAGTACTTCTCTTGGCCTGCACTACTGGCTTTCCTAACTGTGCGGGAACTGCCTGAACTACTTCTTGAAGCAACCTATGCAGCTAGGTATGTAAGCAAACACCACAGTTAGACCAAGAACACAATTTCAAGAACTGGCCTGCTTGCACTAAGCATTAAGCAATGATATTCAAATTACTCCAGTCACACTTCTTCTAAAGCAACTTTTGGCCTATTTCTAAATTCACAGTCTTAGAGAAAACAGGTTGAGTGATAAAGACATTGGAAATCAAACTTACCACCCACGGCCTTTTTCTCTCAAGCATCTCTATTAAGTCTGTGTGGCGCTTGAATTCATGGTATCGTTCAACATCTTGTTTGTACCGTTCAACCCTCTGCTTCATTTTCTCCAATGTGGTGGTTTTTTCTCTGCACAAGTTCTGTAATAAAGAATTTCAGGTTTTACAGTATCTCAACAGTTCCCAGAAAATAGTCTACATCTCATCTGTACATTAAAGCAGAAATTTAACATCAGAGGAAACATTTTAGTACAGCAGTAACTGGAGGGCAACCATCCAAAACGACAGGAACAGGAGAACAAAGGATTAAAAGAATGGCCTGTTATGGCTAAGGACAGACACTGTTCCCAGAACACTGGTCCTTTTCCTTTTTGTCTGTCTCTTTGTTTTCGAGGAAGTGAGCAACACTAAAGCAAAGGACCATGCTTTAATTCATAAGCCAATGACTTATAGAGACATAAAATACTTGTCTAGAAAAGTTGTTGCCAGTCAAAAATCCCAAAGAAAGCAGTACTTGACAACACGCATTCCTCATCTTTTGGGTCTGGACCATTTGCACACAACTTCGTAGTTACAAGCATGTGAGTGTCAGAGTGAATGAGTTCTGAGAGAAGATGAGCATTATTTGGTAAAATCAACTTACCACAGACTTTGTAAGTAAATTCCACCTTCTAATTCTGTTACATGTCAGGATAAAATTTATTTCACTTTTCCTACGTCCACTCCTGTCTAAAGAACGTATTTACCTCCAGTACTCTTTCCTTTTCTCTGAAATTTTTCAGTTCGCAATGAAACTGGTACATTTCTGGAGAACCAATGGACTTTTCAGTGGCTTCCAGCAACTGAGTCTTACTCAATTTTGTAAATTCTCCAACTTTGTCCTACAAAATTTTAAAAAGTTATAAAAAATACAGGATTAGTTACAACAGTGCAATACAATAATACTGGATTTATTCTATGCTAAATAACTCTGTCATAGTTAACGACCATCTCATGGAGTAGCCATCAAGCCTTCCAGAAAATTTGTTCTCAGGATGCTGAAGCAGTCTTGCAGTATAAATCTTTTGCAGTATACATACTATGACTAACTCGAAAGTAAAGCCACATACAAGTTATTATTAAAGCTGGCAGACAAGGCTATTGGAAGAATTTCTGTTGAAATACTGAAATACTCTGAAATACTCTGTTGAACAGAGTTGCTCAAAACTGAGACTGATGCAAGAAGTGTGCTTGCTGTTGATACACTCGGAGAGAACAAATAAACCAGAACTATCAACACTCTAATATTGACTGAACTGACTGTACTGAAGAGAAAAAGCTCTTTTAAACACAAAGATGTTTTACCAGAGTATTCTGGAAGTTCCAAACAAATACTGTACATAGGTGAAAATGAACGCTACGTCACCTGGCCTATTTTTATTTCTGCAGTATTAGCTTTCTGACTTTAATGCTCTTCTGCACGTCTTCTTGAATTCAACAATAACCCCATGGCTAGGCTCTGATAAGGTTTCCTTTCACTACCATTCCTGATGATCCACATGAACTGGGAAGGAACCTGTCACAACTTTAGGGTGCAGTGTGAGGTAACTTAGCTTTCTACACATGAATCCTGACCTGCTTGAACATGCATCCAAATACAGAAACTGCCAGTAGTATTCTTTAATCTCTCTCTTTTAAGACCTACTTTCCATTAGGATGACTTTACTCTTACATAATTCAATCCTATACATCTTTCAGCCCTATGCTCAATAAACTGCTGACATTACCAGAAGGGCTGTATTAGCAAGTGCTGCTACTTGAACATGAAGACAGGGAACATCCGCATCTTTCCTCTCAGAATCAACAGGTACAAAATTGTCCGATTAGTGAGCTTTAAAGGTCACACAGCTCCTCTTTTCTTTCACCATCACACGTGCATGGCTGCCTCAACCCTGCTCTTCTTTGTGCTGACCCACTGAACTAGGCAAAGTGCTGCTAAAGCTAACAAAATCTTCTCAAACCACAGCACTCCATTTGCACCCACTGTCTTTCAAAACTGATTCACACCTGAGGAAGAAACTGGCACAAGTTGTCCACCTGGATGTTTAAGGCTGCAATTTGTTCTTCTACTGCTTTCAGGGTTGCTGGTTTTCCGTTGATAAACCACACTGATGCGTTGTTCTCCACGTAAATCTTACGCGTGATAAGAATATTTTCTGGTGGCTTAAACCTGATTAACAGAAAGAAGTGTTTACACTTTCAACAACATCTGAAAAGTGTTACACCTTTAAAGGCTACCCAGTGTCAAAGTATTGTCAAAATTTATAGATAGCTAAATATTTACTCTAAATTAACTGGACAGTAGCATCAGATTCTTATTTCCATGATTCAGAAAATATCCAGTACTTCAATGATGAACTAAACTCACACAGGAAACATCAAGAATAGCTGCAAATCTTAACTCAGAAGTTACTTATATAAATGAGATGCTCATACTGAATGTATGAAATACTTAGAAGTTGTTACAAATATGAACAGTTTCTATACAAGCATAATCTGTGTGACAGTAATAAGTTTTAAAATTGCTGTGAAGGTGGTACAGTACATCTTGAACTATTAGTACACAGAAATACATCAGTTAGCTGTGTATATATACTCAATTAGAGAAAAAAAATAGCATACAACACAAAAATACTTATTTTCATTTTCTGCTTTTAAAAACCACAGAAGATACATTTGTTTTCATTTAGTTTTCTAGCTCCATACCTATTTTCAAAAATTTAGTCTGGTCAAGATGCAGCAATAACAACTAAGTCAAACTCCTGGAATTTTGGTTTACCATTTTGATTTAAAAACTGCCTAGTGCCTGTTAAGCACACTCTTAAAGGATGGGGAATATAGACTTGCAGAGTGACCATGTACCTCAGGACATTCAAGAATGAAGTTCAATGCAGAAGTGAGTACATATCTGCTGCTGGTGTTTGGACTAAGCACCATAGGCATATGATCCTGTTTCTTGATTACTAAACTACTACTTCCTGCGTCACCTCATTTTAACTTATGAGGCTTCATTCCAAAGACCTACAAAGCCATGCTCCTTCCTTTCATTAAAATAACATCATTTTACTATCATAACTTGGGTTTAGCTACATTTCAAGCGCCAAATTCAACAATGGGCAACACATGCCTACAGAACTTCAATTTTTAGTTCCTGTAAAAACAAGCAATCTTCTCCATCATTGTCTCCCACCTTACATGTTGTATTTAAACATTTTCTACCAATCAGACAAATGACTTAACTACACTGCAACCATGACATGCTAGGTCTAATGAGCTATGAAATGCTAAATCCTCACATATTGTAAGAGTCTCTCCAGAATTTCAAGTACCATTGGAATACATTTATGTTAAAACAACCACACCATCTACCTGAAAGACAACCTACCTCGTGAATACATCTCGCCTGGGCAAACACTAAAGAAAGTCTTACTTGATCATTCCCACAATAACCAAAATGGACAGACAAAAATTTTTCCAAGGTCTGCTGCGGGTTTTGTTTTGGGGTTTTTTTTTGTTGCTGTTGTGGGGTTTTTTTTGTTTGTTTTTTCTTTGTTGGTTTTTTTTTTTTGGTTTTTTTTTTTTTTTGTCTCAATAAAATTTACTTTTTAGAGAAAATAAATTTTCTCTAATTCTGATCAGGGTGGCCAATTGTTACACAAATTAACACAGGCTATGAATCAGTCGACCATCTCTATTTTCTCTTTCATTCGGGCCAAGAGACTAGGCTAAGGCTTATTAAAATCACCTGTGCCATAGCATCCACAAAAAAAAAATGCATGTAGAATTGCCCTATGCATAAGCTACTAATGGAATTTCAAGTCCAAAAGATTTCCAGTTGCTCTGTTTTGCAACAGCTTACCTATAAGACTGCATTACATGGAATTAGTCAGATCTTTTCTTTTACTTCCCTTCTATCCGTATGTGATGTTTTCAGTGACAATGTAGGCAAGCCCCTCTGTAGCACTGTTTTTTAATTGTAATGCATTTCTAGCAGTCAGTTTTGTAATTTTTCTTATTTTGTACTGTTGTAGCATATTTTATTCTTGATGGATTATTCCTTTCCCCCCTGGGTTACTGGGTTTGCCCTGGCTGTCCATCTCTCCAAAGCTCTGCCCCTTTGTTCCCCCTTTCTCCTTCCATTGAATGTCAATCCCTCCCCAAGCCTGCCTCTTTTTCTACAAACTTCCCTATCAATCTTGCGTCCTTCGAAACCCCACAGGTTTGTTTAAATTCTTCTCCTCCCCTGCAGTCCCTTATTGGTTTAAACATTGTATTCCCCGCCTTGTGTTCCACCCCCAATTTCTCCCAATTGGTCCAAGATTGTGTCCTTTGAGGGGTCTCAGACCAAGGCCCCTCCTTGGTGCCACAGCTGACACAATCCACCGCAGTTCCTGAAGCCGGAGTCTTTGCCGCCCCACGGTTGGGCGCCAAATGCCACGGTGCCGGATCATGCCAACCAGCTCCTGGCACCGACAGCACAGGTGGGCTGCCCCCAGAAAGCTGCCCAATCCAGGGTGCAGCTAACAGGGAATGGCAGCTCTGCGGCTCAAGTGGACTGCAGACTGAGCCGAGGGTAGGGACAAGGATCAGGGAGAGGCCCTCCGTATGGTTTCCAAAGAAGTTTATTCCTGGAGGTTCAGCGACAGAAAGGGCAAACTCAAACGCATGCATCAGATTATAAGGGGGAGGAGGTCTCAGGGAAGGAGACAATCTTAGACCAATTGGGAGAAATTGGGGGTGGAACACAAGGCGGGGAATACAATGTTTAAACCAATAAGGGACTGCAGGGGAGGAGAAGAATTTAAACAAACCTGTGGGGTTTCGAAGGACGCAAGATTGATAGGGAAGTTTGTAGAAAAAGAGGCAGGCTTGGGGAGGGATTGACATTCAATGGAAGGAGGAAGAGGGAACAGAGGGGCAGAGCTTTGGAGAGATGGACAGCCAGGGCAAACCCAGTAACACAAGGGGGAAAGGAACAATCCATCAAGAATAAAATATGCTACAACAGTACAAAATAAGAAAGATTACAAAACTGACTGCTAGAAATGCATTACAATTAAAAAACACAACGCTACACCCCTCCTACCAGCAGTATCAGAATAAGAAAGTGAAGACAGATCAATCTGTTTTAAAACTTAGACTTTTGTCTTTTTTCTTTAATGAAAAGAATCCTACCACCACATAGTGATGGCAGTAGTGACAAAATCATCAGAACCTTAAATGTAATCAAAAGCTAAACACACCGTACAGAACTATCTTTTTCTATGCATTTTTTGTACATCAAGACAAGGTGAAATGCTGCAGAAAGCAAGATCAAGAGTAGCCGTCACTGCTTATTTCTTATGTGATAATTATATAACTTTATGTTCTGAAGCCTGCAGGAATTAAAAAAGGACAAGTTAAGCTTAAAGACAAACCTCTGCACAACACATTTTTTTCTCACAAGCTTGTGAATGACTGTATGGGGAAATGGTCCAATTAAAAGCACAAGAGGAAACAGTTTTACTACTTACAGTTCAATTTCCACCATGCCTTTCATGCACCCCTCCTTCACAAACAGACCAACCTACAAAATTAATTTACAAGTTGGTATTGCAAAATAAAATGTATTATCTCACAAGAATACGCATTTGTATAATGGAGCTACTTAACAATGTAGTTTATTAAAAACTCACAATTAAAAGCAAAATAAAGCACTAATTAAAAATAAAGGAAGACACTACTATTCTCCACCATCAGCAATAGAACCTCCTCTACAAGTTAACAACTTCTGATCAACTTGAGCCTCCAAAACTGAACAAATTATAATCAGCAGATCCACAGACAGGAAAAAGTTCTCGTGAATTTGGGGAACAAAGTGAAAAGACACTGCTGAGTACCTGTGCTAGAACTGACAATTCTAATAGCATGAAAATACATCATGACAATTAAAGAGAAATATCAACACACAATACTGCCATGCAGTCAATCCCCATATTCCCATTTGTTTCTGACTGAACAGCTTCAAGAGAACATGTGCAATCATTCAGGCACCCAGATTCATTGCTCCAAACCTACTCAGAGAAATTGCATCCAACGAGAATATCCAAGAAAGCAAATGCAACATTTTGAAAATGTCAAGATATTACCTTCCTACTAAAGTGTCAATGCATATCTTGACAGTAAAAAGTGAAAACAGAGTACAGCAATGCAAATTCCATTTAAATCAAAGATCAGTGCCTCTATGCTTTCAGCTGAATTTTCAAGACACATTAGTGAGTATGTTATTTCTAGAGGTATTTTGGAATTTATTTTAGACTTTGTCTATTCCTCCTTTAGTTGGTACTTCTTATCAAATGTTTAGGCCATTAAGTGGCATTTTTCTACCTCACTGTGGATGCTTAGCCATCTTCAAACAAAATCTCTAGTCAACTCAGACTGCCCTACAACTTAGGTGTTTTCATTTCATAATTTATACAAGACAGCTAGTAGCTAATTAAAATAACTCCCCTTTGTCTCTGGACCAGGTTACTCTTCAATTCAGATGCCGCAGTTTTTATAAAAGTAAAGCAAAGCAAGGAAGAGAGTCTTTCCCCCATCCTCTGCTGGACAGCGCTCTGAATGAAATTCAGATTAACCATGGAAATTACAAAAGCTCATCATTACCTTATCAGCTCGCCCTAAGAAAGCAGGTCTTCCAGCCAGTCCCAGGCAGATGGCACAAACAATACTTGACTTGCCTGTGCCATTAGCACCTACAACCAGGTTCAGGTTGGGCCCTGGACGTACTTCACAGACAGTGTATGTCCTAGAAAGCACAGCAAGTTTTTGAATTTTAAAACACTGTACTACCTTTAAAAGAAAAAGGAACTTGCTTAGAAACATTTCATTACTTCATTAAACAATTACCTCCTCTAGACTCAATTGTGAAATACCATTTTGTAAGAAATCTCCAGAGTGAAAACTAACATTTCAGTGAAACACCATGAAAGACATTCCCATCAGCCAGAGTACTCACCAGAACTTTCTTTAAAATCAGTGACTGCAAAGAATAAAATCCAGCAATAGAATGATAACTTTTTAAATAAACTTACTAGGATCTTATTTTATTTTATGCATCAAAAAGAAGACAGAAAACAGATCATGCAGTAGCTTTCTGGAGTTCAACTCGTATCAAATCATCCCCAGTGTTCGGGTTTTTCTAACTGCATTAGACATCTTTCAGCATGTACATCCAGAATGCCTACTGCAATAGTAACTTTGGGAAGAGACCAAACTCACCTATGCAAACTCGCATCAAGTTGACACCCTACATTTCTAAAGAATCATTTGACGAATTTCCTATTCCTGAACTGTGTCAAGCACAGAGAGCTGAAACACTCCCACAAAAGGAGGAGTACAAAGTAGTTAATGCCAACGCAATATTATAAACTATGTACTTGCAGAAGAGAAGGTATATGAACCTTTACAGAGGATTTAACTACTATCTCTGAGGATTCAATTAACACCTAACACGTGACTCATGCACTATTCTACTGAAGATTTTCAAGGCTAGCATGGAGCCGTAAGAAAATGGTCCGACGACTTCCGCTGGTCCAAATACGTCCAAAACCCATGGTAGTCGCAGTACACAGCAGGTGGAAAAAACACGTGCGAAGACCACAGACACTTCATCCTAATGGATCTCAAGGCCTATCGCCACTGCCCTACGAGCACTTCCTGCAGTCTCCCCTCTCCACTGCTTGGCAGCCACCTGCCTGAGAGACGAGGAGCACGCAGAGGCTGCACAGCCGACAGGAGCCATCGCCGCTGGGCAACGCTGGCCAGCACCGGGGAACGCGCTGCCAGGGACGCGACACTGCGCTGACAACCCCTGCGATTCGTAACCCACACAGCAGTGTCTCCCAGCGCCCCACGCCGAGTAAGACACCATCTTCCCTAGAACATCGCTTCCCGCACCCCTCCGACAGCCCTCGGTACCCGCGCGACCCCGCTCCGCTGCTTCGGCCCCTCCACAGCGGGGCGGAAGGAGCAGGCCGCGGCTGCTCAAGGGAGAAGAAACGCCCCCCGCTCACTTACATGAAGTTCTTCATGAAGATCCTGAAGATGGAGCCCAGTACGAAGGGGGACTTGGACTCACCACGCCGCACAGCTTTCCCCTTTCCCCGCGCCGCCGCCATGTTTTACCCCAGGCCGCCCCTCCTTCCTCCTTCCCCCTTGGGACGGAGCCCGCGCCGCGCGCTCGGGCCGGCTGTCCGGGCGGGGCGGGACTGAGCCGCCCTAAAGCTCCTCATTGGCCGGGAGCGCCGACACCCATTGGCTGGTGGGGCGGGCGGGGCGTTGCGGCCCTTGTTGCTGGGGCGGCCGCGGCGCGGCGCTCTGGGGGGCCGGGTTGGGGCGGTGCCCGGCCCCGCGTTCCGCCGCCCGGCCCCGCAGAGCGCCGCCGCGTTCCCTGCGTTCGTTTACGGCGTTATGAGCAGCTGGGCGTGTTTAGTTTGGAGAAGACTGACAGGAAATCTCGTTGATGCATACAGCTGTCTCAAAGGCAGATGCCAAGAGGCGGTTGCTAGACTCTTTTCAGTAGTGTCCTGCGACAGGATGAGAAGCAGTGGCCATAAAGTAAAGCTTTAGAGCTTTCCTCAACATGAGAAGAATTTCCTTACATTGAAGGTGGCACAGCACTGTAACAGCCTTTCTCTGGAGGTTGTGGAGTCTCCCTCTCTGGAGGCATTCAAGCCCCACTTGGACACATTCCTGTGTCACTTGCTGTAGATGACCCTGCCTTGGCAGGGCGGGTTGGAATAGGTCATCTCCAGAGCTCCCTTCCAACCCTAACAATTCTGTGATTCCATGATTCAGGCTAATGGTTCGGGTAAATAACATTCCAAGACTGGCTGTCAGACAAGAAATTGTTCCTGGGTGTTTCTGGGAACACAGCTCGAGGGTGAGCCCAGGAGCCAGGAATCGAGGCTGAGGCCTCAGGAGAGCTCCTGAGTGGCCCAGACCGAGGAGCGTGGCCGGGGAATACATCACAACAGACAGCACGTCTTTTCTTTGAGGTGGGATCAGAGTCAGGTTTTGTGTCTCAAAAGATGAGAGATGGAACAGGACTCAGTGTGTCTGTCACACTGCCAGAGGAGCGTGCTCTCTCCAGGCTTTGCCCTACACCGCTGCTCCTTCGCATCTCCTGAGTGAGGGCAGGCACACTGGCAAGCGCTGCTCGCATCCAGGTGGACAAAATGCCAGCTCTACTAGTGCTTGGCTTGAGATGTCTTGGTTAATATTCATTATTGTGAAGTTTGTATTAGGTTTATTTTTGTGTGACACCATAGTCAGAATACCATTTCATTTACTTTACAAAGACAGAATAACAGTCACATTTTATAAAAGTTGTTATTCTGGATTTCTGTTGGTGTAAGTGAGATCTGAACTTGCCCCTCTTTTTGGAAATTAATAAGGGTAATGATAAAATAAAAACTAATGGGACAATATTTAAAGAATAAAGCCAATATTAGAATAAGGACAGTATTGAACAGGAAGACAATAAAAGGGCTTTACACTGATCTCAGGACAAGCTGGGCTCCAGTCCAGCACAAAGCTACGTTTATAGCAATCAAATACAAGCCCATTACCACTTGGGGCATTATAGCTGCTTTTCAAGGTTTTTTTCCTTTCCATTTTACAGATTGTGACACAACTGGGATCAAAGCAATTACTTGTAAGGTCATCACTAGCTTTTGAAGAATTTTCAGACATTAAACAGGCCTGACATGGCAAGTCTCAAAAGAACTGTTCTTTGCCCCACTGTGGTAATGGTACAGCTACTGCAGCAGTGAAGAAAAGAAAAAATAGTAAATAAATATGGCTCCAGGACAAAAATTAATTGTATGAGGAGTTTCCCATTTGGACAGAGCTGATAGAATATTTTTTTTATCTCACCATGAAACTGAAGTTTGCTAGTGGAGAAATCTTAATGCACCATACCCAGTTTTCAAATGTTTTGTAGCCATTCTTTCACTAGTCTCTGAATTTCCTTTTCTATGAACTGATATTCATCAGATACTGAAGTAAATGAAAGCCACCTTTCAAATTTTCCCTCTGTACTTTAATTCCTGCCACAAAAATGATTGAAAAGGTGATGTTCCCTACTTAAGGAAGAACTTAGGTGTTTGTTTGGTTTGGTTTTTTTGGTGAGTTTTTTCCCCCACCTTTTTTGCTTCCCCCATCAGGACAATGCCTCACACCTTGTGGATAAGTATTTCCTTCAGTAATGCTGATAAAATCACTGCCGCACTGAGGTCCCTAGCAGTCACTTAGTGGAGAACATGTTAAGAGTCCTTCATTTAGGCTTTTATTTTATCAGCCTAAATCTGATTACTTTGATAGAGTGAGGCAGAGTTATGTAAATCTTTAGAGATAGAGCCTAACAGTTGTACATCATGCTTCATTTCATTTACATACAGAGAATCACCAAGTCTGATTATCTGAACCACTTCATCTTCACTTGTTTTCTGCTTAGATAATTTGAGCTGAATATTGATAACAAAACATGCACTTTACAGAACAACTGTAAAATTGTGTTGATGCATAGGAAGCAGTCCATTATTTCTGTTTGCTTTCATTTTTAAATAATAGCAAGAGTGATGTATTCATAAGCAGCTGACTAGGGAGACTGTAGGTACCTAGGAGAGGCAGATAAGATATCAATTCCTTTTGGCTCTTCCTCAGTCTCCAGGAAACGAAAAATGGCTTCAATCTGTGTGGTTAAATAAATACACGAGTATTGAATGTATTACATTGAACAATCTCTTCCATGTTTCTGCCACCAAAATGAATATTTACAAAAGATGCAAGGGCCTAGATCATCCCAGGTGCTGTTGATCCCTATAGGCTGTTAGGAAAAGCATATTCTTCATTTTGAAAGGACCAGGATATGGTGGCTGTAAGAATAATTTCTACCACTCAGGATGTAGCTTCCTGCAGCAGTTCAGATTACTTTTTGTTAGCCTTCTTAGGTGATGTATTCCACACATTTCATTCTCTCCATGTTCAAAATAATGAATTCAGGCTACTTTATTCAGTTCAGTTCTTTCTCCTTACACTGACTAGTACGAAATATAGAGCAGAGCAGTAAGATGATACTCAAACGTTCATTTTATTAGGAAGTTATAGTAAATTTAAAAAAAAATTACACACCAATACATAAAACCTTAAAAAATAAAAAGATGTGAATTCAGTTTCCTATTAATATAAATGCAAGACATCTGTGATTGGGCAAAATGTAAGTGCATTCTCTGTGAGTGTACAAACTTATTTAATAAAAAAAAATCCAAAACCAACAAGACTCTCATCCCAGAAAACCTATGGCTTTAAAGTGTTTCATTTCATATAATGCCACAGGCCAGCATCTTATGCTGAATTATACTAACACTAGAAGTGAGTTTGTTATTGATAAATATACTTGTTATAGTAAAATAACACACTATCACAAAAAATTGCCAGCAGAGTATTAAGTTTCCCAGAGAGATTTGTCATTGAGAATAATTGCACTTAACCTGTAGGATAATACTAGTAGCTAACACTATTTTCTTTGTTATTTCAAAACATTTATAATTTGCTTAACAAAAATCCATTCTATCCCCAACACAAAACATTCACTGAATGCAGATTTAAAATAACACAATATTGGACTTCAATTGTGCAACTTGAATGTCCTCTTTTTACTTATATACCAGAAACGTTAAAAAAATTAAAAATTAATGATCTGTGCAAAATAGGAAGCACAGATATGTGCTTTATGTAATATGTAATGTAATATGTAATAACTGATACCTCATGCAGAAGAGGAAATAATATCAAAAAATTATGGTCTAAGAAGCCCTGAGTCAATAATTTCATTGAAAAGGCGAGGAACATGAGTGTTCCAAGTTCTTCCTATGTATTGGTATGTACTCCAACCAGTCCAGTATTTACTTAAATCATATTTTAAAACAGGCAGTTTGTGCAGTTTCTAACATACAATTCTTCAATGTCCTTCATTCCTTTCAGCAGACTGTATTTAATACTCAATTTCATTTAAGCTGTCAGGATAGCCTGATGAGAACTGAATTTCTTCCACTTCTGGAATACAAAGAATGAAGAAATACTGTAATTATTTTTATTTTTGTCATACATAAGAATACTTACAGCAGAATTTAATGAGCATGCTGGATTTAAATGGTATTGTCATGTGGTTTTTAAAAAGTTTACGGCCACTAGTTTACTAGTTGAGATTCTGAGGATGATCTCACATCCTATTAGAGGGTAAAAGTTCTGCACTAACCCAGCAGCCTGATACTAAATTCAAATGGAGACTCAAAGGAAATATCACTCACCCACAAACAAGCACTCTGAATTTCAGGTGTCTCTTACAAAGTATCTTGAAACTTACCCAAACAAGGTCCTGCCTGGAACAAAATATCATCAATAGCTGTGTCACTTCTTATTGACACACCACGGATTGCCTCAAAAATAATCTGTAAAGTAAGACACAAATTTTCATTCATCCAAATGGTGGAAGGACTGAAAAAAATAATAGCCATGCAATCTATTTAAGGGATACCCTTTACCCTCTCCTCTGCCCTCCCTTCCCCTCTCCTTTCCTCTCCCTTTTGTTTTCCCCTCTCCTTAGACAGACTTCTGGCTTTGCATCATTCCTTCTCCTTGGTGCCCCCTTAGAAAGACCATCCTACAAGAAGCTGCCATTTCATCACAGCTCAGTAACTGTGTCAAATCTGGACAGGGCTATAGACAACTGAAGGAAAAGAAATTACACAAATGATCTTGAAAAAGCCCTACCACTACTGACAAAAAAATGACAGCATTTAAATTTAAATACTTTAAAATAACATTTAAATATGTTTAAATACATTTGAATTCATAACTATTTTCCTACTTGCAACTCATCCATGTCTTTAATAAATCCCCCCCTAACTGCATTTGTAAAAAATTAGATTATTTCATGTTCTTCAGGTATCCATTCAATGCCACCTACATTTAAACATTTTATTGTAATTTGTTTTTAAACAATACAAAACTTGGATTCTAGTACATACTTCATTTCAATATTCCAATTTGACTGCTTCTTGCTTTTTTCTTACCTGGTAGTTTGTATCACTTTCATATTCTATCAGTCCCCTTAGCCATGAGATGCTTTGTTCCCCTGTCCTCCTCCACAAAGGTATCTCTTCATCATCCCCTTCCTTTTTTAGATAAACACTTAATAATCCAGTCCCAGCTCCATACATATGATAGAAAAATGTCAGGCACTGTTTTCCAGATGTTCCTCTTAGTGATCTTGAAACTAGGTATGCTCTCTGTCCATAGACCATGTTAGATGCCTCTATATACATGTAGTATCCTTTAAAAGATATAAGTAAATATTAGCAAAGTAGGATACATTACATTGGAATGTTCATTATGCTCAATATATTCATTATATTAAAAAAAACCCCATGACTGAAACTGTTTTGTTAATGATTCACAGACTTTCTGCATTTGTGAACTGTAATATTTGAGATACTGTAATAATTGTGTGCTGTAATAATGCTGGGTTTGAATTCATAAAGCCAAGAGATGATCTAGTCTTTATAACAAGTTTATAGTATGATTCAGTCTTTAGAGAAAAAAGCAAGTTTTTTATTATGCTGTAATATGAGCTTTAGGTTTTGATTTTTAACTGACGGTACTTCTATGCATAGTGAACAACAAAGTATTTGAAATGGATTGCACTAGGTTTGGTACAAACCAGCTTGGGAATTCTCCAATACACTGTATGAATTATGGATCTACAGCTGTAGATAATGTTCCTTTTCACCTTCTCTCTTGACTGCTGCTCACCACCAAACTGCAACCTGGCTGAGAGGGGATGTCTTCACTAGGGGTTTGCACAGAGAATAGGACTCTTGAGTACCACAAGAGACTCTCAGGTATCCACTGGCTGCTGTTGCTGCTCTCAGCATTCTGCCTGTCTAACCGATCCTTGGGAATTCCCACTCCCTCTGAAGGCAATCTCACCCCCAGGACTTGTGGTAACAGACAGGCAGGTAAAGGGACAGACCACAAAAAGGGAACACTGGGACTGCATGAACAGTTCCTGCATTATCTGAGTTCACTGTCTTCTGGCAAAGCGTACATCTCAAAACAGAACAGTTGCTTTATGCAGTGGATGGGATGTGGGGATGCTCCTCAGTCTTCTCACACACTTCAGTTTGCCCCATCTGGTGATCTCTGAGTGATGGAATGAGGGGCATGAATTTGCCTTCCACCAGTTCATGGCCTGAACCCCTAAAACTTGGTTGTATCTGTTGAAATACATAGCCACAGAGAAGAATATAAAGGAAGAATATACTACAACTGCTGTTACACCAGGAATTGCATTCTGATAGAGATTGATTCATTGGAATTCTGAGACAGCTGCAAGTACATCTGAGGGTATGCTGTAGGCTATGGTTGGTAGTGATGCAGCTTTCTGTGCATTCATGCTAATGGGGGTCCTAAATACTTGAACTTGCACTAGTGAGCTTGTGGAGCACATTTTCAAGATAAAGAGCTTGTGAGATATCTTTTCTTTTTTGTGTTTTCTTTTAAGTTTGAAGCCAAAGGGGTTCATACAGAAGAATCCCAACCCCTTGCACAGCTTGTTGTTAAGAAATTAACTAAGGAATAATCATTCACAGACCAGGCTTAAAAGGCTCTCAGTTTTAAAGTCAAGCTATCAGCCTCACTTCTCAGTCTACTTCATGATCCACATAAACTGAAAATATGTCTAAAGTCAGTTTCAGGGAATATTCACATAAACCAGGAGTTTGGAGGGAGCTTTTTCTGTGAGATCTGGACAGTCATCCTCTTCTTTTATCTGCTAAGGAAAAGGCTACTTTGGAACATGACAACCAAATTATCCACATGGCCTAGAGATAATTCAGATTAAATGTCATATTCTCAAAACCACTCATGAGTTCCCTGTGTAATGTGCTTATTTTGTTTGATTAGTAACTTTTCTGAATAGAAGAGCAAAAGCTTTCTCTATCTTCTGGGTTATCATTTAAAATATTTAATGAATACTTTTTACTAACTGCCAAACTCTCTTCTGAAAGTTCAATGTGGAATTTAACTCACCTACCCCAGTAGTGTGGTCTCCTTTTGGTCCAGTGTAAGAAGTGGGAGTTGGACCCCTCTTCCTGTGCCAGCTCCCACGACCTCTCTTCTTCTGGGTAAACACACACTCATCTTTTTCAAAAGTGCATTCTCCAGGAGTGGGCAGCAACAAATCTGTAAGGAGAGGATATAGTTTAAAAGTTCAAATACATTAGACTGATAATATGGAGAGATTACATAAGTAATGTATTGCATTTCCTCACCTGCTGACATCAATTACAGCTACCTGGCAATGCTTACACTAATCACAAGCTTATACAAGCTACCTTCAAACTGTATAAAATTTAATTTCATTCTCTTCACATCTTTGGGAAAATCTGTGCCCTAGTCTAGCTCAGTAATTAGGATTCACTAGTCCTAGGATTCTTTAAAACAGTTTATTAGTCTTCACAATAGTGTTTTGGGCTAGATGATCTTATGAGGTCTTTTGTTTTTGGTCGGATTCAATGGTCTTAGAGGTCTTTTCTAACCTTAGCAATTCTATGATTCTATAACTGTCATAGGCTCTGTTATAGAATTACCAGTGTAATTTTCTTCACTGTTTTGGCACCCCCAAGCAGGTTAGTAAGTCCCAGCACGTATAACATGCATAATAAATGAGCATTGTCAAAAACTGGAGTTTCTGTCAACTGAAATCAATGCCACATTTAACTCTCCTCTGTTCCTTTGGCACCAGACTCTACTGCAGCCTACAACATACCACAGAGGTGCAATTACTGGAGTATTTTCATTATTACAATTCAATTAGATCATACAAAAGGTGATATAATTCAGGGGCATGCCAGGAAGCTTCTGTCAGGTAATCTTAATTTGTCATTCAGAAGTAGACATTTTGAGCTGCCTACACCTTTTGAAGAGGAGGAAGCCTTGATATCACTGCGGCATTTTTCAGGCATTTATTTTGCTGCCATCAGAGACAAGCCATGGCATGACTATACAGCTAGATACCAGTTCTGCACCTTTGGTTCCTTTTCCAATTACCTAAAAATTACAGCAAGACACCTGTTGGAAACAGTTTAGAAAAATGGCATCTTGTTTTGTACATGTGACTTCTCTCTGTTCTATAGCCTGAATGCATAAAATCCAATCAAGAGAGGTCATTAAAAAGCTGTTAGGACCATTGCAAAGACATGGCTCTATTCCAAAGAAGAACGGGATTGTAGACTGTGCCTGCCTCATGAGAATTTTTTTTTAAATCAGGATACAATTGTTGTATTGTCAAACCTCCAAAGCCACAAAAGGGGGAGTTTGGTGAGTTCAGAGAGGTTGGCCTGTGCATGTCAGAGGGTAAAATTTTGCTGAAAACCATTCAGTTTCTCCCACTACAGTGGGAGTCTTAGACTGTTTTTCTCTGTCTTCATCAAAAAACTGCAGCTCAGGTGAGGCTGTGTCTTGACCTTGCACAACTATATTTCTTGCCTTAAAAAAAAAAAAATGCTGTGTTTTGAAAAACACAGGGTCCATTCCTGGCTTCTTAAAGACCATTTAAAAACTACTTTTCACTCAGTTGAACTGTGGGTTTATTTTAATGCCCTCAAAGGACCTTTCACCTATATACAACTGCTCTGGAGTCACTGAAATTTATTAGGAGTTAGCTGGTACCCCTGTGAGCAAAAACTGGTCCTTGCTGGATGTTTCTTGCTTTGCAAAATAGGATATATGCAATACTTATTGGAAAAAAAGAAAAGATGAGAAACCACAACAAGATGAAGTCAGCTGTAGGATAGGCTTGGGAAATGAAGGTGTATGATGAACTCTTCTCAAAAGGATAGCAGCTGTCAGATGACAAATACACATGGTCTTACCAGCAGCCTGGCAGCTTCCCAAGCTCAATGATACATCATCCAGTGCCACAAGTCCACAGTCCCAGAAGCTTTTACACCAGCTAACAAAGACAACCTGCGATACAGGAAGGAAGGTTCAGGTACGAAACCTGGCACTGTTAAGAGTCTGAAATGTTAAGTGTTTTTTCCAAATGCACAGATAATTTTGAAATCTACAGAATAGGAATAATGGATCCACTTTGCCTTGGCACATTCTGCCAATGACTGAAATGTCAATTCCAGTGGCGACTAAATGTATGTTTTCAATCTAAAGAAAATATTTTCTCACTTTTGTAGGCCAATTATGTGTATCTCTATGTAATTCCCATTTTACTAGAGTATTTTTTTGTCTCTGAGAAAACATGACTCACTGAGGTTGTGTTTTTTTCTTGCCCCACACCCAACATGAACAGCTCAAATATCTTCAACCATCTTATCCTGAAAACAAGGAGGTTTTATCCATGGAAAAATAAATTTGAAACAGTAATGTGGAGTGATGGACAAGAACGGCTGTGGCAAAATGCAAAGAATTATAGAGATGAACTGAAACTACTACACACAATGGGATTATTCATAAATGACTCAGTGCCATGACATCATAGAGCAGGAGACTTGAAATGTTATGCATAATTCACAGTGCTCATCTGAGTTTGTGAAGGTTAATAAAAACATCCAAGATAATTGATTTGAGTAAACATTAATTCTGCCATGGAAAATACAAGTCACTCATGAGATAGTAAAATAAAATGTAAAGAAACTCTAAGACTCTCAGTTGCCCTTCTGCCAAAGTTGACACAAATCTCTTTGAATTACAGAAGACACATTAGGATTTATTTTGTGAAAACACTGCTGGCAGTTTTCTTGGCGCTAACTACACCAAACCATCTGTCTGACCACTGGAGTTATGACCAGAATTTAGGAGGAGCTTTTCAAAACAATTCCTTTGTGTTGAGTTCTATTCTAGTGATTGCAGATGGATTACTGTCACTTCAAACTGTTTACTCTTCTGGACAACACCTCAGTTGCATATTTGAGGTTAAATGCTGACTGACAAGTTTCACATGGGTACAAAATGGCATTCAAAAGTTGTTAGAGCATTATTTAGTATGTTCTCTTCTAGTAGGCTTGGTAACACCTTCAGTATGGTACTTACATGGTATTTTGCCAGTTTGTTTTGCTATGTAGTATTTATTGACTCATTTGCTTATAGTAACAGGAACTACACCAAAAACTTGGAAGCATGTATGCATTATGCTGCCCAGGCTGGAGCAATTTTTGAAACTCTTCAATTCAGTGCTCCCAAACCTGATTATTATTGATTATCTGTCTTGTAAACTGCCACTGGTATGGAGTCAAGGAGTGCCCCTGCACAGAATGCAAAACTGCTCAGCATATGGTGGCCTAAACCTCACACCTTTTTTTTGTGTTTTTCTTCCCACTCTAGGACTGTACCTTAGCCTCAAGGTTTAACAGAACAAAAATTTTTTCATCCTTTATAAGTTCATTGTCAGGACACAGGGGCAATCCTTTATAAACAGTAGCATCTCTTGGAAAAAAGCATAAAATAAGTGTAAAATAAGATACTGACATTGGGTGAATACCATTGGCCAGAATTTTAATAAATACATTCTGGTGAACATTTGTTATAAACTAAAGACATATGATAGCCCTAAATCCATGAATCTTCAGAAAACCACACATGTAAGGGTGAAGTCAGTCCCCATTTGTGCAATAATGTTTCCACATTGTGGAGTCATGTTTTAAGTGATGCTTTAGTATTGACCTCATTGGGAGCAGGATTAAGTTCTTTATTCTTAGATTGCAGTAATTTGTTCCATACAAGGTATCTAACCACCCACTGGGTCCTGGAGAAAGCCCTCCATTTAAAAAGCATCACAACAATAACTGAGGTCTCTCAAAGGCCACCGAACCAGTAATCTTTGTACAACCAAGGGATTGATCTGGTTCAGTGACTTGTTCAGCTTTGCCATCTGTAGCTTAAGCTTCACTAGTTTTCCACTTGATTTTTGTGGTGTTGAGGGACACACTGCCATGAGCACACTCTGTAATTTCTGGGATGAAATTACAAAGTCTTTTATTTGGGAGCTTCTACTTGTGAGTGCAGAGTTTTCAGTACTGGCTATAGCAAATCTACTGAAATTGTTACAGTCTCCTCAATTTATTTTATTGTCACATTCTTGATTTAATTTTAAGCAATGGACTAGAACATTTTTATTCACAGGTGAAATTTATTCACTCTTCTTCTGTTTTAAATATACTTTTCTGTCATAAAGCAAAATATTTGAGTATTTGAACTTTACCTACCAAAATTGTATCAACTTGGATTTACTAAACTACTCATTTTCACACCGAGTCAGATCTCTGAATCCTTCCTACAGTCTCAATAGAAGTAATCTCAAGTTGCTTTGCATTTGTTCTTGTTTTGAATTAAAAAATTTGCTAGGTCAATTTTTCCAAAATAAAATCTTATGACTTTATCTTATGCCTTGGAGAAGACAATAGGGGATTCTTTGTGCTGAGCTTTTTTTGTCATAAAGCATGGCAGATGAACAACATACTGATTGTTTCAGGCTAGGTAACAGAGATTCCTGGACTCTCATGCTATTTTGGACGCTACCTTAAAAACACTATCCAGTGAAGGCAGTTGTTGCCCGTGTTACTGAAAAATAAAACATATCTCTCATGTCTCTTTTTGTTCCAATAACAGGATACGGCTGGGGAATCAGTTTCCTTCCAAACCACTGCCCCAGCTTAGAAGCTGGTTTGTTTACCTTGCAGTGCCTAATCAATGGTCCTGGCCTTCAGTCTCAAAGTATCAATAATCCCTTCTTAGCACTTATCCTGGATGATATGAGGTATGAGCAATGCCAGATGAAAATGGCCGGTTGAGCAAGCTTCTGCTAAGACACCACATTGGGTTGTGCTGCAGATACTGGGTGAGGTAGAAGGGACTTCTCATCCTTACCACTCAGCGACTCTACAAGGAGTTAAAACTCACATGCATATGAAGTTAATCTGCTTTTAGAGGAGAAGAAATAGGAGGACATGCAGTAAGGTACCTTCAGTGTAAGAAGGGATAGTGGGAAGCTTGCTGTAGGAGGTTTGGCGGGAGCTGGACTGAGAACAGGAGAAAAGGAGATGCCTATATGTTCCCTTGGATCCCTATATGTTCTGTGTGTTTTCTTTCCTCCTTGTTTAATCCCAGAACATATACATCTTGCTCAATTAGAGAGCCAGATCAGCCAAACAGAAGAAAAATATGAAAACAGTCCGAACTGGTGACTTGAAAGCAAGCTATGCCTCTGCAGCAAGGTAATTTATCTTTTCCATTCTAATGAATATTCCTAGTTTAAATGACACACTGTAAATCTGTGTAGACACAAAACTCAGTCTGTCACTTAGACACATTTAAAGTTCAATTTCCTAAAGAAGAAGAATAGTTATAGTGGAGTCTGACGTGGGGTTTTTTTCTGAGAAGCTACTGTTTTAACTTCCTCACAGTGACACAAGTATTACAAAATAAAAAGATAATTTGAACACTAGAAACAAAAGTGTGACCTGACAGGAAGAAGCAGTCAAGACTTTTTCACACAAGACAGGGAGCCTGACTTTTCAGTCAGTTATGCAAATAAAGAGCTTACATATAAGCATGTAAGCCAAGGACTGACCACACAGGGGATGGGAAAACCATTTTGACTGTCTCGGGGCTCTTCAATACAGATGTTTTAAGTGTAGACCAAATTACTCATAGCTAGCTTAAATAAAACTAGATTTTAAGTGGCTTGTATTTCTTTGGCCTAAACTGTCAGAAATTCATTTATCAAGAATTCAAGTAAGCCAAGATTAGAACATCTGCAAGCTTCTGTAATTTAAAACAGATTGATTTAAAATGGCATGCAAGTTCAGTTTCTTGCTATGTAAATACAACGAGCTTCTATGGGAAAAATAATGTAATATGAAAGCTTCTACATAAATAATTGGACAACATTGGTAATAAGCTTGTGACAGTTGAACAAGTACTTTTGAAAACCTTTGTTGCCCAAGGGCAGAAACAAACAATGAAAGAGAAACATAAAGCTAACAAAATAACCTAGTGCCACAGACTGTTTATCCTACATCTCCTCTTGCTGGATTGCACAGCCTAGTAGAGAACACTGCCTGCACACAAATATATATACAGGACACTGATATTCTCATCTGTCCCTGACCACCCTCACAGATTTCCACAAATCTACTGTAAGGGCTCTATCCTCATTCCCGTTAAACAGTTTCCTGACCATTAAGGATTGGAGATTCCAAAAGGAGATGTGTAATATTTCATGCAACATATCACCTTGCTTAGCAACTGAGAAGATGCAAGCCATTTAGGCACTGCTTCCTAACCTGAGTAACTTTTTTCAGTTTCCAGTATGCTGTTTCCATAACCATGTATCAAGTACCACAGGAACTGAGGTTCCCACTTAGCAGCACTATCCTACTGTTTCCAGACTAACTCTACCATTCTTATTGTAGGCATTTCTGGTGACTGTTCTTCAAGAAGTTTTTCATTTTAAAAGGTAAGGGTAGGAATGACAGGACTCTTCTATAAAACTGCAGCTAATTCCAGCCTCTTTAGGGTGCATACCTTATTGTGCGAAGACCGATAAAGGTTTTGTTGGAACAGTACCAAAAACAATCTTTTATTTGACACAAGTGTGAGTTTTTCAAAGGAAGAGCAGGAGGAGGAGGAGGAGGACGAGGACAAGGAGGACAAGGACGAGGAGGACGAGGAGGAGGAGGAGGATGAGGAGGAGGAGGACGATGAGGAGGACGAGGAGGACGCGGACGAGGAGGAGGAGGAGGAGGAGGAGGAGGAGGAGGAGGAGGACGACAATGAGGAGGAGGAGGAGGAGGAGGACGAGGACGAGGACGAGGACGAGGACGAGGGAGGAGGAGGAGGACGAGGAGGAGGAGGAGGAGGACGAGGAGGAGGAGGACGAGGAGGACGAGGAGGACGAGGAGGAGGACAAGGAGGAGGAGGAGGAGGAGGAGGACGAGGAGGACGAGGAGGACGAGGAAGACGAGGAGGAGGAGGAGGAGGACGAAGAGGAGGACGAGGACGAGGAGGAGGAGGAGGAGGACAAGGAGGAGGAGGAGGAGGACGAGGAGGACGAGGAAGACGAGGAGGAGGAGGAGGAGGAGGACGAAGAGGAGGACGAGGACGAGGACGAGGAGGACGAGGAGGAGGACGAGGAGGAGGAGGAGAAGGACGAGGAGGAGGACGAGGAGGAGGACGAGGAGGACGCGGACGAGGAGGAGAGGACGAGGAGGAGGAGGAGGAGGAGGAGGATGATGAGGAGGAGGAGGAGGAGGACGAGGACGAGGACGAGGAGGACGAGGAGGACGAGGAGGACGAGGAGGACGAGGAAGACGAGGAAGACGAGGAGGAGGAGGAGGACGAGGACGAGGAGGACGAGGAGGAGGATGAGGAGGAGAAGGAGAAGGACGAGGAGGAGGACGAGGGAGGAGGACGAGGACGAGGAGGAGGACGAGGAGGACGAGGAGGAGGAGGAGGACAAGGAGGAGGACGAGGACGAGGACGAGGAGGAGGAGGAGGACGAGGAGGACGAGGAGGAGGACGAGGAGGACGAGGAGGAGGACGAGGAGGACAAGGAGGACAAGGAGGACGAGGAGGACGAGGAGGAGGAGGAGGAGGAGGAGGAGGACGAGGACGAGGGACGAGGAGGACGACGAGGAGGACGAGGAGGAGGAGGAGGAGGAGGACGAGGAGGACGAGGGAGGACGAGGAGGACGAGGAGGAGGAGGAGGAGGAGGACGAGGAGGAGGACGAGGACGAGGAGGACGAGGAGGAGGAGGATGAGGAGGACGAGGAGGAGGACGAGGAGGGGGAGGAGGAGGAGGGGGAGGAGGTGGAGGAGGAAGAGGTGAGGATGAGAATGTCTGCCTTCCTTCAGTTGGCACGTGACTGGAGAACTGTGTTTTTTACAGCAGTGACTTGATCACAGAGATCTAGGTTTTCATTGTTTATCCAAGATCAGTTTAGTCATTTACCTATGACTTGGTGGACAAGCAGGAAACAGAGATTTCTTGCCAGCAAAGAGAAATAAATGCTAGAATAATTTAACATTAAGCATCACCATGGTGATGATGTGAGAAGAAAGGTCCAAAGATACTCAGATCAAGTACAGAGAAGGCAGCAGGGTGATAATAGATATTTAGGGAAAACAGTACAAGAAACAAACCAGCACTAAAGCTTTTATATTATGTCCAACCCAAAAAAAGCTGAAGAACTTGCTGAACTGGAGGTCACAACTGGACCACTGTGTTTACAGTCACTGTGAGGTATTTTCCAATATTTTTTAAAATATTTTTTTAAAGATATGTCTACTATTGGCCTCCACAGCATCTTGCAGGAAAGTTTCTCACTATTGTTCTGAGAAAGTCTTCTCTTTTCTTTGTTTTAAAACATGTAAATATTCAAGTGCAACACAGAGTCACTTGATTTCCCTTTCTCACAATTGCAACTAAAATTACTTATGGAGGATAAGAGAAAGCAATCAGATGAACTCAAGTAAAGAGAGTGAGGAAAAAACCATCAAAGAGGAATAAGAGAATACTTAAGCAATGAAAAAACAAAAATGCAGCCACATCTAGATAGTAGTAGGATAGACTGTTATGCCAATTACCTTTCTGAGGATTTGATTTTGAACTCTTTGGGAGGTTCAACCACTATTTTACCAGGTAATATTGCAAAAGCTTGTATGATGGATAAAAACCACAAGATGTTTGCTTTCAAAAACCTGAGCTTCAGAATGGTAACCCAAATCTAGCAAAAATGAGCAGAATTGATAAAAGCAGACCCAACTGAACTCAACCTTCGTTTTAATCTAGGTATTTGGACTTCGTTGTGAAGTTGCATAAGAAAAATATTTTTCCAGGCTGGTGTTTACCCACATACATATGCACACGTACACACACACACACACACACAACATACTCACACAATATTAAAATGTAGATTCTTACTTCACAGTTCATGTGAGCTTCTCAAGGATTCAAATGATATGTCAAATTTTCTTCCAGTTAGCTCCTGCATTTTCCTGACATGTATTGGCATGGAAGATCAATTTCAGTACATTCTATCAACTGAAAATCATTTATATAATTCAGATTTAGGTTTTCATGCTGTCCTTAAAGAGGCTTATACAATAAACCATGAAGGATTTAAATGATGTCAAAAAACATTGGAAGTTTTTTTTGTATTTCTTTCTTCTCACACTGATTCCCTGGGTACAGTATAAATCAATATTATGAGATAGTGCTGCAAGTACTAATTAGGAAATAAGGATTTTAAATTCCCTGCCTTTTCACTAGAATTATCAGCATGTGTATTTACAGTATGTGTACACACACACACACACACATATATAAATATAAATATATATACACACAAACACACATATATGCATGTAGGTATAGACATTTATGACTTGCTTAGCTAGATCATACTTGCCTAGCCTTCAAAACATTTTATTTTCGAAATGTCATATTAAAGCCAGCTGGCCAGCTTCATATTTCCTGCTCACAGAACTCAAGCCATCAACTTGTGCCAGACTGCAGTTAGCTAATTCAAAAAGAACTTGCAAAAACCATTATAGAAACCAAGAACTGAAAATCTGCATCTTTTTATTGTCCTGATGCAAACAAATATGCTGTCAAAACTAAAATGTATTAGATGGATTTTATATATTTTTCAAAGCTTTGGGAGTAGTATTTGTAGTAGGAAAAAGATGAAGGATGTGAGTAATTGATTATTTTATAGCAATTGTTTTCTGGCTGAAAAAATAATTTTGACCTTCAGGACACATTATCGTTGACTTGACCGGCTGTTAAGGAAGTGCCAGGAGACTGTTTACTGTTTCCACATGGGCTGACCCAATCCAAAAGTGGCTCCTGGTAACCAAGAAGATGCTCAGCCAAACTACTGTACAACTTCTTACCATCCAAGTCTACATATGATACATCTCAGGAGAAAATAAAATAGGCTCATCAGTCACTACATCTGTATTAGAGGAAAGGTGGCAGCCCTATCTTATTTTGAGACCACCTCTCTCCACTGAAAGACTGTTTTTCACTTGTCTATAACATTGCCAAGACACAATGATCTCAGCTCAGATTTTCCATGCTAGGTCCTTGGTACAGCCTTGTTTTGGAAGATTTAATCCAAAACAGTTCCATCATTTCCGAGAACAAGAGCTAGGAAAAAGGGCTTATTTTGCCCCTATTAAACAAAAAAATTCTGTGAAAAGCTTGAGCACTCCAAGGCTTTGGAGTAGAAGCAGAAAAGTGTCAACAGTCTGATCTTTATGCCAGTGCTATCTTTTCTGTCAAGTCATTAGGTTTTGAGAAACTAAAATTTGTAAGAAATGAGACAAGCAGGGCAAACAGAATGGAACATGAATAATATTACGGGGGAAAAAAAATTGGATTGTCCAGAGCTGAGAGTAAGATGAGGACTGGGGTGGGGGGCAGAGGGGTGGTTCATTGCCTATGGGACAGGTTAGATAAAATAAAGATGCCTCAGTGAGGATGCAAGAGACATAAGGACAGATTGCAGGAGACAGGACAAGAGAGGTCAAGCTTCTGTCATGTCTCTCAGCACTGTCTCCCTCCAGAGCCAGAAGTGTAATCCCTTACTTGCTGGTTCCTACCACTCCTTTCTACCAGCCAAAACATGCTCTGGTGCAGCTCCACAGCTGCCCTACACTGAAATGCGTGGTGTGGATTTTGCCAGCTGTTTCACTACTAGGAAGACACATCTTCACAGATAACTAACCTGAGTGTTTACACAGTGCCACACAGTAATATTTGTTTCCTTCTGTTGCATTGGAAAAGAAGAAACAAACAAAATAATGCATGAAAAGACTTTTAAAATATTAAGGCTGAAGAGCTGGACATGAGATTGCAAGGAAAAGCCAGAATCAAATTCACTGTGCAACTTCATTTAAGCCTACTTCTAAATATTACGAGCAGACAGCCTGTAAGTACACCAGGTTTTTATCCTCTGCCTTAAGCAGACCTGCTTAAACTTTGGCAATATTTGTCTTTTTTACGCTGCCTTCCCATCTGTAAACATACCTTGATGTACTTTTCCATTTAATATGTTTCAGAACTTCACCCATTTTGTTCTGTTTATCTAAGGAAAACCTTATGAACCAAACCTCTTGTCAAATACGTAGTTATTTAGCTAATGGGTGCCTGAATTATGGTTTGCTAAACACATGCTGACTTATGTATCCCCAATAAATCCCAATATTTTGTGATATTTGAGGAATGCCTCCTCAACAGAAACATTTTGCGACTTATTTCCATGGGAAGGAAGACTTTCACAAGACCTGAAGCATCCAGAGAAGGTTTTTGAGAATTGACAGAGGCCAATAAACCATTCTGCAGAGCATAGTTTTTCTCCTCCTCCTACACATCTTCAGACTCAGAAGCACTGAGGCAAGCTTCCTCACAACTGTTTTACATATCCTGACTTCTAGGAAAACAAAAATTGCTCTTCACAAATTCATGCTGGAAAAGATTTTCCATGTAAATGTCTGATGCTAAAAACCTGCCACCTCCAAGACTGTCAACCAGTTCTAACAGTCATGCTCAGATGTCATCACTACTCATGCAGTTGATTTTGCTACTAAACTCTTCCAGAAGTAATAAAGAAATACCTAAACAGGAGATGACAAAAGTAAATTATAAGTTTGCCATTTTAACTTCTCTGCAAGTATCTTGGTATGATACTATGAGAAACTTTTCTAGTATGCACTTGCTGGGCACTAATAAAATTCTTTTTTTATTCTCTAACACTTGAAAGGGAATTACAAATTCTGTTATGTTATATGGATAAAGTACATAAAAAACCCACTGAAACTTTAATATACCAGGTGTCTGACATAAAACACTACCCAAAAACTAGGACGGAAATTTTAAATGTAAATTTGCCTGTCAACAGAGATGGCAGCTGGTTTTTGACCTTTTATGGTTAGTAACTACTGTTATTTCAAAAACTAATTTTTAGTGGAGAAAATATTTATGTTTGTCTTTAATTTAGGAATACTGAGAGTTGCAAGACAAGCTTCCATTCAAATGTTCAACATATTATCACACTCTGGTCAACATGTAGTGATCCATCTGATTCTCTGTAGATGACTCACTGATAGTGAAAATCTGTTACAGAAATCAGGATAAATACAGAAGTAGCACTTATAGAAATCTGTGTAAAAGTCAGTCTTTGAAAAAAGAGTGGAGATAAGGAAATACAATGGCTTAAGGACTTACTCAGGAGGTGATGTCAAGCACCAGTGTGTTATTAACGTGTTGAGATAATGTCATGACCTCTCCAAGGAGACACTGCTAATTCTTCAAGTCCATTGCTCTCATTTACACTGACTTCTAGTTTCATATTGTAACCCAGCAGTTGAGTTTAGGGAGGGAAGATCAGCTCCCCATTTTGACCAGAACTTACCAGTACTTTTTAGATTAATTAAAATCTGCAATTGAGTGCAACGATGATATGACTCACATAGGAAACGAGCAAACAAAAATGAGAGGATGTGGAGCATGCTGAGAAACTAAGACTCAAATGGCTTTTGTTAGAGCTCCTCTGGTGAAATCTCCAGCTAGTTCACTTTGCAGATATAGCTCATATAGGATTAATCCTATAACAAAGAACTCTGAGAAGGCAAGGAAAATCCCCTCTCAGAATTCAGAAAATTTGAAGAGTCTTACCTTGCAAGGCATGGGCTTTTTGAAGGAGATTTCAGCTTGAGTCCAAACTCCCTTTGGAGAGTCCAAGACAGACCAGATTTTCTCTTGAACAACATGATTCTCCTCAAAGATATAAACTGCAAGAGTGCCACTCATCTTGAAAAACCCATATAAGGCATAATAAAAACGCAGACAAAACTGCAAGTTTCCTGGCAGGGTCGGGCCATACAGACGTCCAATGTACCCAGGCTGTGATGTAAACTTTGTGTTTGCCAACAAATAATAGCCTGCAAGACAGCATAATTATTGTATTTAATATGGTATTAGTACAGCTGATTTGCTATTAAAGCAGCTTCTGTTATTGCATCAGACTTGGGTTATAAAAACCCAGTTCCAACTGGCAAGAAATAGATTATCACACTCTGACAGGAAATAATAATTTTTTTCCAAAAGCATCCTGTCTGCTTCTAGCTAAACTGGCACATGGCTAAGTTATCAGAAATAAGTACTTATCAAATTTATCCTGAAAAATTCCCTGGCTTGCTGGCCTCACTGGAAAACTATCATTTTCACAGGGTTACCACTGTGAGACAAAAAAAAAAAAGGAGAGTGGGGTACAAGGCCTATTATTCCCTGCACCAAGTATAAAGAACTGAGACCTCAGTGCATATGATTAATAACCATGAATACTCTACTCAAAGAGATGTCTGAATTTCAGAACTTATTAACAGTCTTTTCATCATGTGGTTTCACTACACAATATTTATGTTTTCATTAAAAAAGCCAACTATCCTAAGCCTAGAAGAGCTAAATGACCACTTTTCCTCTCTGAAAACAATGCATTAACCTACTATTACATTTACTTCCATATTTTTTTGGATTCATCCCTCCAGCAACTACAGAGCAGTACAGTGAAGATAGTCTGATTTGTGGTCCTGCCTGACTATTCAATAGGTGACCCTCCTACTCTACACATGGGGAAGCACAGCCAGAGCTCCAGACAGGACCAAGCTGTAAGCCCTGATCTTCAATGGCAGAGAGCTGCACTGAGGCAAGCTAATTATTGTGGCAGTGATATTTCTTAACAGAGTGAACAATGATACAATAGGTTAACCTTAATCTTTTATACAATACTTATATGTAGTTTGACTCTTCTAGGAGAAAGCAGTTTTGATTCACCGAATCCAGTAGTGTGATCTCCTGCTCTATACACATTGCGCTTCACTTTCACTCTGCTCCATCCTGGGCCATCTTTGTGATCTTGGTAGAAATTACACAGATCTTCCTCAAAATTGCAGCCTGCATTGGCAGGATTGAAAGGAACTCCTAAAAGAAAGATGCATATGTTCTGTTAGGATGAGTACAGTGTGATAAACATAGGTTTGATGCAGAAGGATGCCAAAGCATACTTTGCTTCATCTTGCTTTTCTTTACCGAAGATAAGCACCTGCAAAGATGTTACACATATAGTGCACAGCCATGATGAAATCAAACTATCAAATTTCTATTGCAAGTTGGTCTTAGCTTCTTATACTTTTCGCTGGAGCCAGGAGAAACCCTGCTTCATAGCCCCCCTAAAACACAAATGAGCTCCAGATACTAAGACCAGATTCTTTCTCCAGGGTAGGTAATTCACAAAGACATTCAGACCATTTGTTTTTATCTGCTCCTTCATTCAAAAGATTATTAGGACAAAATGAGTGTGTCCATGTGCCTGTGTGTGCACTGAACATCAACATTTAGTATTTTTTTAAAGAGCATTTATTAAAAATCCTTTTTATAGTTACATGTAACATGTGTTCATGTGCATGCTGGAAGTAGATAAGCAAAACAGTTTTCACCACCTCATGGCAACTTTGCTCTGGAGCTTGCCTCACACCGTGCTAATACTGCAGAGAAGAAAGCTGAACCATTTATAGTAAAGTTGATTAAAAGCAAAGCTAAGACCCGCCCAGCCCTGCAGATGGCTCTCTCTAGACCTGCAGTATGGAATTCATGGGTCAGAACTTGCCTCAGTCTGAAAAAATGCTATATGGGCCATGCTAGTAAGTAAAACATTTCTACTTCTTCAAAGGCCTCACCATAGGTGAGGCGAAGGTGCTTATAGAAGGTGCTTGGGGAAGGAGAGGCAGAACCCAAAGCTATCCTGCAAATTTTGGCTTTGCCAGGAGCCCAGACACAGGACATTGTGTACATCACTCTACAGAAGCACATATGACCTTTCTTCATGGAGACGAAGAGAGCTTTTGCACCAGTGGCAGGTACACAGGCTATCAGCTTTAGGAGAACAAAAATTGTGGCTTTGGAGTGATGCCTGAGGTCTTTTCAGTCTCAGATAGGCCAAATCTAAGCCCTCCTATGTGTCTTAACTCTTCCTGCAGCCATGGCCTCCCACCTCTGCTTTCCTAGTTAAAGAAAAGGCAGGTGGAGCACAACCATGTGGCATTAAACCCATATTCTGACTCAGCCTTTGCTGAGCAGGTTTAGTACTCTGGTACCTTTTCGTCCATTTGGCTAACATCAAGATTTTGTTGAACAAAACTTCAGAAAAAAAAAATAAAAAACTTAGTGCTGTTATATATACTGCTATGGCCAAATACAAGGAGAATGGAGAGCTCTTGCTTTTTAACATCTCTACTCAGAAGAATTGAAGATGACAATAATTGATAAGTCTGAAGGATCAAACAGTATGTGTTGTATATGTTGCATGTAAAAGAGTATAAAGTAAATAATTTACTTTCATTTCTCAAACAAAAATCCCAAAACAACCACAAAACCAACCTTCAAAATCAAAGTTAATAGGCGGAGTTCTAGATGAACCTATCATATTCAGAACAGATTCTGATCCATTCAGATTAGATCTGAACTTCAACCATTGAGGCAGAAAATGCTATAAAATTTATCCCATTTCTCAACAGATAGGAGTTGTCTGAAAATTAAAATGGAAAAAACAGATAAGCAGCTCCAACCCTGTGAAAATTGCAAGCATAACTTAGGATTTTTGTTGCAAAATAAAGCAAATACCAAAAAGTTATTGAGGAGATAATGAAACAATGGATTTACTTAGCCAGGAGATGTGGATTATTAATGATTAATGTATCTGGAATCTACCTCCTTCAGCAGTGATACTTCAGCAGTGGAGGCAGCGCTAGCAGATACTCTGAGATAAAAAGGGAAAAAAACAGCCCCTTTTTCATTGATCACTTTAAAGCATTTGCCAAAAAATTCAAACTTCTGATCAAAGGAAAAGATGGCATCTACTTTTGACTAGCGTTTAGTGCCAGAGTAAAACCCCAGCAAGCAGCTACTTAAGAGGCTGCATTCACAATGCTAATGTCCTTTGTCCCAAGTGCCTCTACATCAGAGGTCACAGGGATTCAGGTGGTGTCTGTTGCTGTGAAAACTTAACAAATACTCGACAGAGCGCCCTGCCTGAGATGAGTAATACCTCCTGGAGGAGTGAAGACAGGGAGGCAAAGCTCATGTTTTGGCTCTGTAGAACACCTCAGGGCATGTAGCATGAAGAATGCCTACACTGGCATTAATGAAAAGCCCAGGGCATTTTCTTCCTCATACCATCACACCTGGGAAAATCTGCCTTCTCTTTCTGTGACAAGCCTGCAAGTGGTAATTTCTTAAAACCAGTAGTGATGCAAATACAGCATTCAGTCCAGCACTCCAGCTGCAGAACCCTGAGGCAAGGTCTTTGGAAAGGAAGCATTAAGAATTGATTTCCAAAAAAATGAATGGCACAGGTGTTATCTGCTGTTATGTCTTCTGAAGGAAGAGGAGCCCAGTGGTGCTGGTCAGTTGAGAAGGTAGCACCAAAACTGCAAATACTGACAGACAGCTCTGAGGGACAAGGCAGAGGGAGGAAATAAGGGAGATAAATAGCAGCAAGAGCTCATCATACCTGTCTGATTGCTGCAGTAAACCGGAGAGAAAGAAATGTCATCAAGGGCAACATAACCTCCCTTGGCGCTATTGAAAGCCACTTCAAATATTACCTAGAAATTATAGTAAGTTGTTATTCGTCTGCCATATACTCAGCAATAATTTTTGTACACATCTTTGAAATACAGAATTCTGACTGAATGTCCCAGACACACTCCAGCACATCTCATACAGGGCTGAAAGTGTTGGGACTAATTAAATTATATCACTTATTAGGGATATAAATCAGAGCCTGACCTTAGCAGTAGATCATTGCTCACTCAAGGTCAAGGAAACACCAAAAGGAATATAGCTCTTCTGCTTTATGATGCACCACTTTTAAAGACGCAGTAAGGCTTCTGCCACTGTATTATACAAAACCACTATTCACAATCATCAGTCTGTACTGACTAAACTTCCGGTTTTATCTAGAATCTGTTTGGATCAAGAGCTAAAACCCCATGTTCTTTGCTATTAATATATTAAATTTTATAGTTTTCTGAAAATATCCTCAGATATTGAAACCCATGACTTGGCATTAGCTGTCAGGGAAGATTTCCTATACAGAATTTATTTAAGAACCAGAAAAGCTATTGCTGTGTTTTGTTTACCACAAAGATCAAACAATGTATTGTATTTAGTCATTCCCAGGGGAAATAATTTCCTCAAGTAAGTGCAGGACCATCTATAACTCTTGAGGAAGTGTCTTAAAATTTCTCTTAAGTATCAAAGGTCCGAGATACAGGAAAACTTTGAGAGCCAGCCCCAGGGACAAAGCAAGGAAATAAGGACAAAAGCTTTCAGAGTGAGATTCTTTTCAGTGAAAGCAATGCCTGTGATGTTTTGCAGACTAGGAGAGCTAGTGAAAGAATCCTGAGCAATCTCCTTTAGCTAGATGAAACAAAGAAGAACACCCTCTGGAAGCAACCAAATAATTTATGTGTTAAGGTTTAATATTATTTCTATAAAATTATCTCTGAAATAATTACTGTGTTAAATTACATAGAAATTCCTTGAGCAGATTAAAGGCCTGTCTAGCCCAGTGTCTTTTTTCCAGCAGAGAGCACCTACAGGTGCTCTGAAGACAATTACAGGCTTTCAGTTCTTCTTCCCTTACATTATATTCCTGATGGATTCTTCCTTTCCCATTAATTTTTCTGATCAGTTTTTTAACTGATCTTAATAATGGCATCTATGTTATGTTGTGGAAGTGAGTTCTATGGTTGAATCACATAAGAAAAGACCCTCTGTTCACTTTATTTTAAAACTGTTACATGGTAACTAAGAATTTGGAACAGCAATGTAAATTTTGAGAAACAAGGAACAGTTAATCTTTTCTGTGTCCTTCATGACTCTCAAGAACCTCTAACATATTCTACTTCCATCTTTTTTTATAAGGGCTGAAAACTGTTATTTCATTGATGTAACTTCTCCATACTTTTCATTATCTGCATCTCCCTCTTGGACAATATTTTTTAATCTTTTTTTAATCTTCTTAATTTTTTTTTTTAACTGGGAGAGCTGAAGTTGCATACCCTGCTGAACACAAGGTTTCCCTGTGCATTTACCCAGTGGTACAACATCCTGTGTTTTGCTATTTATTCCTGTATGGAAAGTTTCCAACATTCTGGATGGATTTTTGAATGCCACCAGGAAATGAGAGGATATTTTCACGAACTCAACAACAGTATTGCCAAGCTCTAAGTGATCATTAATTAATTTCCATTGATAGTGTTAGGACTGATTTTCCCCTTTTTAAACATGAATTTAGTTTATATTAAGTGAATCAGTAATTCACTTACTGTATCATGATTCTGTATTATGAAGCCTTCTGAGAGCTGCCTTCCTTTCACATGAAGTCTGATGATTTGAATGGATTATCACTGACTTTATAGAGTGCAAAAGACCTTTACCCCTAGTAATTTCTGGAAGTCTACAGGGTTATGGTGAATTAGCAAATAACTTAGGTAGAATTAAAGCAAGTAGAATTTATCTGTAATCCATGTATTAGAAGTACGTTTTGTATAGAGAGAGTATATGTTTGTATATATATAAAAATTACATATATATGTGTAAAATACACATATATGTAAGTATATGTGTATGTATATAATATACATACACTGTTTATTTCAGTCTTCTAAGTTTGGAGTACTTTTTAGAAAACACTAGGGAATAAAATATTCAATTTTTTTCTGATACTTTTGACAGTCATTGTAATAACCATCAAGAGCTGTCTTTCACATTTAAGGACTACTGTACAAAGGACCCAAGTTTGGACTTTCTCTCATGAACTGCAGGATCTAAGTAAGGTGGAGAATAGACCTCAAATAATTTTTAAAATTTTTCTTCTGCAGTATTTTTCTTACGCATTATTTTACGATAATCAGCATCCTCAAAAATGAATCAGAGAGTCATAGAAACAGGGAACTGAGAGAACCTTGATATTATTCAGCAACTAAAAAACTTCCCATCAGTGAGACTCTACAACCTCCCAAGATATTCTGATTAAGCACTAAACCACCTGGTTTCAAAATCAAGCATGAGTGTGGAAAGAGATCCCTCCTTGACCTTTAGGCAAAGGGTAAAGCATATCACAGATCACCAACATCTTTATAGCTATCTTTCAGATACTGCATGGTGCCTGCTATGTTCCTGGCTTGGCCTGAGTTAGCACTCATATCTCAGGCAATCTGGAAGTCACAGCTGGACTGAGCAGGAAGGATTGCTTTACCTCCATGGGATACGGCGCATTGAAGTCAACTTCTGCCAGTGCCCAGTCTGCATTCAGTGCACTGTCTGTTTTCCAGATCTCTTCATAAAAGCCACTCATGTCTCTCAGGTAAACAGTAAAAACAATGCTGCTTTCCTGCTTAAGCTGATAATAAAAAGATAAGCAGCCAGATATTGGGGCTGTGGTCCTTGGTGAGATTAGCTGGGCCACTTCCTGAAAATGTTTGACATACACAGAGTCCACATACATGTAGTGACCTAGAAGCAGAAAAACATTTGGTATCAGACACTCTTCAAAGAACACCCCGTACAAGAAGTATCAGCAGATGAACAAGGACTAGACATATATATCTATGAGCAACAATGGTTGCTTCCTAGAAAATTTTAGTAATTCTAAAAGTTTTTTTTCCTCTCTTTTCCTCCCATGTACAACCTAAAATTGTTTGGCTAAGATACCACTTGGCAAAATAGTCAGTCCCAGCTCTTTCTTTTCTTAAGTCTTTATTATTATTAGAAATAATACATTAATCTACATTTGAAACATAATAAACTCTAAATTTTGGAAGCCATTCATAAATGGAAAAATGTGCAACAAACATGTTAACTCCCTGTCTCCCAACAGCTCGGTGTAGAATTTAGTCTCTCTTAAGTGCAACTTCTACTGAAGCAATTCAAGTAAATGAACAAGACTGTAAGCCATATGTTTTCTCATCTTTTACAAAGCAGTTCATTTAATATATCAAATTATTGTCAAATAGCTTTTAGTCCTTACATATCTGCTTAGTGTATCTAGGATATGGTTTATAAAAAATGTCTTATTTTTACTGCATGGACTGGAGTTTTTATGTAAAATCCTTAAAGAAGATTTTTGGGAGATGTTAATGAACAGAAAAATGCATTACATTTGAGGAGAGTATCTTCCCATCATGAATATGAGCCAATATGACCTGAAGGATTTCTAAGGGTATAGCTTCTAATATTTTGATTTTGGGAGTGCTATCTCAATTTAAACAGGACACATCCATGTTCACAAACATGCTGTGCATTGTAGTTTTTCTTCTTCTGTACTCCCAGAAGCACAGCATCAAACAGTATTTGATGAACAAAAAGTGGCTCTTCACAAGTACAAAGCCTGGAGAAGACACAAGTGTCAGACTGGAAGGGTACTTCAGCCTGAGCCACTGCAAACTGTGCTGTTCGCTTTGAGTGTCACCACTACACTAATTAGCACACAGCAGTCTCAGACCTTCAGATGTCACTTCTTGCTTCACTCAGGTGGAAGGAGGGGAAAGGACTGCTTGGCTGTGGGTCTCCTCCAGATTGCCCACTGCCAGGGAGTGGTGACTTCAGCAATACTTGCCTGCAAGGTTCTCAGCTTCACTTTTGTTCTGCAGTTTTAGCACATCTCATAGTTTAGCTACAATCTCCCTGGATGATGCAACTTCACAGCCCAATTCTTGCAAAAAAAAGGCTCTTCTGTGACTTTAGGCTTCTTGAAGTCTTCTCAGTAAATGCTCAGCAGTGAGGGCTTGGTGTGAAATAGAAATGCTGTGGCTACAAGAAAACACATCCCTCCCACCTGGGAGCATTTCCTGTCACAATACATATTTAATAGGCTGATCCACTGTCTGCTGTTGAAGTTGTGGTGAGTTTAAACTTCCATCAAAATTTAACTGGCATTTTAGTGCCAGGGGGTGACAAAGTGATGGAGAGACACTCTGTACTCAACTCACACAATTGTGAAGTAAATAAAAAGGCACAGCGGCATGAGTTAAGGAAAGAGGATCAACCCTGCTTTTCATGAGATGTGACTCCTTGCACTGCCACAAGCATCATGCAGTCCAAGACACACAGTGTGCAGCACCAGCCCCATGTCCTGACCATCACCTGCTGTGTTACTTTGTGCAAAGGTGAAATTATCCCACAGCCTTCTTCACAGCTGTGTAAAAATCTCTTCCCCAAGCAAGGTGTCACAGGACAAGCATTTCATACCAGGCAAGTGCAAAAATTCCAATAATTTTTCCCAGCATTATGTCTCTGAGGGGATGTTCTAACAGCACCACATTTGACTGAAAGAAACAAGACTTCTAAACTGTACAGTTTCACCCAAGATTCTCCAAGCATGTTTTAATACCTTAGTTTTCCTACTCAATTTTCTCAATAGCCATTGGAAAGAAAACCCCTGCCAGATGTACAGGCAGCAGTACAAGAATCTAAACTTACTGTGGTCCATACATTTAGAATATGCAGAAAGTTGAATTTTCCAGCTCTCACATCCAAAATTCTACTCTTATCTCTGAGTACTTTTGAATCTTAGCAAAGAGTATAACAACCTTTTTATAAAGCTTACAGGCAATTTTGTCTGAACTTCTGCAAAAGCTCCCCACCTCTTTCTAATCCCCTTTTTTTCCCATAAATCACTCTTACCATCCCCACCCCAACCCCACAATGGAAACAACTCACATAATAATAACTCGCAGAATGAGAGTCATACATGAATCAGAGACTCAGATTTTTCCACTATATTTCTGCTTTACATTTGTTGCTTACCCAGTGCACTGTTAAGTGTGTGGTCTTTGGGCAGGATAGACTGAGAATTCCGAATGTTCCCTCCACCAACAAACCAGTTGACGTTAGGATTCCAGCGGTTCACATAGCCACAAAGATGATTTTCTTCAAAGTCACATTCTGCAATTGCAGACACCACCAGCCGAGTGCATACATTTTCATTACAGAAATAGGAACAGCAAATTGGTAAGCACTGGCCTCACTTCACATACGGCAGAGCAGATAATGCCTGTATTTATAAAACTGGACACAGCATTTAAGAGCTCATAATAAATAGAAGTAAACCTATCCAAAATTTTTGATATTTTTTTTATAGAATTTTCATTTCCATCCTCTTTGGACCAATCTGTCTTTTCACCATTTGCCAGGATAGGACTGCTGTAATTTAGAACCAAACAAAGCAGATTTAAATACACCACCTCCTTGTAGTAAATAGTCAAAACAGAACTTTCACTTGTAAATCAGGGATGGCCAGAAGAAAAGCAGGATAAGTATTTTATAACAGTAATGCAACTGCTTTGTCTCCTTCACAGAGCTAAAGAATTGTGACAACTTGGTTGGACTCCACCAGAGCTCTCAAGAAATGTAAAGATCTCCCAGCCTCCTAGACACTGGAATTTTTGAACTTCATTAGCAGTTTTTAGCAAATATCATGAGGAAATGTTAGTAAGCGTAAATATATATGTATCAGCACAGTTTTTTGTCTGTAGCCTCAAGATGATACTTGTAAGGAAGCCATGAGCAGGCAGAGAGCAGAAATAGTCATGCAGCTGTTACGCCTAATATTTGAAGCAGTGCAAAGCTTTTTAAAATATAACAGTTGTTCCTGCTTGAACAATAAATAGATTTGGAATTATATTGTTGTATATAATACGCATATATATATATGTGTGTGTGTGTGTGCGTGCGCGCGTGTGTATATATACTGCAGAGATAGGTGAAAAAACCCCACTTACTAGTTTGTGCACTCTTAGCTTAAAAATCATCTGTATTGAATATGGCAGTGTACTTTTCAATTAGGAAAAAGCCATTGGCTTTTTTTTAAAGCCAGATCTTCCATCCAGTTTTAAAACTGCCAACAAGGCATTCTCTTCCATGCAGAGAATATGAGGGTTGAGAGAAGAGTACTTACCAATACAATATCCAGAAGTTATTTTGATTTCAAAAACTGCTATACTGGTGGATTTATCTCGTCCCATTTCACCTTCCAGTACCAGCTGCACAATATAAACCAAACTGTCAATTTTAGAATTTCATTAGTACCTTGAATATTTAAACAGGATAAACAAGAGAACAAATTAAATTGAGGAACCATCATCCTCTTATAGTCAGTTGTGCTTTTGCTGAAAGAGCTTGGCAGAATGCATTAAAGATGGAGCCAGTGTTCTTCTTTAACCACAGAAGACATGCTGAAGGACAATGAGACAAGGCAAAAAATTCCCACCCTTAAGAGTATGGAATTCCATATTCCTCAGCTGTTGTTATGCAAGACATTATTGTGAGTGATGCAACATGATGGTTTCTGGGTAGAAATACTCTTCTGTCAGCATGTGACTCCTTCCAGAAAGGCACAGAGAGAAGGAATAAGTGAGCACAGCTGCAGACGCAGGAGCTGGGGGTTCCTGTATCTGCCGTGTGGCACCAGCAGCTCCTCAGGGATACCAGGAGATGAAGCATCCTCATGGCAGGCCTCAGCTGGCCATGGGTCCCCATGAGCTGTTCCAAACAGTTGCTGGTCAGAGCACTGCCTTGTGCCAGCTCTGCTCATGGGTGCCAGGGACAGAGGGCTCAGCTGACTTGTGCTGCCAGTCTTAGACATGAAAGCCAAGAATAGGGCTCAAAGTCTGCATATATTAAAAAAACAAGTTTGTGCAGCCCGGTATATGCACCAGAAAGCCTGTGGCATCTTCTTTATCTGGGCTTACCTTATACTTCTTCGTGCTGTTGGTTAAATCTAAGCTAGCTATGAGCCAGCTGTCTGATGGCTCCTTGGCTGACCACAGCAAACGATCAAAACTTTCTCCTTCCTGCCTCAGGTACAGGTTGAGCCTGGCAGGATCAGGTGAGGCGTCTGAAGTTGTTGCTATCTGATAGATCAGTCTGACACAGCTCCATTCCTCGGAGTACAGGTCAGGGCTGGACAGCACTGCTTTCTCACCCTCGTAAGATGTATCCACAGAAATGTAATGTCCTGGGAAAAGACACACACCAGAATAATAAATGTCAGAGGCTTTGCTTTTGCATCCCTGGAGAAAGTACTAATTTAGGAAAGAATGGTAGTTCTGGTTCTAGGTCAGGAGGCTGAGAGTACCACTCCTCTGATAAGTTACTTAACCTTTTGATATCCTGCTGTACTCTCACAAATGTGACTTCATGTGTCTCCCATGTTTTCTAAAAACAATTTTTTAATTATTGAAAATTTTGAGACAAGATATTTTATCAGTGTAAAGCAGATTATTAAGTAGTACCCTTTGGAACTGATAGCTGTAGATAGACAATTTGATTGACAAGACAATTTGCACACAGAGAAATATTTTGCAGGAACATTTAGTTGTTTTATAGACCAAAACTTTTTATTTTCATGTCGGCTTAAAATCAACGCATAAAATGAGACATTGCAGCTAAAAACTCCCAAAGCACTTCTGGTTTCAACTAACACAACTAGAAAGACACTTCTAAGTAAAACTGACATGTTCAAGTCTTCTGAGTCAAAGAATTACAGAATGTAAAGCAGCATTTAAACATACCAGCAGTCCAAGATTATTTAAAAATTATTCTCTGGGGCAAGGTCTAAAACAGCCTTCCGTATAAAAATAAAAGGGTGCAATGGCAAGCTAAAAGTGCATGAGGAGGCAAAAAAAGTGGAAAAGAAACAATGTGTAGAAAAATGAGGCAACTGCAAATAAATTATAGTGAAGCATAAGCATGGTCCTGGAAGCTCTACTAAGATATCAAAACCAAGAGTAAAATGGACTACAAGAGTCACAGAAATCTGAAATGCAATGCCAGAAACAAGTGATACAAAAATGAAAACTAAAAAATAAATTTTAAAAACCCCAAACACCACAAAACAAAACTGTAAGACAAACTAGGACACCCATGTCTGAAGTGCTGTCCCACAGATTATCAGGAAAAGGATCCTTCTAACCTACTGTCAATGTACATTAGACAAATCACATTTCTGATACTAATTTTCATCACCCAAGCTGCAAGTATGAGTTAAAAGTGCTGTCAGGGCCTGTGTCCAATTAGGCCTTTACCCAGCAGCACATCACTTTCCAAGGAATATACTTGCTCTTTAATCTCATCTCACTTGACCACAGAGCTTGTCAATTTCCATGCATGTGTAAATACTTGGATAACTCAGAAATGTCAGCAGCCACACTGATGTTAAATACATTGCTTGTCTTTGAGGCACAAAAATCCCCTCCCAAATCCTGCCTGAACCCTCTCACTCTATCAAGACACGCTGGGGTTGCTTCTCAGAAGCTCCCTTGTTGCCTTTTTAGAAGTATTCTCTCCGAAGGAGAAAAATCATCTGCACAGAGGGTCACCACCCCATCAAGGCAAAGCACATGTGTAGATCTGCTTTATGAGGTTCCCAAAGTCCTCTCCCACAGACCCCCCAGGAAGATGCCAGGAGCAGACAGTCACTCTGACAACACCTGATTCTTTGGGAACTGCATGTTACACCATCCCCCTGCATCTGCTCCCTTTCTCACCTGCAGACACAGTGCCTAGCAACACAATGGTACTGCACATTTTGTTTAACTGATGTAAGATAAATGATTGCTAGGACATAGCTGCAGCCCTAAGCAGTGTAAGGGGCTGTGCAAATACAGAAAAGCTGCATTCTCTTTCCCTTTTTAGAGAATTTTTTTTTTCCTCATCATGATTTCCCTTTATATCTGCTGTCTGGTTTTAGTCTACTGGGGAAAGATACAAAATCACTAGTAAAGTACAAGTAACTTGTTACTGCAGCAGTATTTGAAAGAAAAATAAACACGGGAATAAACATTTAAAAATAGTCATTTAATGTGTGTGCCCAATACTTCATCTGCCACTATGTTATAAGGAAGTCTGTAGCAACCACTTTCATGCTTAAATCCAGGTAGCTCACACAAGTTAGCACAAACAGGATTTATTTACTGACATATGCCAGCCCAGGGTACGCACGCTTTTTCACAGGAAGATAGAGGAAAATCACCGAGACTACATCAGAAGTCAAATGCTTCTTGCACATTTGGTTTTTATTGATGTAATTGATAATATCCTATTCAGATGAAGAATCTATGTTTTTAGGCTGGCCTGAACTTGGATCATTTTACTGACAAAGAAACCTACAATTTGGTTTCCATGCCTGGCAATTTTAGTTTAGATTTCAGCCCTTTTTATGCCTGTATTTCAAGAGAAACCCCATAGAAAACAGATCCTTCTTATAATAGTAATCTTTTTTCTTTTTTTTTTTCAGAAATAAATTAGCATTGACATAGGAAAATACATTCACATGAAGACCTCAAATCACCAGCTATGAGGCTTAAATGGCTGCCTGGTTTTAAAACTTAATTGTATGTAGACTAAAGTTTCTTCTACAAAAATAGTGGTTTCAAAGAAAGCCTCTTATAATTTCCAATTGGGATGATTATGTCAGTGTTAATTTGACTCTGCTGTCTGTGTGTTGTGCACTTGCTCCCACTTTTGTCTGATTCACCTAAGGTATTAGAGCAAAGATCATGAACTCCCTTTTTAACTGGGGATGGGGGTTGGTTGCTTTTTCTAAAAGGATTAATTTTACATATTCATTAACTCTCCAGAAAGAGAGTTCTGTCACTCCCAACCTAATAATTTTAGCTTCTTTTGAAAACTTAAATGTGTAATTGGCTCCACTGAAATCAATGCAAGCACTGATAGAGAGCTTTATGTGTAGGTTCAAATGCTTTGCTAATCAGGATCAGGGAGCGTGGCACTTGGCAGTACCAAGCATGGAAAATGCCAACATTAAATTTCTTCCAAATGAATGGCAGCATTGACTACACAGCCTTTGCCCTAAATTGTACTTCAGTAACAGCAGTGGCCATTGGTGCAGAAAGGAAGGTCTCACAATGCAGACCTCAAGGACTGACACAGAGCAATTGTGAGAGCAAAGCAAGGCGAAGTGGGGGTCCTTGGATTAAAGCAGACAACTTTCCACACTTGTTTGTGGGAGTAATAGAAGGTTATTTTCCAGTCTGTGGAGAATTTGATGAATGCACAGTGGTGTAGCCTCTCAAAAATGCAACATGCAGCTTCATTTTGCAGCATGCCACAATCCTCCTGCAAATGCCCATGACAGTTAATTTATAGCAGTCATTCAGGAGTTATCAAGAGAGGGCTACTCTTCAAAATCACAGGAAGGAAGATGAGAGTAGTCACAAAACTCTAGGAAAAGCCTGATGACACAGAAACACAAGCATGCAATTTCCAGCAATTACTTGCTCAGGGGGGTAGATGCAGCCCTTAGTGTAAGAGGCTGTGCAAATACAGGAAAGCTGAACTTTCTTTGTCATTTTCTGAGTGACATGACTTTTTGAGTATCATGGAGAGTGGCCTGGCAACTGTAGAGTCAACTCCCTCAGGACTCTGGGATACATCTCATCAGGTCCCATAGACTCATGTATGCTCAGATTCCTCAGGTGGTCACAAACCTAATTCTTTCTGAGGGACTTGGCTTCCCCCAGCCACATTTTACAGTCCATTCACTCAAGAGGCATGGGGAGAGAGGCTGCCAGTGAGGGTTGAGGCAAAAAACTTTTGAGCACCTCAGGCTTCTCCTCACCTTAGTTCAATTTGCCAGCCTTGCTCATCAAGGGGACAAATGCTTTCTTTGACCTTCCTTTTCTGGCTGACAGATGCATAGATGCTCTTTATTTTTTCTTTGTGACCTTTGTGAAATTCAGCTCCAGCTTTGCCTTTGCCTTCCTCACCCCATTCCTACACAACTGGGCTGTGACTCTATAGTCTCCCCTGGGTATCTGTCCTTGCTTCCACTGACTGTGGATTTCTTTCTTATACTTTAGTTCAACCAGCAGGTTCCAACTAACCCATTCCAGTCTTTTGCCTTCTTTGCCTGAACTTTTCCTCCTTTTGCTAGTTCTTGTGCTCTACCGAAAGCAACCTTAAGGACCCACCAGGCTTCTTTTGCTCCCTTGTCCCTCAAGAGCAGTTTCCCAGAAGATCCTATTGACTGCATCCTTGACAACCTAGAATTTTGCTTTTCTAAAATTCATCATTCTGACTTTACTCTTTACCTGACCCATATCCCTCAGGACTGCAAACTCCTTGAGTGCATGATCATTGCAGCCCAGGCTGTCTCTAATCTTGACAGCTCAAATTAACTTGTGTTGGCAACCCACAGGTCCAGTGTCACACCCCTCTGGTAGGGCTGTCTATAACCTGGCTTCAGAAGTTATCCTCTGTACACTGCTGGAGTCTCCTGGACTGCCCACAGCTCGTCCTGTTACTTGCCCAGAGTTGAAGGCCCCTGGCCAGACATGAGCCTGCAAGCACAATGCCTCTTGCAGCTGGTTTGTCAGCAGGCTCCCCTTGGTTGAGCAGCCTGTGGAACATACCAGCCATGAGGTTCTCTTTGCTGTCTCTGATTCTTACCCACAGGCAGTCAACTTGCTCATGCCTGTTCTTCAGAGACAGAACTTTACACTCAATCCACTGTAGTAAACTCCATGGACATAGGTAAAGCCCCATGAAGAATTGAATAACAGGAATGCTGAGACAGCAACATAAGTTCCTGTCCCCCTGACCTCTGCCCCAAAGCTTATCTCTGTAACCCTATAGGCTATGTTACTTTAACCCTTACTATTGGTCAAATCTGGATCCCCCTGAAACCTATAAAATGGGCATATTTTAGCCCATTCGGCAGAAGAAGAGCTGCCGCCACGACCCTTCACAGACCTCCCCAATAAAGCCATCTCTGTGGAACCAGCCAGCGCCTCTCCTTCTCCTCTTTCCGCTGTCTGCGACAGCCTCAGCCCGGGAGCACCCCTGCCTATCAAGCAAGAGCTGAAATCCTAAGAGCTTGCAATCACTGCAAGAGCTGATAATCATCATGCTTGCTAGAGGGTAGCCCCCTGGCATTGGCCTGAGCTAAGCTGGCAACTCGGGTACCCAGTCTCCCTCGGGACTGGGCTCCCGAGCTAATAAGGCCAGAACAGAGGGTTTATAATCCACCTCCTGAAACAGAGGGCAGTCCCTCCACCCTTACTTTTCTGGAACAGCCTGTAGCCATCCATAGGTGCAATCCAGTCAAGGGATTTGTCCTGCCAAGTTTCAGCAATGGCAATGAGGTTATAATTTCACAGCAGCACAGTGGCTTCCTCCTCCTCCTTTTTGTTGCCCACAGGGTCTACTGGTGCAAAGGCACCTCAGCTGAGCTGCCAGCTCATGCTGCCCTCTTGGAGGAATACTTTCTAATCTCACTGAGATATTTCACTGGTGTTTCTTGGTTTCTGTTACCTCAGGAGCCCCTGGCTTGTCTCCATAAGACATCAAATGCACTCCAGTGTGGCCAGCACATCTCAGGTCCGCTGGCTGAGGACCCTCACCTGCACCCTGTCCCTTTAACCTTGATATGTCATCCCACAGCTTGCCAGGGGCAAGCCTGACATTGTCTCCTTCCCTGACACATCTAGTTTAAATGTCTATCGATGAGCCCTGCTCACTCCTGAGCAAAGACAAACCTCTGCAGGCGTGACAAAAGCCAGGGACTGCTAACTACCTTTGACAGCTGACAGCCAGCAGATGCCTGGTGAAGGCAAACAGCTTCAGCCAGGACAAGGGATGGGAGAAAGGAGACTCACATGTGTTTCCCTCTCTCACTACTCAGGCTAGTAAGTAATGCACTTTCTACTCACATTTCTATGATGATGTTTTACCTACCATGTAACTTGACTGTCTTCTGCTTGACAGCTGAATCAAACTTTACAGGACCAAGCATGTGTTCGTTTTATATTCCCCCATGTTCAAGCAAGACATTGAGCCCAGGGGGAATTAGGACACTGTGTTTCAAGCCTATCCCTCCTCAGTGCAACTATGCACTGATGAAACTGGATATTTAAAATCCTCCTGTATCAATGTCTGTCATCTTGCTGCTCTAATAAGCAGTTCTATACAGAGCTTCTCTCAATTACAGTTGGTGATGCACTAACTCCATGAGTCATTCACCCAAGTTTTCCAAAAATATATACATAAAGGTGGGCATCAGTATATCTGTCTGCAGTGGTTACATCAATGGCTAAGGAATAAGGGCTACTGAGGTCAGACATCATGCTTTTTCCAAAAAAGAGCACAGAAACTACACTGATTGCTTCCTCTGTAAATAGCACAAACAAGACAAAAAAGCCAGATGCTGGCTAATAAACTAAAACAAATTGCATTTAGAAAAAAATTTTTAAAGCCCCCAAATATCCACTGAAATAAAAAAAAATTACCAGTTCAATGATACATTTCCTTTGTAAAAATTTGGAAGGGTAACCACAGACTTGTTCTGGCTCTTGGTAGAGTTTATGTCTGACACAGCTGTTCACTTAGTTCAGCCACAGTACAGCTTTACAAGAAAAACTGAATATAAGCAGCAAGCTCCAAAAGAAACAATAATAAGGAAATATGAAGCAGGAAAATTTGAGAACTACATTTGATTAAATACTCATTTATACAGAAAAACGGGAAGAAATGTCTAACACTTGCAAGGTCCTGTTTTCAGTTTTCTCTGTATTCCCCATACAGAAACAGGAATGAATGTTACCAGGGTTCCTTAGGACAAAAGTTGATTTATTGATGCCTTCTGTGGGATCTCAGAATCTCAATTTTGGGTCTTGGCTTTAGTTTTGGGATTTCTTTTTATATTTTATTGCAAAAAAATAAAGAAAAGGGTAGAAACGCAGTACATTTCTGAGATCTATGAAGTCTTCTTACATCTCCAGAAAAATATAGTTGGAAATATTAACAATAGAGCCAGAGGGACAAAATTTTGCAAATTAAGTGTATCCTGCAGGTAAGAAAATGCAGCAACAGTATGGTGGATAACCCAAAATGTTATTTTATTCCACATCTATCTGTGCCCAAAATTGTTACTGTCTCTCTGAGACCCGGCAGTGTGCTGGGAAACATGGGGCCAGCAGGTGCTGGGTCTTTTTAAAGCCAGGGTCACCCAAGCAGAGTTCCCTTGCCTCCAAGCTCTGCCTCAAGCCTGAGGCTCCCCTTAGTGGGTTTTTTAGTTTCTCTCTTGCCTTCAGAGAGAGGGGGTTGTTTCAGGCAGGTTTGTGGACCCACAACAGCAGCGACACGACAAGATGCATTTCACAATCAAAGCCTGTTTCGGAGTGAATTCTGCAGGGTGGGGCTGGAGCTGTAGGGGCTGGAGGGTGCTGTCTCAGTGCTTGGGGAGATTGTTTCTGCCCCCCAACACACCCACAGCTTGGGAACAGCAGCACCAACACCGGTGGAGCTCAGCAGGAGGCAGCAAGACCAGAGCACCAACACCCAGTGAACCACAGGCCAACGCCTCTGCTATACCAGCAATTCTGCCACCAGAACTGCTTGGGAAGCTCCTGCCTTCCTGGCTTTTTGATCCAGAGAGAAGGCTGCACTGGCAGTTTGTCTGCATCTTCCTCGTGTCTCCCAGACCATGCAGTCGCTTGAGGAGAGCACCCTCTTGGGGGGGTCACTCCCCCATTTGGAGTTTCCCCTTGCTCCCCAAGCGCCAGTGAGATTTCAGCACCTTTGTAACTAGTGACTGTTAGTATTATTTTTTGCCTGCTGCTATTTTGTTTTGAAAAGTGTCATGTTCTTCGCCTATATCTGCTCCTACTTCTTTCTCTTCATTGGTAGAAAGGGATTGATTAAAACTGTAAGGGTAGGTAGCTCATTTCAGAGTGTCACTTACTAAATTGTCTCAAAAGAACACAAGCAGCGATCCGCTTTTGCCAGAGCAGTGTTTAATCCCTTCCCCTTGGCCTGTGGGAGACTTGCAGCAGCAGTTTCCCCCTGAACAGATGGATACACTCAAAATACACACAGGGCTGAGTGGAAAAGCCTGGCCCACATTAATGAACATAGAGTCTCAGTCCCAGACATTCAAGGGAGTGCCATGATTACAGCTACTTGATGCTGCGGGGTATAACTGGTGTTTTCATTCCCATTAAGCCACAGACTATTTTATTTCTGGTAAGCTGTTAGATTCACACCAGACAACCTATGTGGTATACCCTGGGACTAATCTGTGTTGTCATCACTGAAAAAACGTTCTGTTCTTTAAGCCTCCTTGTCTCCTCCATGGCTTCTTAAAAGCAGCTCTGTGAAAGCAGCTGAGGGATGGAGAAGCAGGAGGTGGGTGTTTTGTGTTTATTGTCTGCAGTGACTGCTATTGTGAAGGTTTTGCTTTCTCTTCTGTATCAACAGGGGCAGCAGCAGTTTCAAGCCCAAAGATATAATTTCTTTGCATAAAAAGCCTGTGGTTCCACCTGGCTGCCCTTCCAGGCAGGGAGGGAACCTGAATACTCCACCAGATCTGCCCCTGTGCTAGTCATCTTCAGGGAGTCACCAGGGTTTCCAGGTAACTCGCACAAAGCTGAGTAGTATGTTAAAAAAGAAGAATTTTTTTAGAAAAGCACGGTCTGGTGTGATGAACACACAGGCAGTTCACCCAGGTAGTCACCCACCTTCCTCTGGTCAAATGGACAAACCTGACAACAGCAGTTCCTCCAGCAGCTTTCTCTCCAGCTCACCTTACTTTACAAGCTGAGTCTCCCTACAGGAACTGAGATTAATGATTTGATCTTTTTCTTGCCACATTCACCCAGACCACGTCAGAGAACTGTTTGCCAGCCCTGGGGCATAAATCTTCCAAGTCCCCTTTCCCAAAGGATGCTTTATAAATTAACTACCAGCTCCACCTCCTGCCCTGGCCTTTGCTCCCTCAGGAAGTTCAGAAATACAGCTGTTACAAAGCCTGTCAAAACCAATACAATTAGCCCTGAAACACTCTATGACTGAGGCATCTGCTTGCAGCTACTACCACTTTGGAAAAGTCTTCCAGCCTCCATCCGTCAGCTTGCCTGTGAAGGTCTGGCAAGTGTCCAGCCTGAGCTGCTGTTTTCTGCTTCTGATTTAGAGGAGTTGCTCCACTGCACTGGGGATGCTTCCTCTCCTTGTTCTCCTTCAAGTCCCAAGTTCCTTACATCATGCACCAGATCTCCTGTTTGTTTTGGGCCACAAGCATGTGGTTTTTTCCTTTCACAATGACCTCAACAATTTTCATGCACTTTCAAATTTTGTTTCTCTTGTTTCAACCAACCCATCAGTCTCAGGAAACTGCTGTTCACTCAGTTCTCATTTTCATGCTACTCCTCACATAGTTTCGACAACTTTTCATCTGCTGACACAAAGGCTGCCAAGTTTTTATTGGGTATCTCTGATTTTCCTTGAGACAGTTCTTTCCAAAAGACATCTCCATGACTTCTGTTAGCTGGTATACATCAACATCTTGTGTCTCCAATATAGGCAATATTTGGAGACACAAGGTTCTCTGCTGTGAATTTCTGGATGGGAAATAATTGAAAAAGTTTTTCCTTTATTCCTTGGCATCCTAAATGAGTTTCCATTGCCCCCAGTGCACAGCGAATACTAAAGATAAGAAGCAGATACAGTAGAAATCACCAAGCATCTATTTGTTTACATTTCTCATCTCTTCCATTACTAGTGCTATTTCTTTGCTAAATCATGTTTCCACCAGGATCAAGCACACAAAGGAATGCACTGTGACATTTCTTCCAGCACAGCTGCTTGCCTTGGTGGAGTGCATCCCTCCATCAGCAGAAAACAAACTTTCATTCCTTTTGCATTATGTTGTCTATTTACTTCGCTCATCACTCCTTTTAGCTGCTTACATAGGTGCACGTGATGTGACGTAGAGGAGTATGCAGGTGACATACTACAAGCTCTGTATTGCATTGCATTGCTCTGTATTGTATTATGTGCACATAATGCGCTCTGTGGTATGAGCACATCTCAGCCTGGCCAAGGCAAACCTACCTAACTGTAGTCCACACAGTTTTGGGGGCACATCTTAGAAGAAAAAACTATCAAAACTGCAATCCACATCAAACTGTAGGCCAGCATTCCAGCAGAAGGAATTTGGTGAGCCAGATCATGAAACAAGGGACTTCTTGCTGTGTTTTAAAAGGGCGCATTTATGGGGCCACACTCCTCCTTGGATCAAAGTGACAAGAACAGCCATGGGCAGCAGGAGTTTAAGAAAGAGAAGAAAGAGATATTCCAACCCAATCAACGCTGTTTTGGTTTCTGCGTGTCTGGATTTCCATCATCTGAAAGATCAGGCACATCAAAAGTAAAGATTTCTTGGCTGTGTCATGTCCTTGGTGTACTCCAAAGTGGTTAAACTAAAAGCCCATGGTGCTCACATCTACGCCAAGCTCTGAAGCAATCCTGGACTTAGGGAAGCAGTCAGACTGGTCACAGGAAGTAGTCGTCCTGGGAGGGAGAGGACAAGTAAGCTTTGGAGTTGGCATGAGCAAGGAACAAGTCTGCCCATCATGACTTGGCTTTGGGTCACGACAGACTAGGGTCACAGCATGCATGGGAGGTCCTGGACCAGGTTTTCCCTTGGGGAAGCAAAAAATCCTCAGCTGGTGGCCTTCTGGAGTGCATCTGCAAACCATGTGGATACACTAAATGCCTGACTATAAAAGCTAAACTTTTCTACTGCCTGGATCTGCTTTCTCAGCATCTGCCAAATCACTTGACCTACTGCATTACCCTGGAAAACAGCTCATCTGCCTAAACACTTGTCTGTCTCTCCCAGCTACATCAGATCAACTAAAATGGAACCTCTGTCCACAAGCCTTGTGTCTCCAAGGGAAACTATAAATCCACTTGGGTAGTAGAAATTCCATTTATTCTGATACCCAGCCAGACCCCCGGTCCTACACAGATGAAAAAAAAAAACAACTTGAAATACATATTTGGTTTCACTAACATCAGAAGTTGAACTCCCATGAGTTCAGTTTCCTGCTTACATAAGCTTAGTGGTTTCATATTCTTTTTTATACCAGAATCATTGGGATAACTGGCAGGCTCATGGTGGGCTGATCAATGATCTCACACCACAAAATGCAAACAAAGCTGCAGACAGGTGAGGCGCATATTTATGTGAGCTGAAACAGCTGGCTATAGAAAAAGCTTACAGGGGAGCTAATCAGATCCTGATGAGTGTGGGCAGTAGCCTGGTCACAGGTCACCTGAGGGAACTGGCTTAGCCACACCATCCGTTTCCAAAACCTGCTGGAGATCACTGTCTTCTAATGAGTCTATCACTGGCTGCTGTGGGCAGCACCTTATTTCCTGCTCTACTCACTTGGTGGCCAGTCTTGAGAAACTGGCCCTAAGCAAGAAAGCAGCTGCAGTGACTCATCTTCTGCCCCAGCAAGCTGCATCCTGGACCATCCTGGACCAGGTGCATGCAATGGTGAAGATTCAACATGCACAATTACAAAACTTTCAGTCAAGGAACACATCTACTGATGTTGAACATCACAACCACCAGGCCATGGCTAACATTTCCTGGAGTTCTGCACAATTGCATGCATCAAATAACTATTTCAAAGACTGGCTTCAGTTTATGAGGGATGCTTCTAGGCTTGCAGTCCTGTACATCATTTCTGCTTGGCAGGGGCTAGTAGCAACTGAAAGTGAGGTGTACAGACAGACTGAGCAAAAATCCACAAAATTGGAGAAGGGTTTATCAAAATAGTCCCAAGATATATAACTCTAATCTCTAGAACAGTGGTGAGTTTACTGATGGTCTCAATACCCATAAAATTCACAAAGTATTCTACAGGATGCTGTGGGCCTCTGTGGGTAGGGGCTGATGTCCTAGGATTCTCTCCCCGGCCCCTAAGTAGTCGCAGTCCCTAGAACCACTGGAAGATGATTCAGTCATGGAGCTTCTACTCCAAGCAGGATAATTGAACTACCCAAAATTATTGAGGATCACTTAGTATCAAAAGCAAAAGACAACTCCTTGAGCATACTCTGATATGGTAGGAACAGAAGAGATAGATGCCAGTCAATGCTATGAATGTTTAGTCATTTAGGAGATTTAGGAAGCAGTACTTGGCTTTCTAGGACGAATCTAACTGTTGATTGTAAGCAATTGAGGTTTGATATATTTTAGCTTTCCTAGGTTTTATTTTAATTAAAATAGCTAGTCAAACCCTTCTTTGTCCAACTCAGTGAACCACCTAACACATCTAAATTCACCTCAGGCCATCAGATGTCACCAGGCACAGGGCTCTGCCATCTGTCTGTCCCAGTCCAGTCTTCACATGTCTGTCACATTGTGGTGGCCTCTGTGCTTCCCCTTGCTAGGCAACAGTGAACAAATGAATTCCTACAGGCATCCCCTTCAAATACTCCCCAGGTGCCCTGGGACATTTGTCACCACAGATGCTAAGATTTTATTGGTAACACAAGCCTCAAATATTTCCTTTTTTTTTTCTAGATTACTTTTGAAGTGAAAAGCTCACGAGAATGTTGGTGAATTTTAGTACTTTCTGCAATGTCATTCCAGTGAATATCCAGTATTATCCTTGGGTAATTGCTCACAAAGGAATTCAGCAAATCCCACTTGAGCTATAAGATACATTTATAAAGACTGAAGTAAAACCTGAGATACAAATGAGTCATTGAAAAAATCTATCAATCTGACCCTGCCAGTTCAGGAAACTGTTTTCTTCAAGACGCCCTCACTGACTCCTGTTTCACAGTCAAAGTCAAAGTAAAAGCTTGCCAAAACTTTCCAAAGTAATTGAGTTTATAGCCTCTTATTAGATATGTTTATTATTATATTAGTATTATTCCCCCTAAGGGATCACTAAGGCTATTAGGCCTTATTCCACTTATTTTATATCCTAAAAAGCCTAGAAAGGAGGAGGTTGAGGGAAGGACTTATTGTGCTCTTCAACATCCTCACAAGAGGAAGTGGAAGGGCAGACACTGATCTCTGCACTCTTGAGACCGGTGAGAGGACTCAAGAGAACAGCATGAAGCTGTGTCAGGGGCGGTTTAGGCTGGATATCAGCAAAAGTTTCTTCACCCTGAGGGTGGCTGGGCACTGGAACAGGCTCCCCAGGGAAGTGGTCCCAGCACCAAGCCTGACAGAGTTCCCAAAGAGTTTGGACAATGCTCTCAGGCACATGGTGTGATTCCTGCGGTGTCCTGAGCAGGGCCAGGAGTTGGACTTGATGATCCAGATGGGACCCCTCCAACTCAGCATATTCTGTGATTCTGTGATCCTAGGGTGATCAAATAGACATCAATGAAGTTTATGTAAATCCATAAAACACTGTTTAAATTAACTTACATTCAGTGTGCTAAATCTCACTGGGCACCTAGCACTACCCCAAAGGACTAGTTCCCTTGCAAATGTACACCCTACATTTGAGTATTGCTCACAATGCAGTTAAAAAACCCCCAAATGTGCCAGCAGATCTGACCTCACCTCCTCCCAGCTGGCTGTTAGTAAGTACCCAAGAGTGGTCTCAGATGGATGCCCAGGTATGAATAAAGCGTAGAATAAGCACATTGTGACACTACCCTCCTGCTGCCTCCCAGTTCCTGCTGCCATTCTTCAGCGTGGAGGTCTGCCTGTGCTGGTTGTGGTATCAACTGTATGAACACACAAGCCTAACTGAGCAGCATGTGCCTCGCATTTATTCTGAATAAAAACAAACTATGCAGAAAATAAACCCTGCAGAAATAACTTTGCTCTATCTGCCAAGTTTTGTGTGGTCTTTCTAAAAACAGTCCTTAGTCCATGTCTTCTGAGAATGCTTTTTAGTGTCATATTTGCCATGAAGTATAACTCATAAGTTGAGACAAGGCAAATGCTGCAAGGCTTGAAGGCGTTACTGAAGTTCATACAGCATCAACAAACACATTCAGCGCTGATCCCAAACACATGTTCTCTGTGTCTGCAGCTTCCCCAGGAAGAGCAAATTCTCTGCTGCAAAAGTATTTTCTGCAAACACACGTCCCTGGAGGGGAAATGGGAGCCAGGAGCTCGGACTGGGCACATGTGAGTGCTCCCATACGCTGCTCACAGCACTGACAGGAGTGCTGGCATATCTGGCTGGTCACTGGCAGGGCCTCACTGCTTTGTTTCTAGTGAAGCAATTCAAGAAACAGATTTTTAAGCCTGTCCCTGCAGCTGATCCCAGCAGCTTCGCCTGTTACCCTGCAGAGCCAGAAACTTCTGCTGCTTGCAGAGAAAGCTCATTGTTTACTGAAGAAATCTGCAGGTGTGCTCATCCAAGAAGTATCAATGGACATCTCTGGGAATACACAGACAATTAATTTCTTATTAAATGTTAATGAGCAATTAGACTAACTGGACAACTGTTATTTTGGGTTCAAATTTCATTCACAGGCTGCTCGACTCTTTAAAATAAAAAGGTGTAGCGATGCGTTTTCCAGCCTCTGCTCCAAGCTACAGACTCAAATAGCATCAACAGCTGCTTCACAACACACACACACACACACACACACACACACACACACACACGAGACTTGCCATGAAATGTGGTATCAGTGCAACCTTCTGACACAGTCCCCAGTCTCTCCCTCTGCTGTGGAGCAGGAGAAAGACCCACTTCCAGAGCACGCAGAGGGAAACTCCCAGAGCTGCTGCTCCTCCACATCTCAGAAGCTGAGAGTAAACTAGGCCACAAGAGAAGATGCTTGCCAAGTTTTATTTTGGAAAACACGGGGAATATTTATAACCATTGGGAACTCAGAAAAGACAACTTTTCAATGCATGATACTGAAGTAACCTGAACTACTGAGCCCTATAGCTGCAGTGTTCTGAGGAAGGAAAGAAGGCACAAGAGCTCACATGCCAGTCTTCAAAACCCTGGTCTCTAAAGGTACCAAGAAGCTGATAGAAGCTGATCTAGTATGAAACAATTATCTAAGGCAAAAAGTCTTCACATTCTGAACTTAGGAAAATGTAATGACACAAGAATGCTGCAAAGAACTTTGCTATATGCATTTTACTATCTCCATTTTAAAAAAATTATAATGGGGAGGGTCAATAAAATACATCCTGCAAGTAGGTAATTAAATTTTCTGAAAGATTCTGTAAGATTCATAGAGGCTCCTGGTCAAAAGGAATGACAAAAGTCAGAGGGTCTGCAAAAGCTTATCAGGTTTTGTTAGTAAATTATACCCTTGCCAAGGAAGCTGGTGTGTTTGTTCCTGACCTGCTATATAAACACAAAACAGTGGGTTTTGGATAAAGGGGTAGGGCAAAAGAGAAGAGGGAGAGAGATGTTAATTAAAGAAGGAGAGAGAGAGAAAGAGAGAAAGGAAGAAAGAAAAAGATGTCATCAGTCTTGGCTCTAGTATTGAACCAGCTGGGGTGTCCAGGGTCCTGGAAGTGCCCAAGCATCTGGGCTTTGCAGAGCTACCTTTCTACAGGTAAGTTATCCCTGCCCTGGAGATAAGTTTCTTGCCTTCTATGTGAATCAGCTACCACACATGGTACATTCTTTTAGGCCTTTATGGAAATGGTCCAGAGGGCTTTGGTAGTTTTTGGTGGTCTTCATTCATTTCCCCCTACAGTCCATACCCACTTCATGCCCTCAATTCTGTGCCTGCACTGTACTGTGTTGTGCTTATCTCCACATTAATATTATTAAATATTATGCAGTTGTGCAATAAGATGGTGAAATAGGAGAATAAAGCAGTAAGTATAGACTAGTTCATTATAGTTGGTGTTTTAAAAGCAATTAATTTAATTAATTGCTTTAGATGAAAATTAAAAATATGTCGCAACTGGAGAAAAGAGCAAAAGCAATTATTTGGAGTATTACTTATATAATCGGTTTGATTTAATCTGACCAGAGAATCATTAATGAAGAATAAAAGTTTGGAACTGAGCAACCCATCTCATGCTCATTTCTGATGCTCACTGAAGTTCTCACAGCACTGGTCCATTCTCCCTCACAGCTTATGGCTCTTTGGTTGTGGATGCTTGCAGACATAAGATATTGGTATTAGTTAGAGATGATGGGCAGCAGAAGTAGTTGATAGAGGATTGACGGAGGTCTTGATATTTCATAATTTTTATAATTCTCTCAGCTTTCTGGAAAAAAATTGATTTATTGTTTGGCAATATACTGATATAAGAAGTTAGCAGAGATAAAGTGATTGGAAAGCAGAGCCATGACTCCTGGTTAAATTTTGAAATTCCATGCGGCATATCAATTCCTTTTTGACCTGGACTCCTTCAGCAGCCTTTTCAACAGATATACTGTGGTGTACCTATCTAATGCATTCATAGCTTTGGACAATCTACCGCTCCTAAACTCTCCTCCATGCCTTTGCAGGGCTGTTACCTGCCGCCTTCAGGCACCTCAGGGGACAAGAGTGACCACAGCAGCACCAATGGAAACCCTGCAGCAGATTCCCTGGGCACACCATGCAAGCTCCTCAGCAACCTGTGCTTAAATGCACAGACCCCCTGGCCAGGTAAAGCCTGCAAATATCTCCCCAAAAGATTCACAGGCTGCCTTCTTCCATCAGGCTAGAGCAAAACATTCCTGTGAGGCCCCTTCTGTCTGCCACCCTTCCCTGCCAGGGGGTAAACTGCAGTACAAAACAGCTCATTCACACACCGTACAAAATCAGATGGTACAACCACTGAAATAGAAAAGACCTTATGAGGATGATTCAGCTAGTGCAGATGTCCAGCAGGCAACAACTCCATTTTCCAGCAAGTTTCAAAGATAAAGTAGGAGTTTTTGGCCTTTTCACAGAATTGTTTAAGTATTTTCAGTCTGTGGACTTCTGTCGAGACTTCTTACTGCTCTGGGCTTCAACTTTCTCACAGTGGACTAACCTGCAGGTCAACCATAGGCATAGCAATGAAACTTCCTTCTAGATGCATAACTAACAGAAAACACAAAATGGTCCCTCTCAAAAAAAAAATCAAAAAACCAGCACAAAATCTAAGCAACCATGAAAAAAGAACTTCTTTAACTAACAGAAAAATATCTAGCTGACCCAGCACAGGAAAAGATTCTCATTCCTATGCTAGTAAGGGATGACTGATCATGTAACTCTATTTTTGGCTTCAACACCCATCAGCTGTGAATGTATGTTCACTTTATACTCACTCCAAATTTATATAAAAACAAACACTGATTACTGCTCTCAGGTTTTTACCTACATGTGGTAGTCCAAACTGCACATACCACTCATCTTATTTCCATATAAGACAACTTCACTGTGCAATGCTCTCTCTTCTTTTTCAAACAAACCACAGTTACTGCCCTAATAACTCTCCAGTTTGACACTCAGTTTAAAATAACAACGAGAAGTGGCTATATTTAGAGAACAATCTGGTATTGGTATAAAGCTTCTCATGTTTCCACTCAAGCACACAAGAAAATCCTTGGCCAGGAAAGAAATCCCTCTGTGAAAGGTCTTGTAAGAATTCAAATGCAAAGCAATGACTGTATAGGAACTAGAAATGCTTCATTCATTTGAATTCTTCCTGCTTATTAGTGAACTTCAACTAAACTTCTGCAAAGCTCAACTTAGATTAGCACTGCCTGGCTATATGGATGAATATTCAAAATGTTAAAGGTCACTCTACTTAAAATGCTATAAAACAACATCTTAAAATGAAGCATTTCTATAGCTAGATGTGAGTTCTCGAGGCTGTCTGTGAAGATGTTAATACAGACAGTGAGCACTGTGAAGCTCGATATTAAGCTGCAGATGCAAACATTAAGCAAACCTGTATAATGACGCAGACTAGAAAATGCAGTTTTATTCTGTACAGTGTCAGATTTTATGGTTGCTTGTTCCCATGTTATCATGTTGCTAAGGCCTACCTCTAAGGGAATAAAATATCTAGTATATCCAGTTTTCTTAAAACATTTATTGCTGCTATATTTGTTAGCTTTTAAAATCCAGGCACGAGGATAGCTGCATTTGCAGTTTGTGTTTGGGTATCTCTGTGTACTGTAGCACTCAAGACAGACTTTACTTTCCTTAAGAGCTCAGGAATTGACACAATCAAAAAGTAGTTTACACAGTAGAAAACCATATCCAAATTTGTTCTCAGCTAGGGGAGTAAACCAATCTGTAGCTCAAAGCCAGAGAAGTACTAGAAGTTCCTCATTTTCTTGCAGCCTTGTATTGAGTAAATTTTCTGAACTGAACAGTTTAGGATGACGCCAAACCGTCAAGCGCTCTAATGGAAAATTAATGACTATGGAGTAGAGGCAAAATATAACAACAATGGCATTACTCCAGTTCTCACTGTCGTACTACTGTAATTATACAGGACAAAACTGACACTTGGGTACACAAATATGATTCTCCTGAGATAAAAAATATCTCAAGAAGATTGTGAAGCATGAAGAAATGTATCACCAGGTACCCAGTCTGCTGGCTCCAGCTTGTGCCTAGAGCCTGCAAATGACTGTGATTGTTTGCCACAAGTGTTTACATGTCTAAGGCAGAGAATATATCTTGCTGTACACCAGGCATCTGGCACTCAGGGGAAGGAGAGAAGACGGGATTTGCTAGGAGCAGACAACAGCAATAAATACTGATACTGATAATGAACTGCAGGTCAGCTTGAGGATACATGGCCTGGGAGAATTAAGGACTCTATTTCTCAAACAGATATGAGGGAGGGAGCACAGACATCTACATCTGTTTCATCACCTGTCTGAACATAGTGATGAGCTGAGAGCAACTCAGAGTCAATATCCACTCATTCATCTGCTTCCTGGCTGGTTCCAGAAAACAATGATGCCAATTACCATCAACTCTCTCATATGGCCTAAAATGAACTCAATTCACTTTGGCCAAACAGCTGCAAAACTGTGGTCTCAGTCAAGGAGGTTCATGTGCAGAATGATCTGCCAAGAGTGATTAGATGGAGCACAACTATTTTGCTAAAACTTCCTCAGGATAACAACCATGTCTAAAACAGAACACACCAAAGGCAAGCTTTCAAAAGGAAATTACTAAAAAGGTAGGAAATTATGAAGAACAGATCCTGTCACAAAATGTATCAGAGCACTCTACACTTTAACCTACCTGCTTCCCATGGAATTCTGCAGCCATAAGCATTAGAAACATTAGCTACATGACAGTCAAGCTCCAAAGATACCAGTAAGCAGCAAGTTCTCCGTATCCTGATTACAACTAAGAGGTCATTCATCTAACAGGATGTACAACAAACTAATTTCTTCTCTTGCATGAGGGTGCAGAGATTTCATAGACACATACATATAAATGGATCAGGCACCTACACATAGCATGTGACTGTTCTGTTTAATTCTTAACTTTAAAAGGAACCAGAAATTCTTATGTTCTTTTCCTGTGCATGAAGATATCTCTGAAAGGCCACTGCAGTAGGGCTTTTTTAACTTTCAGTCAAAAATACAAAGATGCCACAGAATAGTTAAGGTTGGAAGACACCACCAGAAATCATCTGTTCTGACCCTCCTGCTCAAGCAGGGCCACCTACAGCCAGTTGCTGAGGACCATGTCCAGACAACTTTTAGTATCAGCTGGAATAGAGACGTCACAGCCTCACAGCCACCCTCCCAGTGAAAGAGTGCTTCCTATTGTTCAGAGGAAACATTCTGTGTTGCAGTGTGTGCCCATTGCCTCTGGTCCTGTCACTGGCTGCCACCAGAAAGAGCCTGGCTCTGTCCCCTTTGCACCCTCGCTTCAGGTCCTTCTATTTATTTATAATATAAACTTCCTCCTCAAGCCTTCTTTTCTCCAGACTGAACAGTCCCAGCTCTTGCAGACTTCTCTCACACGAGAGATGCTCCAGTCTCTTAATCATCTTCACAATCTTTCACTGGGCTCTCTCTGCTATGTCCATGTCTCTCTTGTACTGGGAAGGCCAGAACTGGATAGAACTCCAGACAGGGCTTCAGCAGTGCTGAACAGAGGGAAAGGGTCACTCCTGAGCTGCTGGTAACACTGCTCATGCAGCCCAGGACACCACGAGCTGCCCTTGCCACAAGGACACATTGCTGGTTCGTGTCCAACCTTGTATCCACCAAAGCCTCCAGGGCCTCTTCTGCTGAGCTGTTCCTAACTAGGCCACAATATAAAAAACATGGAATGTTTTCCCAAAAGACCCTCCAGTGCTCACAAATCTTGCAGTATCCATAAAGATTTTAAGTCAGAAGTGACTTTGCCTTACAGGTACCTGTAACTCCATGAGCCTAGCTGGATTCTTATAGCCAGGCAACAACCTTATCATCTAACCCCGGAATGAATCCACAGATGTTAAGTGGTGTTTGCTGCATTCCACAGTTCTCTAACAGAGAGAAACACTCACCCTACCTGCTGACTCCAGCCTTTTTCAAGGGCCTTTTCAAGTCATGTTCATGGTAATTTCTGAAAAGCAAAAAACCGTGTTCCAGCCTGGAATAAACACTGTTTAGCAAATGCGAAAGAGGCTGGTGAAGGGAGTCACATTTTCATTGCCAGATCCACAAATGAATTATTAAGTACATTGGACAAGTAAGGTTCCCCATCTTATGTATCCACTGAGGATTTCTACTGCAAGGGGAAAGTGCTTTTTGGAACACTTAAAAATTTACCGAAGAGAAGTGTTTACAGAGTAAATCTAAATTTTGTTTCGTGCCTTAGAACATGATCTTTAATGTTATTACTAGAAAACAGGGAAATCTGCTTATTCACAGATATGATCAGGTATAGTTGTCTGGTTTCCTTACTCTCCAGGTGTAAAATTTTGCCACAAATGCATTAGCATTTCCCTAGACTTCACTGTCACACAGAAGCCTTCTCCAATCTTTTTGAAGCATGAGGGACAGACAAGACAACAGTCTCACAGTATTGATCAATTGTTAGTGATGTAACATCCAAAAAATAAGATCATCTGAAAAATGGATAATTACTTCCTTTAATAGCTTTGTATCTCAATATGGTTTTGTATACAACAGCTGTAAACTGCCCTTCGATTACTGTAGTTCTTTATGCATTTTTAATATCAAATACATTTTGTGGGCCAGGAAATTTGAAGAAACTTGGCACATCACAAGAGTGCCTCTTAAAACATTTTAACAGTTTGCTAATTGAAAACTGTGAAGACTCTGTTTCCTAAAAGACTTTGGCTAATGTTTCAAATGGAAATCTAATTACCATGATTCATGGTTATTTTCTTACTAGACTTACAAGGTTTTCAGAGCAGAGAGAAGCGCTAGTAACATGTAGCTCATACTTTATCAGAGAATATATCTATTTAAAACAACATTCAAAGTACACCAACACAATTACTCACACTTTTAGAGTAGTCTCAAATACTGATCTTGAGCCACATTTTGCAAAGGAAAATGTGTTGGAGGAAAGAAACAGCCATATAGTGTAGAACACACTGTTAATCAAAGACCACTATACTGTTATGTAAAATTGTAGGAATCTTTGGCTTGATTGTGCTGTGAAGAAGGACTACAATAATCACACGTTAATCTCTGGCTGTCTGGAGACACAGTGAAGGATGGGGCAAAAGAGGCTTAATTTTTTCATTGGGAGCAATAAAACTCTTCAAATTATATAAAGCATTCTAAACAATCAAAGCATTATATAAAATTACATGGATGATGGTGGCCCTTTTTCTGGCCTTCTGTAGCACAACAACAAGTATTATTAAGACAGTAAAAACTCAAACGTTAAAGGAAAATCTCTCCAATTTTTAAAGTATATTTTCATGAGATGTAACCACAGAAGATTTGGCCGTATTTGGTAAGTTTAATCAGTCAAGTAATTATAGCTTTGTTTGCATTGCTCTTGCACACAGTGGCTGGGGATGAAACATCTCAGAAAGTAACATCATGGGAGCACTCCAAAAAAAGCGAACAAAACCAGCTAGTTGTAACCGGTTTGGACTTACTTTTTCAATAAGCTTCCCAATATTTCTACTCAATAGCATCCTATATACTATTAGGGCATTTTCAGGCTGATTCTGTTAAAGTTTTGAAAAGTCTGGACCATGTGCAAGATGAACAAATCTTTACTAGTAGAAATGCTTCTGGAGTGTCTATGATCATCCTTTCAGCACAAGTGCAAGCTTACTTTTCCTCACTACAGATCTTGACTCACATTGGATCTTGACCAAAATTTATAGTGCAAATTTCTTCCCTTCCCTCCAAAAAATGAACTGGCAAATGATTGGCTTTCCTCTTCTTTTTTCAAAATGATTATGCATGTAGTGCAATAGGTGTAACAACCACAAAATATTGCCTAACAGCAATTTTTTACTGATAAAAAAGCTCATGCCATGCTGCATCTTGAAATTCCTGAAAGAAACTTAACATCAGTTTATTTGCATCTTCCATTCTTTTTCAGAAAGCTGAAAATATTTCTAGCAGTTTTCAGTGATTTGCATGTCCGTACTTGAATTTTAGGAAACTTCAACAACATCTGCAGGGCCAGGGGGTTACACGCAAGTGATTTTTTTGACTGAGGTGATTTCACCTCCATCACAACTCCCAAATTCTCTTTTGCCCTCCCACAGTTTTTTGGTTTTTTTTAAATTCAAGTGGCAAATTATCTATTTTCAGTACTTTTATGCAAAACAAAGTCCAGCCAACTGTCAGAAGTGCAAGGTATATTCAGTAAACATTAATTTTCTGAGAGCCATCCTCCCTCTCTTGCAGCCAGATTCCATGGCTCAGTGCAAAATGCACTACAGCAGTTGTTGACTCTGTAAGTGCTGAATCAGTAACAGCTGTATGTGAAAATACACTTATGAGAATGTTACTATTCTGTGGAGAAGAGGAATGCTTTGAAATTCATCTCTCATGTAGTGACTCACTGACAACAACTTAAGCTTTGTTTGTTCCCCTGTGGCAAATGGAAAGGCCAGACTTATCACAAGTGTCATCATGCACAGGCAACTGCTGCTGAAGCTCTTGATGGACATAAAGTGCCCTTGGCTGTCTTTTTTTTGCACAAGACCTGCCTCTGAAGATAGGGAAAAAATACATTAAGAACTGTAATGTGGGCATAGCTCAATAAAAATGCTAATACCCAGGAACCCAGGATGGAAGTTATACCTGGGCAAGCAAAATGGAAGATTCTGAGATCTGGGATCAGCAAGACAAGGGATAGGCTGGAGCAAGATGGAATTCTCCTCACACATGGTACTACTATTAAACTGCCAGTGACAGCCTGAACAGGAAAGCAGTATGAAGAAAGGAGTTGCTAACACCAGAGTGGTGGCTGAGTAGTCAAAGTCGAGTGTACAGGAGAAATGGCACCACAAGTAAAGGAAAACAAGAAGAACATGAGAGTCTAAGTGTAAAAGAAGTTTTTTTCTTTCTCCGCTTCTCAGTAAGGAAGCTGTCTCTCTAAATTCAATTACCTTGGCCAGGAACACCAACATTTTAATTATCAGATCAAGGCAAAACAGACCACATGCCAACCTAAGGGCTGCTACTCTCCATCAAACAGCACTCAGTGTAGAGATGCTGTGGCTACAGGTTTGGAAATCCCAAACCAATAAGCTGCTGTGGCAGGATGAATTCATCAACAGAGAACTTGCCAGCAAACAAGCTCTGGGGTATGCCAGCCTGGTTCTGCTGCAGCTAGGTACAAGCTGGTGCAAGTCTCCTTGACTCCCAAGTACACAGTGATCTCACAACAAACAAGTGAGACCACTTGTCTTGTGTGAGAATTGTACAAAGCCAGCAATGTTACAAGTTTTTTTTACATTTTCAAATTATGTACTTCCCAATATACAGGAAAGTACTGTAGATAGATGGAAAGAAAACTAAGCCTTCAAATATGCTAATTTATTTGCCAATAGGTTTGTAACGAAGCATGACAGAGCACATATCAGACGTGAACTGTGTTTGCTGTGCCACAAAATCTAGGATTGCCAATTATCACCTGCTTCATTACTCTGCATATTACAACCACATGATGTGACATTCAAGATCAGAGAGCTCAGATCAGAAGAGGTCAATTTTAAGTCATATGGCACAGCTGTAAATACAAGCTATTTAAATGGTATGCAGGCAATGTTTAGATTTGAGATTCCTTATGCTGCTGCTCTCACGCCTGACTTATCTGATGGCCTGCAATAGCTGTCCTGTCTCTTGAAATTATTTTCTGAAAAATTTTAAGTGTAGCTATGTGATAAATCTGTTCCAAAAGACAAACTTCAGTTTCCTGAAGCTACTGTTATTGATGTTGCTTGCTCACCAGTTTTCTATAAATTGTTACCTGGTGCGCTGTTTGAGCAGCATCTTGGAATAATGAGGCAAAAATAGACATATGCTTTAAGAATAAGAAAAAATGGCCATATTTGTATGTAATGTAATCCATTACATCACATTTCTGAGGGAAATCTATCTCTTTTCCTTCAAAATACTGCAGAAAGAAAAAACATTATTAAACCCCTGAAATGTGGGCTATTACAATGCATCCTTGGCAACATGAGATATGAAGAAATATACACTTCTAGAATTTCTGAAGGAAAGCAACACTCAAAAAATAGGTATTAGAAGCTGTCAATTATCCTATGAGAGCCAGGTACATTCAGCTGTATCAACTGCCAGTGACAGCTTCAGTGTTTCAGTGCCACAAAACTCATTAGGCACATGAAACAATGATCACTTGCTTTTTGGAGCACATTGCTAATATAAAATCACTCTTCCTTATAGGTTGCTGTCATAATAGACAAGTTTCTTATCTAGTGCTTAAATCCAGGCAAGCAGATGCAGCATAGCAAACTCCATTAGGGCAGAGTTAAGCTGAAAGCCAAAATGCACGTTATTTTTAGCACTATTAAACCAGTCTCTGTTAGAGTGAAGGGCAATGGAAAACAAAACATACCCACAGTTCACACAAAGTGCTGTACAGATATTCTAAGCAAAAATGTAAACATTGCCCAGAGTCACAGAAAAGACATACCGTTGTTATTGTGTTTAATGAAATTTATCTCTAATAATGTTTGTGAGCAGGATGTTCTTACCATAAGGTTATGGCCAGCTCTGTGCTGGCCATGGCTAAGCATAAGGTTTGGCAAAAAATGCCCAAACCTAACACTTTAGAATGCCTACAATTGAACCAAGGCTGTGTTTCCTACTGCTGTTTTAAGTGGGTCTGCATGGTTTTATTTATTACTCTGCTGAGGATTACTGCCTATTACACACAGCATCTTCCTTTGTTTCAAAGACCATTTTGGATTTCCAGAGCATGTCTGTCATCTAAAATAATTGTGCAATTTGGTTAAAGCAAATCTCAATAGTATTTGATGAATCTTACCCAATGCAGTTTGACAGCATGTATTAGAATTAACTGGTATTTCTCTTGCAAACACATATGCTGCTAACAAAAAAGTGAATTCTTGTGAAAATCAGCCACTATGCATCTGCAAAGCTCTATGCCCCAAAATAACTGGACATGAACTCACACTCCATACACCTGCAGGTGTTAGTAGAACCAGCATGGTGTTCAAGCTTCTCAACTATCTCTAACTACTATAGTAGTGATGAATATAGATGTGATTCCTAAATTTCCTATCCATTGGTTGAGTCCAAGAGTTTAATCTTTGTCTTGTATTCTGAACTTAAAGTAAAATTATCTGTTCAGAGGCATCATGAATGCAGTAACATTTCTGCAGGCATGCCTACACCACTGAAATGAAAATGGACCATTGTCCCCTCTGTTTATGCATAGCAGAAACTCACAAAGCTTTCAGATCTTATCACTGGTACCATACAAATTGATCTGTCGCTGATTTCAGAGGCAGGATTACATAATGATGATCTCTTCCTGAGCAACAACATCACAATGTTTCTTGTGTAGTTGGTATCCTACAAACACTCGAAGCAGAACAGCAGAACATGTTGCATGGAATTTCCCATGCTACACTGAAAACAGAACTGGCTCCTTTAGGGAACACGCTGCCTCAAGCCTGATGCTGTACTTAACCAGCCTGGGCCATGACCTCAGTTGGGTGTGCTTCCCAAACCACCCCAAGGCTCACTAGAAATTTATATCCACTTTATATCCAGCTTTTTCTGTATGTTACATTTTCCCTTGCATGGCGTTTGCTGAAATCATCATAGTTCTAAAAGGCAAACACTGAGCTAGCCAGTCACTGAAAAAGCTGACAGTAAAAAAAGCACCTTGATATGCTTGAAGGTCCTATTCCTGAATTCAGAGTCACGTGAGAGAGCTTGAGGCTTACAGAGGGGTTCACTGAAGCAGAGGTTTTATGGGAGCACAGGTCGACTGGACAGATGCCTGAATTGTTTCCTGTACAGCTGTTCCTACAAACAGCCACTTCACTAGGGCCTGGTTTGCCAGTCTTGAGCAAAGCACTTAGCAGTGAAACAGCTATCCTCTGTAGCACTGAGTATTTTCTTTTAATTTGCACTTGATTAAAATAGGCCCTAAAATGCCAGTTACAGGTATCAAAATTAAAAAATTAAATTTTTTTCAATTATGAAAATTCTAAAATTAAACAAAAAAAAATTATTGTATGCTGGAACTACCAGAACACTAAAGAGAAACTAGAAATATTTAAAACAGCGGTTGAACCTTAAAAATACATTCATTTAAGTGGGACTATGTAGCTGCAAACAAAAGCAAAACTTATACTTCCTTTCTGTGTGCCTGGCCCATCAAAAGATACTGGCTTCCCTGGCAACTGGGCAAAATACTTTCAAGTATGGAGTGGAAATTTCTGGGCATGGTTTTAGTTATATTTACATCACCTTGACAGTTTGGCACAAGATTACACTATTGAGACATTTATAAGATGCAAGAACTTGCACTGCAAATCACATAATCCCTGTTAAAGACCCACTGAATGCAATTCTATGGCACAAATAACATTTTAAAATAATAAAGCAACTTTGAAGCAATGCAAGGAGAAACTGAACTATTCAAAGCTAAGCTGTGTCTCCCATTCTTAACTTCCTCTGTTGTCCCAGTAAATCACCACAGGCACATACACTGACCAGCAAACACCAGGACACAGTGCTGCCAAAAGGGGCACGGTTTTATAAAACAAAAGAATGAAAGAGTGTCTAAGGAAGATTAGTTTTGCACACCTGCTGTGTAGATTAGAATGGATTATTTTCAGCTAGATTTAGCTGTGATTCTATGAATGTATTTCTGAGGAGACTAATAAAATACCTTGTGTGCCAAATGTTTGCACAGAATGTCTTGCTATGATCAAATTACAGACTGCAGCAAAACTGTTTATAACGGAAATCCTGACAGAACTATGCCTATTACGAGAGCTGGTATACCACATATCCTCCCAGAGTACAACAGTTCAGTTATGTATCTCTGAAAATGAGATGTGCAATAACAGAAGCCATGCAGCCGCTGGTCTGTTTGTTTGTAAAGAAAGATCAAACTACAGTAACAAAAATTGTGTTCTGTGCACCAAAAAAAGCAGGCTGCTGCTGACCCAAACCCCTGGTCAAAGGTCCTTACATCCTGAAACACTGTAGTGTGGATGTGCACAACATGATACACATCCACTTCTGCAGGTTTTGCTCCCAGCAGCTCCCAGTCTCTTGGAGCTGAATCAATACCACTACCATGTGGCTGCCTGTTAATCACAAGGAGGAATTAAGTGCTGCTTTGCAGACAGATAGACTAAGAGGGCATGGTGTTGGGAGGCATAGCTGAGACAGCAAAGATGGTAACTAAATTTCTACTAATACAGGAAATTTCAAAAATACAGGAAAATCTATGTATATTTAAATAAACAAATAAACTAAGAAATATATATCAAATAAGAGAAAAAGCACATAGTTCAATTATTACATCCTTGCAGGCTTTTCTGAGTTAGGGTTTTTTGTACATTCTCAAAGCCTACTGAGTAATCTAAAAAGTAACAATGAAGGTGACTTATTTTGCATAGGTGAGAACTGGATATGAATCAGAGGAAAAAAATAGTTTTTCTCAACAGAGAGACAAGTGAAATACAAAACTGGACCAGCCAGTTTTGAATGGAGCACTGATTAATGGTTTCTGAGAAGTCGTCTATCTCTTTGTATCTGTACTCACCTCTTCATTATTCTTGACACGTGGTTTTGGGCTTAAAAACTTTAAAAACACATAGTCTCTCTTTCTGTGTGAGCACAGCTTTCACTTCATGAATTACAATTTGGTGAACATATAATCAAAACTAAATTATTTTATTACCCAGATACAACCATGCTGTGTATATTTTTGTTTAGTCTTTTGTTCATGTAGATTCTGTCATAAACTGGAGCCCACACTGAAAACTTACCAAATAGTCAGAGCTGCATGGACACTCTGTGCAGTGACTGACTATTCTTTTCAACAGCATTTAGTCTTGTACAGCCTAGTACAACTTACTGAAAGACTTCACTTTTTCTGTTGAACTGGACATACTGCAAATCGGAGAAAAGTCTTAATTGAACATGTTGCAAAGATACTCTTGCTAAAGACTGTCTCTTGCCGTGGAAATGCATCCACTTTTGGAGTAGAACCCAAAATACATTTAAAAAGAAAATAATGCATAAGGAACGCATAAGGAAAATAATGCATAAGGAATGGGACCGATGTGACTGGTCTTTTTAGAAAGAGGTCTGGATAAAAGACACCTTTTCCCAACAAAACGTGAAAGACAGAGAAAGAAAGGAGACTTCTGAGGCATCCTGCAGAAACCCGCGGAGATACCTGCGCCGGGGGAGTGCGGACGCTTCCCCGCAGGGCCTGCCTGCTGGCACGGGGGAGCACACCCGGCGGGAGGAACCCGACGCCGGCTGCTCCCCGCGGAGCACCGGGCGGCTCCGCCGGCAGCAGCGGCACCCCGGGATGCGGCCGCCCCGCCGCGGGCTCGGGCAGCGCCGGGCGGGAAGGTGAGCGCGGGGAGCTGCGCCCGGCAGCGGCAGCGCTCTCACCTTCGCCGTGCAGCGTCCAGGGCAGATGCGCGTAGTCCCACTGGTAGCCGCAGGCGCTGTCCTCGAAGGTGCACGACCCGGGCGAAAGCAAGGCCGCCCCGGCGAGCCGTAGAGCTGCAAGGACAAAACGAGCCGCGGTCACGGCGCGCCCGGCGCGGGGCCGCCGCCGCCCCCGAGCAGCGCCGGGCGCGCCCCGGGCGGGCGGGCGGGAGGCGCCGCCGCCGCCGCTTACCGAGCGCGGCGAGCAGGCAGAGCCGCAGCATCTTCCGCGCGGACGGCCCGGGGCGCGCAGTGCGGCGGGGGAGAGCGGCCCTCGGCACCCCGGCGGGGCGCGGGCAGGGCAGCGGCCGGGCAGGCGGGGCAGGGACGGGGAGGGACCGCGGACAGCGCGGGTGGGCGGCCCGTCCCACTCCTGCCGCCGAGCGCGGTTGGCCCCCGACAGTGGCCCGGGGCCGGAGTGGCTGAGGCTGGAGTGCCCTCCAGAGCGGGGGTTGCCGCCTCCTCTCCGTTGAGCCTGCGGAAGAGTATCACCCCCGCGCACGGAAAGTATGCTGTCGTGCGTTTAAGTGTTTTTTCCCGCGTTTCAGCTTGTACGCAGTGCATCGCTCCCGTCGTTGTTTTACCATCACTGGGTACCACTCGAAGAGCTTGGCTCTGGCTGACGTACTCCCTGTCAGGTGTTTGTGCACAACAGGAAGATGCCCACTTAAACACATCTGCAGAGGACGAAGGGGCTCCCCGCACCAGAGCTCCCGTGTTACCACAGCTTGCCCGTCTGTCCTTCCCTTCCACTAAACCTGACCTTCAGAGGACCATGGCAGGGTACCCTGGCACTTTTAGCTAAGAATGGTCCAGCAGCTGCTGAGATGCTCCAAGTGCTGTAGTTCATCGGTTTACAGAACAGCTCAGGACTGGACTGCAAGAGACATCCAGTCCAAACTCTGCCCAAAGAAGAGGCAGCTTTGAGCTTGGACCAGGTTGCTCATTTGGGGTTTGATAACCTCCAAGGCTGGTTGGGCTGGCTGGGCCTGGCTCCAGTCCTGGGCTGTTTTTGTGGGGAAAGGGTTTCTTCCTTGTGGATGCTCTGAATTTCCACTGCTTCAGCTGTGCTACTCCCTCTCACTCTCCAACCATGCACCACCCTAACGAGTCCTGATGCTGCATTTCCTCTGTCTCTGTCCTGTCCAGGACCACTGTTGGCTGTTGCCAAAGTTATCTCTCTTCCCAGCTGAACCCTCTCCTTGCAGGACAGGGCCTCCAGACCAACTGCCTCAGTGGCCTTCTCTCACCTCACATTTAAAAGGGATTAAGATCACTTATTTGTTGCATTGCAAATACAGAAATTCTGAATTATTTGTCTAATCAGAGCTGCAGACATAGCATACTTTTCAGATTTGACTGGTGGCACACAGTAGTATTTAAAATACAGACTTCCATTTTATTATCATGCTTTAATATCAAAGCATTCAGTGAATAGGTCCACCAGAGACCCCTTTTGTTACTCTCCAGGACCATAAAAGGATTTCCAGCAGGAGGTGGATGTGTGTAAATTATTTTTAGGGAAGTGATATTTATGTGTTAGATAAGAAACACCTTTTAATGAATATGTATGATTATGATGGATAAACCCTCTGTTGTAAAGTCTCACCTCACATACAGAATGAGAAGAGTTTGATCCTCTGTGTGTCCTGTGCAGATGAAGAATGCTTGCTTTCTAATCCTTCAAATTGAGTTAGAAAGTTTATTCTGGCCAATTTCAGTATATCTATTATTTAATTAGCTAAATTTCTCCAGCAACTTTGACACATATCTATTTTTACATGGAATTGAGTTTAGTGCATTATCTAGAATACAGCACTTCTGAAAAGCTGATGGCGCAAATAGCCATTGGATGCTGATGACTCACCAATATAAGCACTCACTAAGAGCAGCTGAAGTGGCTCATGCCCTCAGTTTTTTCCTTGCTGGTTTCCAAGATGTTCCACCTCTTAGCAGAGAGGTCTCAGCTTCACATGTCAGCCACCAAAGTTTACAGCGCCATGTGTAAACTGTTTTTCAAACTGGCACCTGCAGCTTGCTGCAGCCTCTCAGGAGCCAAGGAAGTAGCAGGTGTGTGTGAATGAGATGACATTAAAATTCCTGAAACTGGTGTGAAACCTCAGTGGCCCACTACACTCTTCCAAGAACTGTATAGAAGACATTCTCCTTAATAATGAATTTGTAAAAGCATTTTGCCCCTTATTGACTCGTGTTTCCTGAAGTCTCACCCCATCCTTTCCTGCTGCTGATTTAAGTTGTCCTCTTCATATCAGGGAGTAACATAATCAAGGCCATGCTAACCAGGCAACCTCACAAGGGGAAACAAATGTCAAAAGCACCATTAATTGTTATATAGGAGTATTTGAGAGGTACAAAAGGCTGCTACAAATGGCCAAGTTTAGCTCCATAAGCACTTACCCAGTTTGTTCCTGACCAGGCAGGAAATGGGTAAGCCACATTTGTCCTTGCTGCCTTTTGAGACAGGGAATGCAAAGATCTAGCATAAGGCAGGAGGCCAGTTACACCTCCTGTCTACTCCTATTTCTAAGTGAGCTTGCTTTGAGTACAAAGTTAATCCACAGGCTACCATTTGACTTTTATTAATTTGGCTCCATTTTTGCAGATTAACTGCAGTACCAGAGAAGGACACGAGCAGCAACTAAAGTCTGAGTTTTTCCAAATTCTCTGCAGATTTTGTCCTCAATTCTACAGATACTGTCCTCTCCAGTGTTTGCTTTGAAATCCTGGAAAATACACTTAATAAAATAACTTCTTTGCATGCCCAGGCACATCCAAACTTTCCACTTGTTCTCAGACATTGGATACCAGTACTGTTCTCAGTTGGAAAAGGATATCAGGACTGGAAAAGGAAATGAGGTCTTGTAGTACCTTTCAGTGTTTAAACTTCAGTCTTCTCATATACATATGTTAATATTATTATTGTAAGCTTTATATGCTTTAATGGAACTATAATCATGCATGACACTTTACAAGTGTACTTAGGCAGAAGTTCTGGCATATTTTCCTTTTTATATTTGTCTTCAATAAGAAAAATACAAATCATTTGAGCTGAGTTCGTCTAATCTAACTTTGCTTTGGCATATCCATATTTCTTATTTACTTTGCCCATCGTGTCCTGTGATTCACAATTTCAGACAATTCTGATCTTGCCTATGAGCCAGTTTCTGCAGCTGCTCTCTTCTCCATTCTCTGCAAGCATGTCATGCTGTAGGAATACTTCCACTGGAAAGGTAGAAGGTACTAGCAGCCAGTGGCTGTGCTGGACATTTCTGCTCCCATATGGTTTACCATTTGAGGGTGGGGTAAGAGAAGAAATGTACACATGGGATGAGCAGGAAAAACTCCTGGCAGTATTATTTCATTTTTCTGGTTGCTATCACATGGTACTCTTAGGAGCAAACTGCAACTGCTGCAGCTGGAGCTCTGGGGAAAGCTCTTCTACTACTGTCTCTGGCATGAGCCACATGTTTACCAGCAAAGCAGGTACACCTATGTGCTTTTGGGGATGGCTCAGAGAGGAAATTAATTTACATTCTGTTGAACTGATTCTGTATAACACTTTGGAATGCCCTGCTCTGCCCAGCCCAACATGGTTTACTCCTAACAAAATGCACGTGTTTGTCATGTTGTTTCAACTTATTGTGTCTCGATTCTGTGTATTTACTCTTCTGAGCACTGAAGTTGCATCTACTAATTGATGTTCTGAAAGCTACACATGGAGACCCATGGAGCTCTCCACTTCTTCTAGATTGCTGTGCGTGGGTGACCGATCTTAAGGAGCACATGACTTTGTGAATGGAAATTGCAATCAGGGCAGTGCTGGGTCACCTGCTGAGGCTCAGTGAGGGGAATTCTGCAGCAACTGAGCTTGGCAGGATTGGCTGCTGCTGAGGGCTGTGATACAGAGCCACGACAACAGACAGGAGGGGTTGATCTGTTTTAGATGCCAAGTCAGCCATTTGCGGTATGTAAGTATATATATGAGATACATGTATATCTGTAAGTAGTGCTGTACTTACAGAAAACAGTTTAGTTAGTGACTGAGCTGAGCAATCCTTAAAAAATATTCAATTATTCTGTAACCTGTGGGGTTCTCATAGTAGGGAAAAGACCAGGAGGCCAATCTCAGGGAAGTTAAAGCTGGCATGAAGGCACTGCTCAGTAAAGCTGACTCTTTGTGAGGGGCAGCAAAGAGACCTCAGGAACCCTCTCTTACATTAAGAGTACTCTCTTACATTAAAATAATCAGACTACTTTTTATAATTTCTGTATTATTTTACTAAGACCTTACTTTACCTTTACAGACCTTGTTTAATTCCCTGTAAAGGAAAGTCAGCTGCTGGAACGAAGTGGGCTCTTGCTTTTCAACATTGTGGTTTCATGAAGAAGAGTAAAAGGAACAGTCAAGAATGACACCTGCATATGAAATTACTAAATGAGTTAAGTCCCAGTGATCTGACACTTTGTTAAATCTCTGCTGGCACCAGCAAACTGCAACTTCCTCTTTCAAAAACCAAACAAAAAAAAGAGACACCATTCAGGTGCCAGAGAAATAGCTTGCCACAAAATGCTCAGTCTAATAGCTCATGAATGTTTTACAATTCTTCTCACATCTGAGTTCGATGATTTTTTTTTTAAACCAGACTGCTAGCAGATTATTGGAAATGGTTGATTCATCATCCCTGGAGGAATTTAAAAGACATGTAGATGTAGCACTTAAGGACATGGTTTAGTCAAGGACCTGGCAGTGGTAGGTTAGTGGTTGGATGATCTTAAAGGTGTTTTCCAACCCCAACCATTCTATTATTCTGATTCTGTGACTGAACTGTGATTCTGTGACTGAACTGTGCAGTATCTAAGCATTGACTACAAGGCTGAGAATGGGCCTGATGGCCAGATAATGGCCCCTGAAGGCCACTGGATATTGCTTTTAGCTACAAATTCTGTCCTTTTCTGTCAACGGAGGGTGCTCAAGTCACTGATTTTGCAGTTGGTATAAGTGATCAGGAATGTCAAAAGAATACCCTAGCTTGATCCATCCTAGGGAATGCAGTTCTACAAGAGTCCCTTCTACAGCTTCACACTTAGGCTGGTCAGTGTTGTGGAGGAAAGGAAGACAGTAGGTAGGAGCTGGAGTAGCACCATCCTTGGCAAAGCAGGAGAGCCAAAGGGAGATGAGCAATCTCACAGCCATGAGAACCACAGATGAAAAAAGTAGTAGTAAAAAGTAGCCTTTCCACATGCATCCATGTAAGGGAGTTTCTTGTAATAAGTCCAAGCTACAGCACCTTGCTTCCCTAGCAAGAGACAGGAACCACCACAAGTGAAGACCTCTCGAGGCAAAGCTGAGTGCTAGAATTCCCCGATACTCTGCTAGGGATGAGCAGTTAGGAAATGAACTCAGGAAGAAGAAGGAAGAAATGTTACCATATTTTGGGTTTTGAGGACTAATATTCAAGGAGGTTTTTGTTCCTGGACAAACCCACAGAACTTCTAAAGATTCAAGCGTTTTGGTGAATATTTCAGCTACTCAGGTCAGAACAAAAATAAATGCTTCAATTAAAGCTGTCCTGTGAGTGTGCTGCTACTGAGGGTTAGTTATATTTAGATGAAAAAACAGCCTTTGCTGGTCAACATGAAAACATGAATTTTAATAAGTACAGACACCTGGTGTGACCCTTGGGGTGCCCTGTGCAGGGTCAGGAACTGGACTCCATGGTCCTTGTGGGTCACTTCCAACTCACCATATTCTGTGATTCTATGAAATAGAGAATAAGGACTACTTGCAAAAATATAGCCTAAATATTAATTCCAACACAAGTGTATTTTTAATTTTAAAAGGGATTCACAATACTCTGAAACAAGATGTACCAGTGTAATTCTAGCTTGTAAATTGCAAAGTTTTCCCATGAAGACAAAATTTCAGGAAAATCCAGATGGTCACAGGATAGAGTAGAAGGTTAGCATATATTTTGAACTGGAGAAGTTTTACATTGCATAAAGCTAGAGTTAGAATTTGGTTTAGGGCCAGGGAAATCAAAGACCTCAGAGTTGAAGTGCCAGCAACATCTTGCTCAGCCCAAAGACCAGGGATGGCAGCTGGACTCAGGAAAAGCTGTAGCTCAGAACACATCTGGAATCATGAACAGGTCTTATCCCCTGCAAAGGTACTTGGTTTAAAGTCAGGGTCTGGGTTAGTTATCTGAAGACTACATTGGAGCAGTGTCCAATTGGCCAAAGTAAACTGTTCTTTCCAATATAGACTACCTATATTCTGCTGCAAATTTTAGCTCTGAAAATAGAAAAGTATTTTTTTGCTCAAAAAACATTCAAGTGCCATTATCCTCTTTGGACATTGTGGAATGAATCAGGTAAGAGAAGAAATTGTAAACAAAATTTTTTAATCCAGAAATAACAGAACATCGTGGACAGTAATTTGTACCAGATGCTACAGTATACATGTAAAAGTAAATACAATTAGGCCTACAACATCAAATATGAGCAAATTAACATCACTGGTTGTTTTAAAATAAGTAACTCTTTCTTATTGTCATGAACAAAACCCACTGACAACTGCAGAAAACCTTTTCTATCAATGGTGTCCCTTTTGTTTATTGGTTCTGTGCCTGTAACAATATACTTTTAAGATTTCTCTGAGATATCAGCTGCAGAAGAAGCAGGGGAATGACCAGCTGTTCAAAAGCTATTTCATGATACAGAGGACTGTACAATGAAAAAAAATAGGGTTGCCATGGTAAAATATTATTTGTGTATAAATAAATGCCCTGCAGACAGTTTCTTCCTCAGATGACATTACTTTTGCAGAACTTTGTAGAAACAGAGGACAAAGCCAAATATGACGATATGTGCAGAGATGGAAAATGGGGGAGGGGGGGAAGGAAGTGAGACAAAAAAAGGAAGATTTATTCAGTGCTGTTGAAAATCATTAGTGCCTATGTTTTAGAATTCGGTGAAGTGGACCTGCATGTGCCTTATCTTGCTATAAAGTAGCTTTCCAGGGGCTTCTTGAGACTGAAATAGTCATGAACACCCCTGTAAGGGGCAAAATTTCTGCCCAAAAAGTTATCAAAATCCTGCAAAGAAGGGTTGCCCTCTTTAAGAGAGATCTGTCACAGGATTAGTTCAGCTGTGTCAGGACCTTTTCTGTCTCCTGAGTCAGCAAAGAGCTAGCAGACACCATCTCAGCATTGTATCCTTGGGGTTTGAGGTCTTACAGCTGCAAGTTACTGCACTCACCTGGCTGCTGGGCTGGAATTTTGTATGGCTTGAAGTCATGCAGTACTCCCCCTCTTAGCTGGGTATTCCTCCTGCCTGTGTCAGACCTTTCAGCTTGCCAGCACTGGAACTATCTCTTCTGTTGAAACATGCTGAATAGAGCAAGGATATGTACATATATACATAAATGAAAGGCATGATCACAGCAATAGCAGTCCCAGTTGCAACATCAAATAGGAAGTGTATGGGATTAAAAAACAAAACAAAACAAAACAAACCCCAAAAAACAACCAACCAACCAACCAAACAACCACCACAAAAACAAAAGAGCTGACATACATGTGGCATTTTTGCCTGAAGGAACTATGGCTGCAGTTTTACAAATTCATAACAAAGTGAAGAATACTCTTTATTTTACAACAACTGCAAAGGAAATCAGGACACTCACTGAATGCTAGAGATTGCTGAGCATCACAAGAAGTATAGCTTCACTTTTACAACCTTCCAAAGAGGCAGCTCCAGCTGCTTATAGATTTTCTATTTGATATATAGCATAAATATATGGGCCATGAGATAAATATGTATTTAAAGCTGCGCAGGCAGGTATTGCCACAGGGTACCCCAACCCAACCACGTTAAATGCCAGCACTTCAACAGATTACATACAACAAAGAAGAATCTCTGTAATGTATTGCTTACTTTGATTACAGGTCATAACTTGTTAGCTACCTGATGAAAAACCTGAATGGCAGCTCCACAGTGTTCCTGCATTGCCAATTGATCTGACTTAAACCCTGTTTCATGGACAAAACTGGCCAATTTTTTCCCTGCTACACCAATTTGTTTCTTATCTGTAAATGTTGTGGCACTCAAACAGTTGTTGAAAATCTTTAGTGCAGCATTTATTACAATGGTAGGAGAAAGGAAATTGCTGGAACAAGAAAGAAGGGAGATGAGGGAGATGAACACAGTGGTTGTTTATTGTTTGGAATCATCCATTTCATTCCTCAGCAAGCTAATAAGCATGCTAATAAGCTCAGGTGTTTATCTATTTAGTGTTATTTAAACAGTTAAGGCCCGATTGGCATTTCACATACCAGTTTTATAATTCAGTCTACTTCTTCCTTGTTTGCCCTGTGGTTGGTGTGAGAAGAGTGTGGCTTCTCAAACTGAAGTGTTATGTAGCCCAAGTTAAGGGAGTATAGGACCCAAATAATGAACATAAAGAATGCAAACCTGGGAGGTACAGAAAAATCCCTGTATACTGTGTACTTTAGAAGCCAATTTTAAAAAAAGAGAGAGCATCACTTTGTCATTCCCGATTTGCTTTCCAACCAAAAAGCCTTGCGAATTTGACAATCTGCAGGGACAAAAATATCTTCCACAGGTTAAGATATTAGTTCCCTAGGAATTATTAGGGACTGTTGGACATTATGAATGCTTCCAGATTGACAGAAGGAATGACTGACTCACACTGATAATCTCTAAAGAAAAAAAATAAATCTAGAAACTTTAGAAGTTCTTCTTCCTGTTTTTAAAGCTAACAAACAGATGAGGCTATTTCTTCTAAAGTTTTTTACTTAGGCAAAAAAAGAAAAGCCAAAATTACACCCCTTCTTGTGGCTGTGGTTTTGCCCTGTCAGCTGATCTGGTCAATGTCTCCAACAGTCTGAGCACCCTGGCTACCTCATACCAGATGAGCCAGTAGTGGTCTTTGCACCAAAAGCTGCACATCATGGTAAACAAGCAAATTTCATTTGTCAACCAAGCTACAATTTTGTGGCTTTCTTGCAACCATGTAGAGACAAAAGCAGTGAGTGAGGATTACAGTATATGGGAAGGTCCAAGGTGGGAAATGACTAATAATTAATGATACTGGATATGAGGTTTCCACAACAATGTGCCGTCATGGACTGGGTCCTGTGACTGACTTACACAGTACATGTATATGTTTTAGAGTTGTGTTCTCTTCTGGTTAGGAACACTCCATTTTTAGTTCTAGCATCATAAGATGGGTTCAATAACTAGCAAGCTGCCAGATACCCTGTTTCCATAAGTTTCTAGATGTCAATTGTTACTCGTTCTGAGACGTGTAGGAGTGCCTAAGCTGTTTTTTTCCAAGGTGAACTTTCACAGAGAGGTTTATGATTACGTTCTGCCAATATCTATAGCCACCTAGAGAACAAACCAGAATAAGGGTTGAAGTGCTCAGTTAGAGGTGGGCCGACAAGAACTGGTCTGAACAGAGCTCCAGGGCAGGGCTCCCACACAGATCTTACATCTATCACCGTGACATAGCAACAACTTCATCAACTTCCTCAGACTGACTGGGCCACTGCTCATCACTGTTCCACCTCCCCCAAGCACTGGGCTTCTCACTCCTTTGTCCAGACCTAGCCTTATGAGAAGGGAGAGCTGGGCATTGTTAACACATAATCTCCTGATTAACTTTGTATTGATTGCCTTTATACTTGGCTGATGGTCTGCAAGTCATCACCCCAGCTGACAGCTTGTGAATAATAGTATGAATTGATGGTGCCCATTAGTCCCAGTTATATGACAGATGACTGTGACACTTAGCTCACCTTCTGCACAGCAGTGAAGCCATGGGCTGAAAGGGCCACAGAAGTGTATGGGAGAATAAATAGGAGCATGTTCTGCTGCTACTTGTATGGCATTGTGCATAACAGACTAAAGAAATCTGATGCTCCTGAATTTTTAAAGAAAGAGCGCTTTTTCAGCTGGAATTCCTCCCTGAATTTCTCTATGAATAAGCTTTTCTAAAATTTACCATTAAATGTGCCTTGGAATCTATTTTTATCACAGATCCACGTCACAGAATCTCAGAGGTTGGCAGGTATCTCTGGAAGTCACTTAGTCAAAACCCCTGCTCAAGCACTATCAGCTACAACAAGTTTACCAGGGCTGTTGTTCAACCAGGTTTCTAATATCTCTAAGAATGGAGACTCCATCACCTGCCTAAGACACTGGATGCACTGTTTAATTGTCCAAACACTAAAAAAATTTTTCTTCTCTTTAAGTAGAATTTCCCATTTTTCTCTTTTGTCTCATGTCCTGTCACTGGGTGCCATTAGAAGAGTCTGGCTTTATCTTCTTTATGCCCCCCATCAGGTATTTGTACACAGTGAACTACACTGTATTGTGCTAACTGCAGTCATGGCTCCTCCCAATATTCACACTACCAACCAATTTTTTTTCTGTGAAATTAACAGAAACAACAGAACTTCTTTGGATTTTCAGTCACCAATGTCAGGAAATCATCTTCAGTGGAGTCTGGAAAACTCCTGAGTTGTGCTCTACTGCATTCACTCTGCAGCAGATAGAGTTGAAGAGCTGAAGAACCCCCCGAGGGCAATTGAAAGTGAAGTGTCTTCCAGCTGTCTGAAGACCTTATCTGAAGATCTTCAGATCTCCTCTGAAGCAGATCTTCTTTTTCCTAAGTATGCCTTCTGTAGAAGAGACCTTTCTCAACACCACTCATGTGTGCCAGCCATTGCAGGATTGTGCTCCATGCACTCCTGCTTCTCCTTTGTACAAAGGGCAGCTCCATCTCCTCACTCACCCAGCCTGTCCTTCCTAAAGAATCTGTTTCCATCCATCACAGCACTCCAGCCATGTGAGTACATTTCCATCTATAGCAGTACACCAAGGTAAGTGCAGTGAGACTGTAACTCTGCAAATGCACATAGATCCACTTCCAGCTGTTTGCTCCCCAAGCTGCAATAGATAATTAAATGGTAGTGGGTGCTTGCAACTTAAATTATGAATTCCAAAAGAGAGGGTGAAAAAAATAATCTCATTTTAACCTTTATTTCATCTTCTGATATCCAGTCCTTCAGGAATACAGTCCTTTCTGTAACCAAGAAACAAGAAGCTGTGATCTTTTCTGCAGCTTAATCCGAAGACCTGTGGAATTACTAGGCTTTAGATAGAAACAGCAAAGAATGCCAGGGAATAATAGAGCACTATAGCAAATTACTTCTTTAGTTTTCCCTAGTAGCTCCTTTTGTGGAAATCATTTTGTTTCAGTCTTAAGTAACCCTAAGAGAATATGTTATGTCTGACTTCTGTTTTGGTGCCAGTCAGAAAAAGGCAGGGAGAAAGGAAACTCCATGCTTGCTTGTGAGACAGTTATGAGCCAAGGAAGAATTTGAGGACCTTGAGAACCTACCACAGTACTGCAAGCTGAGGTGCCCCAAAGGGATGGTGACACAGACACAATGGCACTGAATCGTGTCACAAACCCTTTCCCACATGGAGTAGAGAGTTCATCACTTAAGGCAAAGGGATGAGCTGTGTTGCTTTTGGGAGGTGGAAGAAACAGCATGCATCTTTGTTCACCAGGCATTTCGAACACCTCTGTGGTGTTACCATATATTGGTCAGTGATTTCAAGGTCATGAGATTGCAAGGAACAGGCAGACTGAAATAAAACTGTTAGAGGAATACAAAGTAGTAGGATGGGCAGGGAGGTCTAACCTCTACAGGTCAGCAGAGCCAGAATATGAGGCTGACTGCAAGAACAAAGAAATCCAAGCATGTACTGCAGCTTTTTTTCATGACTTACAATCTTAGGTATATATAATCCCTTGTTATATCAACTGGCAGATTGTGCTATTTGCAAGAAAACTCAGACTGGCTTTTGAACAAGTATGAAAATTATGTTACTTCTGTTGTAATGGAAAATTTTAAGCTTGCAAAAGAAAGCTATGCCACAACAGTAGCAACTGTGAGCAAAAGCAGATGGAGAATAATGCTGAATGGCAAGTTTCTTTCATACAACCACCAGAGGCTAAACTATGTTAGATGACCATGGGGACCATTTAACAATGCCCAGGTTTAAAAGTCAATAGACCCTAGTCATTTCTGTAATTCAGTAACTTCCTGTTTACAGCTGCTTAATCATACAAGATTTACAATCAACTCACCTGACAATTCTGTTTATTTGTTATTGTTTCCTTTGGTGCTACTGTTAATTTTCAATTTGACCTCTATGCTTTTCACTTGAAAACTTGTCTTATCTATTTCATAATACATTATGATACCTCATCAAAATTTGAAATGGCAATTATGGATACCTCTTTAATGTAAAAATCAGTCTGTAAAACAAAACATGAGTGGCTTGAGGTCAGTTTAATTGGAGAGTCAGTTTAATTGGAAAGGCATGCACAGAATGACAGAACGATGGACTGGCTGAGGCTGAAAGGGATTTCTATTGGTTATCTGGTCCAACCCCCTGCTCATTCAGGGCCACCCAAGAATCAGGTGCCCAGGACCATGATGGCTTCTGAATATCTTCAGGGATGGCATCTCCAGAGCCTTCCTGGGCGACCTGTGCCAAGGCTTTTTCACAGTGATAAAGGGTTTCCTGCTGTTTGTAGGAAATTTTCTGTTTCAGTGTGTGCCCATCATCTGTGAGGGCCAGTGAGGGCCATCATCTGTGATCCTCGCACTGGGCTTGTACAGAAAGAGTCTGGCTCCCTGCTCTATGTGCACTCCCTTCAGGCACTTGCACACCTTAATAAGATCCCCCCAAGCCTTCTTGGAGCTCCAGGCTGAACAGCCCCAGCTGTCTCAGACTCTCCTCAAAGGAGTCATACAGCACACAGGGACTGAAAACATCATATATGGCCTGTTTTTATATCAAGCTCAGAAATCATTACATTTTTCATCCCTAAAATGAGATGTTCTATTCATGACCTGACTGTGCATTGTGATTTCCGATTATACTATGGGTAAGTATATTAAAGAAAAGACAGCAGTACATACTCACCAAGCAGTGGGCACAAGTAAACACTTGCAGATTTTGGTCATAATAAGTACAGAATCAGTAGAAACAAAGTATTAGTATCTAAAATTATGTAGTGTGTTAAAATAAAAAGGAGTCATGTTTAAAGGTATAACACCATGCGATGATGCTGACAAGTCTGAGGTCAGCTGAAAAGATTATGGCCAGCTTAGCACTTGGAATGGACGTGGTAGCAATAATGTAAAATGGTAATTAAAATCTACAGTGTGTATGCAAAGTGAGAGTATTTCTACTGAGATGAGTTGTCCCAGTTTGAAGAAGACAGAAATTTTATGGAAAATCCATGTGAAAATCTGTGCCAAAAAGGTATACCATGATCGACAAAGTCTTCCTACTTGGAATCCCCCAATTCAGTCCTGCCAGGAGTTTTCCATAATTGGTGCAGACAGCTTCACACAAAACATGAGTGTGAAAGCAGCAACTATTGCTTTCTGCAGACCTGTGAGGAAATGTGGTACCTATCAGAAAATAATAAGTTTTTCATATGAAAGAGATTTTTCAGAAAAAATTACAAAATTCTTCACTGAAATAATCTGTGTATAAGGACTACCTACGTTGGTTTTCTTCAAATAAAGAAATTCCCAAACACCACCAGAAGTGGAGACTTCTGTGAGCAGAAGAATTGAAAACATCTGGTTTTAAAGACAGACATATAGTAAATGATTCTTCTTTGGGTAATTATACAGATCATCATTCTAATCCCCAGTATGTTCACAAAAACAAGAGAAAGGCTCCCTAAGCAAGAGGAACTACATTTCATGAGGACATCCAATTTAAGATGGAAATACAAGTTTGATGCTGTAAAACAGCTGGTGACCATCAGGCCTGTTGAATTCAGACCACAAACTCATTAGAGCAGGAACTGTTTCTTTGTTCATGGCTGGTGTCTTATTTCTTAATTGGCAGTGTTATTGCAAAATGAAAGGAGCAAGAAAAGCTCTGATTTTTGCTATTTCAAACCAGAACTGGAATGACATCAGTTTGTTAGTGTTGGAGGCTAAATTTTGACACGCATAAATAACAGAAATCCTATTACACTATGTCAAGCGCTAGAGAGTCCAATCGTGTTTGACTTTGCTATGGTCACACACTCTGTTCAATACCAACATTTTACACAATCTCCTCCCTTTAAAAATATAATTAAGCCTTCTCCTCTTTCCCTTGTAGATTTCAACAAAGATTTGGAATCTCTTGATGAAAATAGAAGTGGTAAACACCAGTGTTGAAAAAAACCCATACTTCTGAAATGCTGGCACAGGGAGAATTGAATACTCAGCTTACTTCAACCTGTCTCATGGTGATGTATTTCCCTGGTTTTGTTTGTAATACTCTCCAAATATTATTAACTAAGTCTTTCCATTATCAGTACTTGTGTGCCAAAACAACAGAACAAATTTTGAAAATAAAAAAAGAGTGTAGTAAAAGGCTAGAGGATAATAAAATATTGATATTTATTAATTTCCATAATAGACATGAGAAGGAAAAAAGTAAAAAGTGAAAGAAAAAGCGATCAGATATTGATTTCAAGAAACTGTATGTAATGACTCAATTGTGCTCCCATTGAAGGAAAAAAAAAGACTTTCACTTGATATTAATGGAAATTGGCAAAGATTTTCAGTCACCTAGAGATGCTGCAAACTGAAAAGATGTGTATCCTTGAACACCATGCTGGAGACAAAGAAAATGTTACATTTTATTTTACTTTGTTCAGTGCTATTTGGACATAGAAATAGAAAGATAGTCTCAACAGCAGCAAACAACTAGAACATCCAAACACAGTATTAAAGGTAATTATTAATTCTTTTCTCTGGTTATGAAAGGTTATGAAAGCCGTCTTACCTCAGCTCATCCATCACATCACAGTAGAGGGTCAGGATTTCTTTCAGAACAGAAACAAACCAGTACTTTTTAAAATTAATAAGTGTATAAATAGGTTATTTTCTCTGCCTCTGTGTGCATTTTTTTCTAAATATATGTGAGAGTCAAATTTTATAATATACTGTAGAACTCCCCAGAACACTAGATTTAACATTCTCATCCTTTCCCTTGCCACAGTATGAGTATGTATTGCTGTTCGAATACCAGTTCAGCTGTAGGCAAAACAGCTGCCAGTTCACTGGAGGCAAACTTTAACCCATTTCTTGTTCCTTTGCACCCCTCTTCTCTCCACAACTGAAAGGTGAACATAAGAGGCCATGAGTCAAGTCCCAGTCTCATCCAATCAGGCATAAAAGTCAGCAAACATCTGAAATCAAGGCAAGAAGAATAACATGCAAAAGAAGCCAAGTCTTTTAGGTAGGAGCACTAATTTATCTGAAAAACAGCCTTGCACACGTTTTCCTTTTCAAACAGTTTGTACACAGCTGTGAGAGTTATTTACCATTTTAGTCCCTGCTTGTCTTCAGGGCAAAGATTTGCTGGTACAAAAAACCTCTATCCCCCTCAACCTTTCCCAGTTGGGATTGTGGACCTCCAGCCATCCCACTGTATCTGACTGATTTCTTGGGAAACTTCCCTTCCCCTTAGGATTGGTGTCCCAAAGACCAAGTTCTGATTTGCACTTGACAAGCATGTCTGTGTTAAAAGAATTTGTAGCATGTTCACAACTAAGGGCAATTTGCATTTGAAGCCAATGACTACATACACAGCTTCAGCCCGATCTTGGGTTTTGAAAGCCTTTAATGCTAATCCCAGAACAATTGTCAGCATTTATTATGGTGATTTCTGACATGCCGCTGGGGATTGTTTCATAATCAGAAAGAGAAGAAGAAGAACCACAAAAGTAAAAGTTCTGCCAGAAAAGTAGACTGAAGAAGACAGATGGTTTATATTAACTGAAAGGGCATCCAGATTTGTGATTTTCTTTTTCCTTAACAGCAATATCAACAAATAAATTCAGAAAGCTCCTAATATTTCTTTAATTAGCTGTTCAAACACTTAGTCTCTCTGTATTGCTTAGGTGACCATCAGCACCATCAGCCTCATCTCCCATACAGATAAGGTAACAGGGATAGGTGGAGATCTCACCCTGCTCTGAAGACTTTTGAATGGTAAGTTGTGCACAAAACCAAAAGGCATACTGAAAACCCTGCCACAGAGTATTAATGAAACATCATGTTACTGATGTATTTTGCCTGTCCTAGCACAGGGCATGCAGAATGCAGAGACCTCCAGGGATTGCATGTGGTGAAAGAAGCCACACACTGTGCAATGTGTGTTTGTGCTGCCTGTTTGTACACACAGGTGTTGAAACTCCCAGACAGATCTGCTCCAGTGTCCCTTGCCCCACCTCACAGACACCAGCACAAGTACATCCTGAGTGATGAACCATAGGAAAAGGTCCTTCAGCAAAGCAGGCATTACAATAAGTTGTCTGCTTACTCCCATGTACCCTCCAGTGGCAAAGAAAATTATGTCCAAGAAGCTCATCTATATGCTTTTGTTTCTCCTGTATTAGTCTACTCTGTAACTAGGTCCCCAAGAGGCTTTTTTCTTCTTGATGCTCAAGTTTCCACTCAAAACCTAAAATTTGTGGCCACTAGACTATTAAATCCAGGCTTGAGAGCCATCTGTCTTTCTTCTTGGGTGGCTTCCACAGTTGTATACTATAATCAGGATCAATTATGTATTTATTTCTGACAAAGAACAGCCACTTCTCATGGTTTACTCCGCCTCTTCAGACAGTGATTGAGACAATTCTGATTCCTGTGTCCCCAAAAGAAGAGGAATTACAAAATAAATAGGAGAAGATTTAGTAGACAGGATTTATTGGAAATAGTTCTTCCACACAGCAGATCACAACATGGACAAAATTTTTCATTAGAAAGTTACTACTAGGTCATGGGAAACACTGAAAATATTAGGGCAGCCTCTGTAAAAATCTAATTAAACACCTGAAGCTGACAACTTAGCAGTAGACAAAAAGAACATAGATGAACCAAAGAAGAAAGAGGAAGCAAATCCTATCTTTTTCATACAAGAAACTTTGTCTATGCAGGAAATAGACAAGCAGGCTCCTACAGCCCAAACCAGTGAAGCAAACCAAAAGATGCAACCTCATCAAACACCTTTTTGCTGCAGTCACAAAGCCTTCTCTGTGAAACAGCCCCATGTGATCATCAAGTGCCTGAGACTGTGGAGCTGAAACTGCTCCTGCATCATCTGGGCATAGGAATGCTGTGGGCCCAAGACCCACCAGAGGGAGAAGCTCCTCCTCCTGAGTTTCCTCACCAAAACCTGAATTATCAACATGCACAAAAAACAGGTCCATGTTGAACAGCCCTTGGCTGTAAAAACACCCCACCCTCGTAAATAATGGCTCCAGCAAAACAGATGCAGCCAAGCTACACCACTCCTTTTTCATGGTAGTCATCAGAACAGGGATTCCAACTCTATTGTACCAATTCACACAGCTGTTCAGAATATCAGGTATCGGTATTTTGAAAGTTTCATTTGTCATTATAGCCAGATGTCAAAGGAATTATTAACCTAGCTGCTAGTGGTATCTGAGATGCCTGCAGCAAGGTTATGGTGACCCATGTAACAGTTTCAGTTCACATTCCTGTGGTCTGGGATTTCAGATGAGTCCTATTAGCAGATAATTTGTACATTCAGTATGTGTTTATTTGTTTCTAATTGTACTTGAAGCTCCAGCTAACCAACCATAACTACAAGACCTTTAAAAACTCAGGCATGCCCCAGTAAACCATCAGAACAATGAAAAGGCCTTTACAGACTTATCACACTTTAAACTGAAAAGATATGTTTAAAGCTTGCTACTTTGTTCTAGTTTCCCCAGCAAATAAAATCCTATTCTTCAGTTGTTTTAAAAAGAGGTTACTGAAGTAAAAACCACTTTCCTTGAACACCTCTTGAATTAGGGGAAAAGAAATGAGGAAACCAAAGAGGCGGAGAGTAAGTATTTCACTATTAATGTGATTTTGTCTGCTTTTTTGTGATTTGGTCACACTTTTCATACGGTGTTAAAGCAATGTGGCTTAATAATGTCAGCATATCCTTTTGAGAGAAAAGCTTTTGTTTTCAAACTTTCTAGAGTAAAAAGTAACAGCAGGATGGGGATTTGCTATCCCCAAGATTCCCAGATCACAAAAACTCAGTCTGTGTAGAAAACATGCTTTACTGCTTACTCACCTCCTACACCTGCATGGTTTTATGTGTCATTGCCATAAAAATTTTAGTTGCAGTTCTTGATGAAATATGAAGCAGGAGGTGTCCAGTGAAACAAAACAGAATGGGGAGAATGGCCATGGAGATGTCTTTGAGACCTTCCTTCTGCCTACATCTCTTCTTGGAAGAGCTGTTCCTCCATGGGCTGTCAGTGTAACCAGGACTCGGGGATGGCCAGACACAAAAACTTCTCTGCTAGTTACAAAGAGTAAGGAACAGAGAAACAAGAACAGTTCTAGCTTGAAGCATGTTTTGCGCCAAGAGAGACTGAGCACTTATTTCTACAGTGGGTTTTCTTTAGTGAAAACTACAAACTTCAGCTAGGATGCTGTGGATAATGCTGTCAGACATTCAGGGGGATTCTTGGGGCTGTCATGTGCAGAGCCAGGAGCTGGACTTTGATGATCCTGGTGGGTCCCTTCCAACTCAGGATTTTCTATGGTTCTATGAGTATTTGCTTGGAACATTTTTTTCCATTCTTCTAACTCAAGGGAGAAAAAATATAGTAATATACACAACACACAGGCCTAAAATGATGATTTGTCCCTGATTCTTAAATCAAATGGAGATCTTCTTGTCCACATGAGAGTAGCTTGGATAAAATAGTAATTTCCTAACAGTGTTGTAATTTTGTGTATATAGGAAGAGACAAAGCTAAATTTTAGTTAACGCAAGCTTACAATTTTAGCAGTCCACTTCCTTTTTGCACTTAGTTGGTCTCATTTAAAAATTCTTTTCTCAAACATCTCTTCAATAACTATGCTGACTTTTTCTCAGCTGAAACACAAAAATTCTTTGAGTTCATTGTGGAACCACTGAAATTTACAGTCAAATGTAGGTTTTCTCTTGTGTTTCTCCTTTTAAATCTCTGCACGTTTGGGACATAGGAAGAAGAAGAAAAGCAAAAGAGTGTGAGAGGTCAGCATAAGTACTACAAATTTTAAATTGTGTGCGGTAAACTGAATTTTTACTTTTAAGCATCCAAACTGTACTTAGATTTTTTTTTTTTTTTTACTTCTCCATGACTAAAATGAAAAATCAAGGCACAATTATTATTCCCTTACAGCAACAGCTAAAGTCAACACCAGGATTCTGTTCTGAGGTGCATTGGAAAGCAATGTCTAGGAGAAAGAAGCAAGATAAAACAATGTGTATCTAGCACAAAATACCTCAAAGTCTGAGAGGACCACAGTAACACCGAGCACGTAAGAGACAACTCCTGCAAACACTGATTTTTTTGGTACAGCAGACCACCCAGATAAATATCACAGTATGAAATATAGTTTTTTAGTTGGTTGTTTGGGGTTTTTTAGATGTGGGATGCTTAACACGGTTATCACAGATGCTTGTGTTTTTATATATCCAAGGTAGAACAGAATAGCATGTATTGCAGCACACTAAAAAAGCCTTAAATGTGAGTTGTACTGCCACAAGCAATGGTAAAAATGGTACTGTCTGTTCCTTAGGAATCTGTATATACACTTTTCAGCAAGTATTTTCTTGTGCTCCATGTGTAATGTAAGAATGTCCTGCTGTGCCTGTGGTTTTGTCCACCAGACTCACGTGGCAGCTGCTGCCTGACACAGAGCTCTAGCAATCCTCATCCTCCATATTTTGCACCATTTTTTGATGTCAGTGGCAGACTTTGAGTTCTGGAAAGGTAGATCAGAGTAGAAGAATGTGAAGAAACATTGTGAACAATGCACACGGGGGTCTGTCTCACTTTTCACTTGTCAAGTACCTGTTACCAGCTTCGCCTTCTCCACTCCTCACAGGGAGGTCGTTCTATCCCAACACATATGATTTTAGGAAGCTACTTCAGCTGTCATTTGCATTTTCATTTTAGAATAATAGAATTATTTAGGTTGGAAAAAACTTTTTAAATCAACTTATTATTATAATTTTGTGCTTTGTTTGTCAAGTTACAGAGGACAGGAGTAGTCAGTACACAGCTAAGCTCTAGAAAAGCATGTTCTATGATAACAACAAATACATTTATTTTCATGGCAATAGTAAACTACCCTTATAGCATCCTTGTTGACCAGAAAAGAATTAAGAAACTAAATAATTTACTGTGTTTAATAGATGAAAAATAATCAATATTTCAGGAAATTCAATGAAAATCAATCTCTTTAAGTAATGGTTACTATAATTTATCCGTTTTAACATTGTTTAATTTTTAAACCTATTACATACTAATTTATTATACCAGCTTGTACCATGAGTCATTTAATAGCTGTTAATAAAACAGTAACTTAAAGAGCAATAAACTGATATTCTGGCAAGAATATTCAGATGTGATTAAGCTCTACATGAAGCAAACCCTATATTTTGAAAGAGAAATTAAAGAGAAATTGAAAGAGAAATTAAACCTATGATGTAACAATGATAGGAAACTTTCAACTACAGTACCTTTAGGAACTTCATTAGGGAGGCTAAGAAAATTGTATCCTGATTTTGTGCAAAATTTTCTCTAAAGTAGCATTCTATCTTTATGTCTCAACTTGATTTTCAACAAGAACATACAGAAAATATGAACTTGTAAAAAAAATTCACTTCTGCTGAAACCAAATACACCAATGCAGAGAAGACTGAATTTTTTATTATTTTACAGTCATTCCCAACCCTCTGCTGACTTCTGTTTTTTTTTGTTTTGTTTTTTGTTTAAACTTTTCCACTGAAATCTGTCTAGTTGATGAATACAGTTAGTAACTTAATTTCACCACTTAAATCCATAGTTACATACAGAAGGAATACCTGCCCCAGAAGATGTACAGTTATCAATAGGTCTAATCAGATACTGAAAGCAGATCCCAAGTGCTGTCATAAATTATTTTAGCCAGGAATTTGTTAATTTTTATTAGACTTCATGTGTCTGAAAACTTTCTTTTGACGCCCTAATCTATTATTTTAATCCTCTACAAGTTAGCTTCCATTCTTCTAAATACTCTATTAGTAAAACTGTCTCAAGAAACTGCTCACATGCTTAACAGTTTGTGGAATTTTTGCTGCTAAATTACCTGGTCTAACTAGTATGTTTTGTTTCCTATCTGTCCTTGTGAGGGCAGCAGGAAGGGCAGACACTGATCTCTTCTCTGTGGTCACCAGTGACAGGGCCCAAGGGAATGCCCTGAAGCTGAGTCAGGGGAGGTTTGAGGTTTAGGTTGAACATTAGGAAAAGTTTTTTTCACCCAGAGGGTGGCTGGGCACTGGAACAGGCTTTCCACGGAAGTGGTCACAGCACCAAGCCTGATAAGAGCTTGAAAATCATTTGGACAATATTCTCAGGCACTCGGTGTGACCATTGGGGTATCCTATATAGGACCAGGGGTTGGACTCAATGATCCTGATGGGCCCCTTTCAACTCAGCATATTCTGTGATTCAATGATTTATTGAAGAGACATTGATTTTAAGGGAAAAATAAAACCATAACTAAAACCCTTTGGATATCTTATTCTTTTGTTCCAGCTGGTATTGAAATCAAATGGCTAAGTAAGAGTTAGGCAGGTAGTAACTTTCAGGCGTACCTGATTAGTTATGCTCTTTTTACCTGCTGCTCTATGTTGCTGCTGAGCAGTAATAAGACCTGGCTCGTATTAATCTTTTTGTAAGAGAATAGTTTACAGGAACAAGAACATCAGCTGTCTCTCCTGGTGTGTTTGCTTTTTCACTATTAATAGTAGTTTTTTACTAGGAAGCTCCCACAGAAGTAGGTGCCTATCCTGCATTTGACATACATGATAGGCATGATGAAGACTCACCCTACACTTGCACTTTCTCTTTTTCTATACTATTTGCAAAACAGACCTTAACCAGCTTAAACATAACAAAATTATCAGAGAAGCAGGATATAGCCCTGAAAATGTAGTCTTTATCGCAATATGAGCCTAATGCAAATGTAACAAAACAAGACTCATTTATGAAAGCAGGGAAGGCTTATTATATAAGCTTCCAAAAGAGCCTCTGCAAAACCCAATATCTGAGTCCAGATGCAGCTTTGCATCTAGGTCCAACACAATTTTGTTTTCTCCTGTTTCCTTCCCTTCCTGGATCCACCTCCAATGGAAAGGAAAACCGAAACATAAAACCCTTACCTGTAGGTAAGAGTTTATTTTCTAGGTATGCCTTAGGAAATATGTGACAGTTCAAATTCCTTGGTTCCCTAAGGGTGGTTTCTTCTTAGGAAGCACCTGGAGGTACACAACAGTTAATATTTCTCCATGTTGGCTTACTTAGACTTATTTTTGTCTACAACTGGGTATTATAGAGCCATAGTTACAAACTATTTCTAAATGTTTTGTTTAGACTCCATGAATTTGTCAACAGAAGCTATTTACAGAGCTCAGCTTGACCTCTTGTTGATCTATGAAAATTAATGGATAGTTCAAACACTATCAGTTTTCTCATTCACTAAAACTGCAAAAGAAGTATGCAAGTAAATAGGGATGAAGTAAAAGGTGTTCCACCTATTATTTTGTGTATTATTGGGTTTTTCTCCCCAGTAACAAACTATTTTAATAGCTGGGCTAGATCTAAAGCACAGAAAATACCATGTGAAAGACATATGCCATACACAGATTTACTAAATATGACTACCACTGTGACTAATTCAGTTGTAAGAAATCCCAAACAAATGAATACATTTTAATTCAAATCATACTTTTTAATACTTTTAGAATTTACATATGTTTAAAATTAAATATTAGACTGGATTTTTCTAGGTTCATCCACAATGGAAGCAAATATTTAATATATGGAGTATTTGATGGTAACTGGACAGACAATATTTTGAGGGAGGAACAATTTAAAATGTTCTACTTAAAATGTTACACTGTTTTTGTGGAAACTGAATGTGTGGAAAACTCCAGTGACTTGACACAATCACATTTAGAGCTCTCAAGGTTTCATATGAGTGCATTGCTACATGGTGGCTTCATATACAAAGAACTGCAATGAAAAGAAAAAGAAGAAAAGAACATTTGGAGTGCTTTCATATCTCCAGACATATATTTAAAAAAATAGGTTCTACCTTATTATTAATGGCAGAATAATTTATTTTCTTTGAGGTTTCAATTGCAAGAAAAGAAACCAAATAATGAATAACACAATAAATTTTTTATATTAAAATCCCCAGTAAAACCTATAATTTGTAACTCAGAGTGGTCAGTGCTTGGGCTAGTGTCCCAAAATAAAACCTACAAATTGTAACTCAGAGTGAGCAGTTTCAGGGATGGGGGCTGTAGTTATTTTAATTCCATAGAATTGAGTTTATCTGTGTATTAAAACCACAAAAAAAAAAAACCTGAGAAAATACCTTCCCAAAAAGTCCTGAGAAGATTCCATTTGCTGGGCACCAGATGAGAATTATCTTACTGTTTACCACCTTGACTCAACACTCTCTATTTGGTTCTGAGATGAGACAGTGGAAAGAAAAGGGTAAAATTATCTGGCTTTGGTAACACATCTGGTTTTATGATGTTATACTGACTACAGCTGTAAAGAAAAAACCCAACAAACCAAACACTGGAACAATAAAAGAAGAAAAATCAAGACTACATAATTTCAGAAAAATGCATTTTGAAAATTCTTTCCTAATAAGCCAAGAATTGTGGCTGCCTGGAGCTGGAGAAACATTACAAGGTATGTCCTTGCTGGCCTTTACAGCTGGATGGGGTAATGCATACACCAGACTTGGGTATCCATTTGGGTAATGGTCCATTTAGGTAACAGAGGTAAATTTTGTATTTTCTACAGTTTTCTGAAGTTTTCTAATGATCACAACATTCAAGTTTGACCACCTTCAAATTAACAAGAACATGAAGTTTTATCAACAGTCAAATAAGAACAACTGCTATGTCTGCAGATTCTCATTTAATAAGAACCATTTTATCTCTGTTGGCTCCAGTGAAATTACTTGTAAGGCATTTGAAGACACTCTGTCAATATGTCAGAATAGTTTAAAAACATAGCTGTCAATGCCTGTATCAGATACACATCCCTCAAACTTAACTTGGTGATCTAAATATAATATAAATGTCCAACGAATCTTAAATGGATTTGGTGTTTAACTGTGATATGAACTTAGTCAACTCCTCAGTTCAGGTCCCTACCCTTGGAATTCTGAAAAGAGATTTACAAGAAAGGCTGAAAATCTAAAAATGTGGACAGCTATAATGCTTATATGGTGTAGTTACTAGAAGAGTGACTCTGGAATATTACTGAGGACAAGTTCTTACTCTTAATCAGAGTAAAACTCTTTGTTTCAGGTGGCACTAACACATATTGCCCACCACAGGTTTTACCAGAGTGAACTGCTTTATCCAACAGTATGCAACAACAGCCTGCATGTTTTGAACTCTGCCAGCCTTTTTTGAAGTCCTGTACTTTAAATGCATTTCCAGAGATGACTGAAAACTGTCCTCCAACACTTGCCTACTAAAAATTACAAAACAGGAGGACAAAGAAGAAAAATAAATCACACCTTTATATCTAAAATGCAACACTAAGTCATTAGTCACTGCATGTACGAAGTCATCTCTGTCAAGAGCTGCACCAGAGCACCTGATGGCTCACATCCAGTTGTGGAGTTTGGCTATCCTCAGCTATATTTGCAACTAAAGATGAAAGGAGGAGAAAACCAAAAAAGGGGAAAATACATGCACGGGCCCTCCCTCTGCTAGCTACACTGTGTCCTCTAGCATCTGAGCTTTCATTTAAGCAGCCCTTCTACATTCCACCTATGCTTTTCTAGGATAAATATCTGGGGAAATCAGTTTGGAAGTCAACATTCTTTTACTGCTTTATTTCTAATCCTGGAAGGCAAACTTGACATACTGACAATCAAGAGCAGAATAAAAGCAATTCTGAACTATGTTGTGTTGAAGTTTCTTACAATCTTCCCAAATATTTTCTCTGCTATGAATATATTACACCATACAGATCTGTAATGTTGTTTGCCTGAAATAATAAAAAGTAAAATCATGAATATTTTAAAGTGTTCTGGATGACAGCCTGAGAAAACAGCTACAGAGTGTAAAAGACATTCTGTCAGTTTCCTGAAAATCAATCACTATTTGAGATTCCAGACTTACTGCATTCCATCTGTTATGAAGAAATGTTTAAATAGTAAACAATTAATGATAGAAAACTGATATGAATCAAACAGTTTTACAGGAATTTTTTAGAGGTTCATAGTATTTTTGCATTCAGGGAAGGTTATTGCTGAAGACTTAATAATACAAATCTGTCACAAAATATTGCTCCTCTTCCTTTCCACAGCCAAAAATTGGCATAAAAATCTGCAAAGCAAAATAAGCAGTGCCATCTTCAGCATGCATTATCTCATTTACTATTTAAATAGTTTTTCAGCAGTCCCTCCTCTCAAGTTCTCGATATATACAGAAAGCTTTTTATTTGAAAGACACAGATTACATTTTAATCATATTTGCATCATATAGTGTTATACATATTTTCAGTCCATATCCATTTTCTTCCCCATCAGGTCCCCTCCATTAGCATGGGTTTAGATCAGGAACTAAAGGCCTGTGTTGACCAGGGGAAAATCCTAAAAATTTAGTCCTTCAAACATTAGATTGAAGGGGCTGTTGCAGTTCATCATGCTACAAATTATTCCACAGGTCCAGTTCAGAGTTCTGTATCACATACAGAGATAAATGCCCATTATGGTATCAGAAATAACAAGCTAAGTCCTCAGTGTGGACTTCTAGAAGTCTTAAATATAATTTCTTTATATTACATCATGATAATAGATGAGAAAGGTGAGCTTGATAAATGATGATTCAAGTCTGCAACGAAGCAAAAGAAAACTCTCACAGTTATCTTCTGGGCACAGTGATAAAAAATCTGGTGGAATTTTTATGGAAAATGCTGTAATGCTTACTTCTGGAATTATTTTTTAAAATTTAATCACTTTTTCTGAAAAAATCTATACATTCTTCACAAAGAATGCCAGAGCAATAGGCTGACAGTAACCTCATGAGGTTCCACCATTAGCGCACAGTCCTACACAAGTGCACAGCTCCTGGCACCAGTACATTCTGGAGAATGCGCAGCTGGGAACAGCTTCACACAAAGCACGTGGGGGTCTCCTAGACACTAAACTGACCATGGGCCAGCAGTCTGCCCTTATGGCAAAAAACCCCACCAAGAGCATCCTGGGCTGTGTGAGGAGCAGTGCTGCTGGCAGGGGACAGACGTGATCCTGCCTTAACTCAGCTCTGGTGATGCCACACCCGGGTGCTGGTCCTGCTCTGGGCTCCCCAGACACAAGAGATGTGGACATACTGGAGAGAGTCTAGCAAGAGCTGCAGAGATGATAGAGGGATTGGAGCACTGCTCCTTTGAGGAGAGTCTGAGAGAGCTGGGGCTGTTCAGCCTGGAGCTTCGAGAAGGCTCAGAGAGATCTTATTAGGGTGAAGGGAGTGCACTCCTGAAGGAGCGCACACAGAGGAGGGAGCCAGACTCTTTCCAGACAAACCCAGTGATAGGTGATGGGCACACACTGAAACACAGACAATTCCCTACTAACAGCAGGAAACCTCTTTATCACTGTGAGGGTGACTCAGCATTGACACAGGTTGCTCAGGGAGGCTCTGGAGTCAGTATTCAGAAGTCATCTGTTCATGGTCCTGGGCACTCAGCTTTCAGTGGCCCTGACTGAGCAGGGGATTGGACCAGATGGCCTACAGAGGTCTTGTCCAAGTTCAACCAACCTGAGATTCTTCACCACTGAGCAGCCAACTGTCAGTCTGTGAGTTCAAAAATAAACGTTTCTGTACTCAAGAAAACATGGGGAGTTTATTTTATACTCCCTGCAATACTACAAAATAATTTTTCCACTTCAAGATTCCTAGACCATGCAGCAGTACCACAACAGCCCCTAAAATACGTTACATTACCCACTTTGCCATTTGTTGCTCTTTTATTGCCTTCTCACACTAGAGCGGCTGCTGTGAGCTCACTGTTTCTGGGCCAGCCCTCCACAACCACATGTGGCTTTCTATTACGCATTGTGCTTATCCTTTCTAATGACTCAGTGCAATAATACACACCAAATTCCATTGTTACTTTAATGAAGACCATCATGGAAGGGGGCAGATTCAGGTCCACCCATTATGGGATTCCTCACTGTTAAATAAGTATTCCCTTACAAACATACAGTTCCTAAACACTTGAGGACTTCAAAATACCATCTTCATCACTGCTTCATCCATTAGCAAACAAATCTACAAGCAAAGCTATTTGGTGCAGAGAAAGGTGGAGTAATTTTTTTTAATACAGGACAGGGTCTGGGCAGTATGCAAACTACTGCATATTTTTATGTGGTTTTGGTTTTAGGACTAGGATTCAAACATCATTCTATCTTCAAAATCCGCTCTAGACAGCATGAGTGTGTTTCAGCCAAAGCATTTCCTTGGCACCGCCACAGGCCACAGGGAGGGAATCCATCCATCCATCCATCCATCCATCCATCCATCCATCCATCCATCCATCCATCCATCCATCCATCCATCCATCCATCCATCCATCCATCCATCCATCCATCCATCCATCCATCCATCCATCCCTATCCATCCATGGATCCCCTCAGTCTCAGGATAAGGTGTCACCGCGCCCCCTGCTGTCCTGGGCCGGGCTCCGGGACCCGCTCCCGCGCTGATCCTGTCAGTTGCTCCTGCCTTCCTATCCAATCACTTTCCTGCAGCTACAGCCAAACTCAGGATGTTAAAACAGAATATATGAAGTGCAAGCTCTTTTTATCATAAAAGCCTTTGCATTTTTAATCCCTTTTTTCCTTCAGATCACATTAAAATATCGTTTAGTACCTTCCCTGTCACATGAAAGCCTGGAGCGACTGCTGCTCAAAGTAAGCACTGAGAAGTAACTCCAAAACAACTTCATAACACAGTTAAGCCCAGTCCTAAAAGGCTGGAAAAATTAAGTTAAGTTCTAATATAAATGAGTTTTCTACAACTGCAGTAGGAACTGTTGTTCCTACTTTCTGCATTTAGAAATGGCATTGTATTGCTGTGATTTACCACAAAAGGAATGAAGCACATTAGAAATCCATGTGCTATCTCTGTTTGTCCTGGACTTGATAAACTTCTAATCTCTCCTTTCTGCAATGAGTGTTAAGTGCTTTTTCTACGAGTCAGATAATTAAATCTGAAATGGGGCTTTGTCAGCCCTGCATGAGAAGTGAAGTCAAAACAACTGTGACATTATCTCAATTAATGATGAAACAAAATAAAAAGGCTCCCCCACTAGATTTTACCACCACTCACATATTCCTACCACATTTTCCTAACACTCTGGAACAGGAAGGTGTTTCACAAGGAGTTCAGCTGTGGAGAACCACAGCATTAATTGAATAAAGTAACAGTAATGATGTCAGATCAATAAGTCTAAGTAAGAATAAAATAATTGCATGATTTTTTGGTTTAAAGACTTGTCTTCTGTAAAAAATGATAGTATTGCTAAGGAGTGGTTTTAAGTACTGTTCAGTATTTTAAGCAGACATTTATAGCATTGTTTTTTAATGCGTGGAAACCTTTTCACAGTCAGTAGCAGCGCCTGTGTTTTATATTCATTACACAGGTTCAGTGTAACACAGAATCTGTTACTTTGGAAGCCTCTCGCACCAATGCAAGTTCACTAATATCTTTCATATTTACTATATTACTAATCTGTGTTACAGCTTTAACACTACAGATAAATATAAGCAAACCCAAACACAGTAAGTTACATGACTTCAAAATAAAATACGGGTTAGGACAAGTGGGAGAATTTACTTTGCATCCATGTGAGTATTAATGGAAGTGGGTTTGTGAAGACAAGCAGGGGGAAGGGTTAGGAAGTCTTACACACAGCTGATGTAAAAGTCTAGTCTCTTCTTGATTCTATTCTAAAAATGCTCATTAATCTGTTTTTCACAGAAAACACTTCAGAAATTGTAGAAGCCTGACACTTTTGAATTATTGTACTTCAGATATATGAATGCTTCTAAACATAATATCATTACATAACACACCTTTGTAGTCAACTGAATAAAAATGACAGCGACTTTAGATAAAGTTTTCTAGCAAAAAATGTAAAATGCATAGGCGATAATGAATCAAAGTATGTTTTACTTTAGACTTAGGCTGTTGAACTGGTTTAGTTTCATTAATTAAAAAGTGTCTATTAGAACTGTACCAGCTTTCACCTGATACCTTAATTCACTAACCTTAAGAGATCCACCAAGTAACTTGGAAAAAAAAAGCCCAGAGATAGTCTCGGGGTGTTGTTGTCTTGGAAACTGCAGCCCAGCTGACTACAGTTCCTTGGAGAAAGATTTCTGTATGAATGCTTTTGTTTAGCATAACTGAACTGTATTTCTCTCCAGAAGAAGCAGAGAAGTATAGCCAGCATGGAATGATACAGACCTATTTCTCATTTTGCCTTAGTGACATTCCTATGTGCCATCAGATCTGACCCAGAAAATACACAGCCATACCTACTACATTTGAAAAACCTGGTTTTCTGTACACAAAAAAAAAATATTATTCACAGAGTGAATGTATCTTTAGTCTGTTATACAAAGAGGAAAAGCTACCTACTTTAATTGAAGTGAATTTGCCTTCTCAATGGAAAATGCACATTTAAATGTTATGTTTGCTGAATAAACTAAACCTAAAGGTCATGAAGATGCAGGTGTTGTCAGTTAAAGCTACAAACAGACCTCACAGATGTATGCACTTCAATTTCTGAGCTACAATAAATGAGGCGGCACGGTTGCTTCTTCTGTACCTCCTTGTATCAAATACATTGAAAAGAATTTAATTTATATCCTAGTCTTTTGAGCTCATCCTCTTAGTGCCAAGGCATGGCAAGGAGAAAAGTTTAAAAAAGTACGTCACATTTTTGGAAAGCCAGAGTGAGACATTCTCCAGTTTCAAGTTTTTCAGGACAAAACCTAAAAAACAGTATTATTTTTTATACTATTTTCCAACCCTCTCTGCTATCACCTTTAATTCATATAATGTTTGCAATTGTATTTCATTACACTGGAGAGAGGGCAAGTAAGACCTATGCCTCCCCTTCAAGGCAAAAAACCCCTTCCTTCTGACACACAGTATTTTGTGCATTAAAGAATATAAAAGGTCAAATTTGTTTCCTGATCACTACACTAATACTGAAATAAATAGCAACAAAACTAGTTGAGATGTATGCAGCTATAGGACTTCTCTAGAACTATCAAAACTCTTTACCTACATTAATGGGCACATGGTAGATTTCCTTCCCAGCAGCACTCTAAACCTTCTCCAGATCAACAGCTGCTCTCTCCTACTAACCACCTCCAAGATATTTTATCTTAATAAGATATATTCAGAATGTCAGTCATCAGCAACTCCACAAAAATATAATCGAAAGATGAAAACTGTATGAGCAGCTGCAGATACTGAAATCACAGACATATTCTGGGATTCCCTTTATTTGCTTCCCAGACGTTAAAGGAAATATGAGACTTCAACCTACAGCTCCACATGTATTTTGCCACCATCTTAACTAAAAATGTGATTTCATCATTTTCAGAATGGAGGAACAAACAAGTGCCTGATTCTCTTTAGCAATCCATGTCAATATATGCATAATATGTGCAGCACATTAAGCTACAGATACCAGCGCTGAGTGTTGCAGGATCTGAAGGCTTCGGAGTTGCTATTCTCAGGAGCCTTCTGCTGATTAGAAGTGTTTTTTCATTATCTAGTTTGACTAAACTAATTAAGGCTTGCATGCACTATCCTTAAACAAAATTGTTCTCTTTCATCAAGCCAATATATTTTAAAAGTTTTAATCTCAGCCCTGGAAGAGGGAGGGATGGAGGACTTAAAATTCTGTTACTCCTTTATGTTGCAAGACTGCTGTGAAGAAGAATTACCTAGAATATGTAAATTAACATCAAGAGGAAATTAAGTGGTCACAAAATTTCATTCTCTACCATTCTTATTGTAAATAAAAAGCAATCCTATTATAGATAAAGTCAGTTCTCTTATATATAAAGAACAACTCTTGAGACTGAACTTTGTCCTTCACTGAGAAATGAGAACACATTCTCAAAAGTAGTCTAAGATAGCATTTAGCAGTAAGCAGAAACATTGAAGATATTCTAAACAGAAAAGAAAGATGCTCATTTACAAAAACAAGCATCCCACACTCTGCTACAACAGGAAGGAAAATGAAATAGTCAAATTTATTGCTTCTCTGAATCACTCCTTGATGATTTTAAGTTACTGAAACACTGAAACTACATTTATATAGGGTGACAATTTCAACATGGGTTTGCTGATATGGAAATTGTAAAGAAATCTCAACATTGTCCTAGCTAACCTTGGACGGGCAATGTGCATCTAGCATTAAAATTAGTTATTCTTCCTTTCAGAGAGATTTTAATAAAATTAAAATAAATTACTTTTTTAATGGGGAAAAAAGAGGAAAAATTAGGTGTCAGACTTACAATAATTGGTTATGCATGATTTGCTGATTTGAGTGCATATGACCAACAATTCTTGCTTAAAACGCACCTCGCTCTTCAGGCTGTGTAGGTGTACTCAAACCACTTGATATTATACATACAAAAGTAGTGCGGAACTTCTCCCAGTTACATGCAGGTCTTATGGAAAATGAACATAGAGTTTGTTTCTAAGAAAACTTTTGACATTAGTTAATATGTTGGAAACATGTTCACAATATTAAAAAATTATTTCTTAAAAAAATTAGAATTTTTATTAATTTAACATATTTTCCACTCAAGAGAATGAGGAATTCAGTGCCTGTGAGATTATTTCTTCTTGGAACCTCAGCTGCATTTTCTTCCTAAATAAGAAGTGAAGAATTTGGAGAAACACAGACAAGAAACACAAGAATTTGGAGAAACACAAGGGACATCCATTATACCCAAAGCGTAAAGCATATGAAGTGTTTCTCAGAAATGCTTTATCCAAAAAAAATTCAGCATATTTTAGAGTGAGGTTTGCCTCCATTCCTTTTATCTCTCATCCATTAGTGGACCATGTTTGCACTGTATGTCAATGATGCTGTTCCCACAAGCCCACTGAATGCTTATTGACCACATAATGAACAACACACCCTACATTGGTGACCAGCCTTTATAATAAAATATAATTTATTGCAGTAAAACCATTACATTAGGATATTAAAATTTGATGCAATAACAATATGCAAAGAATTTTTCAGGTGAACTTTGGAGCTTCATTGGAGCAAAGGCAGGTACCTGACCATGTCTGAACACTGCTGTAACAGAGTTGCAGGACAAGTGCCCAGAGGAGTCAGCTCTCCCTGTCCTGGTGAGGCCACACCTCAAGTACTGGGCCCAGTTCTGGGCCCCTCAGCTCAGGAAGGACACTGACAGGCTGCAGTGTGTCCAGAGAAGGGCAATGGAGTTGGGGAAGGGCGTGGAGCAGAATTTCTGTGAGGAGCAGCTGAGGGAGCTGGGGGTGTTTAGGCTGGAGAAAAGGAGGCTCAAGGGGACACTGTATCGCTCTCTACAGCTGCCTCAAAGGAGCGTGTAGCCAGGTAGGGGCTTGGTCTCTTCTCCCAGGCAACAGATTGAGAAGAAATGGCCTTAAAGCTGAACCCAGGAGGGTCAGGTTGGATACCAGGAAGAATTTCTTCACTGCAGTAATGCTGAAACATTGGAATGGACTGCCCATGGAGGTGATGGAGTCACCATTCCTGGAGGAGTTCAAGAAATGACTGCTCTAGGACATGGCACTTAGTGCTATGGTTTATTCGACATGGTGGTGTTTGGTCAGACGTCAGAGTCAGTGATTTTGAACATCCTTTCTAACCACGATGATTCCATGACACTGAGTCAATGTTGTGCAGTTAACCAAATATTGTATTAAACAATGACTGAACAGCAGTCATACCACCTAGTACTTACTGCATGACAAATAATTGGCTTGTCTACAGTACTTTTAGGCCTTTTTACATCATCCCTCATTGTAGACATCAAACACTGGGTAAAGCATTCTGTCACTCTTGAGAGGTAACCCTGAGAAGGTTCCCTTCCCGAGAGATCCCAGGAGAGCTCAGTGGGCTCTGGTGACGGCAGACACTTGTAGTGAGAAGTGACAGCCTTGCAGTCAAACACCCATTTGGTGTGTGTGCAGGTGTAAAAGTGTGGCAATGCTTCATTCTACCCAGTTCCACACCAGACAAGGTACTGTGCTTCTGGCTCAGGGCATTAGTCCCCAGTAAGATGAGACTTCCCACAAGCTGTCAGGGTTTGCACACCGGGGCTGATTCCAGCCAGGCCTGAACCAAAGTACAGCTACCTCAGTCACCGCAGGTGCACCTGTCTGAAACAGCAACAGCTTTCTGCTTGCTAACCCCAGAAGCAAACACGTGCACAACTGAGTATAAAACCATTCACACACCCACCACATTCTCTGATGTGAAAGAACCATCACTGAAAAATCCGAAGACTCGTGCTTTTCATTATAGGAAAAAATGTGCTGTGGCCTCCTGCATTTGTGCCATGGCTGTCAAAATTTCAAACAACCTTTGTAATAAATAGAAAAGCAAGGACAGTGGTGAAGCACTTTCACTCGTGTTGGCCACGCAATGTGATCTGCTTAGAAAAATATTAGGCCATGGGAAATCACTAAGCCTGATGTGCCCATTTCCACATGCACTTGTTTCCACCCCCACAAAGGAGGGACAACTAGTACCAGCTGTGAGATGTTTTAAAAAAAATGTAATACTGAAATCAATCGCATTAAACTTAGTTGGACTTGTCCATAAAGCTCTAACAAATTAAAATGGTTGGGGGGGCACAGAAACAAGCCAAGATTATTACACGTTTTGCAAAGGTGGCCATGAACAAATTCACAACCACATTTCATACCTGGTGAATTGGATCTGAATTGCAAGGTTTTAAACTTTTAGGCATTTATTAAGGCAAATTTAATGTACCAGGAGTTTGTTATGTCACTTTAGATAGCTAGAAGGATGTATTATTCTGTACCCATGAGAGAAGAAGTCCTCAAGCACACAGTTTCTAACACTTTTGAGACTGCCCCAGATCACATGGGTATGGATAATTCAGGGAAATGTGTTTTCTGTGTGTGACAGAGAGATAATTCCTGACTATTTAACTACAGTGTATTTTCCACAGTTTATGCCCTATGTCAAATGTAACGGAAGAGTATTTTCTGAAATAAATTGTTATCATTTCCCCAAAATTACTGCAAGTAAGCATTCTTGGCTGACAATTCAATAATCACTGCATAAAGCTACAATAAAGTATCATATGCAATAGTAACACCAATGCCCACGTTACAAGCTTTGACAATGTATATAATTGTTAAGATGTACAGTTTAAATAAATTTTATTATGACATTTAAATAAGAAAAGCAATTTAACATTCAGTCCTCTTCAAAGGTATGCATGAAGTCAGACAGTATATTGTCAGTTGATTGCACAATTCTAAATAACTACTTTTGCAACTTTTTAGTACATTAGTAGTTTTGTGTCAATTTTCAGTACTTTAAGAATTTTGCATTGTTATGGTTGATTTTAACTTGTACTCAATAGTAAAACCAAAAACACCCACCAAAACCCCAACCCATCACAAACAAAAACTAGACTTTTAATCCAGAGACTATTTTTGTCATGATTAATGGCATCTGAAAGTTGTTTCATTTAGGTCTAATTCACCAAAACCTCTTAACAGAATTACAACAACAAAAAACCCAACCCAAACCAACCCCATAGCTAGAACTATTTCAGTCACTGTATTCCCAGACTGAACTTCGATTTGGTGATTTTCACAAATGTGATTCAAACCTGTACACAAACAAATTGCACAGAACAAAGTGAGAAGGCAATGAGTCAGAAAAGGTATACTGTCCATTACATAAAACTTAGTCCTTTCCAGTAATGCAAATAGGCATAAATTAAAAATTCAGGGTTATGCTGAACCCAGAAACCTAAGCTATTTCGAAAAAACAGCTTGTATTTTTCAGCTAAAAATACCTCCCAATATTTATCAAGTGTTTCAACAACTTTCCTCATATTTGTATTCTTGCTTATTTGACATCCAGAATGCATCAGTTTGCTTCAACAATTTTAGACACCACACATCATAAAAACAGTGTCTATACATTCTATGAAGCACATGAAAACCTAGAACAACACAGACATGTAACACAATTCCCTGAGTCAGCATTATTTAGCCTAAATTCTTCCACTTAACATATGGGCTATTAAGAAGGCCCCATAAAATGTCCCATAGGCCATTTCATTATTATTATTTCGTATTTTTAAGGAGAATATATCGAAGGGTCTACCAGGCCTCTGGGGGTGGGGGGGAAGGCAATCATGAAGCAGATGATGATGACAGTGCAAGCTTTCTAATTAGAGACAAATTAACTACGCACGGTTAATGCTTTGTAAATATATTAATTTCTAATGACAAGCAAATACATAAGTTACGGTCCAGAATTAGAATCGCCTCTTCGCATTCCGCCTTGAAGACCAGCGCTCCCATGTCTCCTCGGAGTCAAGAGAAGCTATGCACACAACGCTTATCTTTTAAAGCTACGCGGCCTACGCGACTGCCGACATAACAATCGCACGGAGCGAGAATCCCGCGTCTGAAGGAGCGGGCGCCGCTCCCGCCCGTCCCCGCCGCCCGCTCCCCGGCACCGCCCCGCGCCCGCCGCGGCCGCGCTGCCCCGGAAGCGCTCCCGCCGCCGCCTGCGGGAACATGGCCGAGTCGCCGGAGGAGGTGGCGGTGCTGGTGCAGCGGGTCGTGAAGGACATCCGCAACGCCTTCCAGCGGAACCCACACATGTGAGTGCGGCCGCGGCCGGGCGGCGCGGAGGGAGCCCTGCTCGCGCTCCGGCCCGTGCGCGCTCCGCGGCCGCCGGCGGGCGGGGCGCGGGTCCCGGCGGGGCCGGCCGGGGCCGGGGCCGGGCCCGGGCCCGGGCCCAAGGTCACGCCGTGAGCGGCCGCGGGGACCACCCGGGTCTCCTCCGAGCGGGAGGGCCGGCTCCGGGTGGCTGCGGTGGCACCTGTGCCTCCGTGGGGCAGGGCGCCGTGTCCCTGTCCTCGGTGCTCTCCTGCCGCCGCGGCTTCTCCTGGCTCGCTCTGGGACCTGGAGACCGGTCCGGCCGCGGCCGCAGCCCGGCGGCCACAAGCGCCCCGCCGGTAAAACGCGCCGCGTCATGGGAACCAGCGAGGTCTCCGCGGTCTGGAAGCGATAGATATGTTTTCAAAGAAAAGTTGTTTGTGACCTCTCTCTGAACTCGGTGTTCGGCAGTGTTAAACTCATCGCGCAGTCGGGCTGGGGCTGAGCCTGCCCGCGGGTGAGCCAGCCCTGCCGAGCCCCGCAGGAGGCAGCGGGTTCTCCGTCTGCCGGGAACAGAGCTCTGGCGCTGGTGGGAGCAAAGCTTAGGATAGAAAGCTCCTGAATTGCACCTTTGCACAAACAGAGCAGTGTGGTGAATGCCAACTTCAAATCCATATCTGTTGGCAGAAGTGCTAGTCATTTCTTTGTGTGTTGTTTTGAGGAAGACAGAATGACTATGAAAATGCAAACCACAGTAATTGGTTGTGAGAATCAGATTTATCCAGAAGTCTGGGGGGCAGATGCTCTATTTTATTTTTCAGTGTTGTTGACCAGCGTTGAGACCCTGTTTTAAGTGCCTCCCATACTTCTCTTTCCCAGAATGTATTTCCCCAGCCTTTAAGACACAAACTAGGGAAGCATCTTTCAATCTATGTGCAAGCTCTGTGTTGGTTATGGCAAATAAGGTAGCACATAATGAATAACAACTTCCTAATTTAAGTGAGGTATCTGTGTCAGCTGGAAACTGCAGTCTCTGAGGTAGTGGCCTATTAATCTGTTCCAGAAAGTGATAAACTAAACAATTGCATAGGAAAATTTTATGTCACCTAATTTATCCCTTTGCTTAACAAGAGAAGATTACAGTGAATACCCTCATGTTTCTCTAAATGTAGTAAGCAATTTGGGTGGGCGGCCAGGTTTTAAAATGCAGCATATGGATGCTGTTTAAAAAAAGGCTGCATTTTGCCTTGAAGCTTCATTTATAGGATGTGAAGCAGAATGTGCTGTAAAGGGCCAGTATTTATGAATGAATGTTCTGATTTTTTCATAGTTCCCACTCCTCTGCCAGAATGCTTTATTGGTAGCAAACTTAGAGATGATGTTTTCTAAGAATTTGCTGCTATTGCAATTTCCTTTCAGAGATGAAAGTAGGCTGCAAGAGTTGTGCGTGCTGAGACTGACGCACTGTGACATGCTGCAAGTGAAAAAGCACAAGCTGCTGCTTCTTTATCCCTCAAAGTAGAAAAAGTGACAGTCATGTCTGCTAGGTTTCTGAAGTGGTTGAAACTACTTGAAATGGGACTCTCCAGGCCTGTGTAGGCTGTGGGCCCTTGCTGTGCTGCCTCTGTGCCTCAGGAGCACCAGGCTGTAGCTGTGCTGGCTTGGTCTTTTCGTGCATCTGCATCTTGTCATCTGCTGCTGGCCAGCTGCAGTTCCTGACAGGTGGTATCCTGAATTCAACATGCTACAGATCCAGGTTTGAACTATTTTACATGGGAACTGCATAGCTTCACTGAAAATAAGGAATCTGCTACATGCATGATGTTGCTGTTGACTTCCCATGCTTTTGTCCCATACTCACCTCTTTTCCATCATTTATTGACCCTTGTCAGTGGCTGCTTGTACCCCTACCCACTTGTCAGCTTTGTGCAAACTGTGTCTGTCTGTCGTTTTGGCATGTTCAAAGCAGTGTTGTGAAGCTTAGCTCACCCAAGTCAGACTTCTTGCATTTGGTAATAAGTAAAGGTGTGGATGTTTGTTTTGTGGGTTTTTTTTCTCTCCTTGCTGTTTACCTTTGGTATACTGTTTGTGAGTTACAGCTGGTAAGTTCTTATGGTTAATTCACAAAGTTAATTAGACAAGTAGTGCCTGGCTGCATCTTCCTTGCTTTTGGAGACTTTAATGTCCCTGTATGCAAGGCCAGGCAATGTTTTACCAAGGACTTTTAGCATTCCTTAAAGAAAGACCCAGCGATATGTACAAACTTCAGGCTATTAAGATACTGTGTTGAAAGAAGCAGACTGGAATGTCATTTTAGGTTTTATCTTGCTTCTTGAAGAGCTTAGCTTGTGTTAAATAGAGCAGCACAGATAAGGATCTTGCTTTGATACCCATTTCTTGCTTTTAGTAGGGTAGGAGAATGCTTTTTTCTTCTCTCTCTTCTCAGCTGACTGGGGAAGTGAAAGGGACCTGAGTGTGTGTTTGGAGACAGAGCCATGTGATTTGCAAGTGTTTTGCCTTGAGTTCACCTTACCTGTGTTTTTTGCAGCTTGTGATATATGTTGTGATGTACAGAAGATCAGACTGGTTTTCTGAATAGGCAAATACATTCTTAAACAAGCACACTGTCACTTTTGATTACCTAAATAATAGTCCAGTGAGGACACAGAACTAAATCAGCACGCTCAGAGTACCCAGTAATAAATTTTATTTAAGATAATTGAGTTGAGGTTTAGGAGCTGACACTTGCCGTGTATCTGTAAATCTTGTATTAAGAAGACTTAAGACGGAGAATTTGTTTTATGACATCACAAGAAATCTTTTTTGGGAGATCTGAGGATTTCCCTCTTTAGCAACAATTTTTTCTGCTGAATGGGGGAGTTGGTGGAGAAATGATGCATAATTGAAATAAAACAATGTTGCTTTATGCTAAACAAATGTGAATCCTTGATGAGCTGTGTTTATTTCTAAGAAGCTGCCAAAGCTGCTATTCAGCATGCTAGAAAAACCTGACAAAAAGTAAAATATGTTACGGGCCATTGAAACTGAACAGCTGAGTCTCTTCTGCTTTGTTTGCTGGTACAAATCCTCGTGTTTGTCACTGTTATTTTAAAGGCTTACATTTCTCCTACAGAGTTGTCATCTAATCAGACTGGCCTCTGTGTCTCAAATCTTCCCCCTGTTGATCATGCTGCCTTGCACAGGACAATGAAAAACAGGACATATGGAAGTGAGGATATTCTTTTGTGTGATCCTTAGTGTCAGAGCACCTGGTCACACTGCTGCTGGGCACACCTGGGTAGCTTTTGGTCAGTCAGGCGCCTGTACTACTTAGCATGTTCTGTTTCTCTTGCTGAAGCAGCAGTTACAGCTCTGTCACATATTACAAAACCAGGGGTGCTTGTCTTGATTCCGCAGGGTTAAACCACTTGGATGATAGTCTAAAAACAGAAAAAATGGGGTTTTTGTCATTTAGGATCTTTGTGAAAATGAAATAAAACTATTCAAATTACAGGTTTCAGCAAAGACAAGGAAAAAAGATGATGGAATGTTTGGTTGGGAAGCATTGCCAACCATTGCATTTCTGTATTGAGAAAAATAACTGTCACCTACTAGAAATAAGCTTAATTATATTTCTCTCTGTTTTTTAAGAGATGAAATTGGATTAATACCCTGCCCTGAAGCCAGATATAACCGAAGCCCTATTGTCCTGGTAGAAAACAAGCTTGGTGTGGAGAGCTGGTGTGTGAAGTTTCTTTTGCCATATGTCCACAATAAACTTCTCCTCTACAGACAGAGAAAACAGTGGCTGAACAAGGATGGTAAGTTATGAGTTGGAGAAGAGTATATTATGTGATCTTTAGTGCACATTTTTTATTTATTGTAAAATAATTTAGTTTGGAAAAGAGCTTTAAGATCCGAGTCCACCCATAAACCTGACACTGCCAAGTCAAGCACTGAACCATGTTCCTAAGTGCTATGTTTACATGTTTTCCAAAATACCTCTAGGGATGGTGACTATGCCATTTCCTGGATAGCCTGTTTCAATTCTGGCAACACTTTCAGTGAGGAAATTTTTGCCCGCTGTCCAACCTAAACCTCTCCTGGTGCAGCCTGAGACCATTTTCTCTCATCCTGTTGTTTGTTACCTGTGAAGAGAGAATGACACTCATGTGGCTACAGTCTCCTTTGTATGTAGTTTTGGAGGACAGTAAGGTTCTCCCAAGCCCCCTTTTCTCCAGGCTAAACACCTCCAGCTCCCTCAGCTCCTCTTTATAAGACTTGTGCCCCAGTTGCCCTTCTCTGGGCTCACTGCAGCACCTTGATATCTCCGTGAGTACATGGAGATGGTCACTGATGTGGTCCTGCTGGCCACACTATTGTGATCCAAGCCAGGATGCCCTTGGCCTTCTTGACCACGTGGGGACCTTATTGGCTCATGTTCAGCTGGTTCTGGCCAGCACCCCTGGGTCCTTTTCCATCAAGCATCTTTACTGCAGGTCTGGGTATTGCATGGTGTTGCTGTGATCCAGGGGCAGCACCAGTCAGAACCTCATTCAGGTGGCCTTGGCTCATCGATCCAGCTTGTCCAGATCCCCCTGCAGAGCCTTCCTACCCTCCAGTAGATTGCTCCCACCCACAGTGGCATCATCCCCAAACTGACTGAGGGAGCACTCAATGCCTTTGTCTGGTCATTTACCCTTCCTAATGCCAGTTTAATCTGTTGTGGAAAAAATGGTGGTTACTGAGGGGAGCAGGCTTTGGATTGTGCATCTTAACTTAAAAGACTTTATTTTCATTTGAAAATAAAATTTCTTTCTCTCTTGCCCAAACTGGAAAGGTTAGAGACAGACAACTTCAGTGAATTATTTGAGGAAGTGATGTTAGTTGATGCAGAAGGAATTTTCTCCTGTTTTCCTGAGTCAAAAGGAAAATATGGTGCTTATATATCTACTGTAAGAAATGAGTGCAGTGTGTTTCAGATGGAGAGGTAATAGAAATTATTAGTCCCTACAGCTTGGTAATTGTAAAGTCTTATTTCCTTTCTCATCTCTTTGTTTTGTTTTGGTTTTTAGTTTAACTTGCATGAAAAATTCTTTTGTATATGTTCTTTAAAAAAATTCAAAATAAAGAATTATGAACAGGTGTGACATAGGAGGTACTTGACTGCTTATAAGGGGTCCTGATCAGAGCAAGAATGAAAAATAATAACTAGTTTATGAAGCAAGTGTTTTGTTTATTGTTGCAGTACCTTCTGAATAGCAGTTGGAATAAAGAATGTTCTTATGCTGGGCTTCTAGTGTCTTATTTCTGATGGGTTTTTTGTTTTGTTTTGTTTAGAGACTGTTTTCTAGTGTCTTTTACCTGGTATGGTATTTTTAATATCCCTCAGAAATAGATGTCTGTTGTGTTGAAGAGCACCCTGTGACCACTCACAGAGTTCAGATCTTTAGTATCTCACATGCAACTGGGTTTCAGTTTTGGATTGTTACCATATTTTAATTTTTTTCTGTTTAATTGTAACTAACCTGTCCATAAAGCACTATGTCCATTTTACTTCAACATGTGTGGGATTGTCTTCCCCTGCTGGAGCATACCAAACAGCCACCCTTCATTCAGTTGTGTTGATTGCAGCTATAGCAAAGCCAATCTCCCTGGCTGCTTTATGAAATAGAGAGTTAAAGAATTATGTTTTAAATAGTGGAATTTTAGCATACATCTGGTGCAGACTCTAGCCCCTAGTCATAATTAACATGGTGTTCTACTTGGTGTTACTGCAAGGTAAGTTTTTGGGGTAGGTCTGTGTAGATCAGGAGATGATGTGTGGCCAGTAGCATTTCTCCTTTGATATCTACATTTCTTTAGTGTTTTATTGCTGTATTCTGCTTCACTTTAAGTGGATGAAGCCAGCTGTGCATTGATGCTCATTAAAGTGTAGAGTATTGCACAGTCAGGTGGTGTTGGTCAGGTCTGTAAATGTGCACTTGAGCTTCTTTTGCCTTTGGAGATGATATGGAGAATGATCAAGGTCTTTAGAGGGTCTTGGAGTGGGAAGATTCTTAAGGCAGAGAGTGTTGCCTCCTTTTATCTGCCTGATGGTGGGGTCTAGATTTGCTAAACACGCTTTGATTTCTTATTACAAACATATGGATGTATAATGCAAGCATTTTGGAAAAAGTAGCATGAAATGGCAGGCAAGGCAGATCATGGCAAGAAGGAACCCATTTTCCTGGCCATGCAGAGTCTTCCAGTGCTAGCTGTAGACCTTGACCTTGAGTGATGTTAGAGTAACAGTGCACTGGCTTGATCCTTAGAATTAATTACCCTTCCAAAGAGTAGCTTAAAGAAGTTGAAGTGTTTTCATGTATTGCTGGGTGTGATTGACCCATTAACTGTGTTTTATTTTTGTCTAACAGATTGTGTATGTTTGTGTCATTGTGTTTCCCACATTCCTCCTAGAGGGTTGATGACATGTCATTAGGTGGACTTCATAAATTTTACATTGCCCTTTACTTTTTAATTTATACATAATTTACTTTCTTGAATGTTTTTTCTCATTACAGACATATTTAAAATTACAGACTCTTCCTGGGGGGTGTGTATGGCTAACATAAGTAACTTCCATTTCTTCTTGGTCTTTGTGGTTTGTGGTTGGACCTATTAAGACCAGGATGGTTTTGATCACTGCCACCAACCAGCTGCTGATTTATTCAGTTCTCATAGAAACTGGTGATGGTGACATTCCAGATTTGAAATTTGTAATGCAGTTGATTACAAAATTCAATAAACTGAACTTTAATACAGGGAATATAATTAATGTTCACTGACACATAACTAAATACAAACTTTAGCATTTAAAGAGTTGAACCTACTAGCACAGGCAATCTTAGCAACACCAGTGGTTCTCATTGCAGTGCTTTTGGAGCTCTGAGTTAGGAGTTTGTGATGTATATTTTTATTACGCTACAGATCTTCAGCAGGAGGCTTCATTTTGGTCTCAAGTGTTATTGTAAGGTCTGAACATTGAAATTTCCACACAGAGAAAAACTTCTTGTTTCAAGCCAAAGTACAAGCGTTGACATTTATGTCATGTTTTTGGGTGTCTGAAGACAGCTGGTAGCCATTACCTGTGTGCTGGTGCCCTGCTCCAGTCACACCTGTGCGGGTTGTGATGCTGTCACACCTGCTGATGCAACAGGGATGGTGTTTGCAGGCCTCTGCTTCCCTCACAGGTGAAGGGTACAACCTTCATGCACAACCCTTCCTCTCAAAATGCAGCTCAGAAAACTCTGTCAGTGAATACTGCAGTAGCGTGCATTTTAAACTAGTGCCTGCTTGGCTTTATTTTGAAAGTGAAACTTGATTCTGTTTTGTCTCTTTATTTACAAAAGCCGATTTCAAATGTGTGAGAAGAGGTATCTGCAGCATTTTCCTGTCTGCTGAGGTTTTCTGTAACCACTGTAAAACACAGTCAGGTCCTTCATGTTAAACCCTGTTTGTAAAGGAGTTTAGTATGTTTTAACATAATTGAGTTTCACATTTGATAAAAGGTTTGAGCAGAAACTGAACTGCAGTGGTGGAGAGAATTAAGATGGAAGTCTTTCCCAGGTGGGCTTAGAGACTCATCTCTAAGGTGTCATAAGTATGTATATTCTGTCAAGAGATGTTACGGTTTTCTCTTAAGTATTCTCAAGGATTTTGCGCCAGATTGCTTTTGTAGATGAAGGTGCATGCCTGGAATTTGTCAGGGTAGTTGTTTTCTTTTGCATCTAGTAAAGAAATAGATTTGTTTATTACTTCTTCAGAACTCAATTGTATATTCTATTGAAGCTTGTTATAAGTGATGATTGCAGATGTAGTCTCTACTTGCCTCTTCTGTTTTGAGTCACTGTAAGCCATTTAAAATAGAACAGAAGAGAACAACAGGGTGCTGATTCAAATGTCTGGTATTTTTTCTGACAGGGTCCTGGAAGAAGGAGGTGCTTTATAGTCATTCATTGATAGGTTAGTGACGCAGATGTTTAGTTATAGTTTCTTTTGGATTCTTGGAATCCAGAGTCATGACTGCTCCCACTGCTATTATTTGAGTTTAGAAATCCCAATTTTACAATATGTTTTTATCTTTTCTCCAATATTTTTTAAATTTATGCATGCACACTATATATGTTATGTCAAGATGGTTTTCTGAAATTGTTACGAACTACTCACAGAATATCTATAAAACTGGATACAGCCATATTTCAAGGTGTGCTAAAACCATATTGTTTTATTTGTCCTTCGCAGTTAGGGAGACCTTAATATACAAAAGGATGTGCCTGAAATGTATCGAGTAGAAAGTAATTTTAAATTGTAAATAAAAGATGCTGGGTTTTGTTACTGACATGGGGGAATAGTTGGCAAGCACTATCATTGTGTACCAGATCTGTTGTAAGACTTCCTAATAAAAAGGGCCTCAGAGGTTAATAAATTGGGCCATTTTTCTATTGAAAAATGGTGTAGAGGTTACTAAATTGTGTCATTTCATGTCTCCGGCTCAGAATCCACACGTCATATATCTTCATCTGTTACTTACATCAAAGAATATTGATATGAAAGAACTGGGTTCTACTTGGAGATTTTCCTTTTATCTGCATCTTTCCTTTGATAATATTCAAGATGAAGTGAATCTCTGTGATGGGAAAATGGACAAAATGCAAACAAGTTCTGTTTAAGTTGGACTTGATTGGGTGCTGTTACAGACCTTTGAGATTACCAGAACGGTCATATTAACTGGAAATCATGTATAAACAAGCTGTGTTGTTCTAAGTAGACTTTGAAAGGCTTTTCTGAGAAGTATTCAAAAAACTAAAATAGGCTATATTAAATTATTGCTTGATGTGCCTATAACACGTGGAGTGCTAGTACCTAATAATTGCTAAAGCCATTGTTGCAAATAAAATGGAAAATGTACATAAAACAATCATAGCTCACAATTTTAACTTTACCTCCTTAAAAAAATTATGTTTTTGTAAGTGTTCGAAACTGATTTCTGAATGTAAAATTGAAACAGTAGCCACAAAACACTTAGCAGATGTTTAATTTTATGTATGTTTGATTTTGTGTATGTGAGTAATCCAGGTTATTTGAATTGGGATAGTCAGCTGCATAAAATTAAATGGGTGTTGAAATACTTTGCTGGTTCAGGAATTGGGTAAACCAAGGAATAATATTTGTACATTCAGGCAGCAACTTAGAAAGAAGCTTTGTGTGTATGAAAAATATTTATTCCTTGGCAGCAAAGAGAGATTTAACTTGTGAAAATAGAAAGTTCTTTCCTTGAGACGCTTTTCAAAACATTACAGCTTAGTGCAAATTCAACAGTACACCAAAGAATTCCCCACCACGCCCCCCCCCATCACCCCCTGCATTATATGGTGGCTTAACATGTTCCTCATAATGAAGAACATAATGGAAAACACAACATTTCTTTGTTGGACATAAATCATCAATCAGACACACGGTAATATATGAAGGTATTTCACTTTTAGACCTGCTTAAATGTTGACTGTTTCAAAGATACCTGAAGCCAAGTCCCTGTGCGTTTTGAATTGATTAATGTATTGTTACTGTGGAATTCCTTAACAATTCATTCATTTTGCAGTCATTTTGACTGCACTAGCCAGAGATCTGTTTCCATGAGATACCATCCTTTCCTTTTTTCTTCAAGGAATGAAGTACCTCTTATTTGCTGGAAATCACCTGAAGTATGATCTAATTAGTATGTTAAATTCAGGGTGATTGGGAGAGAATGTAGCCAAATTTAATTTACAGTAAAAGGTTGTATAGTCACATTCAGTTTTTATGACGTAGTTAAAAATTAGTGTAATAAATCTACAATATACAGTGCTTAAATGCAGAGATGCAAGCAAATGTTTTTGGTTTTGCTTTGGGTTTTTTATTGAATTAGTCTTAAAACTTCAGTCTGAGGCGCTTCACAATGTATTTTAAGTGTTTTCTGTACAGTTTAATAGGGAGTACTTTTGTAATCCTCATTCATAGCTGTGGTGTTTCAATTTTTAGCTACAGGTTTTTTATAGTGTATGTATTTTTTGTAACAGTATGATATATGGCAGCCATCTGCAGCTCAGACTTGTTCTAAAATAGTAGGGTATATTTTTATTTTCTGTAGTATTTAAAAATCTTTGGATTTTCTTTGAAGAATTCTCTGCTTCTCATATAAAGTGTGTGTGGTTAAAATCACTGAATAGTCAAGGATTTTATATTATGATTTCTCCTTGCTCAGGGCATACTCAGTTCATTATTTTAAATAATGAAAAGGGAGGATATGGCAGATCTTGCTCCCTCTTAAATTAGTAATTAATTAATGCTCTCTCATTTCTGGAATAAGAGCAATATTTTACAGAGGTACAGCAGCCCATAGCAGAAAGACTTTGAGGAATGAGAGGGAGTAAGGGACTGCAGAGAGATCAGTTCTGTGTGCAAATCATTGCTAATCTTAATGTCTCTTGTTCCATTGTTTTAGAGCTGATAGATATCACGTGTACCCTGCTACTGCTGAACCCCGACTTCACCACTGCTTGGAATGTGAGGTATGTTGCACTCAGAAAATGCCATCAAAAGGCCCAGGCCTTACATGAGTCAGCTGAAAGCTTTGTTTCAAGTGGTTGTTAGTGATGCAGCAAGAACTTGTCAACTAAGAAGTGCTTGAAGGAATGTTAAAAATCTCTTCTTTCCTATATGTTGCAGATAGTTTGAGACTGCCCTTTTTTGCTTTTGGTTTGTTTGTTTGTTTGGGGGTTTTTGTTTGTTTGGGTGGTGGTTTTTTTGTTTTTGTTTTGTTTTTGTTTTTTTTTGGGGGGGGGTGTTTTTTGGGGGTGGGGGTTTGGTGGTTTTTATTGGTTGTGGTTTTTTTTTAATTGAAGGCTGATGATTACAGTGCTGCATATGAAGGCATGTTTGCACCACGTTTTCAGGATGTATAAGACCCACTGAACTACCATTCCTCTTTCCTCTTGCAGTTAATGAGGGTAGTCCTCAGCTGATGTCTGCTGTGTGTATTCACTGTTCTCATTTTTACCTCTGTTTGAGTTCTTTTGAGATTCCAGCTCATTTTTCTGCCACTACCAGTGCAGGCTATCAAGCTCAGTAGATACACTGCAAGAGAGGGAGAGAAGGTGTCCGCCCTTTATTTCAAACACATTTCCCCCCTCCCCTCTACTTTCTTGTGCCTGTTGAGTTTAGCATAGCTTCATCATTGATCAACCTTCAGAACTTGTCCAGGAGTCATAATGGAGGAGGAGCAGGAATTTACCTCCTTGCTCTTCAGGAGGTGCAGTAACAACAATTCCTTACAGTTTTGTAATCTTACAGCTGTTTTGTAAATTTCAGAGTTGGAGGAATATTCTCTTTCTGCTGCCAAGGTAAGACTGGAGGCAGTCTATAAAAGCTATAGTTTCAGGAGGGCTGGAGGGCTGACAAAACTGTGATAGTCTCTAGGAGTCCATTAATGGAAAACAGGACTTCTGTAGTTATGGTGCACTTTTGATGCTGCGTCTATTTGTCAGCCCTAGTTATGACAAATTCAGCTTTTTCTTTTTTCTTCTTTCACTGCTGATACAGTTCTGAAGGATTCTGCTGTGTTCTTTATATCTCTCAGGTCTAAAAAAGGGGGATGAATTTGATAGCAAAGGGTTTAGTGTCATGAAAATGTCTAACTTGAGTAGCTATGTAGTTAAAATGGAATTAGGAGTTGTATAAATACTAGAGCTGCTACAGTAATCTCATTTTATGGTACTTATAATTGATTTTTGGTTTATGTTTTGTGGAATTTTTTTATTGCACATGCGTTCATCCTTATCAGTCAGGCTTTTTTGTGCCTGACAACTGGAAGAGTTAGCTTTTATATGCATGAGGAAAGTAGTTCAAAGTTGTAAGTGGAATTAAAAATGCTAAGGAGTATGGATGAGGATTGTTTTCTCTTTTCTGATGTTTATAATTTACCAAAACATACAAATTACTACAGAAGTGGGCCTTACTCCCCGAATTGTTGGCTAGTAATCTACCAGTCAGTCTGTCTTGGAAGCTCTGTTTAGCATCCAGAGAGATCTTGTTACACAAGCCAGTCAGTATCTGTGGAGGTTACCAGCGAGCCCATTCTAGCAGGGGAACTGCTTTGCTGAATCTGACCCTTCATTGTTCTAGGCTTCTGCTGGGAGTTTGCTCTTTTGAAGGGGAGGCACTTTTGTTGTGTTGACATATATTTCAGCTTCTCTTTGAAATTACAGATCAAGCTAGCCAGATGTGTGGTGTAATAAGTCACAGAGTAGAGGACTGATTGTGTTCTGTACAGATGCTGGTGATAAGTCCGTATGCTGAAGTAGTCCAAGCTGAGAACTAATTGTATGAGACTTGCACTCTGCTTGCAGAACATGATGGATATGTTGTGGGATGATTGGTTTCTTGTTGCTCAGACAATGTTTGTCATGCCAGGTTCATCTTGTATTCTACACACACTAATTCACTGCTTTATTTTGAGGGGAAAAAAAGCATTATAGACTCCTAAGTAGCCTAAAAATGAAAAAGTGTTCTAGTTGTTTACTGAATAGCAGTCCTGCGCATATTCTTGTAATTTATCGACTTTTTCATTGTAGGCTGGGATAATCTCTTTTTCATGTGTTGAATTCTACTGAAAGCTTCAGAGATAGTGGTTGACTCAGTAGCACTGAACTTGAAGATACAGGAAGAGAGAGAAAAGGAAATCCCTTCCTAGGAAAGGACACAGGACTTGGCAGAGCCATATCAGAAGACTTGAATGGTGTTCTGGAAGACAAGTAGGCATTTCAGCTCGGCTCCCTATCTTAGAAGGTTGTATCTGATTAATGAAGCACAGGAGAACACAGAACTTTAGACAAGTTATCTAGGCCAACTAGGCCTAGATGCTCTCCCTTGACTTTGTAGCTATTCTGAACAGTTGAAATGTGCCTACCACATACATCTGTTGTTTATTTATTTAGATTAGAAGTGACTGGAAAGTGACAGAAGAGCAGGGACTATAATCTAAACCCTGAGACCCTGAGCAAGAGGTAATTATATGGCAAAGACTTGCTAAAGAATAGATGTGTCACTTCCTAGGAGCTGAGAGAGAAACCCCTGTTATACTGAATGGCATAAGAGATATCTCCAGTTGTTAATCCTAAATTCAGTTAGCTTGTGTTTTTAGAAGTTGAAAAGTCTCGCAAGTTAAAATGACCAAAATTTTTATGGAAGTGATTGTAAAGGAATTTTTATAAATGCCTTTGTTCTTCCTGTTATACTTCATGGCGTGTACAATTGATGAAAAGACATTAGATAACAAGATGCTCTGAAAAGTCACATTTTGCTTTCAGATATAAATGACTTCAAAGGTGTTAGCATAAGGCAAGTAAAAATTACTCCATTTTATCTTTTATGGGAGCTATAGTTCCTAAGGCTGAAACATTATCTATGATCCACATGGCAAGAAAGTAAGCTAGAAATTATATATCCCAAGTTGGATGTTAGCTGAAAGAGCTCAGAAGAGGTTTATATGGGAATGTATGGTACTTCACTCATACTAATGCTTGCAGTCCTTTGTGAATGGGAGAATCTTCATTTGAAAATCATTACAGCTAAAAGCAGCTTTTCTACTACAGCAGTGAAGGTGGATCATGTCTGTACTGTTCCTCAACTTTGCAAAAGAGGAAATTTAAGAGTGTATAAGTGTGAAGCTGCTTACTTACAGTCTATGTTTTAATACAGAAAGAACACTCTCTTCACTGAAAGTTCAGGTTTTGGGAGGTAGGTGGCTTGGTAATCTAAATCTTTGTTAAAAATGTACATGCATTTGTTTTAAGTATCAGACTGATCTAAGCTGTATTTTCATTGTGTCTGTGTGGTAAGTAATTTTTACCAAAATGTCACCTTTGCATTGCAGTAATGAAGCAGTTGTTCCACCTGCTCCAGTGCTGACCCTGAATGCTTATTTTGTCTGCTTTCCAAATTTGAGTGCATTAGAACAGAATGGTCTGATCAGTCTGCCACTTCTCGTTGGTGTGTCTGAACTGCCTGTTAAAAACCATCTGAAAGCGTCCAATCTGAAGCATGCTGGAACTTGGTTGAGATAAAAACAGGTGCTCCAGTAGCTATCAGAGGCAAAACTTGCATAAGGATTTATACATTCCCCACTCTGCTTCAATTTTAAATAATATTTGCTCACTGTTAGTGTTGCAACCATTAGCTTCTGACTGTGGTTGTAAGTTTCAATTACAGCAACACAAAGTCAAAGTACCAGATGGAGTCAGTTTCCTACTAAAAATTACCAACTCAGACAGAAAATATGTACTCACAGAAAGGAAATATTTCAATTTGTTTGTGAGACTTGGGCCATAACTTTAGGACAACATTATGTTTTCTGCATCAGACTGCAGAGGAGTTTTGCATTCTTATTTGATAGCAGATCTTTCCAGAATATGTTTCCTCCCCTCCCACCGGGGTTTTTTGTTCAGAGAGTTGATCATCTGCTCCTCATTTGTGCCATGCCTGTCATTACGATGAATCAGAAATTATTAGAAAAACCAAAACCCAAACCCATGCTGTCTTGGTTTGGAAACACAGGAGTGTGCTAAGGAAGGCAAGAACTTCTTCTGAAATGGAGAATGTAAACTCTCTCTACCTTTCTGAATTGCTATAAATTTTAAATTAAGGGGGCTCTCAGGCAAAAATATGGGAGCAGGAATAACAGTTCTTTAATAGGGAAAAGAAAAACAAATACATGATAAAATAAACAATGCAGTACACTAGAACAACACTGACAGAGTCAGAATTCAACTTGACACCCTATGAGTCAGGGTGCTGGTGGCAGTCTAATTGGAAATGTGGCTGCAGTCCTCCTGAAGTATCAGGTGTGGTTCTGTTGGAGCAAGGGGAATCTGTAGAGAAGGATGTATTCTTTCCTCTGAAGATCCAGTGGGAGGAGAGACAGCTGCTGTTTCTCTGGGGAATCTCGTGGAGAAAGCCGTGCTGGTGTCACAAAAACTTGTGGAATATATCTGGGTAGGAATGCTTGGCTCCTCCCTCTGGGCGGAGCATCTCACAATGGGATGTTACAGTTCTTATCAGTCATGCGCTGATATTCAATAGTCTACTATCAGCAGAGGTCTCCTCCCGAGGGAGGTGTTAATGTGGTCACTCAAAGAGAGCGATAAAGCAAACTGCCCACTTGACAAAGGTAATCTGCCATACAGATGGTAATGGAAAACAACTTGCATTGCAGTCTTCAACACACGCCAAAATTGCTTCTGCTTCTTGCACTCAGTTTTTAGTTGTGACTTCTGCGGGTTCTGGGAAATGTGTGTTTTCTTTCTGCAAATTCTAACTTTGCAATTTACTGTATCTTTACTTCAAAGCTGCTACCTACTAGATTGGAGAATAGGGTATGAAGACTAATGCCCTTGGAGTAACCAGTGATGGGGTGATGTCCACAAACATGCAGGACAGGCAATAAGAGTTACAGAGCTAGAAGGAAGAGGGTGAGGGGTAGGGAATTCTGTGCAAAGAAGGTGAGAAGGCCAAGTACGGATTTTCATTTTGCTCTGTCTCTGGGAGGTATTCTTGTAAGTGTTGTGTCAGATGAACATTAAGTTTTGTCAGGGGAAAATTTCAATTTCTTTAAACCAAAGATTGTTTTACATTTAAGTAAACTGAGCAATTGCAACCTTTTTGTTAAGTTTGTAAAACATTCTACACACAGAGAATATTTTCCTTTTTCTTATAAATTTAGGCAACGGCAACCTTGACCCTGTATCTTGAACAGTATTTCAAAACTAAAGGTGTGGAGGAGTGCTATGTGTAAGAGTATTTCCAGATGTACACATGACCTAAGGGCTTAATTTCAAGAAGGGATGTTTGTTCATATATGTAACCCTACAGTAGTTGACTCAGTAATTTCTGGGTAGGTTTGAGATAACAGATTGTATGTGTTCAGATTAAAATAAAGTTCTTTGTGCACATGTGTTTAGTACATATGTATCTATAGTAGAAAGGATTAATGCACTAGAGGGTTTTTAAACTCTAGTAGTTTGACAGTAAAGTTCTGTTATGATACAAAGGAAATGCCATGCAGTTTGTTATTGGGATTTGTGTTCTGTTTTCAGGTTACTACTTTTATTCACACAGATTTATTTTATCTTTTGTAGGAAAGAATTAATACTGTCTGGCACTTTAAATCCACTTAAAGATTTGCATCTTGGAAAACTGGCGTTAACCAAATTTCCCAAGAGTCCAGAAACATGGATTCATAGGTTGGTTCCCTTTGCCTTCTATTGACTCCTGAAACAATTTTCCTAGGGTTTTTTTATTTCCTGTTCTTGAGTTAAAGAGAATCACAGATGCAGGAGGATAACTAGAAATATATCAGATTCTTTGAACCAGTCATTGCAGAATACTGTGCAGAATACATTGCAGAAGCTATCTGTCTATATTCTACACTTAGAATTGAAATCATGTGTACTTTTTCTGCTGCACACTTTTTAAGTAAACTTTGGAGGGGGGATATATTTCCTTAGAGATTTATCATGTCTTGCAGCACCTGAAATCCTCAATGTGAAAATTCTGATTCCATCAGTTGTAACTTTTTGAGTACTGTAGGTTTCTCCTTTCCCTCAGATTTACTACTGTATTGTTTGTCTACATTTCAGAAAGTGAAGATTCTGTTAAAGCCAACCTTTGTAAATAAAGGGTTCTTTTCCATTTCAGTACTGGTCTTACAGGTTTGGCGAATTTATTTTTATAATTTATAACTTAAATGAAATCATTCAGTCACATCTACTGGATATTAAAATAACAGATCACATGTTTGGAAAATTTAACTCCAGAGTTACTCAAGTTCACAAAGCTAGCCATCTCAGTCATGCCCAACCATAAGATGCCTGCAGCAGAGCCAAGTGAAGCATAGATCCATTGCTCCAAATAAAAAGCTAGGTCAGCCTTTTATAGACAGCCCGAAAGAGATTTAAATGTATCACATTAGGAAGCAGTTTGCAATGTTTGTGTTTAACATGTCCAGCATTCGGGCAGCTGTAAAGCTGATACTGTAATAAGGACTTTATAAAGAACATAAAACTTACTGACAATATGAGAATTTTTGGAAGTGGAAGTTGTTGGTAAACTCTTGTTCGTCAGTGCATGCATGAACTTAAAAGTCTCAAGGTAAACCTAGTAAGCAATGCCTGGAATATTCCAAGGTGTTTCATTGATACGGCAACAACAATGAATTTCTGCAGCATCATTTTTAATTTTGATGTTCAGCTTCTTTTCATCATCCTCATGCTACTGACTTGTGCTGCTTGATGGTTTTGAAGCAAAAGTATGCAGTTATAATATACTTGCAGTTTGTCATAATTTACCTTTTCTCCATGGTAACTAACACCAGAAAAATTGGATTTTTTTTTTGCGTGTTAATACTTCTGAACCCAATGCCTTCCATATCATTATGATGATCAATATGTTTTTTATCTAATAAGTCAGAATGTTAGGTTCTTTATATTTATTTATATTTTAGACATAATAAAATATTCTAACTATAATTTCCATGCAAATCTAAATTAGGAGTATTTTGATTGTGTCATAATTTGTTTTTCTTTCTCTTACTTGTCTACATCAGAAAAGTGTATTTGAGGGTAGTTGCACAAATGTTTGGCTTGGATTTGGATATGCTGACCCTGATTGATACATGTTAGAAAATAAGATTTGCAAAAATACTTCTCTGCATCAGCATAATGATTAATTTTGGGTTTCCTATTCCCCCATAGTATTAAATCTCAGGCAGAAGATGCAAAAACCTATAATGGGGCTGTGAATAAAATTCAGTAAAACATAACCAAATTGTTTTTTCTTATGCGTGGGAGATACACTCACTGAAGATGTCAAATACATGTAATTCATTTTGTCAGATGACCTCCTCCTTTATATTTTGGGGTTTCAGATATATCTTGTGCAAATACAGTCAGTATATCTATTAATTGTGCATTTGTCACTTAACAATCCTTTGTTTGTTTGGAGTCATTCCAGGAACTGTAAGAGCAATAATAACATGCAGAAATGAAAGTGACTCCAAATTAATGGGAGTAAAATTAATGCAGGAAATAGAAGAAGACAAAAAAAAAACCCAAAACCAAATAATACCATGATATTCAACAGATTCCAGAAATATATTTTAAATCTTCTGAGGTCATGATTGCACTGCCTAGAAAGTAGCTCTAATTTAATTTTATGGGTTTTTTGATGCTGTAGCCACAGAGACGATGAAGTCTGTATTTTTTCACTCTCTCCTGCATGTGTAATTTTTCAGATTTCCTTGGCTTATAAAGCATGCTTGTTTTAAGAAACTGAAATAATTACAGAGTTGAAATATTTTGTCTTTATGGTTTTACTCAGATGTTGGTGTTAATGAAATATTATATATCTTTTGTTAAGAGTGACATGCTTATTGAGTTTTTTTTGCCGAGACTATTTTTGAGTTTTCTATTTCTTGCATAGCTGTGGACTGAAACAAAAAAAAAATACAGAAGGTGATGTTTGGATCGAAGATATTTTTAAAAATTAAAAGTTAACTCTTCAAAATTACCCCATTTCATAAAATACTGTTATACAACAGAGCATGGTTTGCTTAGCTTTACATCTTTTTTTAGAACAAATGGTGTGTAGGAAGAAAGTGTTCATACACTGCTTGTAACTTTATGCTGAGAAACAGTCGGTTTAAAATTGCATTCTTATAAATTATCTTTAATATTGTCTTCCAATACTTTGTTCTTTTTGATAACTGAGTGAAAAAGATACAATGTAGATAAAACCCATGAGTGAACAAGCATATTGTGACGTATTCAAATGAGAGAAAAAGCAGATGAGTTAACAATTTTTTTTAATACATAACTTACATATTTTTATATACCTATATATATGTAGATAAATAAGTTTACATATGGCTTGCAAAATTGAATTCTCTCTTTCAAAAAAGTTAATTTCTTACTTTTATTTTGTTTATTGATTTCTTTTAACTTGGAGTTAAAAGAAATTTTGACACCTTTGAAAGTAGCAATTCATTGGTTTTGGAACCGATGTGAGCCAGGACCAAACAGGATAACCTCTGTGTTGCACACCAGAGGACGTCAGTCTCTCCAGAGCATTCCACACTGGACCATAGCAATTCCATTGACATGGTCTGCTCTGTGGAAATTTACACATCTATAATCTGTTTTTGTAGAACCCTCTTGTGCTGGGGCTGCAGATGCAGCATTGAGGTTGCCTCTAAAAATACCACTAAAATTTTGACCAAAGTGAAATAAAAAAACCAGAACCATAGGAATCTATGGTTATCTCAGACATATGAAATCTGTGTATGTGTAATCATCAGCAGAACCATTTGTTTTGTTTATACCTATAGCCCTTGAAACCACAAGCCTTTTGGGCTTTGCTACTGCTGGTGGTGTACAGAAATCAGTTTGAATTGTAGTGTGCGGTACTGCTTAGTATCTTTTACAGATGTAAAAGATACTAAGCAGAGTTAATTTTTTATTAAATCACTTATTTCTGTCTTGCTTTGGCTACTTCATTTTTAGTGCTGTGCAAGACTTTGAAAGAGGAGCGAGTTAGAAATTTCATGCACACGCTGCTTGCACTCTTTCACAAATGTGCTGTTTCCTTTTGGTTTATTTGGTAATGCTGTGTAAGTAGCTGTGATAACTTAGAGTGAGCAAACTGATGCAGCTGTGTTGAGAGTGAGATGATCGTGTCATCGTTTATAGCATGGCAAGCGTTCAGATGGTCGTTTACTACTCACTCATTACCTAGGTAGAGTATAGTTGAGAGAGTAGAAATATTGGAAAGGTTCGATTTATGCCCATGAAAAACCATCTTTTTCTCTTAAAACTGCTCTCTCACCATTAACGCTTTACATCGTTTAACCAGACGATGGGTGCTGCAACAGCTAATTCAGGAAAACTCCTTGCCCAATCTTGCAACTAAAGGAAACCTGGGAGCAGCACCTGTGGAGAGTATTCACCGACTGGTGCAGGAGGAAATGAATGTCTGCTCTGAAGCTGCTGGGAGATATCCAAGCAACTACAATGCCTGGTCCCATCGCATCTGGGTTTTACAGCATTTGGCAAAGCTCACTGTCAAGGTATAGTACAATAGTGAATAAATTCATAAATTTTCTCCTCAAAAAAACCCAAATACTGGTTTGTGAAGCAGACTATATAACATAAATGAAGAGTATCAAGTGAAGTTATCAGAGGTAGCTAAGAATGTTTTAAGAAGGGGACAAAATCTTGCAGTGAGTATGTTTTGCGTTTTTCTTGCCAGTGTAAGCAGGTTCTGCTCAGCAGAAATAACACATTTTTCTTGCCTGTATACGAAGGTCTGTTTCCCTCTTAGTACTTGGTGCTAACATAGGTGTGGGAAAAGTATAGGAGTATATGTGAGCCAAAGTAAGGAATGGGGAACTCTAAGTAATTCTTCCAGCAGTAGTCTTGAAATTCATAGTAGAGGAAAATGGTAATGCATAGAAGATAGTAAATTGATAGTGTAATATCAATGTTTCGATGCCCTTACTCAGCTTACCTGTGGTTTCAGAATTTTGAAGGACCAAGTAAAGACAGCAAGAATTTTGGAGAATGCATAGTAGTGCTTGTAACTAATTTTTTCAACTCCAGCAGTATTTTTTGACAGCATTTACACTGGGACCTGTTCTAACTATTTCAGGGACAGTAGGGACACTTTATGCAGTGTTGAATGTTTTCTCAAGACCTGCAGCAAATTAAATTAGTTAATGTGACATGGTCTAGGCAGTTTTGTAATACCATGTTTTCTCAGTGGTTAGGTGAATTCTTTATGAGTATTAGGTTGATACAGTGACACATCACTCACTTTTAACAGCAGCTTCTGCGTTTTGGCACATAGGGTTATAAAGGAGGAATTTGGACATTGTTGAGTCAATATAGCCATTATTTTTATGCCCATTTCAGAGACAGGGCAGAATTTGGACTCATCTGCCTAGCAAGTGTATATCAAAAGGTAGTTTTCAGAAAACTCAAAAGAATTTCAGGATTCAGAGAGATTGGAGGTTAGAAGTTAGGGTTAGAGGTCTATATTTACAGAAAACAGGAACTTTAATATCTTCAAGAGCTTATTAAAAGGTGGAGGGAGTTAGCACTGTTAAAGAAAATTCAAGTCATTTTATGCCTAAAACAAGTTCTAAACAGCTCTGTCTCCATTATGCTGGTAACAGTAGTCTGACGATCAGGATTACACCTTGAGTGCTTTTTGCACTTGCTATGCCTTACTGATTTAATTAAAGAAAAATAATTACATTGTAATAGAAATAACTCTCTGCAGAACTGGAATTATTCTGGTGAATTTATTCGTTGTCAGTTGTGAGTGCTTTTTGTGACAAATCACAAACATGCCTGTGAAGGAAGTATTTTAAATTAATTTGACCGTTCCAAAGTCTGGTCAGTTGGCCTACCATCCCACTTCCCCTGCCGATCTACTTTTTTAGAGTGAGGACTATGGAGGTGATACTTTTGTCTAGAGTTGTCCATCTGGTCTCTGTTACCTCTGGCAAAATTTCACTGGTGCTGTTGTCCCTCCATCAATGTGTTAAACCTGTTGGGAAGTATCTGTGTTGGCTCTAGGTTTTTTTCAGGACACCACCAATGCCCCTCATCAGGGGGCCTAGTAGAAGGTGTCTGGGATACAGGAAGATTATGGAAAAGTGTGGAGCATAGAAGACAGCAAGAAACTTGTGATAAAATGTGTCTAGGTAACTTTAAGAGGCAGAATTATACAGGGATTAGTGGCAAGATATGGTGCAAGGAAAAAAGCAAATAAGGAGAACAAGGAAAAAGCAGGCATTACATATTTTCACAAAAATATGCAGGTTCATAGAATCACAGAATCGTTTGGCTTGGGAGGGATCTCCATCTCATTCCAACCACCCATCAGTGTGCAAGGATGCCACTCATTATATCATGTTGCTCAGGACCCCATCCAGCCCAGTACTGAATCCTTCACTGGAGGGGGCAGTCCGAAGACAGAGTTCTGAGGGGCTCGTCACCAGTCTCCACCTGGACACAGAGCTGTTGACCCCTCCTCTCTGGCTGCATCCATCCAGCCAGTTCCTTACCACTGAATGGACCTTCCATCAAATCCATCTGTCTCAAATTTGGAGATAAGGATGTCATGTGGAACCCATATTGAATGCCTTCCTCATCTAGATTGATGACATCTGTTAGTCTTCTTTTGTTGACCATTGCTGTCACTCTGTCTTAGAAGGCCCCCAGATGAGTCAGGCACAATTGCTGGCTGCCTTGTGTCACCTCCTTGTCTCGTAGGTGCCTTAGCATGTCTTCTGGAAGGATCTGCTCCATGATCTTGCCAACCACACAGGTGGGGCTTACTGGTCTCCAGTTCCCCAGGTCTTCCTTTCTCCCCTTTTTAAAAATGGGAGCAATGTTTCCCTTTTTCCAGTCACTGGGGACTTCCCCTAACCTCCGTGACTTCAGATACAGTGGACAGTGGTTTGGCAACATGAGCCAGTTGTCTCAGAACTCTGTAATGTGGATCTTCAGATGCCATAGACCTGTGGCTGTTCAGCTTCCTCAAGTGGTTCTGAACCTGCTGTTTGCTTATAGTGGGAGGGAGTTTGCTTCCCCGCACAAGAATCCAGAGGACAGGGACTAGAGAGATTTGACTGTCAGTGAAGACTGAGACAACGAACTCAGGACTTCATCCTTTTCCATGTCAGTTGCCACCAATTCTTGTTTATTAAGGAGCATACACTCTCCTTGGTCTTTTTTTGTGACCTGTGTACTTACACAGTCCCTTCTTGTTATTTTTTGCACCTCTTGCCAAGTCCTGTCCAGCTTTGCCTTGGCTTTTCCATTCTTTAGAGGTTTTTTACTTGCTTGATGTCTCATGTAACACCTTCAGCAATTTCTGTGTTTGAATATCTGAAATGTATGATAAATTTCAACAAGATGCAAGACTAGAATCATGCTGAAAAATTGACAGATAAAACAGTTGTCAGTGATTCTATGGCCATTGAGTTCTTACAAGGTTGCCTGAAGTTAAGAAGTACCTGTATTATTTAGGGCTGTATTTCTGCTGTAATACAAACTTTGCCTGTAGTTCGAAGTGTGCAAGAAGCAGAAGCCCAGAAACATAATTTGTATGTTGTATTATCATTTAAATATGACTTCTCAAAATAAGTTTATCATTAACAAAGCTGTTGACCTGCTTTGGAGGATTTCAAGAGGTAGGCTGTATAATAGGATTTTGGTTATTCTTTTCCCTTTCATTTGATAATCCTAATGCTACTGCAGACTGAATCTCAGCTCAAGCTCTGGGAAAAAGATTTAAAATGCTAGAGAAGAAAATTTTGGCCCAGTGGGAAAATTTACTCAAAGAATATAGATATTCCTTCTTTCTTACACTGGATAGTCAAAAACATTATCTTCTTTCAATATAGAAATTTCAGTTTGTTCTAGCTGCAGAATTTGAGTGGCATTAGCAAGTTTACGTAGTGTTAAAGAGTGTTCATTAACATAAATCAAGGATTTGTCAAGAATAGTTAGTTTGAAGCTAATAATTCTGGTATTGGAGTACTTGCCATGGAAAGCCTGATTTCCGCTTTCTCACATGACTGTACAGTCAGTTATTGGGGTTAGATCATGGGCTCCAGATACCTACTAAAAGGTGTGTGTATAATTAGGGAACCGGGGTAGAGAGGGATATAGTCTTAAAATTCGTACACATCATGTTGCTTCAGTGAAATCATGCAGATAGAAAAATAGGGTGTAGTTCAGCAAGGGTTGACAAACTTTTTTGTTTTCTTTAGATTGAAATACTCAATTTCATAATATGGAGATTGACTAATCAGAACCTACAGTAAAACAAGCAAGCAAACAAGTAATTGTCATGAGGCAGCACTTCTCTTGTGTGATGCCCAGAAGACAACTTATGAGACAGAAAGTGGTTTTTCTTGTAGCCATCTCCAATAATGCCTTAGCTTTTTCTTAGATGACAGGGTCTTCAAAAGTGCTAGTTTATGTGAGTGCTATATTTATTTGGTTATCCTTAAAAGTTAGTTTCCCCAGTTACTTTGCATTTCTCCAGTGTCCCAGACCAGGGAGGAAGTTCAGGTCTGCAGTTTAGAGTTGGAAAAGCGCTCTAAAACAAGCAAGCACATGGTCAGGGAAGGGTGTAAGAGGGAGTGCAGACCCAGAGGTTGAGACGAAGGTCACTGAGCACACATGTCACATTCTGGGAGTGGCTGCCAGTTCCATGGTAGTCAACTCACCACCAGAAATAGAAAAGAGGTTGTCAAGAGTGGGGAAGGAGGACTTTTCATATAGTTTCATCTTTTGTCAGAGAACAGTGGCAAAGGGCTTGTACTGATAGAGATGGAAGTGGAGAAAGCTGGCTTTCTAAGAAAGAACCTCTTGGAAATCAGGAATTAGCTGGCTTTTTCCTTTACTTCCAGTTGTTAGAAGCATTTTCAACTGGTACTCTGAGGTTCGTAGGTAGGAGGCTGTTTTTTATAGATCTGAAGATATTTTCATGGCAATCTTCTGTGTTGCTTTTTTAAAAGAGGTGTTCTAGTTTAGGTAAGGAGTAATGCTGGAAATAATTTTGTTCCCTTTGTACAGGGAATTAAAATGCATAATTAAGATGTTCCCCTGTAAATTTGTAGCTTATAAATATTTCAGATAAATTATTGGATTCTTCCAAAGTCTCAGTTGAGCATAAATGTGTACAGTATCAATTACAGCTGAATAAAGGCTGATCTGATTTTTCTGAGCCTTATGTTGTTCTTGATAGACTTATAAATTTTGAAGTTCAAAAGTTTAAAATACTAAGCTCAATTCTATGAAGAGGAAGGAAAAGCTGATCTTACGGTTTAAAGTGCAGATCTGGACATGGAGTTTTAGCCCCCTTAAGAATGCTCTGTGTGGACTGTTGCTTAATACTGCACTTCAGTTTGCTGATCTCTAAAAGGAAGGTGATGCTGGTATCTTTTGGCAAGATTTAGAAAAACATGATGATTATCTAGGGCAGAAGACACTGTTTGCATTATATTTGCTCCAATTTCTTTTAGAACAGATCCCCCCCCAAAAAAGCTATATACCTAGTGTTGTGTATTTCCATGATTTTCTTTATGGGAGGCTGTGGCTTTTGTGCTGCAATATCTAAAAGAAGGACTTCTACTTATGAAAGTTGTTTTGCATCAGCTGGTCTTGTTAAGTGATGTAGGTAGCCTAGGAGAAGAGGTTAAAAGCAAGAGTATACCATATGACTATAAAGATTACTTCCAAAAGTCTTTAGAAATAAATGAAGAGGGTAGTTTTAAACTCTTTGGATAGTTAAAGCTCTGGAGGAGAAGCAGTGTGAGGAAAGAGGTTAAGGGCTGTGAAAAGAACCAAACCAGTGGCTCTAACAGAGAAAGCAAAGCATAGTGAAAGCTTTGTCTGGGAGCCAAACTTGCATTTCTCTCCAGAAATGAATTTTGAAGTTTAAAAGCACTCAGAATTAAGAGACAATTCACAGGAGCCATAAGTGTTAAAAACAGAGCTACAGTTGGCAATTTAAATATTTACCAGAGTTGTTATGAAAGCCTTTCTAGGAGTTCTTCAGTAGTAAAATCAAGGAACCTGATTATGGACACATACTTTTATATTTCACCAGCTCTAGGACTTTAAACATAATGTTGTGGTTGATTTTCTCTCATGGAAAATCAAGATGCAAATCAAGTTTGGGTTTTTTTCTTTTAAGCAACTCACCTACCTTCTGACACCCACAATCCACTGGGTAAAAAGTAAAATTCTTAAAGCTAATAGCAGTGTAGTTTGTGCCTCCTCTAAATAGTATTTATTGCTATCCGTTTTGAGATTCTTAAACCACTGCTTATTTCGTATCAGAAGTGGTTTGGGTTTTTTTCCCACTCAGCTTGTGAGTAGGTTTCTGAAAAACCTTTTCACAGTTTGGAAGAAGTATTAATTTGTTTTCTGCAGGAATGCCAAGATGCTTTTCAGCACATAGTACAAAAGGCTCAGTGATAGTTCTTTTTCCTGTGTATTCTTAAACCATTACCACAATGGCTGAAATCCCCACATAAGAGATTACCTTAATGCAGAAGCAGTAGTGGTAAGTTCCTCCACTATAGTGGTTGATAACTGTGCCTGCACTTTGTTTCAGGTTCTCCTTGATGAACTTTCATCCACTAAATATTGGGTATCCATGCATGTCTCGGACCATAGTGGATTTCATTACCGCCAGTTCTTGCTCAATTCCTTGATACGCAGAACAGTGACTGACAAAAACATACTGGTACAAAAGCAAGTGGTAAATGAACAAAACCCTAGCCTTCAGAAGGAGGAAGAGAGTGCAGGGACAGAAGCTGCCTGTGCAGAGGAGCAAAGCGTGGATCTCCCCAGCCGTTTAGACGAAGAGATGGAACTGTGCAGTGAACTGATTGATAATTACCCAGGGCATGAAACCTTGTGGTGTCATAGGTAAGAGGACCTGATCAGAAGAGTTTCCTTCTGATTTGTGGATGATTCTTCACATGGTATTTCCAAATAAATTGTTTTGGTTTTAGGAAGTACCACTCAATAAAAGGTTTTTAAACTACTATGTATTAAACGTTTGGAAAATGTTCAAGAGCATAATCAGAGCTGTTGTGTAGGAAATTTGATTTGGCTTAAATATCTTGCAGTGTAAGCTCCACTTGTCCCTATAATTTGTGCAAGAGACTCAAGATGCTGATAATGAGCCTCCTCACACTTTTTAAGTGTTTAAACAACACACAATGAACAAAATGTCCACAGAAGATTGGGTGCAGAAAATGTTTGCTTTACTAGCTGGGTGCAGGCCCTGACTAAGCAACAGGAGATTTGCCAAAGGTGGAGCCCTTTCTAGTAAAGTGTGCGCAGAGAAGCAGATTTTCTGTCTGTGAGGGAAGTCTGGTGGGATGGCAAATGAATTGCAGTAGTTCAGCAGCAGCAGGTTATTTTCAGTGCATGACTTTCTTTTTTTCTTTTCTTCTTTTCTTTTCCTTTGAAGAAGGTGTGTGTTCTACCTTCAGCAGCACTTAAGCAACAAACTTCTTCTCGTGAGTACATCGGTATCGTCTGTGGACAGCAGTGATGAAAGTCTGAATAATTCTCACCACAGCCCTGCAACAAGTCACATGGCACAAGCTATGGATGTTGATGGTTTGAATGAATCCTGCAGCAAACAAGGTTATACCCAAGAAACAAAACGCCTGAAGCGTGCTCCTATGCTGGACTCTCTTGGTCCAGAAATGGAATACCGGTTTGTTGATAAAGTATTATCAACTTGTAGGGATGTGGACCAAGCCAGGTTTGCTACTGCTTATAGAAAATGGTTAGTTACTTTTTTAGGTCAGTGAAGGAAATATTGAAAGCTTTCAGGGTTCTTCTCTTAGTGCAATATTCTCTTTTCAGACAAATGCATGTCTTGGTTGCAAGTGTTAGCTAACTCTGTGTTTCTCTCTCTTTGATGGTAAGTCCTAAAGCTAAATTTCAGAGTAGACATCTGTCACTTTATTTAAGAACTGGCACATGTTTTTATTAAGCAAATGCAGTTTGTTAATCTCTCAAAGAAATCACTCTTACCAGCTTCCTACCATGACTTTTTTTTAACTTCTGTATTAAGGTGGACTCTGAATCATTTGACTTAAAAAAAAAAAAAAAAAGAGGCAAAAGAAAAAAGTTTGAAATGCTTGTGAAACAGAGTGTCTGAAAAAGTGGGAGAATCTGTCACTATCAGTTAAACCTGTTCCCAGTTTGTTCCTGTATGGCATCATGCTAATACCCTATGGGATCCAGGCTATATTTGGTGAGTGCTATTATTTTTGTATAGCAGTCTTTGGTAGAACACCAGAATATAGTATTTCTTTCTGAAGGCTTCAGTAACAGTTTTGCAGCTGTGATACCTTTTACTGTTTTAAATCGGTTTTTTGTTTGCTTATTAATTGTCATGTTAACTTCATAGGAAGGTCTATATGGTTGAAATCTTGATAAGCAGATACAGGAAAATGTGGCAGAAAATAGTTCAAACACATGTTCAACCACAGCCAGAACAGTATTTGGCTGTATTTGTGAATTGTTTTCTTAAAACAGACTATCTTCATTTTTACTTGGTTTTTATTTATTTATTTTATCTCAACAATCCAGATTTAATCACATTTGATACACATTTCTGAATGTCTTTTTTACACTACAGATTCGCACCCTGCCAAATCATACATTGGTAAACTTGTATTTAATCAAGACCCTACAAGTCCAATATTTGATGGAGTAAAAAGTAGCTCTTCCAACTGATGATTGAGATTATATAGTTAAAAAAAAAAAACATTGAGAGCAAGGAGGGAGCTAACCCTTCTCTTATGTTTTTTTTTAAGAGCTTCAGTTTTTGTTGTTTTGGACTTTTTTTCCATTTTTACTACTAAAGAAGAGCTGTACTCCAGCCATACATCTCTGTTTACATAACTGTAAATTTTAAGGGAATTTGAAATCAATTATGAATGGTGTATTTTGTCATTTCCTTAGAATTTGTCTGTAAAAGGGATTTTTTACAATAGAATTGTGCTGGTACACAGACCCGGGGAAAACATTCTACAACTGTAGAAGTCCATACAGTGGCAACATTGCCTCTTTTAAAAGCAAACTATTCTCTGGGGGAATTAGATTTTCAAGTTCGTTTCCTTGCCATAATTGTTTTATTTATCTTCTGCCCCATATGCCTCTTGACCAAAAGTTTCAAGATGCTGTTTCTGTTGGGCAGAGAAAAACAATGAGGGAGGAAAAAACACAGGTAGCCTGCTCAAAAGATGTCACTTTGAATAAAAAAAGCACTCAAAATGTGAAGTTCCTGCACTTCTTAGAAGTTTGATGAATGGCATTTACTCTTGCATTTCAATATGAAAACAGACCACCTCCAGTCTTTGAGAGTATGTTCATGATTCATTTCAGGCACAAAGTTGCTAAAAATGACATTTCTAAATGTACACTGTTCTGTTTACAATACATAAATAAGACTGATCTAGGCTTGAGCATCTCCATATCAAAGCTTTGTTCCAGAGGGCATCCACACCTCCTCTCCATAGGTATGCATGTATTACATGCATACATTAGCTTTGAGGTGCTGTGGGATGCTCTGGTGGTTTGATTGATGATTTTAGTTGCAGAAAACATAGTTGATTTGTGAAGGAGGTGTGGGATTGGCTTGAGAGCAGTTTTGTCATAAGGTGTTGCCTGAATGATCACTGACAAATGGGTAGGTTCAAGTACAAACACGAGTCTGAGCAAGAGCTTTTACACATCCCAGGAGACCTGATGTTTAGTGAAGGTGGATGATACATTAAAGTATGTGTAGAAGCCTGGGTTAGCTTGATTAACAGTATCCCAGTAATGACTCATATGAGCCTGGAGACTGTGAAATCAAGAGGGCAGTGTATTAAAGATCAGGTTCTTGGTCTTACATTACTTAGTAATGTATTTGTGTGTTCTGTTTACCTTGGTAAAATTTTCCTGTTTATGAGAAAAATATTAGCGATAGGAGCAATCTTGGAAGTGGGAGCATGATGAGAAACATTTCTTAACTGTGGAAGGGAAGAGATTATCTCTTCTTGCACTGGAAAGACTGAGGCTTTCAGAAGAAAATACTAATATTAGAATCTGACTTGAAATTCATTATATAGTTCTTCCAGACTATAATCTGGAGTCTTGGTTAGCATTCTCAGAGCTGTACTGTGGAAGTTCCGTGCTTTTGAACTTGACATCATAAACATTTAAGCAGGTGCCCTCATATACATGTGTATAGTTTCTGTTCATGTCAGCACAAGTGATGCATTCTTGTAGGATGACAAGATTTGGTCCTATGTAACTAAATAGAGTTACATTGAATTTTAGTACTTGGAAAAATGTTCTGAGAACTCTGATTAGAGATGGTGCTGATATTCTTACTCCTTTTGTAAAACACTGAGGGCTGTAGCATAACTCATAAGTGTGGGTTTTTAAAGTCTGCACCTCATGGAAATATTCCCCTGCACTCTATTTTTTAAATCCAGTTAGAATAGTTACATTTAGACATGTTTGCAGACCTGAAAACTTAGTAGTGAAATTGAAACAAGTAACATCTTTTTGTTTGAAGGAAATGCAAACAGTAAGTTGTTAAGTTTGAGATTTAATTTTTTAACAGTAACAATATAAATTATATTAAGGAAAATAATATCTAAATTGCTTCAAACTATCAATGTCCTGAAGCCTCATGCACTAAATTATTGAAGAAGTACTTCTAACATACTACATTAAGCTCAAACTGATGTGAAGTTGTGGAACTATGATTGCAGTGTACCTGTCTAACCACTTGGTGTTACTGCAGAGTCCCCTTTGGACACTGCTTGAAAAATAAAAAGTGGCTTTAGGCCATTGGTAGTTAATGTACTAAGCACAGCTACTTTACATAAGGCATTTCAGATGTTTTGTGTTTCAGAGATCAGAGACTAATAATTTAGTCAGTGAATATTCCTGCAGAGAAAATGTCCAGCAGAAATGGCAGAATTCAAGGCTCTTACGTTCTGAAATTTTTTCAAATATAAAATCAAACTTTGTACATCTTTAAACATCTTAATGTAAAGTTCAGCATCTTTCCTAATTTTGTCTTTTGCTGTAGTATGTGTCATTTTAATTGAATCTTTTTGTTCACTGGATTAGTCTTTGTAGAAATTTGTTTGTACTAGAAACAAAGGGTTTCGAGGAACAAATGTAATTTGAAACTACAGAATTTGGAATAGAAGGAACCACGTTTTAAAGTGGTAAACTCTCAGCTGCTAAATACAGTAACTGTTATTTCACTGGCATTTTGTTTGTCTTGTGTGTTACAGTCACTGGAGAAACACGCAGCATTAAATACAGCTACAATAACAAACTTGTATGAAGTCATTGGAACGCACTGTTATAGCTGCTCTGATTGATAATGTACTCATGTTTGCATATTTGTGTTTTATTGACTGCTTACATATTCTTTATACAACAAAATCCATGTGTTATTTAAATAGGGGATAAATAACTTGTCGGTTTATACTATTTGATTAATTACCTTGTACGTAATTTGCTTTAAGACGAAGAAGCAGAGTGATAGTATAGTGAGAAAGCTTAGATTTTTGTCTTATAATGAAAATTTCTGGCATTTCCAGTTTTATTCTAGTGCTGCTTAGTTAGAATGTGTAGCTAGACTTTGTGGATGGGAGTGATTTTTTTTGCTAAGTAGATAGTTAATGAATTTTTAAAACAGTACTGTATAATATTGATGAACAGAAAGAAGGGGTTTTGGAAAGGTTTGTCTGCATAAACAGACTCAAAAAGCATACTTTTTTCAAGAACATATACACTGAGCAAAATGTGAGTACCAGAGAATAATTTAGGTTGTGAATCTTTAGAGATTTGATGATTAAATTTTTGGACAAGTTGTTGTTTGCTTAGTTTTGTTTTGCCTTCTGTAAGGGAAGAGTGCTTTTTGGGTTTTTTTTTAAATCAAGTAGGAGGTGAACCATTGCACTTACAATATGGGGAGAAAAACCCACAACTGCTGAATTGTATCTCATAGAGCAATTTTGGAAAAAGCAATGAACTGACACTGAAATGTAGATGTCACTTCAAAATGCATCTTTGCACTCATTGCGTGATGAGAGATATATGTAATTAGATCTTACTATTTTATCAGTGTCAGATGCAAAGAATAGGGTGTAACTCACCAATTCTCACATGCACTTAACATTCAAGTTACTATCAAAGGAAGTTCAGTGTCCCTGTCTATGATATTTTCCTTGTGTACTCAGAGGTATGTTTCTTTTCAGCCTCTTCTCTGTTCTTCCAACCAGCAAAGAAGAATGTAGCAAAGCATTGGTGAGGTGGCCTAATTTCGTGTTTGAGTAACTCTGACTACCTCCCAAAAAGTACTTGACTGATGTCCATAAGTGGAGTTCATCAGGCTCAGTTATTTCAGAACCTCATGCTAGGCCTATATCCTCTTTCAGATGTGAAAGCAAGAGCTTTATCAATGAATCTATCAAGCTTTCCAGGGACAGTTTGAAGGAGAATGGAAAAAATACTTTAGTTAAACTTGGGAAAACTAGAATTAGCATAAATCTTCATTTGCCTTTTCCTCTGAAGAAGCAACTCTGTTGCTGAAAAATGGAGGAAATATGCTACCAGGGAATTCCATATAATATGCTTTTGAACTGCAGACCTGATACTTCCTAGTGGCTTTTGCTTAGTGCGTAATGTTACTTCTCAGGGCATAGTCTATTATAGTGAATTAGGGTGCATTTTTACAGTTTATAATTATTGATTAAAAAGGAACAAAAGGTAAACCTGTAACTGGCTTTTAATTACTTTTTCTTTTGCCTAGCATATTATTTTATAATCTACTCATATGCCAACACTGTACCCAGTAATCTCATCTGCTTCTTACTGTTATTCTGTTGAATTGCTGTTGCAGTCTTGCAGGAAGCTCCTGATAGTTGTTGGATTTATTCTCTGGGGTTCCTAGTAGCATTCAGTAAAGTAATTAGTATCTCAAAGTATGTTGTAATAATGGGGAAGCTTTTTACAGCATCTGTCTTCATGCACCATAGGTCTTAGATTCAATATTAAAAACCTTTTGTTAGGATTCTGAATGCTAAATCTTTTTTGTCAAACTCTTACATGCAACAGAGTTATTCTGGAAAACAGAAGTCTTAACTGAAGTCACATTTGTTAAATATCTTTATCTGCTCCATCTGGAACCTGCTGTACATCCTACTGTATAGACAGAGGTGAGGAGAACCCACAGTGAGGTGCATATTTTCTTCACAAGACATTTTCTGAATGGAATATAATTATGGTTAAACAAAGAGCTTTTCTTGGATGAGGTACACATGTCTGTTCATTGTGAATAAAGTTATGAAATTGGTACATCATTAATATGGTAAGATTTGCTGAATGGCTGCATGTAATGAGTAGATGGAATGTGGTTTTTTAATCTGCTGTTAAAAAAAAAATCACATAAATGATACGAGGTACCAGAATTTATTTTTAGAAAGCAAAATGTACCTACTGTGTTCATTCCCTTTTGTATCAGTTTTTCTTTTTTGAAGTAGCTACATTTAAAACTGAAAGGTATACTTGGGAACACACTTAACTTCATATTATCTCATTACTTTTATATAATCAAAATAATAGATGTCTTAAATGTTTTGGAGTAGCATTAAGATCCAAGGTAGTGACAGCACTACAGTGTTCAAGTGAGCCAATAAACTCTAATTTTGTAACATCGTTGTGTTCATCAAAGTACTATTCTATGTAGGGAAATGTTTATTTTATCAAGATTTGTGCAAAAATATTTAATTCTCATAGCTTTCTTATTAGGGGGATATACAACTAGTTTTGAACATAATATTTTGCAATATTTTTTCTATGAAAATTTCTCAAATGCACAGTTGTCACCATTGTAAATTTTATGTAGATTTTCAAGATGAATTAGATAAATCATAAATTTTGTAGCAGAAAGACTAAAATTATGACAGGACAGTAAGACACTGAAAAGTAATCTGCTAAATGACCAGTCTTCTTCAGGATAGTGAATGTAAAGCATTAAGTTTGTTTTTAACTGGTCTTACTTTGTCATAGGATGAATTCCTGTCAGATGGGGATTATTGTCTTTTTTTTTTTTTTGGGTGAACAGTAGAGAATTTATCTGTGAATAAATTATCTATATTTATTTTCCCACAATAAGTGTGCATGTATGTGTGAATGGATGGATGGCAGAACCGTATTTTTGTCCTCTGAACGCTGCAGAAATCATCCACATTTGGCTTCCTGCTGGCAGACTCCTCCATGGTTGACCTGTCCTGACTCTGAGTCTAGCAGGGTTGGTGCCAGGTTGTCTGCTGAAAGCAGTGAGATCTATTGCTTCCTCTCTCTGTCTTAATCTGCCTGATTATCATTATACTTGGGGAAATGCCTGCACACAGCAACCAAATCATTAGTGGTGGTGTTTATTCCAAGTGCTTGTAGAGAGTATTTGAGACTGCGAAAGTATTTGTAAGGTCTTGCAAGTTGGGAAAATTTGGGGGTGCTCAGTCAATACCAAGGGGATACTTTTCACGACTCCTCCAGAAAGGAAATGGACAGGGATGTTTTGCATGAGTGCTTTAGCATCACAGGAGACTTGAGAAAAGTATAACTAGTGACTTAAGCTGATATTTAAAAACAAACAAGTAGTCTTTTTGGTACTTTGTTTTCAGTATTTTTTTCATGTTCTTTTTTGTAAAAATAAATCACATGAAATATTCTCAGAATTAATTAATTTTGAGTGTCTTCTGGTTTTGAATTATTGGATTTGACAGCTTTCCTCAAAGGAAGCTGTTTTACTGGAAAATGCTAGAACCTTTCCTGTTTCCTCTTAGACCATGTAATTCATTCCAAGTGTCCTAAAATGAGCACCTGAAATCACAAGGTGTTACTGAAAGTATTTTTTATCATCCTAAATGCAAAGCTTAAAAAAGCTTTTCTCATATGCTTAGTTTTCTTTTTTTTTCCTTTCATTTTTTCTTACTAGCTGCTAGGTAGAAAGAATATGTAAAGAAGCCCATGGCTAATATGAGCAATCTTGGCTTATTTAATTTGGGTGTTCGTTAGTTCAGAAAGGAGCAAGTAATAAACCCATCAGGGTTCTTGTATAAAAGTAATTTGCAGGATCTGGTTATTTGTTTGTGATCTGAATGCTTTATTTTTACATCTGTTGAAATGAGTTTCAAAATTCCCACCAACTTCATTGACTTCAGATCAGGCTGTGCTGTGGAGAGAGTATCAGCCTCTACCTACATATGTAGTGTGATGAATTGTAAGGGACTTGTTTGTCTTTCACAGGACATACATGGTTGTATTTATGGCTTCAATTAAAAAACAGTCTGTGTAGTGTATAGTCATTAGCACTGTGGAAAAGGAGCCATTAAGGTTATGGAATGTTAGAGGTTTAAAAGGGCAGCTAGAGAAGAACTAGGGGTACTACAGGGTATCAGTAGCTAAGGAAGCTTCCTTTTTCCCTCTGTTTTTTTTCCCCTTCTATTCTGTCCTCTCCTTCTCTCTCCCTCTTTCTTCCACCTCCTGCCCCAGCTCAAAACTCCCCATTATCTCCCCTGCCTCCATGATTTGTCATCTTTTCTAGTGGCAGAAAGTTTCATACAACGTGCCTGTGTGCAAACCAGGATAACAGTTCAGTTTTGGAAGTATTGCGTATCAATAGCAAATAGATACCAGTGATTGAGGTTTGTGCAAGATATTTAGGGATGACTGGAGAGGTTTTAAGTGCTGTGTGATAACTGATGCACTATTGAACAGGAATGTCTTAATAAACAGTGGATGGCCTGAGTGTTGCTGTTCTCCAGGCATGCTGTCTGCATTTATGGTCAACAGTAAACTGCACATTTGTCACCCTTCCATCTCCACAAATGCTTATCACTAGCTAACAGCTAATCTGCTTTGTAAAATGCATCTACATCATGTTGATTTGAGATGTACTAAATTATTTGTTGTTATCTAGTACTAGATAACTTCCACCATGACTTTAGTCTACCTTCAGTGGAGCCTGGCCAAGTATAGATTTTCATGGTTATAAAACTGGTTTTGCTGTGAAGGGTATTTGAAATTCCACCATATAAAATGTGCATTTCCCTGATGTCTAGTTAGAAACATAGAAGGACATCTTAGCACTGTTTTCCATTTGTGCACACTGAGTTTTACCTTGTTTATCTCAAATATTTTGTATTGCATGTTAATTAAATTTTTGCATATCCTAGTAGTACAAAATTACTTACACAATAAAAAAGAGCACCCTTACAGTTCTAACTGTTCTATGCAGATGTCTTCCAAAATTTACAGGTACAATTTTAGTGGTGGTGGTTGGTAAGCAGATTTTTTTCACTTATTTATCAGCAGACTTGTTTTTATATGTATTAGTGACAAAATGGGCTAAGCACCGCTGTAAGTTATTGTATTTCTGTAGAAAATGGTAAATAGTGTAATATTGTTTTTGTTAAATGTTGGCAGTTTATAAATAAACTTTTCATCTCCTAAAAACCCTTTGTTTTGTGGCAATACTGAACTCCATTTTCATTCATTGTGCAACAGACACCCCTTGTAATTACTGCTAATCTCTTCAGTGATACACTTCCTTTGACAGGAGTTTTGTCTTCTCTTATGAATTAAGCGATATTAGCAGACTTATTTTTGGTTCTTTTAAACACTGACACTTAGGCCTTTTTCAGAAGCTTTCCTAGGTATTTGGTCAGTAAAAGGAGAGAGGTGAACAGGAGTTAGTTCTTTATAAGATACTTCTTTCTGGCAATAGACAGCTGGCTGTACTGTTTAGAGTTGCAGAACTTGGACAGCTGATTGCTGCTTATGTTTTTCTAACTTATTAAAATTTCAGCGTGATGTTCTGTGATGTGCTTCCCTTTTTTAAAATCTGGAAGCAACCAGAAAAGCTTGTGCCAGTCTTTCCAGGTTCCATACAATTTCTATATTGTTACAATTGAAGGAAAAGTATTTCACAGATACTAAAAGCAGGTATTTGACCTCTCGTGTTAAGAAAATATAATTTTTTTTATTCATATTAAAGGTAGATGTAATATAGAAGTGCTGCTATACATGGTACTTTGATTCTGGTTGACTGCCTTTAGAACATAAATTCTGCTGTATAAATTTTATAAAACTACCTGAAGAACATCTGTCCCTAATCTCTGACCCCTGATCTGAACTGGATGGGAAGATTCTTGAGGTATGCTTATTATTTTTGTAAATTCTCTAATTATGCACATCAGATACAATAATAGCTGGATCCATAGTGTTGATCTGCAGTTAAGCCCTTCAAATAGTATTTTACTTCATTAATAGTTCTATGATTTCATTTAGAAAAATTGTTAATTTTTGGGCAAAATGGACTTAGATGTTTAGATCTCTTTCATAGACTTGAGTGAATGCTGCTTTAAGTAAATCTGCTTCTAGTCCTTGTATTTCAGGGCGATCAGTAGCTCTATAAAGAGCTTTCATTCCAGCTATACTCCAAATAATTCCAAGGTTCATTTAAATAATGTATTTAATGACTAAATATTAATATAAAAGAATGGTGAACTATCAGAATGTGTGGTTGGGATTGGGTTTTTACATCATTAAGCACTGACACAGGGATATTTCAATGTAATGGCATATGATAAAACTCTTTAAGGTTAGAAAATTTTGTATTTCATGTATATTGTAAAGTGTGACTGGAACCATAGGTCCAATATTTCTCAAATTTACTTAAGGGTTTCTAGGATTGTCTTGTCATCTTGGTATCTTGTTCAGATATACAGGGAAAGAAGTTAAAAATATGTCTGCATGGTCATTCTCTTCTTATTGCACTTTGTAATAATTATTTGTTCTCTTGACACAGGGCTTCAAGTCTTCTACTGTTTTCTAGTTCCAGTAAGTCTAAATCTTCCAGAGCTACTAATAACCCTTTAGAACTAACCCTTTAGAACTCCTTTGCTGGATACCAGAAGGTACTGTTTGTTTTTCCAGAAAGTGTGGAGTATCTAGCTGTTAATGCTAGTCTGTTTGGGCTTCTGCACATCTGAAGTCAAACTATGGATTCACCACTTCCTTTGTAATCAAACATTTAAAGCACTTAGAGAACTACTTTTTTGCAGGGTCTGGTAAAGAGGTAAAAGTAAAGAAGAGGAAATGTTATGTCAAGAAGTATCAGCAGAGAGTAGGTAAGTTTTGGGATACAGAGTGGAAAAAAGCACAGCAGAAGCAGGTTTTTTTTTGTTTTGTCTGAGCCTTGCTGTTACCTGCATGAGTTATGTCTGACGTGCTAGGAAAGCAGTTCCTGGGGGAAGATGACAGCCTTTGGAGAGTGTCTTCATTTGACACTGGCTCAAAGCCAGGCACTCATGACAGTTGCTCACTCACCCTCTCCTGCTACAGCTGGGCAGCAGAGAGGCTGCGGGCATGGATCCCCATGGGCTGTGGGTGGATCTCTGCCTCCACCGTGGATCCCCACGGGCTGTGGGTGGATCTCTGCCTCCCCCATGGATCCCCACGGGCTGTGGGTGGATCTCTGCATCCCCTGTGGATCCCCACGGGCTGTGGGTGGATCTCTGCCTCCCCCATGGATCCCCACGGGCTGTGGGTGGATCTCTGCATCCCCCGTGGATCCCCATGGGCTGCAGGGGCACAGCTGCTGCTCTGCCCCATGGTCTCACCACAGCCTGCAGAGGAATCTCAGCTCTGGTGCCTGGAGCACCTCCTGCCCCTCCTTCTCCACTGACCTTGGTGTCTCCATGCTGTTTCCCTCACATGTGCTCACCTCCTCCTCCTCTCTGACTAGAATTAAAACTGTGTGCACTTTGTTTTTATTTTCTTCTTAAATATGTCATCACAGAGGTGTTACCAACCCCTCTCGTTGCCCCAGCTTTGGCCAGCAGCATGTCCATCATCAGAGCCATCCGGGACTGGCACTGCTGGACGTGGTGGAAGCTTCCAGCAGCTTCTCACAGGAGCCATTTTTGTGACCCCCACCCCCAGCTACCAAAAAGCAGGCCATGCAAAACCAATACAAAGGACAAGTGTTTTTCAGATTCTGAAGTGGACTGTTCATAAGGGAAATGGGAAGTTTTCTATGTAATATGAGTAGTTGTTGGAGTTGCCAATGAAATCCCGGCTAGGTGGGCAGCACACACCCAGCAGACCTCAGGGGCAGCAGCCAGCGGCAGGAGCAGCGGCTCTGGTGCAGAGGCAGGCTCCGAGAGACTGCTGCCTGAGACTGTGACTGCACACGGCAGCGGTGTGAAGCTTCACAGCCTCGACCCTCGGGCGGAGGGAGAACACGGCCGGCCAACGAAGCTGACGGACGAGAGGGAAGCGAGCAGACACTCTCTGATGCAGAAGTTGGGAGGTTTATTCCAACGGGAGATGGACAGCAACTGGGGAAAGCAGAGAGCATCTGCCAAGGATCGCTGGGCGCAGCCAGCTAATAACGGGAGAAGGTGGAGTGAAAAGGTACAGCTACCATTGGCTAAGCAGCCTGAAGAACAGAGCATGGGACCAATAACGATACAAAGTAGGAGGAATGAAGGAGGGGCTGTGGCCACTGCTCCAATCACCCTCCAGTTCGGAGAGAACTCTCGAACTTGGGCTGGATTGGAGGGTAACCGGCAAGCCACATGGGGAGGAGAACAACTTGATGAACATAGCAACACTGAACTGGGATTGGAAGGTGCGAAGTGAGAGAGTGAACTGACAGTGAACAACTTGGGCACCCAGGGAGGGAAGACCTGGGCAGAACCATTCTGAAATTTAGGGGGTCGGGATAAACCAAATAACATTACACAGAACCAGACTTATACAATAGAAATCTGAAATAAAACAACACACCACAACATATGAGACAGCTTTTTTTTTTCTTTTTAATCTTGAATATATTCTCAACTCTGGCAAACCCTCTACTATGATTTTTTTTATGCTGAAGTACCCTTTGCTGTTGTCTTAGAGCTCAAAAGATGAGGATAACAAAGACTTTTAGCTGTGGAACCTGTGAAGTTTTAAAGGTCTTCTTTCTTTCACCATATAAGGTTGCTTGTTTAAACAGAGATATATTAATCTACCTGACACCTCTGTCTGATTGGGAAAAGTGACGTAATGGAAGTTGCACTTAGTGGTTTCTATGGCAGTTAGTGATTACCAAGTGGAGTCAGAAGATAGGAAAAGATCAGTCTGGGCATTATCATTACCCACTCTAAAACTAAAAGCTTACATCTTTTAGCACATCCAGGCATGAAGCAAAGAAAAACTAAAAGGTATCAGAGTTCTGTAGTATCATGCCAGGTTAGCATGTGTGGGTATGCATCTTTAGCTGTATGGGACTTGACTGCTTTAAGCCCGTGAGATTTCTCAACACTTCAAGCAAGTTGGTGAAGCCATGAAAATTTAGTAGCCACTGATAATCTGTTGATCTTCATTTCTTTCCTCATTGAGGTGTCTTCACTACTGAAGGACAATACGGCTTTTTCTTAGGAAAAGGTGAAGAAGAATCTCTCTGTGCGTAACTGCTGTCTTTACGAGGTGCTATCTGGCTGTGTTTTATGAGTAACCAGTCCCTTTTGTACCCCTTGCTGTCTTCCACTGTCCACTACCTCCCCATCCCCACTCCTGCTAATCGTTCACATGTCTGCACAGGTACACCAATTGCCTTGGACACCCTGGACCCTCAGGTTTGCATCCTCATCAGTTGCAATTTTTCCAGTTTGCCTTTGGTTTTTTAATAACCCATAATTTAAGTTTGTTTCTTGTCTTTGCCTCTGTTAGTTCATCTGTTGGGTTTGTGTCTCTCTGTGCTGTGTTTGTGGCTCCCCCTTTACTTGTTGTGCCCTTTGGTATTGGAAAGGTCCTTGATCAGACACCTGTAAGTGAGCATTACATACCCTTGCATAAACAGGTTTGCCTCTTTCTGGGAAAGCTGAAAACCTTGCTTCAGTGTAGTTTTTTTTATCCCATGAAAGCTTTATTCTTTACTTTCTGAAGCCTTTTCACTTTGAAAAAGTAAAAGCTTTCAAAAAGTCCTCAAATGAATAGATTTATTGGTTCCTACAGTCCCATGGAACACATGCTACTCAGTTGGGTAGTGCTTGAATTGAATTAATACAGAAATTAAAATTTGCTTTCCATATGCTTATGAGATTTGAGCAGTAGTTGCAGTTTTCCCTGTAAGATACTGTAATCACAAAAACAAAGGGAAAACTGCAACTAGTGCTTGAATGGAGTGATTGGAAGGAGAGGGTGGCAGAGCTGAGTAGTAGTTTCTAAATGACTGTAATGAGGATGGAAAGGGAACGGCATGAATTATAAAGAGATAACTCCCCTTCTCTCTAGAAGGACTTTGGGTTGTCTCAGTGAGCATTGGTCTTCAATTAATGAAGAGAACATGCTTGCATTAATGAAGTGGGTCCACTGGGTTAAAAATAGGAATGCAGACTTAAATGTTTATTGATACACAGCAGGTCAAAGCTGGCTGCACTGAGTCATAATTAGGAACATGAAAATGAACTAGGAAAATGTCAATTCTTTGCTGTCCCTGCTAGCAGAACTAATCACTGCAAACTTACCAGCTTATGGCTTAACCTGTCAGATCGCACTGGAACAGAAAGTACAGGAATGACCTGTTGATGAGTCTGGACACTGAGGGTAGAGAAGGGAAGATGCTTTTCTCCATTCCTCTCTGATTAGGGGTTTCCATAAGAGAAGCAGAAATATTAAATATGTCTTTCTTTAAACTTGGAGGGCAAAGGAGGGGATGAGAAACCTGCTGAAGGTATACAGAAAGTAATAGGGGCTCACCACCCTGAAGGAGAATAACCACAGAGCATGAGAGACCTACTTTACCACTGCACAGAATGGGCAGACGGACCTGCTTGTCTGGAAAGCTCAAGGGTGATATGCTTTGTGAAGGATAAAAGCTACTTTATGGCTTCTGTGAGTCTGGCTGTGTCAGTGAGGTTGAGTCTTCCTACATCTGTCAGGTACATACGGTAACTAGTTTGAAAGATATCATCATACTTCTTTTTATCTCCATTTTTTATTTTCTGAGTCAGTGAATATATTTGGGGTTTTTGTTTTGTAGTGCTAAAGGTTTGATAGGAAGAATAAAGAGTTTGTTCCCACTCAGGCCAGGAAGAAAACTGTGTTTGAATATGATACATTAATTAACATTAACATACTGTTAAATATGCTAAGTGGCATGGTGTGGCGCAAAAAAAGGAGTGATTTGGTTTGTTTTGATGATTCTGTAGGAGCAGGACAGGATTTAGCTGTGCTTTTGTGTTTAGCACCTGACTGCTGTGACTTTTGTTCTGGAGGGGTTTAAGTCATGTCATGTGTTGTGAAAGGGCTCCTTAGTTCTACTAAAGCAGATTGATTTCCCTTTTGCACTGCTCAGTGCACCATGGGTCCTACTAGGCATCCAAAATACAAGGAACAGTTGGTGTGCATGTATTTAGCAACATGCAAATTGGTTAATGCATTGTCATGTATGAATCCTGTTGAGGAGGGTCAGGGACGTGGCTCTCTGTTCTGGCTTTTGGCCTCCATAGGATATTGGTCATGCACTCAAGGGAGAGAAGTTCAGTCTGCGTGGGAATTTTTTATTGCGCTTTGAGTGATCTCTGTAGTCATATGTTTTTCAACAATGCAAGTATATATATGCATGTATATATATGTATTTTGTAATTGCAGTTTCTAAATTCCACAAAACCAGTAGCTGGAAAGTATTTGCTTAATTAATAACAGACCTAATATTTACTAATACTGCAATGTTGTAACTGAAGCAAAGAAACTGTGTCATTTTTGTGATATACCAGGTATGAGCCACAGTATTTGGTCTTAGTGTTGATGATAACTTTGGTGTGAACGTATTTCACACACAAAAAAAAAAAAATTGCAGGTTAACTGTTTATGCTCCTGCCTCCTACAGTTCATTTAAAAAGCTGCTGCTGAAAGTAATTTCTGCACATATGTTTTCACTGCAGCCATTGCTCAGGAAGGTCTCTAACATTACAGTTTCTGACCATTTCCCTTTTCATGCCATTAGTGACATAGTAACAATTAAAATGCAAATGCTTTCCAATTAGTGGTGTCTTGAGGTGCATTAAGTACCTATGAAGCATGATCTTCAGTACAGACCAATATAAAGAAATAAAACTATAAATAAATCCAGGCTACGTTTAAATAGAAGTTAATACAAAAAAAAGCGCACTTCCTTGACTCTGTTAACATATTTCAATTTATTCTAGAGGTGATATGTAGTAAAACCATGGCAACAAAAATATCTCAAGAGATAAATCATAAAATATCAGACTACTTCATCTAAAATTAGGCTGAAGAAAAATTAAGGGTTTGCATATAATCATAGGAGTTTGCTACGTCTTTACAGCACAACTAGCAGACTATTTAAAGGAACTGTGCTGTCAACGATTTAAATTTGCCTGTACTCCCACAACTCTCCTAAGACTGACAAATACTTAGACCTAGGATTTGCCCTTTCTTCTGTTTTCCTTCTTTGAAGACAAAATAGTTATATGTGAACACACCTGTATATATACTTCAATCAAGGCTGAAATTTCCTCGTCTGGCAAAAGCTGCCTTTTGCCTTAATTTGGTTCATATGCTAATGCTGAAACATTTCTCACCTAACCATCCATCAGCACCTTTCAATCATGTGCTCTGCCCACTCTTTTCACCTCTCCAAATGACAGTCATTCTTCAACCTGACCCAGCAGTCTTGCTAAGAGTAAAAGATGTTAGTGCATGAAATACGTCTTCCTTCAATTCACTTTGCACCTCGTTTGTTGCTGCCATCTATCATATAGTGACTAATGATAGTGCCCCACTAAGTAAAGCTTTTCGAAATGGAGGGTGTAAAAGGGTCTTTCTATAGTGAACATAACAGAACTTGGTCTAAACAAGCCAGCCTCCTGGGCTGATTTGACAAGGAGGAGGGTCTATTTTCAGCCTTCAGTCACACTTAACATACAGAAGTCCATTTATTGCTATGCTTTGCCATCACCTTGAAAACCAGATTTCAGAAACATTAATAGCTCTTATTATTTGAATGTAAGTAAATACAAGTGTATACGCAAGACTAGACAGACTGTTGTTTTCATTTAGTTTGTTCCTCTTGTTTCTTCAGAGAACATGAAGGTTATTTAAGTTTTCCACAAGGCTTTATTGTCCAATTTTACTCATAATTCAAACCACACAAATATCTCTGGCTGCTATGACAGCATCTCTTGTGTTGGCTCTGCTACACCTTGTTTATTTCACTTGCTTTGTATTTGAGTAGAAATGCTTGGCGTTTTTTATTTTATGTTTGCTCCCTTGGTCTGAATACAGGCTGCTAGATGAATGATTTTTTCATTAATTTGGAGTAAATTAAGCTGGGTTGGATTTTTTGTTCTGTTTTCTGTATTCACTGAGCTTTGACCAAGACGCCGACTACCTCAAACTTGTATTGCGTTTCTACAGCATTCTCATCAGCAAGGTATGACAGTATTATGAGACTGACACGTGAAAAGGGATCATGTACAATTACTGTCCACTTGCAAATAATTTTTTTTTTAGTTGCTTTCCCTGGTGCTCTTTCGAATGGTTTTGAAAGGAGCACTTCCATACTGCCAGGCAGTGTGGTGAGGCTTAAGATGCAAAGTGTTCAAACAGCAGGTCTGACATAATGGATATATTTTTTGCATAGTATAGCTGGGACATTTAGATGCTTCAAAGAGCAAATGGTACAAGATTGCACCTGATATCTGTCACAAACATCATCTTGAAATAACAAGACTTGCAGCACTTTCTGAAAGTCCCCGTATGCAAAAGATGCTGGATTCTCTTTGTTAGCAGAAAGTAGCTTACGCATCCAAGGATCCTTGGCTGGGTGCATCTCCTTTTGCTCTCTCTTGGACCTATTTGGGTTAATAGTAGAAGTGCCTCAACTGAGGCTGAAAACTTGCTGAAATTGGAAGGACAGTAGTGCCAAATCATTGCTTTAAAATGTGAAATAACAGGCCCTGTACGAAAGGCCCAGTGTCCTGGTTCCAGCCAGGACAGGGTTAATTTCTGCAGTAGCCAGGAGAGGCGTGGACCAGGACCTATAGGTTATTCTATAGTACCTGATGCATGCACAGGGGCAAGAGGAAGGGGTCTCTTCCAGTCAGGTAGTGGGAAGCAGGAGGTAAAGGGTAACATGTCTGTGTGGTGAGCACATGTGAATCCTTCACCTCTGTTGTACACTCTGTTATTAATATTGTTGCTGTTACTGTTCATTTATTATCTCATTGCTGCTTCCAGTAAATTGCTCCTATTTCAACTCATGATCCTAGCCTTTTGTACCTCCGGTTCTCCTCTCTAGCCTTCTGCAGAGATGAGGGGAAGAGAGGGGCCAGGGGAGTGAATGGATGGTGCATGGGTTGTAATGTTTCAGTGCCAACACTACATTGGGGAATACCATTCCTAAACCATGACACTATGGGTTAAAAAACTGGACCTGAGTCTACTTCTGGCTTGGTTTTGCCAAGCAGTTAGGCTGATCACATGACTGATTTCTATGGCACTGCATTCAGAAGTACCTGACTCCAGGAACCAGCCCACCAGTGAGCACACCATTTGCTGAAGTGATGAACAATCCTTACCAGAAAAAAAAAAATCCAGTCACTTCATTAACTATAGAATTAACGTGGATTTTTTTCATATTCTGTAAAGCAAGCACCCCAACTTTTTGGGAAGAGTGGCTAATGTTTGAAACAGCACTAGAAAGCTTAAAGTGATGTTGAATCTCAGTTGATTAGAGGCTATATTACTCATGCGTTATAAAATATAATCAAAGATAAGATAGAAGAAGCATTTAAAGAATAAAATGTTTGATTTTTTCCAATACTCCCTTAAGACTACACATATCTAAATGATAAAGAAAAGCATCTTCCTTGTGCGCATGGAGACTGCAGGAGTGCTTGGAGGTTATGTTAAGGTATCATTACTGACACGGAAAATCACTGGCTGTGGAACCTAAGTGTTTCCTATGCTGCTAAGGAGTTACAGACAGATTGGATGAAGGCACAGTGAAATTTTATATGGGAAGTCGGAATAGTTGACAAAATTGGATTTTTATGCTTGAAACCATGCTATTGACTTAGTTATTTCAGACCAAGAAGCTAGTAAAGAAGATAAGATGATTGAGTCTGGAAGATATTATTCATAAAACTGCCTTCCTTTAGCTCATGGGTCCAGTACCAGAATTTGAAAACATTTTGGTTTCTGAAACCCACCTATTTCAGTACCAGCAAGCACCCCTGAAACAGCCTACTTTCTTCTAGCAACAGGTAATGCACACACCACTACAGTTAGTGATTAATGCTTTTTGAGATATGAAAGCTGTAATCCTAAGCTTTCAGACAGTAGAAAGCATTCATTTCCAGCCCTTCAGGGTCTTGAGCTATCTGACCTTAAAAAGCTTGCACTTGTCTTTTAACCTGTGAAAGCTGTTTTTCTTTTGGCCCCGGCCTGAAAATAATGTCACACACACCTAAGATCACTGCAATGTCCAGTTCCTGAAAACACATGGAAGCTGACTAGATTAGTAGGCTAATGTAGGAAAAATGTGTCTGAACTGCCAGGGCCAAAGCTTTTATCTAGGCTAATGGGTGTATAAATAGCAACACCCCCCTCCCTTCTCCCTCCCTCCCCCCTCGACCCCCCCATACAATGAAAAAATAGGTCTAGTGTAAATAGCACTTTTTACCTAGCAAGATTGTCTGAATATGCCAGAAGCTGGCTGATGTGTATTTGTCACTGATTACCACAGCTACTTAGAAAACTGTCACCCTCAGAAGGTTATAATTTAATATCCAGCACACAGTATTGATTCATCTGCAGTGCTACATGATTTTATAAATGTTATAGATTAGTCTTGGCGCTTTTCCTACTGGTTTTTCAGTTGGTTTTAATTTTCTAGATTTAAATTTCACTAAATAATGATGATAATGAAATGAAGAGCCTGAAGGTCAATGCTAATACAGCATTAGCAATACTAATACTGTTGTGTTCTAGCAGTGTCCGTCTCTTCAGGTTCACAGACAGCTTATGTGCTAAAAGACCTGACATCATGGGCTGTGAAACACATGCGGTAATTGGAGCTGTGTGAGAAAAATGCGTTTATGACATGAAACTTCTCTAGGATATAATTTAGCAGTCATTGAGAGTGCTGTTGTTAATCATTCTAAACGACAGAAATGTAACAGAAAAACGTAGGTCGGGGAGGACCCCTAGAGGTCACCTGGGCAAACGTCCCTCTTGGAGAAGGACAAAGATCCGATTCGGGACCAGATGCCTCATTATTTTGAGAGGAAGAGCAGGGGAAGGAGCTTGATTGCGAGTGAAGTGTTTTATCTAACGAAACTCTCCAAGAATTGATAGTTTTGGAAATCTGTCATGCATATTCTATACACCTTAAGTCGTGGTAACCCGGGGCTATTCCAGGGCCATACATACAGGACATAGCAAAGAAGGGAACAGACATGGCCTCCAGCCGATTTATTTTTGCTACAAATGTTACGTTCCTCCAGAACAGGATAGAAAACCAGTGATAAATAGAAACTATTAGCATAGGAGGAAAAGAAATGAAGTGTTACGATGTATTAAAAAGAGACGAAGGGGCTTTGGTAGCAGTTGTCCAAAGAATAAATGTGTTTCCTTCACTTCTTCATTCTTTTCAACATATTTTTTCATAGTCTCATTTTTTAAGTCTTCATTTGGAGAATACTGTAGCATTTGGGCTTTGGGCATTTAGAAATGCAGCTGTGCAATACAGAGTGGCTGAACTACATCGTAATAGGGGAATAGGTGGTGATGTTACCAAGAACCAAAAAGTCTCTATCCACCAGAAGGGGGAAAACAGAATTTAAATCCAAAGTAACACCAAGTTATCATAGTAATTAGTTAGAAGCCTTTATATGTAGATTGCGGTGGGGTTTGCCTAAACACTTCACAGATGTCTAACACAACAGATGAAGAGATAATTTAACAATACTGTCAAAGAGATAAATTAACAATACTGTCAAAATGTACCAGTTTAGGTCGCCAATACTACAACTTTTCATCAGTTGTTAGGTTTTTAAAGTCCCCCGGCTTTTTTTAAAATGAAAAAGCTGGTTAGGTATCAATCTGGCTGTGAAAAAGAAACCTTGTATTTCTTCTGATAGTTTATTTTGTCTAAATACCACAAAATGCAAGACACTGTCTTGAGGACTTCAGGATTTTGTTTGCATGTGTGGAATCACTGAGACAGTTAAGTACAGGGAGCAGGAGTTTGGAGAATATACGCGAGATAGTTTACAGCCAGACTATAGATGCAACACTGTGTTTGTGTACACGAACACGGGCGTAGGTATTGTGGGAAAGAGGCGCTGCCAAGCCCTTCCTAGCATAGCAGTAAGCCTCCCTGCAGGCTGCGTGCACAATTTGGTTAGCTGTGCTGCACCTCGGTCTTTGCAGCTTCTCCCCAGGTGAGGAGGACGACCAGGGCCTGCTCGCAGCTGCCATGCGGATGCGGCGCCTTGGCAAACCCACCCTCACACCTCCTCCCTCCTGGGCCACCGAGCCTGCGGGTCCCGTGCCCAGGGAAGGTGAGACGGACGGGTCGGTGCCCTGCAGGCCGCCCTGGCTCCGAGCTGCCCAGGCGCTGCCAGCCGGTCCGGAGAGCGCCAGGCGTGTGACCGGCGCGGAGCCGGAGCAGGAGCCGCGCTGGGAGCAGCCCAGCCGAGCCCAGCCCCGACCCCGCCGGGCCAGCGGGGCGGCACCGCCCACGCCCGTCGGGCCCCGCTCTCGCCGGGAGGCGGAGGGAGGGAGGGAGGGAGCGAGCGGGCGCGCTGACGCGTGAGGGCGGTGCGGTGGGAGGGGCTGGCCCGGGCGGTGCTGGTGGCGGCAGGAGGAGGAGGAGGAGGAGGAAGAGGAAGATGGTGGCCGCGGGAGGAGCGGCCGGGTGCTGGGCTTTCCGCCCTGCGCTGCATCGCCGCCCCAGCCGGAGCCGCCCTGCTTGCTGAGGAGGCGACGCAGACCCGCGCCAGGTGCGGAGGGGTCGCGGCCGGGAGCGGGAGGAGGGTCCGGCCGCGCCCCCGCCGCGGTCTCGGAGAGGCAGCGGGCCCACGGGGCGGGTTCCCAGCGCGGGATGCCGGGCCTGTCCCGCCCGCAGCGGGGTGTCGGGCCGGTCCCGCCCGGCGGCTCCCGCCCGCAGCGGGGTGTGGGCGCTGCAGCGGCCTCTGTCCGGCTGCGTGGGCGTGCGCGCATCTCCGAGCCAGCGGGGCAGCTCTGCACCTGCCCCGGGCTGCGGGGAGCGGCGCCAACGCGGCCATGACCGCCTTCATCCCGGCCTCTGGCAAGGCATTGCGTGCTTTCCCTCCGTTTATTTATTCCATTATTTTATTTGATGGGGGTGGGGTGCGTGTAGAATAATGTCGTGTGGAGCCGTGGAGCTGAAACCAGTGCACTGGTTTGCTGTTTTTTATTTTTTCCTACGCGCACCTTTTCTGTGGTGGAAAGGAGAATTGGTGGGGGGCGGGGGCAATGTGGGGATTTCGCATCCGGCGATCGAATGATCGCCGTCGCAGCAGGACGGTCTCAGCAGCCCCCTCCGTCGGGAGATGCTACCGGGGTTTGCGGCCCCGTCCCGGTTTGCAGCAGGGAACCCAAGGGGGCCCGGATCTCCCCGTCCTCCCCGTGGAGCGTGCTCTCCACCCCTCGGCTGGGGGGAAGGTGACATCTGCTGCCATCACGTTCTGCTTTCAGGAAATGGAAGACGTCTTGATTTTTTTTTTTTTAATTTTTTAGTTTGAAAACAATGATTGCCTGAATCACAGTCGTGGTCAGTGCAGCCATGTACATTACATCTGCTTTCTGTAAGGATCAGAGTCAGTAGGAGCAGTCTACCAAGACTTGTTTTACTGCCATCATAAATCTTCTCTTTAAGAGAGATGGGACTGTGGGTCTAGGATGGAAAACTACATCTTTTTGCTTTCTCCTGTTGTAGATTTTTCGGGCTGTGGAATTGCAGTTTGGTTTAGAGAGTGCATTGCAGATCTGGCTGTTTTCATAGCTGCTGAGGAACTAGAAGGCAGAGGTGTTTGCCTGACTCTGCATACATTAAGAGTGAGCTAATGTGGGTGTAGGGCAGATCAGCCGTGTAGCGTTTTTCTTGTCTTTGACATACGTCACGTTACACCAGCTGATAAGAGTACACCCAGGTGGCTGCAGTTTTGAGACTGCTCTGCAGCTGTGCCCCATGGGGTCCCAAATAACTTGCCAATATTCCAGTCATAGTACTCCAGGTTCTGCTGCATTGCTGTTAAATCTGGACCACCTGCACCTGCCTTTGCGGCCCATATCAGGAACAAGCACGTGATGTCTATTCTTCCCAAAAGGTGATGGTGACATAGAATGTGTTTATTCTGTGTGCTGCCAAATCAAAAGTGAGGTGCAGGTTTGCCTTTATGTCTAGTGCTGTGGGAGAAAGGGGCAGGATAGACTGCCCAGAAATGCTGTTCAGGAGGGAAGGAGAACAGTTACTATTGAATTATGTGCATTCATGTGTGTTTACAGAAAAATTAAATGTCGAGTGAATAATAATGGACAACCACAAGAAACTCTGAAAAAGCAGAACATTTAGTGTTGTAGTGTACCTTAGATGAGTGTTTTGGATGTTTAATGAGTGAAATGTAAACCTTAGTCAAAGACAGCTTGCCTTCCTTGGAAAATGTGGTCTGAAATTAATATATCAATGAGCTTTTAGGCCAAACTGATTTCTACAAAGTAATGGTGGTTCAAGGTTGGCTGGGTGCTGTGAATCATGTAATTCATTGCTCTGAGTTTTGGACATTTCTAGTTACAGCTTAAAATGATATTTCTATTTTACATTAGTGCATTATCTTCCCTTAAAATAGCAAATGTTCTGGCTACTGTGCTGTCTTAGCAGATGCAAGGCTAGCCTATTGAAAGGCTATCAAAAGTATTTACTGATTAGCTCTTCAGCTCAAAAATGTAAGAATGCTGGGAAGGTGATTTGGTACATCTACGTAGATAGAAAAGATAGTTCTGGTGTGTGAAGAGGGAGACATGCCAAAGCTTTTTAGTATAACCCTGTTTGGTTATTTAATATGAAATCCTTTATGACAAGTTTGCAATTTCATGTATATTGGGAAGGGAATGCATTCTGGTATTTTTTTTTCATTTTCTTTCTTTTTTTTTTTATATAGAATTGCCTTCGTGTATTTAAAGCATGGGAGCTAATGCTTTAGAAGAGATTTTGTGATACGGGATGTGGTAGATCTTTGTGGATGCCAAAGTGAGAATCTTGTAGTCCACCATGCCCTTATTATTTTGAGGATCTTATATATCTGAAGATTTTGTTTACTCTGTGGTAATGTAAGTAATCCATAACACTTTGAATAAAGGGAGTACTAATTTTGAGGCTAAAATTTGTGTAATCTATCTAAATGGGAATGCAAATGAGAAACCTGAACTCTTTGTGTATGACATTTGAATGGATTTTAATTTGACCAGGAGCTGGCTTCTGACTTCTTTGATACCATTTTAAGCCACAGTCACATGCAATGCTTATGTTCTTAAACTTAAAAAGCCTTCGATATGAGGTCTGTGTGCATCTTTGAAACGTAGATAACATTTTGTTTTATAAGCAGTGCTTATCAGCAGTACAACCAGCAGAAAAGTCATGAGGGTAAAACAAAATGGAATCTCCTGTTCAGATGCTTGTTTTGTATTTTTAACAGGCCAGTGTAGCCAGTCATTTGCAGTGGTTTTGTTGCTTGGCTTTAGATTGTGTCAGTGTGTGGTGATGTTTATGGCAAGCAAAAGCAGGAAAAACTAATTGTAAGTCCAGAAAACGTGGCTGGGAAAATAAACACCATGTTGCTATATGTATGTGCGTTCAGGGTTAGTAACCAAAACGAATGAACATGCTAAAAAAACAAAGAAAGAATTATAATGTAAAGTTCAGTGTTTTCAAATAGACAAAATGCAGGAAAAATCAAGCTGAGAGCTAAAACTTTTCACTTGTATCTCATGGCCTAGATACTTCAAATTCAGCATTTTTCCCTTGGCACATGAATTGTCCATTATTGATTATAGCTGTTCTGGATTTACATGAGATTATGAATTAAAAGAATCAGATCTTTTTTCTTGAGATCTTAAAAAAGATTATTAAAAATATTAGAGGTGCTTCAGTTTAATACATGTTGTCCATAGGCAGTGTGGCTTGATTAACTAAATCTTAACTTTGAAGAAGGTCTTATTACCATAGGCTTAAGTGAAGCCTTGATAAATGCATTTTTAAATGTGTTTTTCTGGTTTCCTAGAAGGGGAAGATTCCTTCTTAGTGAGAGTTCTAGCAAACAACCCTTTGCTCATTTATTTCCAATAGATTGCCAGTAATATGGATTGCATAGGGGTTAAAGGTTTCTGAGAAACAGATTGATTGGTTTTTCTTCACAATAATGATTGATTGGATAAGTCAGCTACTAAGAGCAGTGTGATAGTATTTTTCTGTTTCTTCTGCACGCATCAATGTTCTGCCAAAAATCTGCATGTTTGTTGCTTTACTGAAGGGGCCTAGGGAAGCATCTTTATTTGCTGCTTTCACAAATGCAGGCACGTGATGATAATGTCTGTCCTAATTCTGAAGGAATAAATACAAAAGCAGTTCAATGGGTGCATGACAGCCGTGAATGGCAGAGGACTTAGCTGAAGGTACTCCAGAAACATAAGAACGTGTGTTTTCACACTAAACCCTTTCTGCTAGAAACCATCCATGTTGACGTGAAAGGAGGAATGAAAGTGCAATTCTGTTTCTAGGGAGTTCTGTTTCTAAAGAGATGCTGCTAGGCAGGTGGCATCTCACCTGGTCTGTCATGTCTCCTGTGGTGATTTCTGTCTAATTAAAAATATGTACTGGGAGAAATTTCCATCACCCACGAGCCTGTGTAAGAAGCTGTGTGTGGTTAAGCGGTGGGGCTTTGAACATCATCAAGGAAGCTGAAATAAATGTATTAGAAGTATTTAAAACAATATCTAGTCTGCATGAGGTAAACCACACTGGGAGCCTCTGTTTTTCCTACTTAGCAAAAGGAGGAGATGTCCTTTGATGTTCTCCAATTAAAATGAAAAATTCAGAATGTTTAAGTATTATTTTTTTTAGCCATATACCTTCCCCTTTGTGTTTTCCAGCCTGTTCTTGGGCTGTTTGGTCCATCAGATCTTGTTCACAAGCCAGCAATTGAGAATTGTGTCTTTTCTTTCTGATGAGCCCTTTCATAAATGCTACTTTCCTTAAGAAGATGACCACCTTGTCACCCATCTGAGAAAAATGTAATTGTAGGGAGTGAGGGACTTCATTAAAATCATTGAGTTAGTCACAACTGAGCAACACATACCTGGAATTTAGGCTGAATCCTTTTGGTGGTAGTTTCTTTTTTCAACTAATTTTCAGAGTTTTTTCAGACTCTTCTGAACCTTTTTTGTATATCAGGAACATGCCTGCTGAATTTAATTTTCCAACTCTGAACTCAAAAGTTGAGCTCAGGTCAGAAAAACACGAGAACAGCAGAGCCATGGAGGCTACAAAACTTGCTCATTTTGGCGAAGCTCATTTGACTACCCTACACTGACTCACTTTTGCCTTATTTTTTCCATTTTGGGGATGCATGTCAGGGTGAGAAATGCCTTTCTGTGTGTATGTGGTTAAGGTGTTCATTCAATATCTAGTATTTATTGGTTTTGATTTGATTAAATATTTTCATTTCTCTGCAAGAATTTTCACTTCTGTACATAACACAATAGCTTTCTGATCATTCTTCTTGTGGCGGTCATTCTGATTTGAGTTTTTTCTTAATAAACATGCTTTCTCAAAACTTGGATGAACAAGAACTGATGATCTGGGTAAAAGGAAGGAGGAAGAAAAAAGAAAGAACATAATGGAAGTTTTTAAACATACACAGCTGTGACTTGGTTTTCCTAATATATGCTCAAGTTTTATTTGTGGATTTTTAAAATTTTATTTATTTATTCTGATATGTAAGTTGCAGTTCATGCCAACAGTTTTAGTGTTACTGTGTATTTGTGTAGTGTCTGTTTTGATGGGACTTTGATCATGTTTGAAATCTTGGTGATTTGGAAGTCTTGAATGTGATTCTTTAGAGTAAATAAAATTAAATTGGGAAAAACATTTTTAAAAGAAGAGCTGAGACTAAAAAAGCTCTTGCCAGTCAGGTGAAGAAGCATGGAGTAAAAGCTCTCGCTCCAGCTTTTCTCAGGCTAACATCAGCAGAATGCTTTAACTAATACTTCAAATCCAAAAAACAGGCAAAACCAGTAGGTTTTTAATATGTTACTGTCCCAGGTAAATGTTAGGAGGGTGGGTACTGCCTCCAGTGTTGGAAGAGGAGATTGGTATGTTGTTGTATGGTGTGGGGGGAGCTGAGGTTTTTTCCCTTCTCTTTTCTTAACAGCTTTCTCGCACCAGCTTTTTTATGATCACAGAGTAATTTGAATTGGAAAGGATCCCTGGATGCCATCTGATCTAAGCTCTGCTCAAACCAAGTGACTGAGACAAGGGCTGCACATGCCATGTTTGTAACTCTTGGCTTAATCAGGGCAGGAAGCTCTTAAGATGGAGTGCTGTGCCTCTCATTGGTATCCAATACCAGCTCATGCAGCAGGTTTTGCTAGAGTCCTGGTGGGATGGGATATGACTGATGGACAGAGGCCTTCCTCCAGCCTGCCCTCCTCATCCTCTGCCGAAGAAGCTGCCCTGCAGAAAGCTGCTTGCTTTGCTGCTGGCATTTGGGGCAGCAGGAGTGTTGGGGCGAAGGGCGTTTACCATGGGAGGGTAATGGTGATCTCCTCCTGTTGAGTGCTGGTTTTTAAGTCCTTCTTACCACTGCCATTCCCCTTAGGAAAGCACTGAAATACAGATGTGTTTGCTGTATTAGCCAATTCAATGACCTCAAATTTATTTTTTTTAGATGGTCATGATGGAGGAAATTATTGCTCACTAGTTTAGAAACTTATGTTCTTGGTGTGAATTTATTTTGCAGCAGTTTCAAAATTAGAGCACTGTTTTTAAGAAACGGAATATTTATTAAACAGCATTCCTAGCGTATGTGCAATGCAGTCACATTTAACTTAATGAGAAAATCTCTCCCACTAAGAAGGCTGTGGTGAGCTGACAGAAATTTGTATTAAATAGGCATCAGTGCAAAACCAGCCTTTAGCTTTGTTATTCCATTGCATTTTTAGTGGACATTTTAAATACCCTTTCCTCAAACTTGGTGTGTATTTCTGATATTCACAGCTGTTCTGTATTCACCTTTTGTTTCAGAGTGATAAATAAGGATGAACTCACGGTTCTGCTCTTGCTTAACAATTATCATTCCTTGCTGATAAATGATTAAAGTAATCCACTTATGAGATTGTCACAGCATCATTCAGATTTTGGCATCTTAGTTTTATTTCATAACAATGAGAAAATCCCAAAGTCCTCAAAATCTTCCTCTTGTAGGACCAAGCTGCAAGGTGCATGGGAAGGAGATGTTTGAGCTTGATGCCTTCTTGACAGGGAGATGGGCATTAGCCCAGGGGGACAGTGCTGTACTTCATAATATTGACTCTGTATTAGCTTCAGCACCCAGGCTTTAGACTTTTAATTGCAGCTTCCTGATGGTTAGTCTGACTGCTTAGCCCTAGTTCAAAGTCATGTCCAAGTCAGGCAGTTCTAATGCGTTGTATTTTCAGTGTGTCACCCTTTGGCTCATACTGATTCTAGTTATATGCAGTTATAGTTGAGTGTGTACTTAACAGATCCTTACATATCTTTCTATTTCTTTACCTTGGTAAACTGTAAAGACTGCATGTCTTTATTTCAGCTTAGGTTAAGCTGCTTTTGAATGCAAATTTAAAAGGTACATGAATCATTTATATTTAAGAGTAACACAGACTTAATGCTTTGATCAACAATATTTCAGACATATTTTGGATTAAAATCAAACTACACTGTTAAAAAAAACCAGCAACCCTAGTATTTCTTGTTAGCTACAGACTTGGTTATTTCTGGATTTGAAGTCAAAATAACCCAGCTTCTTAAACAAATTTTTTTTTGTGTCAAAGAAGGCCAAGTAAGTAAGCTGGAAAGAGAAGAGAAGAATATATTGCTTAGGATGTGTGTGTATGTAATTTTTTTAAAATATAAAGTATTCTCAGTAATGTATCGGATGACTCTTTGGGTTATATTGGTTATCCAGGTGACCTGGAGCATCAGCTGATGTCTTCCATTGCTCTGGGTATGACAGTGCCTGTGTCACTGGTGTCCCATTGTTGGCTATCATTGACCAAGGACAGTGGCATTTAGCATTTCCCAAAGGAGATCTGGTTCCCTATCAGACCCTCTTCAGGATAATTTCCCTCCTCATAGCAAGTAGAAGGAGTTTAAGCTGAATGTCGGCATGGAAATATAGTTGTCTGAAAACTAAATGCCAGAAGCACAATTGTAGCTGGTATATAGTTAACATTCATACAGTAGATTTTCAGAAAAGTAGAAAGGTCCCTACTTCAAAACTTGATTGACTTTTGGTGATTCTCTAGGAATTAAAAGTAGAGTGAACAACCTTTTTGTGCATGGAGCAAAGACAATTTTTATATGTCACGTTTCTGGTGTGTAAATTCATATTTTATTGAACATACCTTTTCTTCAGCCACTTTATCCATGAAGATAATGACTACAGGTTCAAATATATTTTTTTCCTTCTAGTATGTAACTGTTGAAGCCTGGACAGTTCACAACTCAATTTTGATCTTCAGTGTTAAATCTGTGTTATGATCTAGTAAGCAGTGGCATCCACAGGCACTGTACTGCAAGTTCATATATGTATACCAGGTATGATATGGATAGCAGAATAGCATGAACAACAGTAAGGTAAGCATTCCTTTTTTGCATTAAGAAACAGAACTTCATTTGTATGTGAAAGAAAGGGTTTTAGCTACTTGCCCAAGAACTTTGTGTTTTCAAATTATGGTGTGTAAAACAGTAATTTTAGGGCCATTCGCCATTTGAAACAGTAAGGGTTGTGTATACTTTTTTAGGTATTTTACACCTGAAAACCAGAGGGTGAAATTACAAGGAAGGGATTCACAGGATGGGATAGTCATAGGATCTGACTAATTCAGAGTTTCTTGTGAAGGAAGGAAGAGTATCATATTTTTTTCAGTCAGTTAAAATAATTCCAAAATCAATCTGAAATTTTAGTAATCATATGAACTGTAAAGACTGAAGGATAATACACAAAAAACCTTGCTCTTCTTCTGTTTTTATACTATTCTGTCTCTGTGTTATGCTCAGTGTATCAAAAAATCAGGCACATACCTTCTACCTTGAAGACTAACCTCCTCCAATCATGTGCAAATCCATAGTCACTTTATTTACTCTGCCTGTTGAAGACTCCCTCTCTCCAGTGTATGACAGGAACCCCATGACTTGATGGCTTTTTGCAATATCTTGCACAATTGCTACAGTGTAGTAGTGTACAAACCTTGGTGGCCTCCTTGTCTGTGTTAACTTTTCAGATGTAGTGACGTACGGAGCAGAGTGTACAGTCCTGATAAAACTCACTCCTTTGGGCAGATTTCACTGGTCTTCACCTGCCACCTGTGGCCATTCATGCTCAGATGGGAAGACATTGTTGCCAGTGTAAAAACATCACATCTTTGAAATGTGAGGTGTTGTGCTGTGAAGTTACCTATAATTATTTGCATTTAGTTTGAACAGCCTGTAGTACTGGGGGTTTTAGGAAGGAGGGCTGTGGTTACAGAGAAAAGTTGCTCAGTGTAAAGTGTTCTGCAGCCTCATGGATAAACCCTCCTGTTTTCCACTGGTGTCACCCGATGAGGAAGAGGCCTTGCCCTGTTCTTATGTCTGGTCTGCTTGGACATCAACCAGTAGCAAATGTGAGTTCATAGTGGGGAAAATGTGGGAAACAGAGGAGTCTAGTTGATTTTTTTTTTCCCTCTAGGAAGACAAATTGGGATGTTGAAAGTGCAAAAAAAATCAATCACCTTCTCTGGCAGTGTGCAGGGAGCTTGAGGCTGGCCACAGAAGCTGATTATTTAGGAAAAGAAAAAGAGACTTGATTGAGATTTTCAGTTGTGTGTAGTTCATGTTCACCTGGTCAAACTTCACGAAGCCTTGCAAGCCCTGTGGCTTTTGTTATCAAGTCCACATTTTAGCATCATTTTTGACTGAAGTTATTGGTACAGTGATTACACTTTGGCAGGGAAGTGATTATCAACATAGGTTTTCCATGTTGATGCCTGTCCCTGCTCTTAAAAGTTACATCCTATTTGGAGGAGAGGAGTGGGGAAGGGAAGAGATTTGTGCAAGTGGAGCATCCATCTGGTGCATTTTGATGACACAGCCTGTTGGTGCGTTGTTACTTGCTGTAACCAAGGCAATGCCAAATACGTAACAACGACTGAGCATACAATGTAAAAAGCACCTGCTGTTGTGCCTGAATTACATATTCAGACTGCTATAATTTCTGAAGTCTGTTTATTCTTGCACACTTGTTTGTTAAATGAATATTTTGAAGACGCTTGAAGAACCAATGACCACAGCTGTTTTAAAACAACATCCATGAAATAGGAACTTTTTTTACTAAGAGGAAGGAATCTCCTGAAAGGTCTCTGACATGCTTTCATTATCCAAAGAGCAAATCTTCTAGCTGCAATCCTGCCTGAAGAGAAGATGTACAGGCCAACATATTTAGCTTCCAGTGTATAAATCTTTAAGCTATTTTCTGCTAAGGAGAGACTAAAACATTGGAAGTCTAGGCTTTTGTTCTGTTGCTCATCAGCTGTGATAGGCTTTCCCCCCAGGCAGTAGTTTGTTAATGCTGTTGTAGTGGCTCCCAAGTCTGCTCTTGCTGATAGTTACAGCCTACCAAATGAGCACTGACACTGAGAACTGATGAGATTTTTGACACTTTTGGTTGTGAGGAGGCATTTAAGTGTCAGAAACAAACATGGAGTGAAACTACACCAGTTTTGGTACATGTTTTATGAAATGGCAACAGTATTGTTGGAAATTCTAACCTGGGGACTCAGGGTTGTAGCAATGCCTTCCTTTTTTGTTTCCAGTATTATCTTTATGATCACAGATTCTTCAGTCTCAGACCCAGGTACCTCAGAGGAAACCTTCTTCTATGCTAGTTATAATTGTATTTTCCTGTTCCTAATTGTAGAATGTAAAAATTGCATTCCTCCTTCTAAGGCATAGCATCGTCACCATTCAGCTCCATTTCCATGGCACTTGTGACAAGTGGAACATAATCTCATGTACATACTCTATTTTGCATCTGGTGTGTTTTGTTTACATGAATAGTTTTGCTGTAGGTACTTTGTATTTTACATGCCTTCGGATTGTTTGTGGTGGAGATTTAGTAATCCTTCTTTTTCTCTTCTCTCCCATTTGTATCTGGTTTGTAAGTAATGTAATGTTTTCTATTTGTTCTTCTTTGTCCTGAGGAGATTAATTCTTCTGGCTCCAAATGTAGCCCTGTTCATGACTTCACAGTATGTGTGGTGTATTTCCAAGAAAAACAATGATATAATATATGGATGGATTTTTATATGCAAGGGATCAAGGTTAGAAAAAAGCCTTGCAAAGGATCTTGTGAACCTCTGTTGGAGGTTTGGGGAGAGAATTGTGTTTAATCTGAAAGCATATTTTTCAGAAAAAACCACCACCTTTAGCTGTTGAAAATTATTGGACAGTCATGACAGGGTTAGTGGCAGTATGTTAGAGTTTAAAAATTGACAGATGCTTGACTATTCTGAACAGGGAAACAGCTCGGCAGTCCGCAGTTTGGAGCCACTGGCCTAGAGCATCTAAATAAATCTTTGTTATGTAATACTTGGTAGTGGGTGGTGACCATTATGCATAGCTCTGATATATCAGACTCAGGGAAAGTCTTTCCTTTTTCTGTGGCCTTGTGAATTTATGGTCAAAGTAAGAAATTTTTCTTAGTTTTGTATTTGCCTCTTTTGATTAATACAAAATGTATTGTTGGGATGCTATCTCTGTGTACATGAATAAGATGGCATTTGGTTTTCTTCTGCCTTGCTGATTAAGGTGCTTAGTGAATTACAGGAACAGAAGACCTCATTGTGCCTGGCATGGACAGTTTCTCTTGTTCTTGTCTGCATATCCAGTGCATGGCACTTTTGTAGTGTCTGATCAGCAAATGAAGTTATGCTGTTGTTGCTGCTGTGATTCTACACTGCTTTAGGTGAGGGTTTGGCTGGTTTATTCAATTTATTAGGAACAAATGCATTCCTGTATTCTTTCTCCATTTTACCTGGTAAACCTTACCCTGTCAAAGAAAGAGCTGCAGTAATTTTGGGCAGAAATTGGGTAGTCTACCCTGTGAAAATGGCATTTTGTTTCTAAATTTAAAAAGGTGTTTTGTTTGTTTTTCCTTCAGTTCTTTACATTTGAGGCATGATAAAAGTCCAAAGCTTTTAATGTGTCTTGTGAGGAAAAGGTTTCACTCTGCAAAATTTTTTACCTGTTTGAAGAGAGTGAACAAGGAGTACAAGAACTGATTTAAGAGTAATGAGAATCTTGATAGCAAGTTTCTAGTGTTGAAGCATGTCTTGATATTGAAGCTCTTTGCTTTAAATGCACTTAAAAACTTTTGAACTCTGACTAAGTTTTGTGCATTTTACAGCTTAGGTTGCTTGTCTTGTACAAATAACACATAGATGTTCACAGGGCAGGAATGATGCTTAATAATTTGAGGAACAAAATGTTACCTCCTTTTTGTTAGTAAAGAGGAATGATCTTACCCTGTAATCATAAAAAACCCTGGTAGAAACAGTCTGAATCAAAGCTATGTATGCTGAGGAGGATTTAACTGTGAATGATATGGTGAGATAGAGAAAGAACTAAGCATTGGAAAAAAAACATCTCAACACTGATGTCTACCAGACTGTGAAATAATCTCCCAGGGAGTAAGGGAAAATACATGTTCAGAGAAGTGAATACTCAGTGGTGCAAGGGCTTCAGCAATACTGTAGGGAGCAATCCTCAGCTTGAACAACCTCTTTCAGAGTGATTTTCACATAGTTTTGGTTTTACCACCCAGGATGAATTGATCCTTGAAACTTATTTAAGCAACTTTTCTTCTTTTATTTGTCACTAGATGTAGTTTTCTAATGTTTTTTTCTGTGAGGACAACAATTTGATGACGTGGTAAATTATTTTGAACTTTATTTTTGTCCTTGAAACAGCATTCCATGACTCTTTCACTTGTCAACTTTTTTAGGATGATCTTTCAAGTTTGAGTAAAATACAGTAGAGTTTGGGAATGTACCTTATCTGTTTGATCTTACAAAGCAAGATCAGGTGATTTTAGTGTAATTGCATATGGTTATGCTTTGTAGCGATTTTTTATATTCCTCTGCAGCGGATTGGAATGTTTTTAGCAGGGATCCCCTCTACCAATGGATCTATCTTTGATATAATTTCACACATTACTACCACAATTTGTGCCACTTGCCTTTCCTCCTTCAAAAATACAGGAGAAGTAAAACCTGTAAAAAAATCAGCTTTCATGTGTCAGGACCAGATGGATTCACAGTGAGTGGCAGAGGGAGTGCAATCAAATGCTGGGTGTAAAAGATTTAGACAAAAATAGTAAAAATTAGACAAACACTCTCAATGAAATAATGACCAACATGGGAAGAGGGTTAGTTAATTTATTTGAAGGTGGTAAAACAGAGATGGATGTTTCAGGGTTAAAAGTGTTGGGAAAAAATAATTGTAAATGTTGTGAGTAACTGTAATAGTAGCGATGAATTAGCAGAAATGCTTCTAGGGAATAGGTTTGGAAAATTCTTTATGGGATTTGGGAGTTAATATAGTTTAACAAAACTCTTTTAGCTCCTGGTTGTTAGATTTTCTTTCCAGGGAGAATGTAATTTCTAGCTGAAGTATCTTTGGTGGCCACAGCTACCTATCGAAAGAAGGTGCTGTGTGTTTGTATGCAAATGTTTTTATGAAAAGGTGAAATAGATATTTTGGTTGCAATATGCCTTGAGCTATTTTAGAACATTTCTTTTTTCTTCCCCATAGGAAGTTCAAGCAGTGCCACTGTAACCCAGAGGATTCTTGCTGTTGCTTCTCTCCAAATCTTTTTGCTATGCTGTTAAAATCTGACATTGTAGAAATGTTTGTTAGGAGTAGAAGAATTACTAATATGATTTCTGTATTGCTGTAATCATCCTGACTTTCATATTCCATGTTACCCATCACTGTACTACCTTCAGCACACAAAGCAGGCAGTGCTGCCTGTTGCAGGACCACAACTTGCAGCAGACTGAAAGGCAATAATCAGGCATCAAGGCTGTCTCCATTGAGTGAGTGCTGAAGTTTTGATTGCGCATGGTGTGACTGCAGTTGTATGAAACTGGGGTTGTGGGTTCAGTGCTACTCAGAATTGAGGAAATCACTGTATGGCATGTCACTGAATTACTTGATTCCTTGGATGTATTTTGCTTGCAAGTATTGAGCTGTGTAAGAGGTTGTACATTTTGTTTCTTCTTCCCTTACCCCTTAGCTTTTGCAACAGAGGGTATTGAGTCAGAGCTGGAAAACCACAGTTTTCAATAAAGCACCTTTTACAAAATGTATACAGCAGTTACTGCTTAGTTTTATATTTTTAAGATCTTCCTCCTGCTTTTGAAATCTGTATGAAATCCATTTATTTGACAGCCCGTTCTAGATCTTTAGAATTGGAATAATGGTGAAGTAGCATGCTGAAAGTTGTGTAGTCCCCATAGCTGTGTGCCCATGTGGGTTGCTGGCTCTGGTGTGGTGCCCCAAAAGACCTGCTGCAGCTCTGATTTCTGATGTGAAGCCTGTTCAGTGAAACAGAGAAGTTACATGCTGTCCTGGTGACCTGCCTGCCAGCTGCAATTTGTGACTGCTCTACTTCTGCTGTGCTGTGTGGGGTGTTTGAAGGCACCAGAAAATCTGCCAGGAGCTCTCAACTTCTGGGTTTGGTTCTAAGTTTGATAGGAAGTTGTTGATGATGTTGCTGCATATGTAACCTAGATCAGAAGTCATTGAGAGAGTGGTGAAATGGTTGGGCAGCTCAAGTGCCGAGTTTGTGACTTCAACCGGCATACTAATAATGTTAGCTTTATCTTTTCAATAAATACAGAACGTGTAATTAAACAACTTCTGCCTGATGTCTGGAGCTTATTATTAAGGGATTTCACAGTCTTCCATGACTTCTGGTAAGACTCACTAAAGCTTGTGCAGAGGTTTAACTTAAATCTGTATTATTTGAAAATAGTACAAATACCTGAAAAATACATTTTCTTTGTTTTCTTTGTGTGTAAAGCAACAATAAAAAGCAATGGAGGTGACATTGCTGCTTCAGTGTTGGCAGAATAAGGAGAAGAGTAATGAATTGATAATCCTCTTTGTGTGGGAGATGACCTTTTTAATTTAAAGTAGCATTTAGTTTATTTTGATAGTAGTTATTACATTGCATGCTTCTGTTTACATTTTCACTATCTGCTTACTCTTGAATAGCTTGTAGTAAAGCTCTGTAAAGCCTTTTTCCAAGCTATGAATAGGTTAGCTGAGCATGGCATTGTGGAAGCCATGGATAATAGCTGAGGCTGTGCTTTTGAGCCTCAACATACAAAATCTCTGAGGTGGAAATTAGTGGGAGTGAAAGGTATTATCCAACAGCATATTTTCTGAGCTTAGCTATATCTTACCTAAATGAGTTTTTTTTCCTGGGGATCCCAGGATTGCAAATCTTCAGATGTTTGAAAAAGTAGGAAGTAGAAATGTCTAAGAGTCTTAAAGATTTTTTTGACTTAGTAGATCTCACTGTTTTGCTTCTAGCAGAACTAGCCAAGTCCCAAATAGTGATTTTTACCTTCTCCAGGAATCTAGAAGAAGCAATGTTTTTAATAAGGAGAAAACTATTCAGAGGCATCTGATTTAAATCTCTGTAGCTTTGCTCTAATCCTGCCATTAGCACAAAACTGTATTCAATTTTGTGGATTTACTTTTATTTAGAATAAACTGGAGGTCCCTCCTTGCTGTGTAATCCATATGCTTGTTACTTACACTGTCAAAGGCTTACTTGGAAACTGAGCTGAGGTGGCACAGGGGCATTGTGGAACTCAGGAGAACATGCCCGTATTCTATTTGAAAGAAATTTTGCCATTCAAGTTCCACATTTCTGCTCTTGTGTTGTTTTTTTTTTTCTGTTTGTTTTGTTGCTTTTGCTTTTTATGTTGCTCTCAAAAAAGAAATCTGTGTAAATAACTTTCTTCCTCCCCCTTGTGAGCTGCAGGTAGACCATACTCTTTTTATGCGCGCACTGTCCTAACAGAATGGCTTGGTTGATGTATGATTTTTTTAAATTTTGTTTTTTCAACTTTTGTTCAGCCAACCAGACAAAACCCACCACAAACAGAACTCCTCCAAAACTGTAGAAGCTCGTAAATTTGGACTCTAGGCAGCTGTTTAAAGCCAATTTTTCTGTTAATAAGGTATTTTTTACTGTGAGCAGTTAAAAGTTGTTCTCCTCTAATGTGGAGGACATTAGCCTTGCCTCAGGCTTATAAAGTTTGAGGGAATTAAAAAAAATCCTTATCCAGATCATATTTGTGGGAATGTAGATAGATTGAAAAAATTTCCTGAAACGATAGTCATAATAGTTTCCACGTAAATGACTGAGGTGTTTAAAATTGTCTGTCTTTAACAATATGGATGTATTTTTTAGATTATGCAGAAACTTTCAAAAGCTTCTAATTATTATTTTGATTGTTTACTTTTAAGTTTCTACACAATTTCATCAGTGTTTTTGGCATTAATAAGAATCATGACACCACACTACCTTGTGCAGAATTCATCAGGGATTTGTTCATCTGGGACAGAATGTATAGGTTAATACAAAAGCTAGCAGTGCAGTCCTGTGTGTTCTTTTGGGATGAAAGAGGCACTATTCAGCCTTATTTTCTGGCTATCTTTTTAGCTTCTCCTGGGAGGTAATAGGTGAATGGGAAAATGGTCTTTCAGTGAAGTGACACTGCTGCATTTCTGTACTTGAGTTGTGCTCTTATTTGGTTCCTCCTATGCTTTATCTTTTGCTTTCTATTATAGCTTGCTGCTACTTTATGGTCTTATCAGAAGTCAGAAAATTTCTATAGGCAGGTTACAAAATTTAGAAGAAATCACTTCTGGAGTAAAGCCAAACAGGAAGATCATTAATTAAAGAAGTGATTATTAAGTAAATGGATTCTGTACACAGAGAAGGAGCTGAACTTTTGGGTAGTGTGATACTTAGAAATTTGTACAGAATCTCATAAAGTGGACCTGCAGTTGAAAATGTTTCAACAGGCAAACCGAGTATCTTCCCATGTATGGCCTGTAACCATGTTGCCTGCCTCCTCCTTTGCCCTGGCATCAGCACCTGACAAGAGAAGGTGGGGCACCTTCTGATCCCTGCCACACTGGTATAGAACTGTGTCAGCCCCAAGTGTTTAAAAATCTAAAGCTTTTTCAGTATCTTAAATAATTCAAAGCAGTAGGCTGTCTGGACTGCTCACTTTCACAATACAGTATATGTTTGGAGATGAGTGAAAGTGAAGTTATGAAACCTGACACAAGGGTGGCTAGCACAGTATAGATAGAAGAGTGCTGCTATGGGGAAGAACTTCCGTGAGAGGATCTGAGAGATTTGTCTAATCCAAAGCCAGGACTGGTGAAATGAAGGGAGGCTGGCATTGAGGATCTGTGTGATGCACTAAATACAGCCATGGGTCTGTGATTCCTCTGATGCTTTGCAGAACACTCATAAGAAATTACACAAAGGCACAAGGAACCTGATTTTTGTAAGATTCATAAGGATTTCATAATTCTGCTGTTCTTACACTGGTCTGTTGCTTTCTTGTCCACTTCCCATATCCTTACTAGATATCTCCCTAGAAAGCCAGGAAGTTGGTCATGAAGGAGAAGAGGGTGAGGATAGGGTCATGCCAAAGACCTGCTGAGCTGTGGGCCTGGTCATGCCATGTGTGTGTTGGCCTGCCAGCTGCTGCTGGACCTCCCCCTTCACCTGCTGGGATTGCTTCTGAAGCTTTAAGAAATTCCATTATCTTTGAGACTCTCATAAAATAAATTAAAAATTGGCCAGTGACTAAAAAAGTTAAGTGTGAGAAATAAACAAATGTTTAATCACTTATAACTATTGTTTGTGGATTAGCAAAACAGCCTACCTTCCAGCCTCTTTAATCACAGGGTGTTTTTTTCCAGTGTAATGTTATTTATAGGTTGTAATCTTACAAGCTTGAGTGGCTCTTTGTTTTCTTTGTGGTGAACAGTAAGTGAAAATCAGGAACAGAATATCTTAAATCTTTAATGAAGATTTAATTGTGCCAGCATTTTTTTTGAGTGGTATCAACTTCAATAAAAACATTATGTATACTTCATATATATAATTTGCTCTGCACAAAACTGCTTATGAACAAATATTAATTTTATTGTTTGTGCTTTATAAATTCATTCTTGCTTATGGCTTTGATGATTTGGTAGTTGCATTCTCCATAGATCTTTAAAGAGTTGCTGCTATATGAAGTACAGAATTCCAATTACGTTTCTAAAAAGAGAATTTAAATGTTTTGTTGTTAAAAACTATTTATTTCTCATTCTCCATAAGCTAAATGTCAGACCATGATTACTTAATTTTGCTTCTTTACTTCATTTTTTCTTTCTGTCTGAAGTTATGTTATGATTAATTGAATAAAATGTTACTGAAGGAGATTATTAGAATCCTTAGGGGACTGTTTTTAGTTTCAGTACACATCATTTTGCAGTTGCAGTCATCTTTCATAGAAAGGTCATGCAGCTAATAGTAGTATTTTTATTTGCCCCAACAAGTGAATGAGCTCCTCAAGAGAGTAGTTTCAGTTACTTCAGAAGAAATGCAGAACTTTGTGATAATCAGAACTGATTTTATTGAAAAGACCTTTTTCTTTTTTTTCTTTCTGTTCTCTTACATTTTTCACCAAATATTTGAAATAATTTTGAATCCTTGCTATCACTCTCACTATTGTGTGACTGCTGCTATAGTGGCAAATAATTGAAAATAAGGGGTTACAGAGAGGCAAACTCATCTGTTAGAAATAAATTTTCAAGACAGTAGATTGATTTCGTGTATAACCTTTTCTCTGAGATAAAGTAGAATATAGGCTGTCAAAATTGATGTATTAGCACATCTTAGTGGAAAGGGTTGGCATTTTCAGTTCTGTTTGGTATTTTGTTTTCTGTCTTGGATATTATTGTCTGAATTGACAGGTGATTGACAGACAAAGTAGTCTTTGTTATGGCTGACTCAAGAGATTTCCATTAAAAGCAGATTAAAGATGGCAGAATTAATCTAATTGTAGTGAGTTACTCTAGTTTCATTTTTAAAAGGATTTTGAATGTAGTGTTTTATTTTATCAATATATGATTTTATTATTCTGTTGACTTCTGTATTTTTAATTTCACTTCCTGAGGGAGAATTGTTCAAAGGCTGTGGTTTATTTTGATGATTTTTTTTTACATGTTTTCAATTTTTTTTCCTCTGATAAAGGTGAGCTGCAAAGGTATCCTCTTACTATGAGTTGAGTCAGCTTTTTTTTTGTGATAATTTTTTTTAAATTTTAAATTTAATATTTTGCTTCACTTCATAGAAGGTTTCCTGATAAGCCCCTGGTCTAAATTTATTTAATTTTTTATTAGTTTGAGTGGCAGTGGGGAGAGTCTGGGTGGATTTCATGTTGTACTTCCTTTGAAATTCATTGTAATCTCAGCTGTAAAACATAGTATGCAATCCACAGAGAGGAATCTCATTATTGAAGTGGAAACCTGCATCAAGGTTGTATTTTCAGGATTTGACAGTAGCACTCAAGATTTTCATCAGAGGTTTGAAAACTAGAGTGGAGAGGCAGCAGTCTTGAAGGGGATCCACCAGGATGTAGGAGGAAAAGAAAACTACAGTGAATATTCAGAGAGGATGGGAGGTGCCCCTCAGGAGGTGCCAAAGCAAGGTGCATGGAATTGTGGGGAGGGAGCAGCTGGATAAGTAACAGGTCTGCCAAAACCTCTGTGGGGATTGCAGCTAATGCGAGATGGGTTGGCTGTGAAGTATTGGTACTGAAGGGAGGTGCTGAACTGAGAAGAGGAATATAACCTTAGGAGAGGTGCGAAGTACTCAGTGTGGGCTCAGGTAATGTATCCGGTTTGGCATGCTGTGCTGGAGAGAGCTGATGAAAGTTTGAAGGAGGGTCGTGGAAGTCTCTAGAGGACAGGCTGAGTGAAGAAGGAATCCCCACAATTAACTGGAGATTGTTTAAGCTGAGGAAGGGATAGTGTGTATAGAGCACTGAAAGTATCTTAAGTGAAGAAAGAGGCAGCAGGCAATCTGTTCTTGGTTTGGCAGGACTGGGTATAACTAACCAGTTTGTCCTGAAAAGGTGAAGAGTCAGATGAGAGCTTCCTAACTGCCAGCAGTAAAAATATCAAAACACTCAAATCTGACTAAGTAGCCATGGATAAATACATATATCAGAAATGTAATTGGTTATCACTGATGCTTCAGGGACAGGCACATTTATATGGTAATGTCAGATGGCATCTCAAGATATGACTCAATGATTGCTGAGTTTTTGATATGCTGTCACAGAACTGCAGTTTGATTGGTTTTGCAGGCAGGGGGGTAAATCAGTGCACTTGGAACCACCACCTTTTTTTTGCAAAGTATCTATTTTCCTTTTTTGTTCTCCATGCAATATTCTTGCTGGTTAGTTCCAGACCAGTTTGGAAGAAGAGACCATAAAAGTAAATAAAACCATTCATTTTTTATGAAACTGCTGTTGAGATAATGGGAAAATACTGACTTTCTCCTCTGAAAAGAACACAAACTGAATTTGGCAGTTGCCAAAGCAACTGTGTGTGTCAGACCAACAATGTTCATGTAGCTCTGGACCCACTGTAGATTGTGAGGGCCACCTGTGCCCTGGGGGGGGGGGGCATCAAGCATAGCACCACCAACCAGGCAAGGGAAGGGGTTGTCCTGCTCTGCTCTGCCCTGGTGGAACAGGCTCCCCAGGGAAGTGGTCACAGCATCAAGCCTGACAGAAGTATTTGGGCAATGGTCCCAGGCACATAGTGTGACTCTTGGGGTGTCCTGTGCGGGGCCAGGAGTTGGACCCTGTGATTCTGATGAGTCCCTTCTAATTCAGCATATGATTATATGGTTCTTTTTCTTGCCTGATCAGAATTTCTTCAGGTGTTAGAATTAATTTTGGTTTAGTAGTAATAGAAGATGGTTTAGAAGACCAAGACTAGCCAGACATAGGGATTTGAGTTTCTTTTGATTTATCTGAGCAATAGAATTGTTTTAATTCATGAAGTGGTAATCCCAAGTATTTGCAGAAAAAGTACCTCCTTCATAATGCTCATATACTTACTTTTATGACTAACTTTATAGTTCTTTACTCCATCCATTATTTTTCCATTTTTGCTGATTAGATATCATATGTAATCTGTAGCAGATAAAAGAAGAACCATACAGAAAATACCAATGGCTTTGTCAAGTAACCACTGACTTCCAATATGTAATTTAGATGTTGAGCTGAAATGTTGTGGCATACCCAGCAGGTATCTGTAAAGGGGGTCTGTTTACAGTTTGTGGTTTTAAGGGAGAGCTGTAAACACAATGTAATGGCTTCTTGTTTACTGGTGATTTAAACATGTTAACTTGTATTAATTCTGTATTGAATACAAGCTCCCTCCCAGGTTAGTTAATAATTGTAATACATCTGAGCACACTCTATGCAGATAATGTAGGGGGAGTGGAAGGAGTATGGCTTTCTTGCTTTTCAAGTAGATGTGAAATCCCAGAAAGCTCAGATCACCTGATCCTCTCTCTGTCAGAATCTGAAGCCTCTGTGCTTGCCTATGCCTGTGTTAAGTATTTTCACCTGATATGCATCCTGTGGGGTTGATAGTCTGAGAATCTTTGACTTGTGACGGAGCATGAACTGGATTAGAGCACATTTGTACTGTGAGCACTGATAATGGATTCTTTCCTGCCACTTCACTTTTTTCTCTTTGAATGCAAGTTCTGTGATGCAATTTAAAAGGACAGTAGATGTTTGCAAATTAATGAAGTCAGCAACACCTCAAGCATTCAGTAACAAGTTCTGCAGGCTGATGGTACCGTTGCTCAGTTTTCCTGAGTGTTTGTCTCTAAAATGAGCTCTGCTCGTGCTTTCTGCTTACTGAGCCATTCTACATTAGGGATAAATGTCCAACGTAATTCCCAGAGGAAGTGAATAAATTTGAAGGAGATAGGTTTGGTGCAAAATACTGCTCTATATCTAAGTAATTGAGAATAGCAATATAATTTCATTCATGTCACAAATAGCATGCTGGGCCTGAGAGAGCAGAAATGGAAATTGCTTATGCAGGGAGAGTGAACTGCAACATGTTGGGTACTAATATAATACACAAATCCATTCTGCTCCAATTCTTACACTGTGCCTTTCTGTAGTATAACATGGGGTCTCAGTATAAACAAATGGCTAACCTAATCAGTCTGTTTCAGCATTTCTGTTTGTTGAATTTCCATCCAGGTTGTACCTTGGCACAGCCTGCTGCCTGTTGCAGTGTAATGTTTGTAGGGCTTTCAGATGGAACAGTATAGTTAAACTTAAGAAAAGTTTCAAATTGGAAGTTTCTTTGAGTACAAAAGCAAAACAATAACATATTAAATAGCACAAAGTAAATGAGTACTAAAAATAAGCAGTCAGGAATTATTCTTGTTCAGGACTTGGGTTACACAGACTGATAGAGCCTTCAATGCTGAATATATGTAGCTATTTCCCTTTGACTAACATGTAACAGAATGTATTCTCTGCCCTTGTCCATGAAGATGTGTTTACAGAATTTAAAACGGATGCCTAATTCTTAAGCAGTAAATTCCAAGATACAGTAGTCTAGAGGGTGTCGAAGGTATTTTAAAATATGCAGAAAAGAAGCCAAAATAATGAAATCTATGCAGGTAGGTATTTCATTCCTCTGAGTTGTATCTTTACCCTGATCCCACCTTTATGGGTCCTTATAGGTTTTATTAATTTTTTTGCAAATTCTGTACTTTTCTTGCCTAGTGACCTTTATCTGAAATTTTAATTTTGATCCTTCGGAGGTTTTGTGTTCAGTGCTGGATTGGTGCATAAAATATAGACCAGAATGATAAAACATTGCATTCAGAAAAATAGTCCTCAGTGTATTTCTGATGTGAGAGCCAAAGAGAAGGAAACAAGGAACTTTCACAGCATTTTTCACAGTGCTGTATTTAAGCTGCTTCACACTGAAAGTATTTCAGACTAAACCCCTTGTATTAAAGTATATTAGTAGTATTATATTCTCTATAGTGTCTGTTTTTAGGACAGTGTAATGCCTGCATTAAAGTTCACTAGTTTCCTTAACTGATATCAAAAATTGCAAAACTCATAGAAGGAAAGGATAAAATAAATGTGGGCTCAAAATGATTTGATTTTGAATTCTGAAAGTTAATTCTAACTTTGGATTTCTTTGTAATTCTATTAGGTAGAATTAGACTTCTTTTTGCAATTCTATTAAGGTAATACCTTGTCCTCTAAGGCAGCTGTAGGTAACAAGTACTGCAGAGCAGCTCTAAGAGATTTTGGGAGTACTAAAGATCATGGTTTTTGTGTTCTGCTGCATTAAAAAAAATGCAGAGAAACTCAATTTTAAAAAATGCAAAGTATCCTCCGTAGCTGTGATCATGAAACTTGCAAGAACCACAAGAGTCTATGGTGGCTTGTCTGTGCTATTTTTGAATACATTATTTATTGAAGGTGTAATGGTTTTGCTTATTTCATATTCACACATTTGGTAGAAAGGTGTCATTCTTAATGTTTTGAGTGTCTTGTGTCATTAGAACTGAAAGTCTACAAAAGTCCAAGCAAAGGGCTCTTCATTTACATTTTATTTAAGACAGCACTAAGTAAAATAGAAATGAGTGTAGATAAGAATTTTGAGGATTTAAATAGCCAATGTTATTGTTGTATAATAAGCCAGGCAAGGTGATGTCAGAGGGTTTTTTGATTTATTGCTGGAGAGTGGCCTGGAAAATGGGCTTTTCAGTGCCGCAACAGTTGGCAGATTGAGAAGACCAACAACATGTGTGTCTGTCTTGGTTTAATACAATTTAAAGAGGTCGACACTTCAAAATGAGTTACCTCCCCTTAGTTTCAACCAGGCCCTTTCCACCTATTAGAAGAAATGCAAGTAGATTTGTAAGAGTCAAAAAGTAGCATTTACTAACAAGCAAAACTGCAACAAGCAAAAAAAATACAGTAAATAATCACGCGATACAGAATTTCTAAGTCTCACAAACTTCCTCAGAACAAAGAACAACCTGAAATGATGGAAATACCCCTTCCAAGATGGCGCCTGCCACAGGGAGACAAAGGGAAAGTGGCGCCAGCTTGCTCCCCTGGGATGGCACTGCCCAGGAGGCAAAGGGAAAAAATATGGCCACAAACGCTCCGGGGGTAAATTTTTTTATTTACTCACGTGAAGTCAATTTCCCCCTGTTATTAAAGCAATATTTGCGTTAAAGTGAGTTGAATATATGTCAATACTGTTTTCATAATTATTATTTTATTTCACTGAGCTTGTGGCAGATTGATGTTCCCTGGCTGCCATCTCTCTGCCTGTCTCTCGCTCCTCCTCCTCACTAGGATCCTGAAGAGAAAATAATATGGAAAGGTTTGTAAATTGACATAAAGAGCAGGATTTCCAGTTGCTGTCATGGGCGAAGATTTGATTTGGGGAAAATTAATGTATTGCCAATTAGAATAGGGTTGCATGGTGAGAAACAAGGATGAAACATAAAGCCACTCCCCTTGCTTGGGTCACCCTCAGCTTTTTTCATGCTCAACATTGCCCCTTCATTTCTGACTCTTCCACCTTCTCTTTTCTGGAGCAAGCCCTGCACCCCATCTTGACACTGCAGCTCAGGAGGGAAAAGTTGAGGTAGTTTCTTCTTAAATTATGACCCAGATTTGGCAAGTGTTTGTGCTGTGAAGCTTAGAGCCTGCAATCAGTTACGGCAGTGGGCAGCTGAAGAGCTCTGAGTAGCCCTAGGTTTGCTTAGGGGATGCACAGTTGAGGGTTTTGGGATTTGGTAGAGGAGTCCATTGTCTGTGACTCTGGGCAGGGTCTTTCAGGGAGGTGACAGGAGAAATACAGGCCTTGGGACCAAAACGGTAAAAAGTGTGGTTTATTGGAAGAAACCTAACAAGCCCCCCAGCTTGGCAGGAAATCTAGGGAAGCTAATGTGCTTGCAGATGGTCCTTCAATACTGTCATCCGAATGCTTAGGTCTGTGGTTGGCAAAGCCCCAGCACCTGCTGGTGCTGCACGTCTTGTCCGGACATGGACTTCTGCTGTCCCTGCTGCCAGCTGAGCTCTCACAGAAGGCACCCGTCTTCCCCCACACATGTACGTGGATAGGAGGAATTGCCCAGTGTATGACCAAAAGAGTTACTTGTGGGGTGAGGACAGGAGAGAACAGAGACGGGTTGTGTCCATTTTTCTTTAAGTCTGTTATTTTGCAGAGTTCAGGTTCCTCTGGGCAAAACAGTGCAAAGAGAGCCACACCTTCATTTTCTATTATGCATAAATGAGGCTAAGGTGAGGAAAACCTGGACCGTGATGGTACAGAGGCCACCCTCTCTGAGACATGGGAAATGTGTGGGGATGGGAGTTGGCTGCACTTGCCATGGCTGGGAGCCAAGGGAGATGTCATTGCTGCTCAGCAGCCTTTGGCTGCTCTGTTTTGTAGTCACTCAGATGGTGTTGTCCTTCTGTTGTGGGGTACCAGCAAACTCTCTCTTGCTTATTTTCCTTAAGTGTTTTTTAATGGCTTAGTTCTTTGCAGCAGGTATGAGTTATTGATTTTGAGCTTGTTGGCTCTTGTTCATTGCACCTTGAACATCTCCTTTTGCTGATTTTTTTTTCATTTGCTTTCCAGGGTAGTAATAAGGTTTCCCGTATGAGCCCTCTAAATATTTGTCTGCATGGTGTTACTCATATAAGCTGTAAAATAAATCTGTATTTGGCTTCTCAGCTTGCTTGGTTAGCTGAACTGTGATTGTTACTTAGATTCTCAAACCATCCAGAATTAAATAACATAGTACAAAGAATTATTTTGGTGGTTTTAGAGTTTTTTCTTGGGTTTGGGTTTTTGGGTTTTTTTCTGTTTGTTTGGATTGGGTTGGCTTGGATTGGGTTGGCTTGGGTTGGGTTTTATTTGAATCTTTGGGAAGGAAAAGGATACTCTATGTTTGGGGTTTTTTTTAATAATGTATTGTTTTTTCTGTCACTACAACTATTTCTTTTTCTTTTAGGATTTTGCTGTTAGGTTAATCTATTTTGCAGCCATTCACCTGCATTTCTTAGCTCAAAACCTCTTTTCTGCCAATTCTGATGGTTGTTTTGAAGAAATATATTAGGTGATATCCAAGTCTGCTCCACAATGTGTACTGAAGTACAGTCTGTGGGGACCATCACAAATTGCCTTCAAAAGCATCCTTCAGATCCAAGCTAAAACACATAGCTAAACCTACTCTGAGAAACTGTCTCTGACAAGTGTGTAAGACAATCTATTCCCTTTCCAAACTGCAGATTTTTTTCCCATGCTCCCTCACCTTCCTCTCTGCTTCCATTTTTTTCACCTAAGTCACGGAAAGATGTTTTTTCCCTTAGAACTGATGTGAGTTAGAACTTCAGAGTCTTTTAGAAAAGCCAAACCCCTGGACATAGGCCTGAAAGATCCATCATTGTTTTCCCAGGACTAATTTGAATTTTTTTAAACATGGCTTTAATCAAATTTTTGAAACATTCAGCTTGTAGCGACTCACATTTTGTTCCAGAGTTTGGATGATGTGTATTTGAGCTCAGGATCTTCACGAGTAACTGTGAGCTGTTTGAAAACTGGCCTGAACTTTTGAAAGGCTTGAAATTTGGTTGTGTAAAATTCCTATTGTTGACCAGCTGCATTTATACATAAAAGTTGTTCTATTCAGGTGGCTGATTTAACGTGTTTAGAAGTGTATGGCAGAATAGCATTTTGGAGTCTTAGTTTTTAGTAACCCTTTTGGCAGAGTTTCAGAAGACTGTAATGAAGAGTATATTGTGTTACTACTTTCAAAAGTAAGTGAATGTCTAATAGCTTGGTAATTCAATGTAAGTCCCCTGTAGGATAATGGAAAGGATGTTTTGGGTTGATAAACTTTGAAAATTGCAGGGCTTTCTAAACTATGTATGCGGCAGTTCAAGCAAGCAAAAAGTTGGGAGCATAATGGTTTGTGCCTCTTAGGACCTTGTATTTACTGATCATGGGTTTTACAGCTTCTATAGAGCTAAAAGTTTACTTGTCCAGTGAAGTTCATGTAGCTTAATACTGACAGTAGCCATGTGCCTGACTGATTTGAAACACGGTGCTGAATTCTGTCGTAAAGTGTTAAACTTAGAATAATCCTGTAGCAACCTACAAAGCTATAAGAAATGTGTAGTTCTTTTTTAATTTTCATTGCTTTTACGATCTAGTTCCATGTTTAGAGTTAATTTGGTGACTTCCTGCCTTTGTTTTAAAACATGAGAGAAATCACATCCTCAGTACGTTTTGTCTTGAATTTAAGAAACTAAAAACGAAAGGATCCTGTAGTATAGCAATGAAAAGGGAAGTTAGCATGTACAGTCTTATCATGTCACATGTGCAAAGCTCAGGTATTTGAAGAGAAGTCAGACCAATGCTTTGCCTGATGGATAATAAACACCAGGGCATGGATTTTAATTTGAGGTAAATACCACCAAAAAGTAGAATACCAGTAAAGCTTGGATCTCAGATGAGAAAGACGTTCTGTTCTTGGAGCAATGGTACTTCCTTGAAAAGGAATAAAAAAAACCAACCCAGAATAATTTCAAATATATGATTCCCTGGAATTGTAGAATCCCCCCTATCTAGGTTTAATGGAACAGCTAAGAAATTCCTTATCTTCACTTTATAAAATATAACAGAGCAAGATAATTAGGGCTCCTGTTTCCTGTAGAGAAAGGGTTATGGGTGCCTTTGAAATGCATTGCCTTAATAATAACTTCTGAGGGTAAGTGAAAGAAGCCATTGAAAGTCAGGCTGACTGCGATCAAAAAGGATAAAAATACTAACCAGTGAGTAGCTAAATAAGTACTTCAAGCATTGAAACATTTCAGGATTGTTCTGTTCATCCTTTAATTTTTTTCATGTTAAATATGTTTTACCTTAGAATCACCCTTTTTAGTTGCCACTTTTCTCTACTGTAATTCCACTGGTTGGGTGTGTTAATAATATAAAAGGATTTTGTAATGTTAGGAATGCATAATAAAATATTTTAAATGGAATACATGCTTCTACTAAAATCTAAATATTGCTATGTAAAAAGAGAAGAAAAAATAACTTTTGGTTGTCGTTTCTCTTTCAAAGGTAGACAAAACTATTGTCGGGCAGGGTACAAATAATTTTTAAAACTAAGCAACTGCTGCCTTGTGTGTGTTGAGAACATTTTTAATTTATGTTCTGTTTTGCCTGTGACTTTATCTTTAAATGCTGTTACACTGTATCCGTTTTCCTGTTGTCTGTGTACCTGGACTGGAGCTGGTCTGTGTGGAGGTTCTAGCTGTAAATACTGCATAGAGCTGTGAAAAGCGTGCTTGGGTGACTCTCCTCAATTTTCTTAATTTTTTCTTCCAAACTCTCCTGTGTAGCTGTGTTCTGGTCAGTTTATTTCCTTAGCAGGTAGAGACTGGCAAGTGTATGGGTGCCTTTTACAGAATGCATCTGCTTTTGATTTGCACTGTCTGGTAGTGTAGTGTGTATGATCTAGTTAACTTGATTAGCATCAACAGATTTTTTTTTTTTCTTAACCTGATGGGACCCCAGTGGCTGCAACCAGGCATCACTTCCATTTCCCTGCTCAGACTGTAATTTCTGAGCAAGCTCTGCATCTGAGCACCCTGAGCTGCGAACAGTGCAATTGCTAATACTCCTCAAGTTCTGTTATAAGCTGCAGATGTGGAGAAATGCCAGCCTTCATTAGGGTTTAATTATGTCTGGGGAACAGATTTCATGTGTAGTCACCTTGGAGCACCTATTTTCAGTAACAGGAATGTGCTTGTGCTGAAAAAGTAGGTCTTGGTCAAGATCTTCCTAGTTCAGAGAAACGAACGATGTTGATGTCCTCCCCGTTTGGACGAGTAACCCTTGTCTCATCAGCTCTGGGGGGTAGTGCAGGTTGTATCTTGCTTTCAAACTCATAGAAGGCACAGAATTGCTAATGTTATGAGATAGGAAAAAGTTAGTTTGGGGAGACTGGAGCAGGCAGATTTGTCTGGTGAGACTAGTCAAATGCAGGTAGGTGCTGGTCTAGCCACACAGACCACTCATGCTAATGAAAATCTGGTGTGCGGTGCCTTGTGGTGCATCTGCTTTAGTGCTGACAAGTGGCCGCAGCATTTCAGAAAGGTTGTAACAGTGGAAGATGTGCTTGAGAGTTTTTTACCTCTTTCCTCAGGACTATGCTTGGAAGTAATTGTATGACATCTTCCCATATAGTTTTGGAGATGGCTGTGGAACTATCTGTATGGTAGGGCACTGGAACACAGCTGCCAATCCATGAGAAAATACAAGTGGCAGATCAGTTTTCTTTGGAGCCTTTGGAAACACGTGAGCTGAACTGTGTAGCTTTGATTTTCTTTTTTTAATGTGGATTGAATCAGCAGCTTCTTTATGAAATAGAAGTAGTGAAATGATTGCAAGTGTTAGAAGTTAATGGTTAGAGATGAGATAGGGCTTATTATATGGGCTGAAATGGTAATAGAAAATAGAGTACAAGAGACAGCTGTCCATGTAGAGAGGAGAAAAAAGTTAAATTTAATCTCCTGTAACCTACATGTATGCATTCCTACTTCCTTCTCTTTTGCATCTGTTTTGTGTCATAGTTCTTGTTTCTTGTGAGGTGTTTTTCCCCGCCTAGATACCTACAAGTATACCCAGAAGACTGAATCTGTTAAATTAGCATTTAATTCTGAGAATATTGCGATTTGAAGCCACCAAGGGTTTTTTTTTTGTTTGTTTTTTGGGTTTGGTTTTTTTTGTTTGTGTTTGGTGTTTTTGTTTGGTTTTTTTAATATATTGTTTTGATTTTGTGGGTGTTTGTTTGTTTTTGGAGGTTTTTTGTTTTGCTTGTCACTTCAGTTGTGACTCTAAATGAAATACTTTTGTTGGTGGGATTTCACTGTTCTTTCATGAGTTTTTATTAGTCCGCAGCCCTTACATGCTCTTGCTTACTTAATTTCTGTGAATGGAAGCAGATACCTGATGTCTTGCTGTCACTCAGAAATAAGTACTAAGAGACAAAACTAGCTAGTACTTGAAGTCTTCTTCTTAGTAATGCAGTCCAGATATATATCAGGTCCTTTAAAAGCTTATTGTATCGCAGATAAAAAGTGTTAGTTCAGTTGTTCTGATTGGCAAGAACTTGCATGCTCATGACCAAATACCGGGGAATTTTAGCTATCTCATCTCTGACTGGCTTGTACTTCCCCACTCTGAATAATACCTCCACATCCTACATATTGTCTTCAGCAATGACTTTCTCAGAGAAAGACTTGGAAAAGTCATTGTCAAAAAGACATATAGTAAAGTGCAAATGTAATAAAAATAAAAGTTTAAATAATATCTGTCTATTTTGAGGTGTTTCCTTTTCCTAGTATAAAAATAGGGTGGAGGGTTGGGGTTGGGAGTTTTGTAATCCAGTGTTTCTGGTAACTATGTGTTACAGTTGCTAGGCAGTGGTACATTTTTAAGTACATGAAAGGCAAGGAAGTTCTGTATCCTGTTTGTCCCCATTTTTGAGTTTAATTCAGGTATAGCTCCTTTGGAACTTGTGAAATAAAATGAATTAAAGGAGAATCAGATCTTTTAATTCTATGCTGTCTGAACCATGACTGCTTTCCATGAGGAAATATCCTTAACTTGAAATTCTCAGGAAATAATGAGTGTTTCAGAACAAATGTATTTGCTGATTGAGTGACTGAAGTTATCAGGGTTTCAGCACTATTTCTGTACCAATTCCATAAGTTGAAACAGTGTTCTGTGACAGCTGAAGAAGCTGATGAGGCTGACAGACTTAACTAGCTGGACTTTATTGTCTTTGGTATTCCTTGGTATTCTTTATAGCTGTGAATTTGCTGAAAAGCCTTCTATCACATTCTAGCAAACCATTGAAGTGATCTCAACATCATCCAAATATTTCTGTGTACCTGACAGAACCTGTGGATTGATTACACAAAAGAATTTTAAAAGCTAGAGTTTAAGTCAATAGACAACTTTGCTTCCTGTGACAGAATTGGTGTTTTAAGGAGGGAAAGTTGAGGGACAATTCAATGAATCCTCTGTCTCGCTTGCATCCAAGATAGTTGTATCTAGACTGTGCAACACTGGCCTAGAATGCAACTGAGTAAGCCTGTTATAGCTAGAAAGGTTTGATCAAATCTTTATGTGTAGCCAGAGGAGGAAAATCCAAGGATTTTTTGGACATATTTGTTCTTACTGTGTCAGTAAGGCTTGAGGCCTTCTTATTCACCCTGAAGGTAGCCAAAGCAGGCATTGCTTATGTTGTCAGTCCTGCAGTTCACTGGATCATATAATTTAGTTTTGTCTACATTTATTTATATTCCACTAGTAATGACTCTTAAGGGGATGGAAAGGGTATTAGGCTTCCTAGGCTGATTTTTAAATTTTTTTTCCTTTTGTTAGGTTAGATCTAATCCCTCTTTGTTCAAATAGAGAGAAAAGATTGTCTTCATTGCTATAAAAATACCACTAGTGTAAAGATAATTTGAATTCAGAATTCATCACTGAGGACCCAGCATTTTATACTCTATTCGCTGAGACAGTTCTGCCCTTTTACATAGGGGAGAAAGAATGGTAAATTACAAACAGCCATGAACTTAGGTTTGGTATAGATTCACTTTTCGTAGTTGTACTTCTAACAGATATTGACATTAGTTTCGCGTTGTAATACTGATTTTAAATGCTGTGATACTCTGACAGTGCTTATGTACTTTTTAAATTTTTCATTCTTATTTGAAAATTGATTTTATTTGTAACCATGGTTTGAATACCAGAGTAACAATTCCAGCATTCTAAGTTTTAGATGATCTGTCTGCTACTTAAAGATGCAAGACCTAATACCCAGGAATAAACTCAGCAGTAACGTGCCAGAAAATGACACCAGAGTGAAAGCGAACCCCAAATTTCCTTAGTTTACCTGTTAATAGGACTGTTATTTAGGAAGCGTAATCATTTTGGTGGTGACAATAGTCAGTTTTATTCCCTTAACCACTTATGATCTGGGATTTGTGATGTGTTTTTAAAAGTGTTTTTGGTCTTGTGTATCTAATTGTTGCACTTCACTGCAGAGGTTGCCTGTGGTTCCTTGTCAAGATTTTTCACTTTTAGTTAATTTTGCCTGTTTGGGCCATAATATCTATTAACCTTCTCTGGCAGCAGATGGATGGCTTCCATCCATGTATTGCCTCTATTTCTTGTGCAGGCATGACTTAAATGTTAGGTGGTGAGAGGGATCTGTTCCTTTTCTAATCAGAGTGCTCCCCATCTCCAGTGCCCTAAAGTATTTAAGAGATCTGGACTGCCTGCATTGAAGATTACTGAATGGTGTTTCTTGCTCAGCAGTGTATTTTAGCTTTGGATAAGATGTGAATTGGAAGGGATGAAAAGTGTAAAATGTTTTGAGTGCTCTAAATGCTGGTAGAACATAAATTCTGGATCTGTCTACTGTTAACAAAAATTGTGGGTTCTTGTGTGCAGAGCAATATTGTGCATGCAGCTTTTCTGCTTTATAGTTACTGTAAGTGTTCACAGCTTTTCAGCCTCATTATGAACCAATATGTGTGTGTGTGTGCATGTTGTGGGATGTTAGTGTCACTTTCCAGGTGCTGCTTTTGCTGACTGATAAGAAATATAAGTTTCACAACTTTTTTATTTAAAGCTGTTTTGGATGAGCTTACTTAGCACATGACAGCAGAAGCAATGAGGTTTCCCAAGCAGGTTGCAGTTCAGAAAAGAGTTACCTGATATAGGAGGAGAACTCCTTCAAAGCAGGTATTGCATATGTTGTCAGATTCTCAGAAATTTCCTACCATAGGGGCTTTTTAAAGAAAAAAAAAATTAAGGTGTTTCTCAAAGTCATCTGTTTTTGCTAAAAGACTATGTTGGTTTTTTGAGAGGTAGCTTGTGTTTGTATGCCTTGTTGAGATCTGTACAAGTGAAACATTGGTGTATTGCTGAAGTCAGGAAAACAGAGATGCTTTATGAAATTCCTCAGAGAGTGTGCCAAGAAGACTTCCACTTGAGGTGAGATGCCTTTGAAAATTCAGTCAGAGGCCCCTGTACTCCTAGTTTCATTTGGAGTTATGTGTAAGTATGTTGAAAGAACAGCTATTTTTCATGGAAGACATGGGTGAATGTGGCTGAAGTATTTTAAGGAAGACAAAACTATTTTGCTCACACATTCAGCTGCCAAATAAGAAGAAACAGTTATGCTTCTTATAAATGAAATAATTACTAAAAAACTCAGTATGTGTGTATGTAAATACCCCTCATGACAATACCGGCTGGGTCTGGTGGGGACAAGTAGCAGATCTGGGACAAGGCCCAGGCAGTAAAATAAGGGTCAGCTGCACATGGGGCAGTATGAGACAGACACGATCCTGAGAGCCAGGGTAGGATAGGAACTATCCCCTCTGCTCAGGGCCTGCCAGAACCCACCTGGGTACTGCCTCCTTTTTGAGTTCCTGATACAGGGATGATACTGATGGGAAATGATGGGAAGCCACAAGAGACACAGGAGAGGCAGGATCAGGTTGCTTCAGCTGAGAGGAGGGATGGCTTCCATGTCAACTGCCCACAGGACAGGGGAGATGCAGCCAGGCTCCTCACAGTAGTGTGTGGTGGGAAGGAGAGTTAGAGGCATTTGAGACATGCTGAAACAGGAGAAAATGAAACTGACTGTAAGGAAGAAACATTTTTCCTGCAGAGACAGTCCATTGCTAGCATCAGGGCCCAGACAAGCTGTTGCCATCACCAGTCTTGCAGGTTATCAAACCCCAACTGGATAAGGCCCTGAGAAGCTTGGTCTTAGCTCAAAGCTGGCTGTGCTTTGGGAAGGGTTGGACTGGAGACCTCCTGTGGTCCCTTCCTGAGTTCTCCTGTTATCCTTGATGTGACAGAAAAACGTGTGTGTGTAGTCTAGTTCCATGGGGCACACAGCTTTGTTTTGAGACATTAACTATAGCTGACAGATGTATCAAGAGTGTGAGCTTTTATTGAAGTCAGCATTAAATTGTGGAAATATAATACATAATGCTCTTATAAAATAAAGCCTTAAAGTAATATTTATAATAATAACAACAATAATAAGAATTATTTCCTTTCTGGCTGCATATACAAGAAATCAAACAATTATTCATCTGGACTTGGGTAAGAAAGGGGAAACCAAATTGGAATCTGAATACTCGCGCTTTCACGTTTTCTTACTACATATCTTTTCCTGAGTAGAACTTGACTTGTGTGTTGAGTTCTTGCTCTAGGATGATAGTCTGCCCTTTGGTGGTGTTTCAAAATAGCAGAGAAAAATTCTTAAACTTTCAACTTTATGTTGCTTAAGAAATATATGGATATATTATTTTTTCTCTTCTTTACAGATAGGAAGGTAGTTTAACCTTCAGCAAAGAGTTAGTTGCAGTAGTAATCAACCTCTGATTTCTCTGTTGTGGAGACACATTCGTCCATCAAGTCCTGTGTGCAAAGTTAAGAGTGCTTACAGAGCACTTTCCCAAATATGTTTGATTACCAGTGCACAGCTGCTGTTCTGGGTAATTAATGTGAGACTATAATATCATTCAGATCAGTGCTGTGTCTATATTTCCAAGGTCAGATAACCTCTCTTGCTTATATTCTCTTCTGTCTGTGGTATTTTGTGTAGATTATTGACTTTTGTTCACTTGCAGGAAATAAAGGGCTTTTTGCTTGTCTGGTGGGAAGCATCAGGCAGGCCTTGTATTTGTTTGAGGAAAGGGCTGCTAAGAATAAATAATGAGTGGGGTTTAGTAGTCTTCCAGCTACCATGTACAAACAGGGGTTTAGTAAATTCTAACCTCCAGTCTTCATGGGTGTTCATTAATTCACTATCCTAAAGACTGATTGTTAAACAGTAAAATAAATGTTCTTGACTTGGAAGCTTACTTTTCATTGAAGGTTACTGACACTGAGGTGACCTGACACCATTTCATTCAGATCAGATTTCTAAGTCAACTTACTTAGAAACAAATAAGAATTTTTTTAGATTTCAAAATAAATAATAAGTTATTGTTTTCAAAGTTAAAAGCTGGAATTTAATTTATAGGAGGAAAGGCAAGCAGAAAGGTGTTTTTCAGTAAAAAGCTTTCAGTAAAGCTTGACATTTCCTCCTCTTCCCTTCAAAATACGCAACCTTGAAAGTTTTGGGATGTCAGTAGTTGAAATCAAGCTGAGGGAATTCTTTAAATGAGAAAAATTTTACATGTGGAACTTTGGAAGCTATAACTTTGACAAAGGAAAGTGATGGGTCTCCCAGGTGTTTTTCAGCCATATTTTTTGTGATTTGTAATCTCTCTAAGACATGTCAGCGATGCCATCTGTCCATAAAACTCATTATGTTGCAAACATGTATTAAGACTTCTAAAACAGGATATCTTATTTTCAGCAATTACCAGTACTTCTATTGTCATAAAAATTATGGCATTTGATACCTTATTTGACTTGAGTAATCTTCATGTAGCTGATTTTTTTGCCTTCTTTTCTAAAAACACAATTAAGTAAAAGATGTATCAGGATACATGTGATAAAACTTAAGAAAGTTGATCATTATCCTGTGTTTATCTGTATCTTGATTTGTTTTGGCTAGCACTATCCTTCTTCTGGGGATGACCAATGACACTGAGTCCCAAGTCAGGGGCTAGTTGAATGCAACAAATTTAGGTAGATTTTTTTAATCAACCCTCTATTTTAGCCTAATTCTCTCTATGTAAAGAAGAGTGGAAATTTTATAATTTACTTAAATGAAAGCAGGCCATATTAAAGAGCCTTCCCAGCCTCACTGTTCATGAGACTCTGACAGTCACAATTCTGTCACCAGGGACTGTCACAGCTGGGACCGTAGTGACCTGACTGGTCCCCCCTGATTCTTGCACATTCTCACAGGGTCAGCCCAGGTTTCCTGGCTGTGTCATGGTTTGACACTGGCACAATGCCAGTGCCCCATGAAAATATACTTCCCTGGTGTTCGCTGTGAGATGTGACCAGGAAATAAGCAAAGCAGGCCTCTACCTTAGAAAAAAGTTTATTAACTAAACTACAAAAGGAAAACAAACCACACACACACACACACACACCTGGAAAATGAAAACTCCACAAAAAGCATTTCCTCCTCCCCCCCACCACATTTCCAATACATCTTCCAAATTTCAAGTCTCCATCCATCACCCTGTAAATACTCAATTCCAGTCCATCAAGAGGAGAGGAGTCCTTCTTGGGGCCATGGTGACCTCTTCCTTGCATGCCCAGTGCTCTCACCACTGGACAAGGAACAGAGCTGCTTCAAGGGTTATCCTTTTAAGGGTGCTTTGACCAGTTCCAAAAAAAGCACAGTTTTCTCTCATCCCGGGACCTCTTCTCCCCCCCATACTTGTCTACCCCCTGGGGCCGGGGGGTCTCCAACACTGAACCCTCTCAGTTCTGAGCCATCGCCTCCCCGCTGCATGCAGCCTCTGTGTCGTGAGGAAGCACGGTTCTGTCCATGGCTGTACCAAAAAGAGTCCAGCAACCAGCTACTCCATCATCTCTTTCCGGCCTCTTCTTTATTCTCCCAGCCTCACTCACTGCTCCGACTGTCATTCTCTTGCCCATTTCCTCTTTATCATCCACTCCATCTCCCCTCCGGGAAAGGTCCAAATGCTCTGTGAGGTCTTCATTGTCCAGAAAGGGGTTAACAAACTTCTGCACGCGGCCAGGCTCCTTCCCTGCTGCACTCCCCCCTTCCCCCTCCTTCTTCACAGGCCGATATCACTTCAAGGCCACAGGCCTGTACCAGCTTTCTCTCTCTCATCTTCTAGCTGGGGGGTGGGGGGGGCTGCCCAAATCTTCTCGGGGCCTCTCTCCCTCTGTCTTTCCTGGGGGGGTGCCCAACGCCTCCTGGTGCCCCCACCACCCTTCCATCCTGAGGGGTCAGGCCTACCTCTGCCGGGCGCAGGTTTCCCCTCCCCCGCCCAGCTCGAAGCCGGGCAGGGGAGGCCTTGGCTCTTTGCTGGCCGGAAATCAAAGAGAGAGCCCAAGGGAGTGCTCTGCTTCTAACCCCTGTGTTCTCAGAGGCGCATCCACCCTCAGTGGCCAAGCCTGGTGTCAATTTAAAATCTGGACACCTATTGGCCTCTGGCCACTCCATTCCCAGAAAACCTGCTTCCTGTAAACCCACGACAGGCTGGTGACCCCAGGTTTCCCACAGCAGAGGCTTGGATGTCTCTTTCCATAAAGGCATTTATTCATGGTGCCATAACACAGAAACTACTCAAGCTCTGAGCCTCTGAGGGATGGAGCCTGGAGAAAGGAACCCCTGGGCTCTTGTCCCCTCACAGTCCAAGTGTGCCGAAGTCTCACTTCTCCTCCTGGGTCTTTGGCCCTGGCTGTGTCTCAGTATCCATCTTGTCCATCCACCTGACTGGTGCCAGCATCTTTGTGTCCTGTGTTTTGCAGAGAGTTGGCACTTCCTGGCCTCTTGCCCGAGGCTCCTGCTACCCTGAGCTCAATCTGCAGCTCACACTGTGGGGTGCAAACCAAGCTACCTGCACCGAATTTATTCCTCTGCTCTAATCTCCTTGGGAAGGACTTTTCAAAGAGCTCTTGCACCTTGGCATCCTCACCCTTTTTGTGGGCTGAAAGTGGAAGGCTGTCCGATATTGTTGTTCTTGCTTTCTTACCATATGCTGTGTGGGGGGAAGAGTGTTTAGTTCTGGTGCACACTAGTATATACACTAGTATTCTGTCCATTCTTTCCTAATGTCTTGGAAGTCTTAGCTGGAAAAGACTTTATCTTGTCACTGAAACCTTACACACCTTCATTAGCTGGAAAAAACAAACTGTGTTTTTGCATAGTTATTTTGAAAAGGGATTAGTTTGTGTACAACATCCTTATAGGTCCACATTATATGATTTATTAGCTATTACTTTACAACTGTAATTTTTTAAGGGCTCCTTTGTTTAAAGGGCTAAAACATTAGATGTACAAAAACAAGGAGTGTTTACTGAGCTGGAAGCTGCGCCCTCTGGATTTCCTGTGGAAGTTTAGTGTAAGTGACTCGCACCTTGGCTTGCCTGCCTGTCAGCTTCTGTAATAGATAGCAACTGAAATTGCTGTTACTTTCTCATCACAGGAAGTTTTTCCTACTGCTCTTCTGCACAGAGCTCATTTAGTCAGCAAAGTGCCACCTGAGCCTCCCTGCCTCAGTTTACTAGATTTGATCCAAGTTCTATTTCACATTCACATTAGTTTTTTTAGTTGTCATTTGATGCATGCTTTTATAAATCCTTCAAGTTAGCAGTCTTCAAATAGGTACCTTTTCTTTTAGTACTTATCTGTAAATCACAAGCTAGAGCTGTATTTTATTTATGGATATGTGGCTTGATTTAGGTAGCTAAAAGGACATGACATGTCCTCTTTATGACACTGCATCTTAAACACATAGGACAAGGTTCCAAAAAGCTGAAACTGTTTAATAAAAATAAAACCTTCTGAGCTAGATGGGCCTTTTTCTGTTCCCTGCATATTTTTTATTATTGGCATTATTTTATTACTTCTCTAGTAACCGTATGACCTTTTGAGATTTTTACTCAATTAGCAAGGCTTAGATGCTCTAGTCTTAATGCAGTCATGGTTATGAATATTAGAAATGTCTTCACCATGTTTTAGGGAGGAAGCCATCTTAAACTGATTATAGGTAGATTCCAGGAAGATAACTGTGTTGTTTCTAGGAAGATGAAGAGGAGAGGCACCTGTTTCTTCTTCTCTAGGAAGAAGAAACAGGTGCTTCAGATGTACTGTGCCCTGAAAGTAGAACTTTAATTTCTACTGATTTTTTAAAAGTGCTTAGGGTGCCTAGTTCACCTGAAGATGTCATACTGAAAGAGTATTGAATGCATAGCTGTCATGTATCTGAGTAACTTTGGACTCCTGTGACAGGACTAAATCTGCTATTTTACATTACAGCAGCCTTCCTGTGCTCCAAGTTAGTGATCTGTGGGGAAAGTGCTGGAGCAAAGGTGAAATATTTTGGGGCAGAGTGATCATGAAATAATAGAGTTCTCAATATTTGATGAAGTCAGGAGGAGCACCAGTAAGACTCTTGCATTAGACTTCCGGAGGGCAGACTTTGGCCTGTTTAGGAGACTTATTCAGAGAGTCCCTTGGGAAGCAGCCCTTAAAAACAAAGGAGTTCAGGAAAGCTGGGCATGCCTCAAAACAGAGATCTTGAGGGCACAGGAACAGACTGTCCCTGTGCGCCGAAAGATCAGTCAACAGGGTAAACGTCCAGCCTGGCTGGGCAAGGAGGTTTTGGAGGAACTTAGTAATAAAAAGAGGATATATCAGCATTGGAAGGAGGATCAGGTCTCTAAGCAAGTATTCAAGAAGGCTACTAGAGTATGCAGAAAAAAAATTAGGGAGGCCAAAGCTCAGTTTGAATTTAGAATGGCAACTTCTGTAAAGGATAATAAAAAATGTTTTTACAAATACATTAATGCTAGAAGGAAGGGTAAGACCAGCCTTTGTTCTTTATTGGACAATGGAGGGAACTTAGTATCTGGAGACAAGGAGAAGGCGGAAGTGCTTAATGCCTACTTTTCCTCAGTTTTTAGTGGGAAGATGATGTGGCCTCAAGACACCTGCCCGTCTGGGCTGGTAGATGGTGTCAGGGAGCAGAACAGTCCCCCCATTATCCAAGAGGAGGCAGTCAAAGAACTACTGAAATGCCTGGATGTTCATAAATCTATGGGACCAGAGGAGATCCGCCCCAGGGTAATGAGAGAGCTGGCAAATGAGCTTGCAAAGCCACTCTCCATCATTTACCAACAGTCCTGGTTCACTGGTGAGGTTCCGGATGACTGGAAGCTGGCCAATGTGATACCCATTCACAAAAAGGGTGCAAAGGAGAATCCTGGTAATTATAGACCAGTCAGCCTGACGTCAGTACCTGGCAAAATAATGGAACAGTTTATATTAAGTGCCATCACAAAGAATTTACAGGATGGCCAGGGTATCAGACCCAGTCAGTATGGGTTTAGGAGGAGTAGGTCATGTTTAACCAACCTGGTCACCTTTTATGACCAGGTAACCCGCCTAGTGGATGCAGGAAAGGCTGTAGATGTTGTTTATTTGGATTGCAGCAAGGCCTTTGACACTGTCTCCCACAGCATACTCCTAGACAAGCTGGCAGCCCGTGGCTTGGACAGGAGCACTCTTTGCTGGGTTAGGAACTGGCTGCATGGCCGGGCCCAGAGAGTGGTGGTGAATGGTGCTGCATCCAGCTGGCGGCCAGTCACCAGTGGTGTCCCTCAGGGGTCTGTGCTGGGGCCAGTTCTGTTTAATATTTTTATCAATGACATGGATGAGGGTTTAGTCTTTCATTAGCAAATTTGCAGATGACACTAAGCTGGGAGCATGTGCCGATCTATTAGGGGGACAGAGGGCTTTGCAGAGGGACTTGGAACGGTTGGATGGATGGGCAGAAACCAATGGGATGAAGTTCAATAAGTCGAAGTGCCGAGTCCTGCACTTTGGCCGCGATAACCCCCTGCAACGTTATAGGCTGGGGACGGTGTGGCTGGACAGTGCTCAGGTGGAAAGGGACCTGGGGGTGCTGGTTGACAGCGGACTGAATGTGAGCCAGCAGTGTGCCCAGGTGGCCAAGAAGGCCAAGGGCATCCTGGCCAGTATCAGGAATGGTGTGACCAGCAGGAGCAGGGAGGTAATTCTTCCCCTGTACTCGGCACTGGTGAGGCCACACCTTGAGTATTGTGTCCAATTCTGGGCCCCTCAGTTTAGGAAGGACGTTGAGATGCTTGAGTGTGTCCAAAGAAGAGCAACGAGGTTAGTGAGGGGCTTGGAACACAAGCTGTATGAAGAACGACTGAGGGAGCTGGGGTTGTTCAGCCTGGAGAAAAGGAGACTCAGAGGTGACCTTATCACTCTCTTCAGCTTCCTGAAGGGTGGCTGTGGTGAGCTGGGGGTCGGTCTCTTTCTCCGGGCAACAACAGACAGAACAAGAGGACACAGTCACAAGCTGCACCAAGGGAGATACAGGCTAGAATTAAGGAGGAGGTTTTTTGCAGAAAGAGTGGTCAAATACTGGAATCATCTTCCCAGGGAGGTGGTGGAGTCACCATCCCTCGATGTGTTTAAAGAAAGACTGGATCTGACACTTGGTGCCATGATCTAGTTGAGGTGTTAGAAGATGGGTTGGACTCTATGATCTTAAAGGTCTCTTCCAACCTAGAAATTCTGTGATTCTGTGATATTTCTGTCATCTCTGCCATGGTAAAATCTCAGCTCCTGGCAAAAATTAGCTTTTCTAATAGGCCAGCATCTTTGCAATGCTACTGCAGTGCATACAGGTATCTCCAAGGGATTGTTTGAAAATGATACTTCCATAAAGAATTTGTCCATGGAAGAGGGAAGTACAGTCCCCAAGGGTGTTGTTATTGGTTGCTGCTGTTGGAGATCTGCATGGGAGATGATACTGTTGTGCTGTCTATTACCTGATTGCAGAGCTTAGTCAAATGTTTGTCTGCTGGGAAGGAAGGATGCATTTTGTTGCTTCTGTTTGTTAACTCCACTTTTTTTATTGGGAGTAATGTCTGAATTTTTTTTTCTTTCCAGCTGTGATAGACAAAATGTCAGCAGAATAAGTGACCTACTGTCCAAAATTTGCCATGAACCATTTGGTTGGACCACCTGAGGGGGAGATCAGTGAAGAGCCAGCAAACGAAGCAGTGAGTGAGTCAGTGGAAGCTGACCTGGAGCACCCAGAGGTGGAAGAGGAGCAGAGGTATGCGGTTCGCTACCCAAGGCACACCAACAGCAGCCACGTGGGCCTGTCTGGGCAGGAGGAGGAAGGCATGTTAGCTCGGTCAGCCAGCACTGAGAGTGGTTTCCACAATCACACAGATACTGCAGAAGGGGATGTGATAGCCACAGTGGAGGACAGTTATGATGTTGAGAGAGTGCAGGAAAATGAGGATGAGAGTGCGTATGCAGTGCAGTACAGACCTGAGTCCGAGGAGTACACGGAGAATGCTGAGGCTGAGCATGGTGAGGCCATTCATAACCGAACACTGCCCAATCACTTACATTTCCATTCCATCGAGCACGAGGAAGCCATGAACGCAGCCTACTCGGGTTACGTCTACACACATCGCCTCTTCCACCGAGGAGAGGATGAACAGTATGCCGAGGCTTACGCTGACTATGGGCTGCAGGAGCATGTGTATGAGGAAATAGGAGACACACCAGATCTTGATGTTAGGGAGGGCATCCAGCAGTATGAGCGGGAGAGGGAGGAAGCTGACAATTACCGCAAGGAGGCACTTGGTGCCCGCCTTCACCATTATGATGAACGGTCTGACGGAGAGTCTGACAGCCCTGAAAAGGAAGCAGAGTTTGCACCCTACCCAAGAATGGATAGTTACGAACAAGAGGAGGACATTGATCAGATTGTAGCAGAGGTGAAGCAGAGCATGAGCTCCCAGAGCTTAGATAAGGCAGCTGAAGACATGCCAGAGTCAGAGCAGAGTTTGGAGCATGGCCAGGCTCCTGTCAGTGGTGGGCATGAAAGTAATGGCCAGCTAACATCTGGTTCTCGAGTTACATCTGGTACGGGAGAATCTGTCCAGAGGTACAGCAAGGAAAAAAGAGATGCAATTTCACTGGCCATTAAGGATATTAAAGAGGCTATTGAGGAAGTGAAGACGAGGACCATCCGTTCTCCTTATACCCCTGATGAACCTAAGGAGCCTATCTGGGTGATGCGACAGGACATCAGTCCCTCCAGGGATTCTGACGACCAGAGGCCGCTAGATGGGGATGTGAGTACACAAAGCTTTCACCTCTCAGATTATGTGTCTAATTTTTTAACTGTGACGTGCATGGCAGTGAGGGAGGGTGCATTTTATTTTTGTTCTGTGTCTCATTCTTGAAAAAGTGCTTTGTTTTAAATTTGTACCCTGGACAGCATAAGAGAAGTAAATGTGCATTATCAAGTAGTCAGATTTTTCTTTGTTTAACACTGCTGACCCCAGGTATGCTGTATAAGAATTTGTCACATGAAGCTCTTTATGTGTCTTTTTTGAAACAAATGCTGTTATGTTTTCTACTGCCATAATATATTTGAGATTAGCAGCCAAGCAGTTTTCTACTGTCTATCTTTGTATGCTTTTGTTAACTCTTAAATTTCTAAGTTTCATGTTCTGTCATGTAACAGTCCCAACAGTTCTATCAGAAATCTGGTAATATTATTTTTGATGATATCATAGTTCAGATTCATATTCTAGAAAACTTGCATGTCAACTTGCAGTGTCTAGAACTCAGTGTATTACATTATCACTGTAAAGTGGTATTTACAGCAACCTGAGTATTGAAGGGAGTTATTCAGATTTAAGCATTAGCATTTCTGAAATTGTGTGCTTTTGGCATAAGGTTTATCTTGGATCAGGGCTGTCTGCCAGGTTGGGGTTCCAGCTGTCTTTAAGTTAATTTTTACTATAAGTTTTATCAGTTTTCTGCATTATTTTATATAGTAAGCTCATAAACAACTATTAAATGGATTAAATTTATGCCTTATACAAAAAGAGCTGGGAGGCTTAATTTACTGACCAAAAAGTATCTATTACATGTACCTATCTTACTATTTTAAGGGCCAGTACCTGCAAACATTGCTGCATTTCTCTATATTGCTGTGGAATGGGTTTTGTGACCTTTTGTTTGGGTTTGGTTGGAGTTTTTTGGGTTTGCTTTTGTTTTGGGGTTTTGGGTTCTTGTTTGTTTGTTTGTTTTTGTGTTTTCTTTTTTCTTTTTATTTTTTGGTTTGGTTTAGGTTGGTTTTTTTTTTGAAGAACAGCAGAAGTAGAAATTACGGTGTGTTATTTTGGTATTTTAGACTGAATTATTGTAGCATTCTAGGAATGCATGGGAGCTATTCAAGACACCTCAGTTAATGCAAAGGGAATTCAGATAGTGAAAAAAGATCACATGCCAGGTATATCTATAACAGGCTTCTGATTTGTTTGTCTGCCTTCAAAATGAGGAAGGCAGATAAACTATCTGTATTCTACAGATAGGAAGAGATTTTTGGAGCATGGTGTTTGGGATGCTGTAAAAACATGCAAGCTGATTGAGGCATACAGCTTCCAGATTTTCTTTTTCCCGCAAAACTGTTGGAAACACAGTGAGGAGGGTGGTGTAGGGCTTTTTTCTTGATTCTTAATAGAAAACCTAATTGAACCTTAAAAAAAGCCCAAACAAACAACTGTATTGCAAAAGTTATTTCTGCAAATATTTTTAAAATTATGTATGTTACAGAGTTGATTGCAGTCATGTGAGGGAAGAAATCTCCCCAGATTACTTTGTGTGGATTTATTTTTAACTTCACTTCAGAAGTTTACAGAACTAAAATTATTTCTGTCCATATTTTCAAATAGATCACATTACTCTTTTCTACACGTTTTGTTTCCGATATTGTCTGAAAATGCTGTTACTGCTTGGAGGATCAAAGAACTTCCTGTTGCTTCCTAACTAATTATAACAAATTGCCATGATGGTCTTGGTGACATTAGGTTGTGGATCCTAAGAGCACCAAGTTCTTCTGAAGGTGCTTCACCTGCTCTCCAAATATACCAGGTGCATCTTGCAGAATTGAACGTTTCAGATATGTGCTGATATGACTCAGCCTGGTATGCTCGTATAGTGAGCAAAACAGGTATTTTTAGTGGTCTCTGCATGCATTAGATATTGAAGTACAAAGAGGTTCCCATTTTGCTCAAAAAATTTGATTCCTCATTCAATATTTTTTGCACCATGTCAGATAAGAACCTGACTGAAATTTTCAGGGCTGGCTGAAATCAAAACAGTGATTTATAATGACAGTTGTTATAGCTCATCAAAGAGAGAAATGATGGCTGTAGATGTACAAAGCGTCTGTGTTCTTGGAAGGAAGAAGTAAATGGCACAAATAATTTAGAAAATCTATAGCAAATTGAGGAGCAGACTTGTAGAAGGGACTTGGGACTGAGTAGGAATTTTGTTTTTCTCTGAAGAGGAGATATATATTTGTTTTACTGGATTCTTTAATTTAGATGACAGCTCAAAAACGGTCTGCTTTTTTTAATGCAGTATTCCTAGAATTGCTTAGAATTGCTGTAAATTGGGCAAAAATAGCTTGTGTTGACCAAGTGACCATAAGTGGTCAATGTAATAAAAATATAGTTGGAGCCCATTCATCTAACTATAAATTGTTCTTCTGTCCCCCTCAAGAAAAAAGCAGAATCGCAGATGGGGGCTTTTCAGTGTAACCAGTATATGCCAGAGATGTTTTTCAGTCTGATTTATAGTATTGACCTGGAAATGTGAGTGTTTTTACCTTCAGGCAGACACCATTTTCTTGCCCTAGAAGTATCAAATTGCTGCAGATAAATAATGCAAATTGGATGCTTTTTTTGCCTTCAGTTATTTTGCAGGTCTACTTTGAAAACTATCCTCAAATTGTGTTAAACAATTTTCTTTCAGAGATAGAACTTACCTGAAAATATTTCTAATAATACTGCATTCTTAATCATGTGATACTGAAACTCATAAGACTTCTTTAGACACAAACAACAGTCACTTTTTGTTTAGCTAGAAGCTGTCCACTGGAGACCAGTGAAGCAAGAAGAATGATTTGTGGTTGAGGCTCATTAAATAATACAACAGCCTCCTTTGCTTTTTTTTTCCAAGAAAGTGGCTATTACTGCCCAGTGCTAAGCATTTGGGTAATACATTCACAGCAGAATGTTTGGTACGATGCCATTTAGAAGTGTCCAGAGACTGTTTTAAGAAGTTAACAATTTAGAGGTATTTAGCTAGCCTGTAGTTAGGTATAGTTTGGGTCTGTTAGGAAAGACATGCAAGGACTGCGACAGTAAGAAAAATACTGATCACTGTATATGTGTGTACTGATACCAGTTTTATTCGCAAGTTAATCTACCAGGATTATCAGTCATTCGTGGATATTTCTTCTCAAAAGAAGTGTTTGGTGAGGTGTATGAGAAAAGTAAATTGCTCACTCCTCATGGACAATTCTGCTGTAATAAACTCTGGTAGTCCTGTGGTGTAGGAGGCAGGGAGCGGAGTTCTGTGAATAAATAAATAAAGAGGTACCTCTTTAATATTTAACAATGGAGAATATTAGCTGCCGTGTAGCTTGTGCACCTCGGTTTAATGATGTATGCTTTCACTTGAATCAGAGGTGGTCTGGACAGTGAGTTTGTGGGGAAGGTGTACTTGTGTATGTGATAAAAGGTGAAAAATCCTCAATGTCTTCTGAATAAAGACAGTAAGAGTATTTTTTAACATTTGCCACACAAATGACGTCTGTACAATTGGCATATATTTCCAAAGTCTGTTTATCAGAAACCTTTTAAACCAAAGCAGACCATCATTTGGATATGACCTCATGAAGATCTCTCTTTCAAATACAATAGCAGTTAGGGCTGCACAGCTGCAAGAAGTGTGGCATCAGGAAACTGGCTCTTGATGGAAAAGGCTGTGGAACTGCATTGTCGATTCTTATGGAACAAGATTGTGTTTTATGATCGTGAAATTGAGAGATTTTGTTCACTCAAAAAATAATGAAATCATAGAATAGTTTGTTTTGGAAGGGATCTTAAAGATCATCTAGTTCCAGCCTTCCACTAGACCAGGTTGTTCACAGTCCCATCCAGGCTGGCCTTGAACAGTTTCAGGGATGAAGAAGCTGCATCTCTTGTGGGCAGCCTGTTCCAGTGCCTTACCATCTTCACAGTAAAGAATTTTTTCCTAGTATCTAATCTCTACCTGCCCTCTTTCAGTTTAAAGCCATTCCCCCTTGTCCTGTCACTACATGCTCTTTCATGCAATCTCTCTCCAGCTTTCATTTAGGCACCCTTCAGGCACTGGAAGGCTGCAGTTAGGTCACCCAAGGCCTTCTCTTTTCCAGGCTGAGCAAGGTCTTGCTCACCATTCTTGTCAGATTCTCCACTGGAAACCTGCTGTGAATGTGCCTAGCTAAGCACAGAAGTTATGGTGTTTAAAGGTCTAAATAGAATACATGCAGAGCATGGATCTGGATTTGAGGATAAATGTTCATCCACATGTTCAAGTGGAAAGGATTACAGTTTTGTGTAGTAGATAATTCAAAATGTGATGAAATATTATGGTATTTAAAGTATATGGAAAAAAAGTATCTTTGTTACAGAGCTTTGAGAAGAGTTGCTTACTTAGTTGGGGAAAGTACAAAAACGTACTGAGAAAAGCACTAGAAGGGCTCAAAAAGTCAAGTAGCATTTTTTGAGCTGTGAATTAAAGAGAGTGGAAGCAGGCTGACTGCTTCAACTCTGCCATAATCAGAAGAAAACAGTGGCTTGGAGGTAGAAATTGTCCATTTGAGGACCAATTACCATGACTTTTTTCTGAGCTCTGTTCAGTTATCCTTGGGGTAATAGATCTGAAAACCAAGTTTTGTGGATGTCCAGGACATAATTTGTTTCTGCATGACAAGACTTTGGTTTTGCAAAGCCCTGTCACTGGTGTTTATAATCTCGGTTCCTCTGCAGACATTTGAGGTGGCGGGATGCTAGAATAAACCCTAATACGAAGTAAAATCACGTATGTGGGTGGTTTAGATTTGTGAAGTAGAAATTCAGAGCTGAAGACAAGTCTGCCAGGTGGAACAGAACTGAGCTGCATTGTTTTGCTTCTCTGTTGTTTTTTTGGTTATGTATATTTTATTTCAACCCTTGCATTCTCAGTTGCAGGATTTTCTCAATTTTGATACCTGTGTTTTCATGGAGATGAATTTGCTTCACTTCTTCCACCGCAGGAGTAATGTATTATTAAAAGGCAATGGAGAAGTCTTTTAAATAATTAAGCAGGCTTCAGTAATAAATGAACTAAGGGGAAAAAAGAGGAAAAGGAAACAATTGAAATAAAGATGAATTTTTATTGACAGTGTGTTGAGTTTTTTTCTGAGTAGGTCTTTTAAAACTGTTTGTTGAGTACACAAACTATAGGTCAGCTTTTTGTCATTTATGAGAGACCCAGACTTACGTTTATCCAGGAAAAAAAGCCCCAAATGCCCCAACCAAAAATCAGTAAAGAACCAAAGCAAACTAAAATACAGAGCATTATCAATCACACAAAAGAAAGCTTAAATTTAGCGATCAGTCTGCTTGAAGGCAAACACTCCCAGATGAATTACTGGCTTCTAAATTATGGTGAGCGCTGGATACATAACCCCTTGAATATTGTTTTGATTACGTTTTTCAGTCATTGAAAGATGAAAGTAACTTGATTTTTCTGTGCTGTTGAAAACTAAAACAGCACTTGCTACAGTTAAAATCTTCTGAACACACAGGAAGAATCCACAGTCTTTTTTTTTCAGACTGACACATAAACCTGCACTGGAAGTTGAAGTGAAGCTATGGCTAAGGAAGTCTGTACCCAGAGAAGCAGCCAGCACTGAGTTTGATCTCTCAAATGGGATTGTTTTTCATTGTCCAGATGATGGTAAGTGACAGGAGGCTCTGTCTTTGCAGTACATCATCACCTGGATAAGGGAAAATTTCACAAACCAAAACTTCCCAAACTGCATTTGTTGATCTGTGATCCTATGTGATCACTCCAGCATATCTGATCTATTGCTATTGTTTACCTCAAGCTACACACAAAACATCTCCTTTGTTAAATGTGTAATAAGACTGTAGTACGTGATGTTATCTGCATAGGCAGGAATAATTTCTGATTTCTGATTACCAGCAAGTGTCTTACCCATAAGCAAATTGGTCATTTCTGTGGCAGCAACTGCATGAATCAGCTGTTGGATCAGAGTCCTGACCCACAGTTGCCTGTTGACAGAGCCCCTCACTTCAGATGCTAGCTACCCAGGGCAGTAGTTAAAATGACAAATGGTGCTTATCAGTTGTCTTGGGCACAGGAGGAGCCTTTTGGGGGCATCTCTTTAGGCTGCCTGAAATTCTTCTATGGAGAGGTCCTATAACAGTTAATCTGATGTGTTGTTCTGAAGGAGCAGTTCAGCCAGTAACCTTGTCTCAGGTCATCTTTCCTATCATGTATGCAGAGCCTGACAGGGGGCAGGTCCTGGACCACACAGCAAACTGATGGGTAAGTGCATGTGGTATTTGCAGAGGCAGTTGTACCAGTACTACAGTACAAAGTTAAATCCCCGTGTCAGAATTATAAATTGAATTGCACAGATTGTGCCACAGTATGCAGGTATGCTTGAAGTGCTAAGTTGGTAATATTTTTATCAAGCCCACCATTTTTAGCACTGTACTTAAAACAAATTTTCAACAAAGACAACTAATAATCATTAGCTTTTAGCTTCATTGTTTACGGATATTTATGCCTACTAAAACCTATGTTCTCAATCTGTATTTTAGTGAACAGAATTTGAGCTGTACAAATGACAGAGGACACTGCCATCACATAGTTGGCCTAAAGCCTGGGAGATTTACTGCCATAGTTGTCCTGATATAGGCAGTTCTTGTGATAGAATGCATCTGGCTATGCTTGTGCATGGGACCTGAAGATTCCATAGTGCTTTGACCTTTTCCTAATGTTTATGGATTCTTTTCAGAGCACTATCTCTAAAAGAAATAAAATTTAAAAATTTAAGCTCTCGCTTTATCCGATTGTCTCCTGAGCTAATGTACGAGGGGAATTTGCCATACTTGTGCCATAATACCTGTAGGTAGACATTAGTGACAAATACTAGTCACTACTGTCACTAAACATTAGTGACAAATGTAATGTCCTGTTGTTTAAGTGAATCTTAAATTTCTGAAGCATTTGTTGATTTGTCCACACATATGGTGCTACAAAAAAGCTCTGAATAAACCACCTTTTTCAAAACAAAAAATGACCAGTGCTGTTTAACTTTGTGAGCAGCATGGACATTGGGATTGAGTGCACCCTTGGCAAGTTTGCCGACACCAAGCTGAGTGGTTTGGTCAGCACACTGGAGGGAAGGGTTGCCATCCAGAGGGATGTGGGTGGGCTTGAGAGGCAGACCTGACCTGTGAGAGCCTCATGAAATTCAGCAAGGCCAAGTGCAAGGTCCTGCACATAGGCCAGGGCAGTCTCAAACACAAACTGGAAGAATGCATTGAGAGCAGGTCTGCAGGTAAGGACTTAGGGATGCTGGTCAGTGAAAAACTTCTTACAAGGGCATGTAGCGATAGGACAAGGGAGAACCACTTCAAATTGACAAAGTAGATACCATGAAAAATTCTTTAGTGTGAGGATGGTGACGCACTGGTACAGTTTATTCAGGTGCCACATCCCTGGAAGTGTTCCAAGGCCAGGCTGCCTGGGGCTTTGTGCAACCCAGTGTATTGGAAAGTGTCCCTGTCCATGGCAGGGGCAGTAAAATTTAGATAATCTTTAAGATCTCTTCCAAGATAAAAGATTCTATGACTGTATGATTCTATGATTTCATCCTCTCTGTCCTAACCTATGTAACCGGCAAGCTGTACTCTCTTCAAATGATCTGCTGCTAAAAGCACATAAAACAACACTGCTTTTATAAGTTTCACTGTTTCAGTGTCAGTTACATGTCTCTTCATGAGCTGTATAGGAAACAGCTGATTGACCTGGATAGGTTAGATGCAACACAATCCTCTCCTTTCACAAGTTCCGTTACTAAATCCCTCTGCACAAGGGCAAGGAAGGTTTCTCAGGTGGAGTGGGTTGCATGTTAAGAGTTGAACAACTCCAAAACTGAGATGGAGAATTTTTGGATGTACCAGGTTGAGTATCGTAAGAAAAATGTAAGTAGAAATTCAAGGGAAAAAGGGATAGCTATCAGGTTTTTATTGCTGCATGTAAAAAAAAATCTAATTCCATTAATAGACCTCTGTGCCTAATAACAGTGTGCATCATGTGACCTTACTGTGTTTGTTCTAATAACAGCTTTGTTAGGCTTCTAAAACTTGTTTTGTTCATAACAAATGGCAGTGAAACAGTTGCTAAGCATTTATTTTAGACTTTGTTTAGAGCAGCTGTGCAAATTATCTATCCACTATGATCCATCAAAATATTTCTTCTGCATTCTTTCCTTGTACATTATATACAGTGCCTCTAAAAACACGTTTTGGTGTCAAAGAGAACTGAGTGTTAATTCTTCAAAGACTGGACTTTGCTGTACAAATGTTTTCAAGGACAGCTCTCATGCCCTGTCATGCAGCAGACTTTGTAAGATGTTTGATACTTGGGTTTGGTAGTTCTGGTTCTTGGTTTGGTTTTGGGGGCGTTGTTTGTTTGGTTGTTGTTGTTCAGGGGTTTTTCTCACACAAAACACATATTTGAGCAGCCGTTCAAAGAGGGCACATGGAAAGCCATGTAATAACTTAGTTCTGATACTTTATAGATAAAAGTACCTGAATAAAGGCACTTATAGTGCTACTGGAGTAACTGCTAGTACATTTCAAATTATGTGCAATTTCTTAATGCTAATTGTCTGGTTTAAATGAAATCATTAATCTTTATCCTTCAGTATGTGAATATGAGAGTTTTCAGCCGCTGTAAAGAGCGCTTTTGTGTGTGTGCACTTACACATACCATGCTTAACTTGATTTTTTTTCTTGTTTAAAGAATGCTCTTGAATGCTACAATGTCTAGATGCCATTATTGCATTGATAGTATAATGAACCTTTTAAATTTATTCCTAATACAGACATACTGCATAATAATAAGAATGTGAGCACCTTGAAAACTCTTCCTTATGTAAATAGGAGTTACCATTTGTGCAGTTGCATCACTGTGACACTGTTGACTGGTAATTACACAGCAACTCAAGGGAGCCTGTATCTCTCCCACAGTCCCTGCTCACGTGCTTTGTGTGGCAAGTAATTTTTCAGTCTGATGGTGCAATCATATGCCAGCTTTCTGGGGATGGTTTCACAGCTGCATCATTTTCTCTCTTGCAGTTGTGATTCAAAATACAGGAAGATGCAGGGATTGCTCTTTAACACAGGAAATATCTGTAAAGAATTGCTTCTTAACTCCTTGGAAGCATTTATTAATTAACTATAATTTTAATATTTAGTTACTATCTGAGATAGAGGAATGTCTGTAAAGAGAAATAAGTGGAGAAGGGAGTTATGTTTTTTTGTTTCATTTCATATCTAAGGGAGGCTAAGAGAAACTTAGATGTTTGGGGTTTTAATTATTGTTCCTGGTTTTGTTTTGTGGGTTTTTTGTAGACTATTTCATGGAACCCAATTTTTCGGCTGCAGTAGATGCAGAGCATGAGGGTGGAGCTGCTGCCAGCTCAGACCACTGGAAATGTACCCCTTTTCTGATATGACTCATTGACTCAGAGAAAAGCTATGTCATACTGTTTATGAAAAGATAAGAATAGCATTTGACTTGTTTTGCCATCAGTGATGAACTGTTGAGCTGGCACAGCTGGAGCTGCGTTCTTCCTATGTTAGAGTGTAGGATGCCAGGGCTATTGGGCTGAATACCCAGCTGTAGGTAAATGCTAAATTTCCCTTTTGAGGATTTTCACTTTCATCTGCTTGGGCAGATATATTTTGTAGGTATCTCCTTAAAATCTGCCTCTAGAAATGCCTACTGGGTTAAAGCTTTGTACTCTTTCATTTTGGTCACCTTCATTAGTTCCACATTCTGTGCTCTTGTGTCACACCCTCATACCAGGGCCCCTACTCTGTAATTCAGATACCTTGCTACAGTTTTTTCTCATCACCAGCATTCATTAGGAATTATCTGTGGTAGAATATCCTTTCCCAAAACAGTCTTCCCCTTTATCAAGATACTTGTTGATCAATCACATAGAGAGTTTCTCCATGAATTGTTTATGGAAAAAGGAGAATGAGGAAATCTGATCTAAAGAGCATGTACTGAGCTGACAGCATGAACTGTTGAATATTTTCCAAGTCTTTACTGTATCTAGATTGAGGAGTCCCAGTCCTTGATTAAACTGGTATTGAATTGACATTGAATATATTAATAAATTCTTGAATACACCAATATTACTCTGCACAGTTTATGAAAGTTGTTTTCTAAGATAACGGAATAACTGTTATGGACAACCACTGTGACCTTCCTCTGCTCAGATCAGATTAGTTTAGCACTTCATGTTAGTAATACCTGAGGGCCTGTGTGCTTATGGGGAAGTTTCAGTCTTTTATTCATTTCTCCCAGTTTGACAACTAAATGAACTTTAGCTGAATCCCTGTGTGCTGCTTAAGGTCACTTTTCTCCCATCGCAGCTTACTCTTAAGTGACTTTGCCTTTTCTTTCTTAGAATGTCAGAGCATAGGATGTAGAAAATGAAAGAATAATTTCTACACTGGGCAGTCAAAATAACTTTTGATTTTCTTGCCATGTCTAGTCTCCATCTCCAGATTCCTCTTCACCTCGTGGTGCTGAATCATCAAGCAGACAACATCACCAGGATGTCTGCAGTACAGCAGAGGCTTCCACTAATAAAGAGGTAGAGTAAAACCTTTTTAAAGGCCACAGTCTGGTTCATGCTGCTTATGCCTTTTAATTTTCCTTGCTCCCTTGTACCTGTGCAATCCATTTTCTTCTTTTTTTCTTTCTTATGCTTCTTTACCTTATGCTTGACTGAATTTCTAACATACTGAAGACTCTTTGTCCTGGCATTTCTGACTCTCTGTTCAGCTGTCACTAAATTTTTAAATTTGTTTAACAGGCTGCAGGGTACTAATTTACCAAACAGCCAACATCCCCTCTGTAGCAGAGACAAAATAAAGAAGGCTTTTCCTTTTTTCCACCCGCTAAGAAAGAGTATTTGTCAGCCAGATGAAAAAGGGCTTAAATTAAATTTTTACATAATAAATTATGCTGCTTAATATTTTGCCATTGTAGAAACTGGCCTGCAAGTGATTCTTAATCAGAATTCAGTTCCTCACTTGAGGCTTCTCAGAATAAAGCTACATAGTTTGGGATTTTTCCCCTTACCTGGTAGTGCTTTAGGCTGCAGGACTTCCACCAAAACAAAATAAGCATGAATAGAACTGCTCATAGTGTAAAAAAAAAAAATTTGAAAAAAGGATTTGGATTTGGATAGAGTAGCAGTTTCTGTAAACAGAAAAATCTGCAAAAATTTTTCATAAACTTGAAAACAATCTAGAAACTGCCATAATAAAATATCATATTTTTACTGGTAGCAATGGATGAGTTATTTTTCAAAATTAAAAACCTGATCTACTATAAGTGGATTAAAAATGAAACACAGATAATCCATTCATTCCTTTTTACTTCTGCGATTATCAAGGGATGGAAAAACTTGTAAGATGTATGTAGTTGTACCACTCTGCATTTGCATTTACAAAATAATGAAAAATTTCAAAAGACTGAAGAAACTCATAATTTTTCATATTCTGATGTTTTCAACTATAAATCATGCCTTTAAGTTTTCCTGTGCTTTAATGTTAGGTTATTAAAGCCTTCAGCATTCTTTGCTACAGACTTTATCACTATGTATTTTATATTTTAGCTATTTTTAGGTCTCAGTAAACTTCTTCAAAGAAAGAAAACAAACAAAACACTGTTGATTTCAGTTGTTAGGATGTGCTTACTCAAATTACAGAGGTGATAAACTAGGTTTACTGTAGATTATATTGGGCTATTAGTTTCCCTCAGATAGTGAATAATTCCCACTTTAGTATTTCTAATGCAAGAATAAAAGTAATAAAACAGCCTCATAAATTCTGGATTTTTAGGTCTTAGAGAAACATTTTTATTAAATATAAATTTTTAATAGCAGATGGCAACAAGATTATTGAAAGTAATAAAATATTAGTGACCTTGATGTTTCATTATTCATGACTATATAAAATTAAGAGGTGTAGGTTTCCACCTGTTGGTAACTTCACCTGTTACTTTACTCTTCTAATGGTTTTTGTAGAATGCCTTTCTACCTGGGTAATAAACAAGAAAAATTATGTTTTTGAGTGAGAATAAAGACATACATGATGGTGGTTTGCACCACTCTATCCTGAAAATTAAGTTACTAGGTAAGGGTGGTGAACAGTTGCTAAATCTGTACCAAAGATTTTCTTCACTGCTTAAAAATAAATATCCTTTGTAAAGTATTTATGTATGTGAGCTGCCTCTCGTTTGTAGGGGATTTGTCCTCTATGCCTGCCAGACCCCAGTGTTTGAATGCCCCCTTTAGCACTACATCAGCAACTATTACAAACGTTTGTTGGAGTCTATATGGATAGGTGGAATGCTCCAGTAGGAGCATTCATCTGAGGAGGTGAAAGAGCCACAGATGTGAGAAGGCATGTCAGTGTTCTCACAGCAGCTTAAATGTGTTGGCAGCAGCAGATCATTGATTATTGACATCTTTATTGATGCTAGTGCAGAACCTGATGGACAGGATTCTTGGATTCTCAAACAGCTTAGTAATTTTCAGAGGGAATGAAAAGAACTTAAAGCTTGCACAGACTCAGTTGTCTGTTCACATGCCTTTTGCTTATAATTCACTAATTTTATTTTATAGCAATACATGCATCGCTGGTTAAAAATATTATTTGTTAACATAAATTTTCCATATCTTACAAAAGAAAAGACTCCTTGGGGTTAAGTCAGTCAACCTGTTACATAATTGTCACCTTTCTTGTTTTACCTGAGTTTTCCACTAGTACACAAATCCTGGTAAGTTGCCTGTTGCAAAGAAAAATAATTTGGCATCTATTGCTACATACATCATCTGGAATGATACTTAAAATTACTGAAGATTTTATGCATTATTCTGATCATGTGTATAGATTTTCTTTTAATAGAATGATATTAAGCAGTCACTGGAGGAGTTACTGATAGTACAATCAGTCATAAATTCACTAACTATCCACTTACCTGCCTATGGTAGCAGCAGGTATTTCAGTATATCCGTTACAAATTATATAGTGCCGCATACAATTTTGTTTGATAAATTTTTGTATATGGTTTATGTTATTAATTAAACAAAGTGGTGAACCTCACCCACTGAAAGTTGTAGCCATCAGATATCTGAAGGATTAGTCTCATAGTCTTTCACAGAAAATACCAGTAGGGTGTATGGTATTACTTTAGTGTGTGTATTTGCATGCACAGGTCAAGGTTCTATTTATTCCTTCACTATTTATGTAATTGGTGCTACCAAATGTGCTCTTGTGCTCCATACCGTGTAAGCCAGTTGGTGCTGAGGTCATGGTGAATCCCGTTATTCCAGAGAACAGAGGCTGTTCCCTAACCTATTAAAATCTAGAATGCTTTTTGTAGGCACTGTTAATGTGAAGGATACATCTAAAACCATTCCTAATGAATAACTGTATTTTGTTAAGGATGGTTTCAGTCATGAATTATAACAGTAAAGTGCAAGTTTTATATTCCTGTACGCATTTATTTCTAGTTGGAAGATCCAGTATCTTTGAGATATTATGTACTTCCCTCCATATTTCTTGATTATTAAAAGTAGTGCACCTGTTGGTGGATAATTAATGCACTTGTGAAGACCAACAAGTAAGTGAAGTCTGGTCTTACCATATTGTCTACTAAGTAGACACAAGTGGAATACATTGAATTTACCATAGTAGGTGCTTAGGGCTTGAAAATAATAAATTTAAATAATAATAAGTGTTTCTATCTTTACTAATAGCTATGGCTAATTAAAGTTTGGGTTTTTTTGGCACGGAGAAATTTTTAATGCATATTTGTGCATGCTATGTTCTGTTTGAAATCCTTTTTGTCTTAATTACAGTCCAGAAAAAGCTTGGCTTCATTTCCAACGTATGTTGAAGGTAAGATAGTTCTACACTTTCTAAATGTTTTTTTTTCGCATCAAAAAACCCACCTATATAATGCATAAAATTTTACTTTTATTTGCTGAATAGAAAAGCTACTAGGGTTGGGTGTACTGATTTAGATTACGTTGTGTCTAATTCAGAACCTGAGCTAAATCCTACTGTGCTCCTTCAGAAATTCGGAAACATGGAGCTTTTAGTTTTTTGGTGTTTCATTCATTGTGTCTGTATCAGTTATGCTCTTTTTTCCCCTCGGTATCACTTAAAACACTGCTTTCTTTATGGTGTTTGCACAACACATAAGAATGTTTGTGGACAAGATAAATAGACTAAGCAAGAAGACTGTAGGGCTCTGTCTGGCATTGATTTCAATTGGCAGTCTCAATCTAATCTCAGCTGGATTTATGGACAGGCCCGCCAGTGAAAATCTGCTTTGTTTAACAACTACTTGTCTCTTTATTAAATACTGCATCCCATCTCAGAGTTAAGGTTTCAGTAGTGCTGAATTTTTTCGGAACAATATGAAAAAGCAAGTTACCTGCCCCATGAACTGCTGTTACTTTTTGTATGAGTCTGCATCCTGTCTCTTCTGCAGGAGGAGCACAGGTTGTGCTCAGTTGTGCAGTTGTGACAGAAGCAGAAAATAGAAGTTTTTTGTTTTGTTTTGCTTTTACTTTTCCATTGACAGTGGTTGTTCCATGTGCTTGATGAAATTTTAGAAATACAGTTGATGTAATACTTTATTTGGACTTCCTTGTCACTCTTTGGATTGCTTTACAGTATACGGTGTTTAGTTGATAATGTGATAATTTTCTTTAGACTGCAAATTGATTGTTGTTTTAGTCTTCAGAGTATAAGCTGCCTGTTTTGGAATCTCTGACCAGAATGTCAGTTAGTTCATAGCTAAACATTGGAATTTTGGAGCAATGATCTCTCTTAGAATTTAAGTTCATCTCCTATTGATAGTCCTATCAAGGGACTATATATTCTATATATAGGAATATATATCTATATTTTAAAAGTAATTATCTCCACCTTAGGAAAAAAATAAATGGTACACTAAAATTTTCTTGGTGCTTGGTCCAGTGCAAAATTCCTTAAAATTACAAATGTTCCATTTTTATGCACCAGCAGTCCAAGGAAAAATTTGCCAGCACCTATGCTATGTTTTCATTGAGGTAATAGTTTTGTTGTCAGAGGTAATAAAAGGAGGAGGTATTCTAAAAAACAGTGCTGTCTGTGTGCTCACCTCTGATGCAATTGGAGCATTACCTTTTTTGGGGTTTAATATGCACTTTCTTAGAGTCTTATACCTTTTCCCATTTTTTCCCCCTAATTTTGATCAGAAATTGTACTATAAAAAGTTTTGCACCTCTTTAGTATAGTGGTGGAAGTGGTGAAAAGGCCTTATGTGTAGAGTAATAGTAGCACTTAGAATGCTGTGTGATTTCTGTGTAAATATGTAGTACTTCCAAATGCATGAATTTCCCTAAGGAAATAACTCAGTTTCTTTAGGTCATGTGCTTGCAAATAACTGTTCATTTTGAGAATTTTCAAGATACATACTGCCTGAGCAAACTGCACACTGGAGATGAGCATCTTAAATTTGCTAATCATTAATTTTTGTGTTAAAAAAATTATAAGGAAGACAAGCTTGCTCACAAGATTTATATGTGTGCTTCTGTCTGTGTGTATAGTTTCAGTGTGATACTTGTCTCCAGATCTTTCTTTTTTATTTTAATCATTATAATGACTTGTTTTTCCTTGAGGCCAAAGCCACGCATGCTCATTCTGAGAGGTTGTTAGTCCTATATGTTATCATTAGAACAAAATTGGCATTGTTAGTAATTTCAAACTTAAAGCCCCATCACCTTATAGTACAAGATACCCCTTGATTTTAGAGGAAAAAAGAAAGACAAACATAAACACGGGTGTTCTGTGATAAAATGTGAACATATTTACCATGAGCATTCTTTAATATGATTTATATTTCACTTGTCTTGAGGAACAATTGTTTTCCCTTACTTTTAAGAACAGGAAGTTGCTTAAGTTAACCAGCCTCACTTTTGGATCATGACAGTTTAAACGTGGTGTCAAAATGGAACATTTTCATGTATAAAATTTTTACATAAGGCTGCCAAACATTAAAAATCTTACAAATCCTAAGTGCTGCTTTGTAAGGATTTGCATTGCTTGGTTATGAACACTTTACACCCCATCACTTTCCACTTTTCCAGAAGTTGATGGGTGTTGGATCTCTAAGGATCTCTGGACTAAGAGTGTTGGTTTGCCATCAAGAGAGCCCATGCTCTGTGTATTTAATAACATTTTTATTTAATTCAGTACTTTAACACAGTATCCTTGTTAACACTACTATTTTTAAGGGTCTGTGGCATAAAAATATTGTGATGTGTGGTATGTGTTGAGCATTCTGGGCAGATTGTTCTTGCCTGTTGCACCAACTGTAGTTAATGCACAAGCAAGAAAGAGCCTGATGGCAGCTATGAAACTGCACCTTTCCTCTTTCTGCTGTGACTGTTGGTCTGAGAATTGCAAGGCTGTTTTTGATGGGTGAGGAGCGAGCTAAGTAACTGTGTCTGTCCCTTTATCACAGTGAAAAATCATGCTCCAGGCTGATCCCTACTCACAAACAATGAGCTATTGTGAGAAACAGGCTGGGTTAACAATTGTAGCTTTGGCTGGAGAGATGTTGTACTAGGTTTGTGTAGCAAGGTTTTGGTAGTGGGGTAGGCACCAAGGGTGTATTCTTTGAGAAACTGCTGAAAGCTTCCTGCCTGTCTGATAGAGTCAGCGCCAACTGGCTCCAAGACAGACCACCACTGGCCAAGGCTGAGCCCATCAGTGGCAGTAGTAGCACTTCTGGGATAATGTATTTAAGAAGGGGGCAAAGACTCTGTTCCACAGCAACTGCAGCCAGAGAAGAAGGGGCTGGGAATGTGTAAAAGAGGGATCTCTGAAGACAAGGTCAGTGGAGTAGGAAGGACTGGAGGTGCTCCAGGTGCCAGAGCAGAGTTTCCCATGCAGCCCATGGGAAAGACCATGGTGAGGCAGTTGTGCCCCTCCAGCCAGTGGAGCTCGAAGTGGAACACATACCCACAAGCAGCCCCTGGAGGACCCCAGGGAGGGCCCCACATGCCAGATCATATGGATGCCCAAAAAGCCAGGCTATGACCCCATGGAAATCCCAGACTGGAGCAGGCTCCCTGCAGAGTATGTGGCCCATTGGAGAGAGGAGCTCACCTGGAGCAGGCTTTTTGGCAGGACTTGTGATGCCATAGGGAGTCCACACCAGAGCAGTCTGTTCTGAAGGATTGTCTCCCGTAGGAGATATCCCATTCTAGATCAGAGGAAGGATGTGAGGCCTCTTCTCCATGATGAATAAGGAGCATCAGAGACAGCATGTGATGAACTGACCACAGCCCCCATTCCCGTGTACTTCTGGGTGCAGGAGATAAAGAAAATTGGGAATAAAAGTGAGTCCAGGAAGAAGGTGTTGTAACATCTGTTTTTATTTTTCATTATTCTACTTTGTCTTCATCAGTAATAGATGAAACAAGTTTTCACAAGTGGAGTCTTGTTTTGCCCATGACAGTAACTGATGAGTGATCTCTCCCTGTTCTTGTCTTGCCCCATGAGACTTTCACTATATTTTTGCTCCCCTGCCCTTCTGAGGAGAGGAGCGATAGAAGGGGTTTGGTGGGCAGGGTCAGCCCACCACAAATTCCGATACAATTATAGTTTGATGTTTTAGTGCCTTTGAAAGTGCTGGTTGCCTTTTTGTCATGCTAAACTGAAGTATTTCAGAGGAGGATTTGCAGCCATCAGGTACAGACTCAAGTTGTCTCAGTTCTGCTTTTGCTGTGTTTCACCATGATTGTCTTCAGTGATGGCTTTCCTGTATTACAGTTCCTGGACCTTGCGATCCTGAAGACCTAATTGATGGAATCATTTTTGCTGCCAATTACCTTGGTTCAACTCAACTCCTTTCTGATAAAACTCCATCCAAGAATGTGAGAATGATGCAGGCTCAGGAAGCTGTCAGCAGGATCAAGGTGAGGAGTAATTCCTGCCGCTTCTTCTATGGCTGTTTTATGATTGTGGATATGAACTTCTTTCTTATGCAGTATGTTTTTCAGGTGGGGTTATCTGTAGTTTCAGAATGAAAGGTGCCTCACCTTTCCTTTGCAAAATAAATCGCGTATGCTGCTTATGGAACAAGACTGATAAGGGGATGTTACCAGGTCATTTTAATTCCCTGTGGTAATACTCAAGCTGTGTACACTAAACCAGAATCTGAAGTGAGTGGTGGTCAAAGTTAGATATTACCTGGGTGTGGAGGGAAAACAGGTTAAGGAAATAACTAGTAAGTATTGCAGCTGCTTCTGGCTTGGCACTGAATGGAGCTGCTACTGTTGTAGTGACTGCAGTTCTTTTTGACCCTGTTGTGGACACTTGTTTCTCCACACATAACAGCTGTGAGCTGATTTGCTGATTAAAAAAACCCTGTGATGGTAAAGAGAAGTGGGGAAAAAATAATTTGTCCTGGAATCTGAAAAAATTTGTTTCAAAAGAGAAATTCCATCTGATTTCTGTACAGGCCATTTCCAGCAATGGGAATGCTGCTGTACAGTAAGTTACAATTATGACATTGTCAGCTGAAATTAAGGTGTGTGGATGAAGTATTGCACAGTTGTACAGGATGCTGCAACATTCCCACTACCCATACATGGCTGGCTAGTAGGCACACAGCTTCATCTTCTGCTAATTCAGCTAATTAACACAACCTACTCTGGGAATTTTTCTTATTTTAATATCTGTATGTTCTTCTTTTGTATATTTTATTTTGGCTTCCAGCCAGATTTGGTGTGCAATTATATAAAACAGAGTGAAAGAGGAGAGGTTTTCAGCAAGACCAATAATATTATCTGTTAAGGTCAGCTGATGCTTCCTACTCCTTTTATTCCTTCCACTGCTTTCAATGGCAGGTGTTCAGTTTAGTCTCTGTATATAACTTTGACGCAGAAGCTCCAAATAGAGCCATTGAGACAACTTCCAAAAAATGTAATTTTGCTGGTGTTCAAATGCATAAGCTCTTGTAACCTTGTCTCTGAAATTTGTAAACACTCACATTTTAGAAAAGGTGGCAATGTAGCCTTCCTGTTAGAGATTATATTCCACCATCTCTTTAGAAGTCTTTACTACGTTGAACTATGAAACCTTTTGCAGAAGAGTGATTTATCTTTGTTCATTGGCGACTCTGGATTAAGTGACATTCTTTAAAAATATGTTTCATGCAGCTTTTTCAACAATGGAAGGTCTTGGTGTGTTCTACACAAACCTGCAGTGAAGAGTTTTTCTTATAGAGTCTGTTTTTTTCCTGCTCTGAGCAAATAGGGCTTTGCCCTTCTGTTTAGTAGCCTCTTTGTGTTCCTTCTTGATGCTTGGGTGTGTGTTAGAAAACTTGTCTGATTTGAGTGAACAGGAACTAAAGGTAAGGGAGAGAAGCGAGGGCTTTGGTGAGGCTGGATCTAGGAGGGACACGTCACTGGAGGGTGAAACAAAAGATTAGCATCAGTTGTCATAGGAAATAGGTATCAGGAGTGGAACTTGAACCACAGGAAGTTTGTACCTAGAAGGTAAAGCTTGTGTAGGAATACACTTAAGAAAAAGATTGCAGGGTTACGGTAGACAAAAAGAAAACCTGAATTGATTCAAACTGGGCCTAAGAGGTGTAAGAGTATAGAATCTTTCTCTGATACAAAACATATTTTGTAGACATTCATTAGCAAAATACTCTTCTGAGGGTTCTGTTATGCCTCAGCATTTCTGTGCATCAAAACAGAAGAAATCTATTTAATGCCTTTTACTTGTTAACACCATAATTTGTGCATCTGTGTAAATCAGCAGGCATGGATATCCTTTCTTATAGTGCTTTTGCCTCAGGCTTGAGGCCTGAGTGATAGCATTTGTTACCTGGTAAAATACACCTAGCTGGTGTATTTAATTTTATGAAACTCGATGTATTTCAGAAAATTATTGACTTGTATATTGTACACATTACCTTAGAAGACTTCTTGGACAGTTACTGCTTTCTACTTCTAAGTAAAGCACAGGCTTTAAATCCCCCTGCACCTTAGGCTTCTTGGCTTATAAGGGTTGGTTTTGGCTGGTTTTGTTGCTGGTTGCCATTAAAGCTAATAATTTTCAGAGAGAAATTGATTATGACAGATGGGCTTCCTGCTGACAGATTCATTACTGCATCAGATATCCCATATCCTAGATGTGTAAATTATGGCCCTACTCATGTTTGTTTACAGAGTGCCTTTCTTGTTGTATGTCAACCATTTCTCCACTGTTGAAGAAAACAAAGCTTTAAATTAAGAATGAGCTTTTAAAATACACAGACTTGAAGCTGAGTATTAAAAAGAGGTGAAGAGCTTTGTTTGAGCCCTGTTATTTATACCTTCACAAAAGTGTGTACTGTCTGAATTTAATAATGTCTAAATTACTCCTTTTAGCAGAGCCTTCAGACCACGTATTCATTCATTTGGAATATGAACAGACTTTGAAAACAATTCTCCAGGCTTCTTCTTTAAAGAAGTATCTTTTCAGGTGAAAGTACAAGAGTTGGGTGTTTTCTTGCTTGGCCTTCATCCCTGTGAAGTCCAGCTAAGTTTAAACAGATGCACTGCTTTGAAGTTGTTCATCAAATGTAGTTAGGAGTATTTCATTAGGAGGCACTTTTAGCATGCTGTGGGGTAGGTTTGAACATTTCTAGGTAACACCTGGTTTAATTTCTGAGTGTAATTTAAGATAGAACGCATATGTGGGATATTTAGTTTAGTATTTCACACATTTTCACACACTCGGTGTCCTCTCCATGCTCACTGAGTTGCAAAACATTTTTTGTAGGGACTAAATGGATTGAATAAACTTAGGACCTCTCTGTAGCAAAAGCAGAAGCTTGTTGGGTTTTAATGTATTGTAATTTTGGAAATTGCATCTATATAAATAAATACATTTCATTTACCTTAAATGAAAATCCTGTATTCTGTATATTAAAAAAAAATTGTGTGGATTAGGTATATTCGGGTTTTTTTTTTCTTCTAGGAGTACAGAAATAATCTTTGATTTGAGTTAGCAAAATAATGTGGTGATAACGAGGATTTGTTTAATAAAATGTCTTGCATAGAATTATCCCAATTTTTTTGTTGTTCATGGACCATAACTTCTTTTGTGACATTTCCATGCAGTGTTAAATCACTTACTAAAAGTGCTTGATCCATATCATTGCCTTATTTTATGAAATATTTGAAAGTAGTTCTTCAGTATGCTTCCATTTGAAGAACAGAATTTTCAGTATATTGAATTTCAGTATAATTTGGTAAATTGTTGATTCTACATTTTAAAGTTGTAGCTCCAGGATTTTTTTCATCCCCTGTCTCCTTTTTCTTAATTTTGTCCTATACTTTTCTTCTTTTGGGAGGTCCATGATTCTAAAGTTTGGGAAAGGTGAGAAAGAAAGGCTTGAATTTGGAAGGATATCTAAATGCTCTATCTAAGGAGTGTCTCCTCCTTGCCCAGTGTATGACAGGCAGCTGTTACTCAATATAAGTATATTATTTCTGAGTTTTAATTTAATTTGAGAGTAATGTAATGAAGAGCCTGCCATGTAAGGCAGTTTTAATTGCTTTTACAATAGTTTGCAATCACCTGTTGCAAAATAACCTACCAGGCTATAAAATACTTCTTAGTTTGAAAAGGGTGACTAAAAGCTATTTTGAGAATATTTCTATTTGTAAACAAGGAGTGTGGCCTAACCTTTATGTAGCTGCTTTCAGATTTGTTTAGACAAAATCTGACAGATTTAAGTTGTGAGCATCAGTATTAAAATGTTTGATGTGTCATATGATTCAGGCCTCCTATTTGCTCTTTGTAGAAGTAGCTAGTGCTGAGTCTGTCTGAAGCTTGTAACTATAAGCCTCCTTCCCACCATGAGCACGCCTGTAAATTTAATTTAAAAAGAGCCTGTTACTGTTGGAAGTTAAGGGCTAATTGCCAGCCTGGTGAGTATTGCATTCCTTCAATGAGCAGGTCTGTTAAGTTCAGTTCACCATTGGTTTGAATTCATGATTGAATTCATGACTCAAGACTGTAAAAATTATGTTTGTTTGGGTTGTTAGTAGAAATGTTTTTTAAGGTGTTTCTGGAGCTGAAACACATGCTCCACTGCTTGCTTGAAAAAATGTGATAGTGGGGACATATCTTTGTGTAGGTGTCACAGGAAGATTTGTTGACCAGTTCACTGTGTGAACATTGGTGCTGATTTATTTGCTCAGAAGAAAGAGAAAATGATGGTGACAGTTACCTTCTGTCATGTCATTTTTCCAGGAAAAAGCAGCATAGTGTTAAGGAGGTTGTTTTTTTGAAGTCTGTTGAGGTATGAGATCTGAAAAACCTGTAATAATAAAGAAAGCATACAATTTTTCTCTCACCTTTTACATTGGTGTACCTTCAAAAGAAATAACTTCTTGTAATGGTTTACACTGCTGTAAGTGAGGGGAAGATCTCTTCTGTTTCTTAAACCATCCTCCCCTCACCAAGCCTCAACAATTACACTCAAAATTACCTTGTTTGTTGCAAGTAACATTTTAAGTGAAAAAACAATCCTTTTGTGTTCTTCCTGACTCTTTTGGTGCTGTTTCTTTTAATTTCTGAAATTAATTGTGCTAAACATGAAATTTTACAATTTTTTAAGCTAAAAAAAAACAAGGCGGAATTTAATTTAAGCAGGGACTAATTTAGACCAGCTAGTAGTCTGTGAGCCCTGACATTAGTTTGTAGATTCCTGCTTGATTTGGAGTCTCTGTAAGTTCTTCTAACTGTTCTCCTGTCTCTGTTTGTTCCATGCTAAGCAGATGGCCCAGAAATTAGCCAAAAGCAGGAAGAAGGTGCAGTACAAACTCCATCAGCTTGATGTTATGCTTGTTCTTTTGTTTTCTGGGAGGGTTTTTCCCTTTCTTTTTATTTTGTGGTTTTATTTTCTGCATCCAGCAAGGTTTTTTCAGATTTGTTTCTGAGCCACCATGACATATCTGGGAAATCAGTTGCCTGATTGGCCATTTTTTGTTGCTTCTCATTAGCCATTTCATGTTAGAAATAGAAGAAAGATTGGATCTATCAAATGGTTACAGGCAGTACCCAAAATGCATATTAAAGAATCAGGACTGACATGGCAAAGGTTTACACATTGTAAAATTATGGATTAAAATGGACTGTGGGGTTTTTTGTTTGTTTTGGGGTTTCTTACTTTTTTTTAGACTTTTTTATTTTAATTTAATCTTTATGTTGGAGTGCTTTGTTTGACTCACAGAGATGTCAAATTGCTGGATGCAAAAAAAAAGTTTGTCTATACATACAGTAATATACTGAGATTGACTCATTTTGTTTTGTTTGTGGAGCTTTCAACTATCTTTTAACAAGTGTAATTTTAAAAATATTACAAATGTTTGCTTTCTATTAACAAAATATTACTTCTTTAGTGGGTTACTGCTTGAAAAGTATCTTGTCTGACTGCTTGTCTGACTGTGAAGGTCTTCTTGCCAGAGCTGCATTAAGAATAGCTCAAACAGTACCTCCTGTGGTACAGGTTTTTCCACTGGTCTTGGCAGCCACTGCTAGCCAAAACAAAAATTCCTCAGGCAGGAGATACTATTAGGCCTTTCTATGGCTTGTATGAAAATCTTATTTGAAGTGGGATTCATAGTGTGCAGAAAATGGTAAAATCATATTACTTTCAAAAAATCTTTATAATTCATGCTGCAGTCAGGTATAATTTTACTGAATCAGGAAAAAATAGCAGGCAAGCTTTTATGAGGTTAACTTTTTTTCAAACAATACCCAATTCACTTTCACATATATGATATAGTTTCCACATCTTTGTGTTTATCTTTTGCTTCTGCAGTCTAATACTCTATCCTGCATTGCTGTTCTGGTAACTGTGTCTTAGTGTACCCCTGTACGTGAACTAACATCATTATTAGTAAGTATGTTACCTAATGTGTTTGTTTGACTCTAATCCATTTATTTGCAGGCTCCAGAAGGTGAATCTCAACCCATGACTGAAGTGGACCTCTTCATTTCTACACAGAGAATAAAAGTACTGAATGCAGACACACAGGTATAGACATAGACATCTTTGTTAGGATTGTTGGAAAAGACTACTGGAATAGACTTTCACGTACATGTTAAAATTTGTCTTTAAAATGTGCTGGATCTTATATTCCCCTCTAGGCAGAAATCCATGGTCAAGTTCCATGTCATACAAGCAATTACTCCGGTGTGTCTGACTATAGAAATAATTAGAATTTGTGGGTGAGATAATTGCAGTCAACTTAGGTCTTCTAAGCCATGCTACATCAAGTATTGATTGTGCCCAGAGTAGCCCAAAATATTTAGCTGCAATAATTTGCTTGTAGTCCTGTACACATACATGCTCAGCATATGCAGGTTCTGCAATTCAGGTCTTGATGTACTTTTCCACAGAAAAAAATGCTGTAAAACGTTCTCTTTGTTTTATTTTTGGAAAATGAAACTCTTGGTTTCTGTTGTATTTCCCTTCACGCATGACAGATGTTACAGATTTCACCTAACAGAGGTCTTACAGATATTTGTATGATGCTAGATGTCCAATAAGATCCTAGTTGAAGCAGCTGCTTATGTTGGTTTTCTTATTCCCCAGGAAACCATGATGGATCATCCCCTGCGGACCATTTCTTACATTGCTGATATAGGAAATATAGTTGTTCTGATGGCTCGTAGGCGAATGCCACGCTCTAACTCCCAGGACAATGTGGAAGCATCTCACCCCTCTCAAGATGGAAAGAGGCAGTACAAAATGATTTGTCATGTCTTTGAGTCTGAGGATGTAAGCAATTACATTGTCTTGCAGTTTTCTAGGGGTGGAAAAGTAAGCAATTTTGATAGGCCCAAAGCCCATTGTGAGTGGTCCTATATGCTTTTGAACTGGACCCAGTATTTCATCTAAGCAGGGGAACTTGCCTGCCATTTATATGTTTGGACATGATATGTCACAGGAAGTTGGTGTTTGTAGAAATGCTTACTTTTTTAAAGTTTCTTCAGTGCCTTCCAGTATCAGTGATAGGAGGGTCCAGTTGCTGCAGGTTACAAATACCAGCTCAAATTTTGCATAGGAGAGGGAAAGTCTATCAGAGATGCTTGTTTTCATAGGGAAATTCTAATCCTGTCTTGCATTGAGGATCAGTCACTGATGCATACCAGAAAGGTGATTTTTTATTTTTCAGGTGGTTTGTGTAGGGGCTGTAGTTACTGTCATCATACCAAAAAGCCAGCAAAGAAAGTTTTCAGCAATCCCAAAATATGCTGAATAGAGACATAAATGACTAAATTTTAATCTGCGGCACAGTTAAGGTACTTTACACAGGATTAAGTTACTTTACACAGGACTTGATCTCCTGTCTTGACAATCAGTGTTTATAACTTGCCAATTTTATGTAATTTTAACAGTAACTTTCAGTAACTGAAAAGTAAAATCAAACTTACTAGATTGTAGTGGTTAGATACGCAGTTTTTAGGATCACAGTCAAGTTAACCCTAGTAATGTGGGAAACTAACATGCTCAAGAGAAGTAAGTAAAAATACCAGTTTCTTCCATGTCTTCCAAACTACAGTGTACAGCGAGGACTTTGAGATGGGAAGGTTTTCTTGAATAAGGAGCTGATTTTATGTAATAATTTAATGTAATCCCCTCTAAACTTCTGTCTGAATATATTATTGCCCCTGAATATATTATTGCCCATGAGTGTGTATACATGACCCACTGCTGCAGTTAAAAAGTAAGGATGAGCACTGATGAAAGTAATCCTGGATCAAAATTGACAGCATGTAAAAATTCTGGATTCTTTCCACAAAATAATGTGTTTTGTAAACCTGTTTTGTAAAGCCTTTTAAGAATCTGGTATGAAATACAGTAGCCAATGTATTTTTTGGTTAATAACATTTGACATGCTACCCACTTTGAGGCTGCTGTTCCTGTGTTTCTAGTCACAAGTTTGGACACTGCTTGCTCTTTTACTGGACAAGTTGTAAAAGCAGAAATCAAACTGTCAGGTGCCACATTCTTGGGCTTATTTTCCTTTACTGTGGGGTGGTCTGACCCTTTGCATGATCCATACTTTCCAGATCTGTTTCCTAGGCTGCTGTTAATACTTTGGCTAGCTAAAATTTGAACTTCCCAGTCTATGGTTTGTTTAGATCAGCCTGTATTTGTGTTATGTAAATCCAACTGGCTTGTAAAATGCCTGTAGATCTAAGAAAAGCTCAAGGGGAAAATATGCTGAAAACCTGCAGATTATATCAGCTCTCCTTAGTCATGGTATATAGCTCACTGGTAACTTGTCAAATTTATTTCAAATACTGAAGTGACTAACAGTCAGAATGGAAGGACTGCAGCAGCAACAAAATGGCAGCTTCAAAGATTTTATACCGTCAGTGAAGTAATGTGGCCTGTTTATATTATAAAACCTGTCTTTTCTTCTTCTGGGGTGGCTGGGTACTTGGCAGAATCCACACAGTAAGTGAAACAGAAGCTGTAAGCCTGTGAGTAGATGTTGGCCAGAACATGTCTCTGCTTGGATGAGTCTTTGTCTAAAGAGGACAGCACCAGATTTTCAGCTGTTTAGAGGTGTACCTTTAGATGAGTTGAACCATAAATTAGTGATGTGTCCAAATGCTGGGGGTCTGATCTCTTCCTGGGAGTGAAGATGCATGTATATGAATGTAAAGTCTGCACTCTTCACTTATGTTACCAAGTTATGGAGGTGCAGTTTTCCCATTTTCTTGCTGCCCTTGCTGTCAAAATTAGCCTTGCTGCCCTTGCTGTCAAAATTGGTCTTAGCTTTGGTAATATACTACTGGCCTACATATTGGTCTTTTCAGCACCAGCAATCATGCTGTTCTCATTAGCAGGTTTAGTGCTAGTTTGAGCTAAGATAAAACATTTTTATTTCTGTGTTGGGAACCTTTCCTTTATTAGGGACCAAACTGGACTTTAAAAATGGCCATCAGACTGTATAAAAGTACACCTGAGCAGCATTCATTCGTTACCAGTACTCTGCCAGGCCTCCACTGTCAGCTGTGGAGCTCTCTGTTTCTCTTCCCTGCCTTTGCCATAGGCGGCCCTGTGTTTCAGTGCACACCACAGCCACCTCCTGTGCACTACACAGTGCTCACTGGGTGAATCTCTCCACCTATACACAGCAGTACTCTGCACCATGCTGTGCTTTGCTCTCCTGCCCTTTATTTGCCTGACCACGATTACTGTGTCGAAGTTGGGCATCCCTCTGGCCTTGCTTGGCACAGAACTTTCCCCACGTCTGCCTGCTGCCCAGTTTCAGTCCCACAGCTGCAGGAATCAAATAGCTCATGGTGGGAGCAATGCAATGTAGTGAGAGGTGCATTTGGTGGCTTTGGGTGCAGACAAGACTCTGGGAAGCTGCAGGTGCAAGAGGGTGCTCACAAAGGACAGAATGAGTAGGAAGGAGGCAGAGAACTCCCAGGAATATGTGAGTTGGAATGAGGGAAATAAGTGTAGGGGATAGAGGCTGAAGGTAGTAGCAGGATGAAGAAGGAGGTGCATATGACCATGTGCAGTTACTTTAGGGCTTGATCTGGTCTCGAGTTGCTGCCTTTTTCCTTTTTTTGTCTGAGGCTGAGATAGGAGTCACTATCAATGTTGTAAAGGATGGTAGGAAAAGTTGGAAATACCCTTTTAAATGTGGTTGTGTGTTTCCTAGTAGACATTTTCTTTTTCATTGCTTGCTTCGGAGAATAACGTTGCTTCTGCTGGAAGGGAGTACCATCTGGGAGCAGCATGTGTGGGAAGAATGATAGGTGAAACCCACAGTCACTGCGGTGGCTCTACCTTTACACTTACATTAGCAGTTCTTACCTGTGAAAGGATGTCTTTCTCATATTTGTAATTTATAATTGCTTACTGAGCTAGATTCATGGCAGACCTGAATGTGTTGAGATTTTGTGGGTCTTTAAAATTAATTTGTGAGGCACAAATATTTTTTAGACTGGATTGCAGTAACTTGTAGGTTCATCAACTTGATGATCCATTTTACGGTGTGATTGTAACAGAAAGTGTCAGTGGATATGAGCATCAGAATGTTTCACTTTTTTCTTTTCTTTTCCCTTTTCTGGGAACTGCTACAGGCGCAGCTGATTGCACAGTCCATAGGTCAAGCATTTAGTGTGGCCTACCAAGAATTTCTGAGGGCAAATGGAATCAACCCAGAAGACCTTAGCCAGAAAGAATATAGCGACTTGCTTAATACCCAGGACATGTACAATGATGATCTGATTCACTTCTCCAAATCTGAAAATTGCAAAGATGTATGTATCCTTTTTTTTTCCCCCACAAATATTCAGCTGCTCTTTATCAGTTGCAGGCCTGTGTTGGCAGAAACTAAAAAACCATTAATACTTCCTATAAATTATCTCAGTTAGTCTAGGATATCCTCCCTAATAGAACACCCTGTCATCTGTTCTGTTTCAAATGCAAACAGTGAACCCCAAATTTATCTGCAGTCAACTGATTTACCATCTGTTTCTGTTCTTTTTACCAAACAATTTTCAGACATGTTTGAATGCGAACTTAAAGCAGATTAACAGATTAATACAATTAAAAAAATTACAGTGAACAACATAAAATTTATAGAAGCAGCGGTGTTTATGAACATGATTGATTTCAGGTTTTAAATAACTGTGTGTGCCAGAAGGCTTTGCAGCTTGCTTGATAAAAATGAACCAGTGTGCAACTGAAGCACACAGGTAATGTTTTTCCAATGCAAAGTTGTAAAGTCTTGCAATCTCTTCTTATTTAGCTTTGTCTACCAAGCCCATGGCACCAGGGTTTCCTTCATTGGAATTTCTTCTATTCATAAACAGAAATTACTTCTGAGGGGTGTTCAGCACTAAGTCTGTATTGTGTGTCATTTAATGTTTGAATGCAAATGAAAGATAGTAAAACATGTACCCTATCTTGTTTTGCCTTTGAATTAGGAAGGCAGGTTGCAAATGAAAAGGGGTATATTTGTTGGGTTTGTGAATGTTTGGAGGGGGATGATATTAGTTCCATGGGTGTAAAAGAAACTCTTTTTTTAAACACTTTTTCTTACTATACAGGTTTACATTGAAAAGCAAAAGGGAGAAATTCTAGGTGTGGTGATTGTTGAGTCTGGCTGGGGATCCATTTTGCCTACAGTTATCATAGCCAACATGATGCATGGAGGACCGGCAGAGAAGTCTGGGAAGCTGAACATAGGGGACCAGATCATGTCAATCAATGGGACCAGCTTGGTTGGTTTACCACTCTCAACATGTCAGAGCATTATAAAGGTAGGGAAAATGTTTCTGGTAGCTACACATTTTAAAGAGACATAATTGAAAAGCATAAAGTATAAAACTGAAGTAAATTCTTACCAAATGTTTGCATAGCACTTTGCATTTCATGATCTGAAAAAATAGTGTAAATTACACCACACCAATTTTCTGACTGTGACCACTGAAAGTAGTGTAATCTAACATCATTGATGAGGTCCCGTCTCAGTTGTCTCTTCTCAATGCTGATCAGGGCCAATTCCCTCAGCCTTTCACAGAACTGTGGCAATTTTAGATTGGAAATGACCTCCAAGATCATTGAGTCCAACGGTAAACCTTTTCCTCCAAAGTGAAGTGCTCCAATCCCCTAATGATAGCCCTCAACAGGACCTGCCTGCTACAGGAGCTCCATGTCCCTGTTGTGCTGAGGAGGCCAGAACTGGACACAGCACTCCAGATGAGCCTCACCAGGGCTGAGCAGAGGGGCAGGATCACCTCCCTTGAGCTGCTGGCAGTGCTCTTCCTGAAGCATCCCAGGATAACATCAGCCTTCTTGGCCACACAGACACACTGCTGGCTCATGGACAACTTGTGCTGGGGCCAGGGATTATTCCTCCCCAGGTGCATTTGCTCTTGTTTAATTTCAGAAGGTTCCTTTCTGCCCACCCCTCCTGTTTGTCAAGGTCCTTCTGAAGGGTTGCACAGTGCTTGGGTATCAGCCGCTCCTCCCAGCTTGTGTGTCATCAGTGAGCTTTCTCAGTAGGCACTACATCTCTGATGATAAGTTAAATAAGATTGGGCCCAGTATTGAAGCTTGGGAGACACTACTAGATACAGGCATCCAAATAGACCTGTGCCACTGATCCCAACCCTCTGAACTCTCATTCAGCCAGTTCTCAATCCACCTCACCAACCACTTCCTGAGCTTGGCTGTGACGTTATCTTGAGAGGCAGCATCAAAGTCTTGGTCAAGTCCAGAATGACAATATCCAGTGCCATTCCAGACTGCTGTGCTATTTACTTGTGTACCAGGACTCTGTGCACAACTTCACAAAGGAATATTCTGTGCAGAAGGAAGATATTATCAGGTACACAGTATATTGAAATTTTATATCACAAATGGAGGCACAGGTGCCTAATATTGTCATAAGTCTTACTAGCTGTCAAATACTTCTTAATATTTGGATGAAATAGAGTAAATGCTTTTTTGTTTGTTTGTTTATACCTATTTTGAAAGCTTTAAAACTTTGACTTAAAGACATACCCTCTGTGGCATCTTTGCCCAAGTTATTTCAAAGTGCTCTGCTTATTTGGTTCTTCTCTTCACTTCCATAAAATGGGGCATTTTAATTGGAAGAGCTTTCTTCTAGTTGTCAGAAAAGTATGTGACAGTGAAAAGCTTGCAGGTCATCTGGAATTGAACAGTGCCTAGAGCAGCTGTAGCATACAAAGGAATAAGTATTTCAACATCAGTGTTTAAAGAGCAGGAAAGATGCATCACTAGAGAGTGTTTGAGACAAAGTTAATTAGTTATTTATTAGTTATTTATTGAAATTAGTTATTTGTTGAAATGGTCCTGCCTAGTTCTGCAGATCATCACATACAGACACATAATGTAATGCTGGTGGTGCATTATACAGACATTCTTCCCTGATTTTTAGCAATGTACCTGTTAGACTTATTCATTTAGGCAACTTTTTGGTAACAAGTTGTATTATGCAAATTTTTCTTTCACTTTGTATTTTTTTAAATTGAAAAATAAATTTCCATTTACAAGATAAATTTGCCATGTTAAGAAAAAGTACAAAGTAATTTTTTTTTCCTTTATGGATTATCTCTTAATACTTGAACTGAGATGTTTGTTATAAAGACTTCCCATTCAGGCTTCCCAAACTGTTAATACTGAGTTCTGATAAGTAATAGATGCATAAGTCACCAAAGCAGTAATTTTAGATTCAGTCAGTAGAAATGACAGCATGTGTGACAAACTGAAATCATGGCAAAACCAGTCTTAAATCTGTGAAGAAAGGAAGAAAAAAAATTGTATTACATATCTTTGTGCCAGCATCATCAAAGCAAAACACCCTTCAAATTTAGGCTCTTTGTAATTGCTTCCCATCCCACATAATTTTTATTTCTAAAACTGTGATAAGTTATACTTCCTTTATTCAGATGGAGATTTTATTGTGCTCATCAGTATTTTGTCAAGACAGAACCAACCAGCTTTGCTGTTTCCAGCTTCTGCAGGCCTTTCTCTTCTTCCCTGATACTTACTGCAGTTTCCACAGGAACTGCCAGCCTTTTTTTTTTTTTTTGTCTTTCTGAAGAGATGATAATCTGTATGTTTGCAGATCTTCATAACCACACATCTGGAATTATTCATATAGCACTTTTGGAAACAAATATGTATATGAATTATCTAAGTGCAGATCATTAAATGTGGTGGAAATATGCCTAATTTCAGATTTCCTTAGCATGCTGGAAGGATTCCTTTGAAAAGATGATAATATTATGTGGATAAATATATGTCACAAACACTTCAAACAAGATAATTCTGTATTATGGATGTGATCTCTGGTCCTAATTTGCCATAAGCCAGTTGCAAACTGATGGAGCTTGGAAGAAGCTTTCCATGTGCAGTGGCTATTCCCTAATAAGATTATGCTACTTCTGTCTTTTTCAAAAGCATCTGGTACTGGCTCCTATCAGAAGTATACTCAGGAACTAGATAAACAAAGAAAGGTGGTGAAAGTACAATTTTTTTTGTTTCTGATCAGTTTATGTTACCAGTCTCTATACTTCTGAAGATCACCCACTACTGAAATATATACATTTTCTGTAAAATTAAAAGGATTCTTTATTAGGGATGACATTATTTTTTTTATCCCAGGGAATACATGTAGGTAACTTGCACATTCAGCAGGGAAGTAAGGGCATGACAGTATCAAATCTATTCTGTGCATGTACCCTGAGTGAATTCAGATGACTGAGGTTAGACACTTAAATTCCTCGTAGAAATGGGCATCCCCGGTACTCTGCATGACTCCCACCTCTCAGGATTAGAATGCTGAGTCAAAAGCCCCTTAGACTTTTCCATAAATATCGTGCCCACAGTGTAGTTCAAGTTGAGAAGTCCTTCTTCTCTGCAGTATATGGTGTTGTCCAGATCTGCCTATAGAAAGTGAATGGCCCTTGAGCATGTGAGGTGCACTGCTAATTCCTCACCGGAGTAGAGGAGTCCATAGTCATGGAAGAGGTGGAGTTCAGATCTTCTTTCTCCTGAGCGTGGAGCACAGGCAGCTCCCACAGCCATGAGCTTTGTCATTTTGTGATCAGACACCCATTCATTGTCGTGCAGCAACTTTCAAGAATGAGCCAAGCTGAGCTCAGCACTGTGGGGACAGCTGTTTACACCCAGTGTTGATTACATCCAGTTTAAGGCACTGACAAGAAAACAGGCTTCAAGGTAGTTTATCATGCCAGGATGCCAGTTTAGTTACTTAGGTCACTGTTGAATCTGGAGCTCAGCTCAACAGAATCGGCAGTAGTAAACTCTATGTAGAGACTTCAGTGTATTACCTTAGCTACAGTAGAAACTACTTTCCAGAATTAATCATTTGAAGTCAGTGTCTGATACTTTGATTGCAGTGGGACCTAGATTTCTACTGTATGTATGAAAGGAATTTAGAAGCAGATACTGGAATTGGCAGGTGTTTAATTAAGTGAGCTGCAAGTTGCTGTATTTTTTAGAAAGCATTTAGTTCTTTATGTGAATTTCATTTATAAATGGATTTATGGCTTATATTTTGTGGGAATTAATAATTTCAAAAATCTCTCTTAACAGTCTCCAAGAGCTCTGAGTACTTAAAGCTGTACAAAGGGTCAAGCTGGCATTTATTTGTGGCTTATTACATTTTTGTTTTCACTGAGCCATATGAACACAATCTCTTGAGTCTGGCAGTCACTCCTGTAGCTGGACGAGACCAACATTTTGGTTCAAAATAGAGCAGGCTTCTTAATGCTGTGCCCACTAGGATTTGATTAACTCCAAGACTGGATGCTCCACAACCTCTCTGGGTAATACGTGTTTTACCACTCTGACAGTAAAAATAAATTTTTCTCATTCAATTTTGTTCTAGTAGCAAGGAGTTCATGGTGAATGTGATATAACTCAGTTGGAAGGGAGGAAGAGTACTTCAAATGTATCAACCTCTATCTTGAGGTAGATGATGAGTGAGTAGATAATTTAAAGGTTAGGATAAAAGGGCGGACTGGTAAGGTGACACTTGCGAGTGTGTGCTACAGGATGTCTGGTCAAGAGATGGATGAGGCCTTCTACAGACAGCTCACATCAGCCTTGAAGTCACAGGCCCTGGTTCTTGTGGGGGACTTTAACTACCCTGACCTCTTCGGAAGAAGCTACGCAAGAAAACACGAGCAATCCAAGAGGTTCCTGGAGAGCACTGGTGACATCTTCCTGTCACAGATGGTGGAGGATCCCACAAGAAATGGGTGTGCTGCATGACCTCACCCAACAAACAGGAAAGGGCTTGTTGGAGGTGTGAAGACTGGGGCCAGCCTGTGAGCAAGTAAGACGGTAACCATGGGCTTTAGGAGAGCTTATTTTAGCCTCTGTAGGGATGTTGACAGAATTCCATGGGAAGAGGCCCTGCAGGGGAGGTTGATATTCAAGGATCACTTCCTCCAAGCTCAAGAACTGCGCATTCCAATGTGCAAGAAGTCAGATGAGGGGTCAAGAGGCCTGCATGGATAAAGGAAGAACTCCTGTCATTACTCAAGCATAAGCAGGGAAATACACAGGAGATGGAAGCAGGGTCAGGCCTCTTGGTATTAATATAAAGAGGTTGTCAGACTAAGGAGAGCTGAGACGAGGAAGGCCAAGGCCCATTTGGAAGTTAATCTGACTGAGGATGTCAAGGAAAACAAGATGGGCTTCTTCAAATACATCAGCGACAAAAGGAGAACAAAGGATAATGTGGACATGTTACTGAAGCAAGGGGTGACAGAGGAGACAGACAAAGCAGAGTTACTGAACAGTGCCTTTTGACTGGTGTTTGTTGTCAAGACCAGCCCTCAGGGATCTCTGACCCAGGAGATCAGGGTAAAGAAATATTGGAAGGAATATTTTCCCTTGGTCAAAGAGAATTGAGTTACTTAAGGCAAACACCTAGGCAAACTCAAAATCTGAACATCCATGGGCCTGATGTGATGCATCCATGAGTGTCACAGACATGTTTTATGAAAAATCCTTTCCTTAGGATTTTTTTCTCCTGAGAAGCCGAGAGGCCTTAGAAACAAAATGTAAACAATAATTATCTGCTGCTGTGGAATGCAACAGGTGCATCTTTGATTGGTCCGTCTTGGTTGTTTCTAATTAATGGCCAGTCACAATCCAGCTGTCTTGGACTGTCTGGTCAGTCACAAGATTTTATTATCATTCCATTCTTTTCTATTCTGGGCAAGCCTTCTGATGAAATCCTTTCTTCTATTCTTTTAGTATAGTTTTAATATAATATAGTATATATATATAAAAGAAAATAATAAGTTAGCTTTCTGAAAGATGGAGTCAGATCCTCATCTCTTCCCTCTTCCTGGGACCCCTGTGAACACCACCACACATGAGTGCTGAGAGAGCTAGTAAACACCATGGTAAGGGTCCTGGCCATCATCTTTGAAAGTTCATGGCAATCTGGAGATTTGTCTGAGGGCTGGAGAAAAGCAAATGTCACCTGGTCTTCAAAAAGGGCAAGAAAGAGAACCAGAGAACTACTGTCCAGTCAGCCTCTCTTTATCCCTGGGAAAGTGATGGGACACCTTGTTCTGGAGACCATCTCTATCCATGTGGATGACAATAAGGTGATCAGCAGTAGTCAGCATGGATTCACTGAAGGTAAATCATGCCTTGTTAGATTAGTTGTCTTCTATGGAAAAACAGCTGCCTGAATGGATGAGGGGAGAGCAGTGGATGTTCAACTTCTGCAAGGTTTTCAACGCTGTCTCTCTCAATATCCTAGTAGACAAACTCAGGGAATATAGACTGGGTTAGTGGATAGTAAGGTGGATAGAGAATTGGCTGAATGGCAGATCCCAGAGGGTCATAATCGGTGACACAGGGTCAGGTTGGAGGTCTCTAGGTAGCAGTGTCTCTCAGGGTTCAATACTGGTGCAGTTTTTTTAAGTTATTTGTCAGCGTCTTCAATGAAGGGGCAGATGCCTCCTCAGCAAGTTCACTGATTGAGCTGGGAGGAGTGTCTGACACCCAAGTGCTGTGCATCCCTTCAGAGGGTCCTCAACAGGCAGGAGAGGTGGGCAGAGAGGAACCTTCTGACAGTCAGCAATGGCAAATGCAGGATCCTGCACCTGGGGAAAAACCACTACATGCACCAGGGAGGGCTGGGGCTGACCTGCTGGAGAGCTGCTCTGTGGAAAAGGACCTGGGATCCTGGTGGACAAGCTCTCCATGAGCCATCAGTGTGTCTGTGTGGCCAGGAAGACCAGTGGTGTCCTGGGTACTTCAGGAAGAGCACTGCCAGCAGCTCAAGGGAGGTGATCCTGCCCTTTTGCTCAGCCCTGGTGAGGCTCATCTGGAGTGCTGTGTCCAGTTCTGGCCTCCTCAGCACAACAGGGACATGGAGCTCTGGGAATGGGTCCAGGGGAGGGGTACAAAGGTGGTTAAGGGAACAAAGCATCTCTCTTATGAGGAAAGGCTGAGGGAGTTGGGCCTGTTCAGCCTCAAGAAGAGAAAACTGAGAGGGGACCTCATCAGTGTAAGTATCTGCAGGGAGGATGCCAAGAGGATGGAGCCAAGGTCTTCTTGGTGGCGCTGAGCGACAGGACAAGGGGCAATGGGCAGAAACTGATGGACAGGAAGTTCCATGAGAACATAAAGGAATAACTTGTGTAGGTGATCATGCACTGGAACAGATTGCCCAGGGAGGCTATGGAGTCTCCCTCACTGGAGATATTCAGGAACCATCTGGTTCAATCCTGTGCCATGTGCTCTGGCATGACCCAGCTTGAGCTGGAAGGTTGGATCAGATGATCCAGAGTGGTCCCTTCCAACCTGACTCATCTTGTGATTCTGTGAATAATAGAAACTATGTGAGTGCTGCTTATACAAGGATGATACAAGGGGGACCTACTGTTTGCTTCACAGAATTTAATATATTAGTATAGGGAAGCAACTGTTTGAAAACTAACTTAGCTATTTATTTAAAAGTTGTTGATCATTTGGTGAGCTGCATAGACCTGATTTAATATCCTTTTACATATGACTTCTGTTATCAAAGGAAGAAACTGCCAACAGGAATCTAATTTTCCTAACAAAACTCTGCTGGATTTTTGGCAAGAAAAATTTGATGTTTTATCACTCATCTCATGATGAATGCCCTTGTGTCTGGCATTCAGTGATGGGATTCTGGTACAATGCATACAAAGATCTATTTATTCAAGGCTGCTCCCATGTCAGCATTCCAACACCTTTTTTTTTTGTTGTTGTTCTACTCATGTTACATGTTTAACTCTCAGTTTGGTATTTTTTTTCAGGGTTTGAAAAACCAGGCCCGGGTTAAACTGAACATAGTTAGATGTCCTCCAGTAACCACAGTCTTGATCAGAAGACCAGACCTCAGATATCAGCTGGGCTTCAGTGTGCAGAATGGGATAGTAAGTAGCTTCCACTGTTTCTGGTGAAGCTTTAACACACACGAAACTTCCTCTCCATTTGTGGTTAAGTTTCAGTGTGAGGAGAGGAAAGCTGCTATTTTCCCCCTTACAGCAAGCAGGATTTTGCATTTGTCAAGTCTGAGATATAAAAGTTGTGTTAATATGAGGTTTTGTCTTTGACTCCACTTATTTCACAAATTTACAGTCAGACAGAAGAATAAAAAAGTTGTTTCGGCTTAAAAAAACCAAAAATGTGTGGAAGGGTCTGCTTTCAGCATGCATCATATATGTCTTCAACCAAGTCATTGCATGATCTCAAAAGAAAAAGCCTGTTCTTAATCCTTTTTGTTGTAAGGCATCTGCCCAACAAACATCATTAAATTGAGGTCCTTCATACGCTCAAATTTCCAAAGCAAAAGACTTGTGATGTACAACACAAACAGCCTTTTCTGACAGTGTGTTCTGCTCTTGGAAGAGAATATCCATTAGTTACTCGTCACTAACAAATTTTGCTTTGGAGTTAGTGATAGATTGCATCTTAGAATTTGCTGTTGCAAGTCTGCACTTAAATGTTGATTCATGTATTGCAGGCAAAAAACGGGTAGTCAAAAGTCTCTGTTCCTTATCCAGCCCATGGTAAATTTGTGCTCTCCCTTGCAGATCTGTAGCCTTATGAGAGGAGGCATTGCAGAGCGAGGAGGTGTGCGTGTTGGCCATCGGATCATTGAAATCAATGGGCAGAGCGTTGTAGCAACACCCCATGAGAAAATCGTTCACATCCTCTCAAATGCTGTTGGTGAGGTAAGAACCAGCAATGTGTCTAGGCAGTATAGCAGAGTTCAGTCCTGTTACCAGTAACAACCAGTGGAAACCAGTAACGAGCAGTGTCCTTCAAGGGACTGTACTGGGACTGGCACTCTGTCTGTCATGTCTTCATCAGTGACATGGACAGTGGGATTGAGTTGCACTCTCAGCAAGTTTGAAGGTGACATCATGATCAGTGGTGCTTAAGGAAAGGGATGCCATTAGAGGGACCTGAACAGGCCAGAAAAGTGGCCCATGTAACCTTTGTGAAGTTCAGCAAGGCCAAGTGCAAGGTCCTTCCTCTGGGTCTGGGCACTCTCCTACATCGACAGAGACTGGGCCTAAAGGGATTGGGAACAGCCCTGAAGAGAGGAACTTGGTGGAAGGAAAGTTGGACATGAGCCAGGAATGAACACTTGAAACCCCAAAAAGCCAGCTGTATCCTGGGCTGCATCAAAAACAGTGTGGCCAACAGGGAGGTGATTTTCCCTTCTGTATTCTGCTCCTGTGAGACCCCACCTGGAGTTCTATGTGCAGTTCTGGGGCCTTCAGCATAAACAAATGAACCTGCTTGAGCAGATACAGATGCAGGCCATGAAAAGGGTCAGAGGGCTGGAGCACCTCCCCTGTGAGAAAAGGCTGAAAGGGGTTTCATTGTTCAGCCTGGAGAAGAGAAGGCTCCAGGGAGACCTGACAGCACCCTTTCAATGTGTAAAGAGGGCTTCTAAGAAAAATGGAGAGAGGCTTTTACCGGGTCTCCAGTGCAGAACAATAGGCAATGGTTTTAAACTGAAAGAGAGTAGATTTTTAGGTCGGGCATAGGAAGAAATCCTTCACTATGAGGTTGGTGAGCCACTGGAACAGATTGCCCGGAGAAGCTTTGGATGCCTCATCCCTGGAAGTGTTCAAGGCCAGGTTACATAGGGCTCTAAGCAACCTGTTCTAGTGAAAACTGTTGATACCTGCAACAGGGCAGTTTGGACTAGATGATTTTGAAAGGTCCCTTCTAACACAAACTGTGTTGGAATTCTGTTCTACCACTATTGGTCCGTTGCTTATCAAATCTAAAAAGCTGAAGTGAGAGCAAGCCTGTGCACCATTTCTTTCATTATTTGCCCCATACTTCTATGCTTTAGAAGAACCGTACCTTGAAAATAGGACATGTGGACAATTTTAGATGGTTCATCAATACTAAGCATACTGTTTCATAAAATCATCACCTGCAATACTTTAATAAGGGTATGAAAACTCTCAAGTTTTACCTTTTTTCCTGCCTTGTATGACCTTATCTGGGTCCTTCACGTGAGGTATGCATGTTTAGGAACATGGATTAATTTGGCTTATTTCCTTTAGATCCATATGAAGACTATGCCAGCTGCCATGTACAGACTGTTGACTGCACAAGAGCAACCAGTTTACATCTGAAGCTGGCACCTCACCGCCACAGTGTGCATGGAAGATGTTTTTTCCTCATTAGTGCTTGTCTCTCTAGTGCTGCATTTCTGTGTCTGCAAAGACATTTCTTTCTCTCTCCCCGCATCACAGACACAAATACTCTGTTGCTCTCTCCTTCATCCCTTTTCCCTCTTCTTCCCACCATTTTGGTAAGGGGCAAAATGTATCTGTGGAACTATTTTGGTTGCATCTTTTTACAAGTGAAACTTCATACAGCTCCACATGCAAAACAGGAAAATAACAGCAGCATAGTTTACAGCAGTATTCACAGATGGCTCTATTTCATGCTACATAATCAGTTTTATTTCTGTGGCTGTAATTTTACAAACTGAGTAAATTAAATGTTGCTGAATGAAAAATTACTTTACCAAATAGATAGAAGTAGAGGGTAAAAGGTGTTCTCTTGGATATCCTGCCTGTGACCTTGGTTCTCTTGCCCTGTTTTCTCACAGGCACCAAGCTCAGTACTAAACGTTTGTGTCTGTGGGGAAAGTAGAATACCAAAAGGATTATTTTGCCCTCAGGAAAAATTGCCTGCTTATGAAGATTCAGTAAATGCTGCTGTTGTAAAATGAATTGTCCAAATACACACCTTTTAATTCCCCTCTGTCATCTGTTCTTCATGATAGTAGGACTCCAGAAGATACTCCATAAGTTCCTGAAGCATGCTATTCTTGCATTACTTACACTAAGAAATTTGGGAGGCATTTTTTACAGCTGCCTCCCTCTCTCTGCCCCCAGGTTTCTATCTCCTAGTTTTCTTCAGCTTTGTGTTTTATAGTCCCTTCCTGATTTTAGAAGTTAAAGAAGTGGGGGGGGAGAATCTTTAAATAGCCACAAGAAAAATATTGAGGGGATCTGCTGAATAGCTACACTTTTCTAGGCTCTTAATTCCGATTTTGGTGCACATAGCCATGTGTGCCAGTGTATATAGACATTTTTAAAATTGTGCTTCCTATTTATGAAGTTTGAATATAAGAGATCTGCAGACTATTCTAAGTAATTTTGTTCTCTGAGCCAGTTTTAACATATATTTTTGTCCAAAGACCTGTCTAATTTTATTGACTTCCTATTTAGTTCATGATATGTAGGTAACAGTTGAAAGGATGAGGCAGGAATAAACTTATTTATTTTGTTATATAATTTAGCTTGTGATTTTTCCCATATATATGGCACTTAAAAGAGATATGTGTGTACTATATGCACTTGTATGAAGATGATTAACTGTAGGGATGTCTGAAATCTTGTATTTGATTAGCCTCTAAGTTGCATGCTAGAGACAAAAGGGGAAAAGGGGGCTGGGTTGGGTCCTTTGGTTTTTTTAAGAGGGTTCAAAATAAAAAGAAGCAGTGTCTTTTCTTCTTAGTGAGAGAATTCTACATTCTCTGTAGTTACTTTTTTTCAGGACTGTATACTGGTGTTTATACTGAAGTTGAACCATGCGTTTAGTCCAGGCTAGTATGTTGATTTCTTTTAAACAAACAGTTTGTGCTGTGTTTTGCTGTGATGGAAAGGCTCAGTGAGATGAAAACAAGAGCAGACAACACACAGCCACACGCCACTTCTGCTTTGCAAATGCGGTGTTGTTCATAGTCACTTGTGTCTCACTTGTTGTGACGTGAGCTGTGCAATGTAAGCGTTGCTTGCAGTCCAGTGATGATCCTAGACATTGCTATGGGGATTCATGGAAGTGGGTGTGTGCATGTGCACTTGTTCCAAACACTGCTGAGAACCACTGAGCACTCTTGTCAGGGGTCCATTTTTTGGCTTTCTAAAGTCATGGATAGCCATGGCCTGATCAGAGTTAGAGGATGAACTGTATTTCTGTGGAAAGCAGATATTTAAGGGACATAATGAAGTGGTGCATAAACTGTTGTAGTAAGGGGATATGTTTTAGTGTTGAGATTAATGTACAATGACTTGATTTTACTGCATTTATTGTTGTTACATAATTTAATCCAAGGCTCCAGAATAGCAGATTGCACAAGAGAATGGTGTTAGTATTCCAGGTTAGTACTTAACTCTGCTGCCTCACTGAAGCAACAAGATAATTAATGGCTTGTGAGTATATTGTTTAACTGTAGACATCTGGTTTATGATAATTTGAACCTTTTTTCTAGAACTTTCCATATATATAGTAATAAATGTAAATATGGTATATAACCATGTACAATTTAGAAGATTCTATACAGTGCAGCCTTTCCATAAATTGCCTGAGGAAACTTAGTGAACTCTTGAAGACACAGTTATCATGCTTCTGGTTCCTGCTATGTGTATGCCCTCCACTTCACTTGTTTCTGTGGTTCTGTCTAGCCCATGTGGTGAAGTCTTTAGCTCACTTCACGGGGAAATGATGAAAATCTGAACGTGCAAATGTGTTAGGAGAAGAAACCACTGTTTCTTTGGAAATCTTGCAGCTGGGGGTTTGTGAAGTTACTGTTCATCCTAAGTATGTGCTTAAAATTAAGCAAATGAATGCTTGCAGGACCAGAGCTTAGCAAAAAAAATCTCATTTTTTCAGTTACAGTATGTGCATAAAATTTCTAAACTGAGAGGTCCATAGTGTGTGCACACCTCTGAGAGCAGTCTTGTAAACAATCCCATTTTACTCTGTAAACAGAAAGAGTTTCAAGTAAATGGAACTCAAATGGGAAAGCTGGCTGTTCTCTAGACTGTTGCAGCGGTTTGATAGATCAGATATGGGGATTTTTAACAGATGTAAAGGAACATTCCTTCAAAGGTTTACATTCCTTCTTCAGTGACAGACCTGAATTATTTTTCTTTCATCCTTGCTGCTTCGTACAGTCTAATTAACTCTTCAGTGTTTACATTAAGGATGAAACATCCCTTGTATTTTTTATTTTTGAGAAGTTTCACATTTGTTTTGAATCTTGTTTGAGTCTCAGTTTGGATTTCCAGGTTTGCTAGCTTTCCTTCTTTTCTAAAAGATATGTATTTCTCAAGACAGCAACATGGTTGAGATCTCTTGTATATATTTAGCGCAGTACCTAGACTATGAAGTTGTACTATTGTTCTGTAAAGAGGATGAATAGAAATTATTGTAAAGCGTTGGGAAAAGCATAGTATTGTATTTGTAACAATATTGTTCTTTGTAAACATTTAATGATCTCTATATAAAAATATAAATATATATATAAATATATGTGAGCCTGGAATGTTGATATTGCACATCTACTGAATGTAATTACTCTGATGTTTTCTGCCACAGGTCTCTGACCTCTCTAATGAAGCTGTGCTGGTTTGATTTGGGGGAGAGACAGAGGGGAGAAGAGTGGGCTTTTTGCTTTGGATGGGATAGGGTGAGGGGTTTCTGGCCAGTTATTTTGTTGTGATGTATTTACTGTGCTACATTCCTTCATTTAACAGAGCGCTAATGTCTGTAAGATTTGCAACAATAAAATACGAAACAAAAATACCTCAGACAAGGCTGAGAATTTGCTCATACTGACCTAGAGGCTGACTTGCCAATGCTGAATGCATGCATCATTGGAAGGTGTCTGAACTTCTTTTTTGCCACTTAGTCTGGAGTAATTATTATCCATGTTTCTGCAGGCATGAAGCAATGCTGTTACCTTTATTTTTAAAACAGCATTCTTTTCAGGCAATACATGACACTAGTGCTCCTAAACAAAGTCCTAATCTACTGTGATTGTGACGGAAATATTATTTATTTGACTGAATAACTTTAAGTAGGAATTTTTCATAAATGGGGCTTTGATAAAAATTCTTCACACTTAGAGTAGTTTCGGAAATCACTGTTTTCCTTTAAATGTTATCAGCATGATTTATTACTGAAGACCTAATATCATTTCAATAAATAAAAGTAGAATTCTGATATGTCTGTCCCTAGAATTAATCCTGGAACTGCCTGTGCTAAGGTTAATTTTTTTTAATATATAATCATAAAATAAAAATATAAGAGATTATGAAAAATATGATCATATTTGAAAGTCAACAAAAAAAAGTCATCCAGGGACTGTTGATTCTGGTGAGGCTTCATAGGATTTTCTGTGCCTCATAGGTTCTCATGAGTACTTTGAAAGCACAAAAATGACAATACACACCCCAGCTGATTCAGAAGAAAACTAAACATGGGCATTCAGCCACTTAGTGGCTGTTCATAACATGAAATACAAATACCATCAACATGAGAGAATGAAGTATTTCACCTCAGTTGCTTAAATGACAGATGGAAGAAATTGCGAAGTCCCTGGTCAAGGGCGCATAGACAGGCTGAGCTTCTGTTCTGCATTCCCCTGTGTACCACCCTCCATCCTCCTATTTATTCTTTCCATTATCTGTACATACCAATTTCTGTGTTACAAACTTTTCTGCATTTTTGTGGATAAACATAAACCCTAACTTTAGCAGTACAGACAAAAATTTCAGCAGATTTGCTGTATACACAGGGGACATGTTTCTTGCCCCCTCCTTCAGCATTTTTAATGGTTGGGATCCACACAGAGGACAAGCAGACCCCACCCCAGTTCCAGCACCCTGTAGAGCCTTGCAGGTGAAGAGGTGATGCTGGTGACTTGCGTGGACTGACAGTGTCAGGGCTGGGACTGTAATTTAAATAAATGTTCAGTGCAGAAGCATATGGAGCAATCCTGACCTAAAATCATGGCACATGAAGAGTTTGTGATCCATGTGCCTCTTACCTGAGTAGGGCCAGGCCTGTGCTGTGCTTTGTGCTGGTCCTACAGATGGACCTCCAGGGATGTCCCTTGGCCACAGAATAAATTTAGATGGTTTATTTTAAAAAGGGAGCCTGCAGGCAGTCCCAGTGGTACTCAAAATGTAAATACCACCCAGCAGTACATGTGTGTCTCTGCCTTTGTCTAGATGTGCAGCAGTAATGTCCCATGTGAACAGCCCTTTTGTTTGTAGAAGTGATGAGTAGAGTTGTTCTCTAAGAAAATTTTTATTATGTCAGATGATCTAAATGGGGTAAAATGGTCAGATCTGCATAACTTGTACCCTGCCTGATGCTGCACAATCTGGGGTTCCCAGCATGTGAAGGAATATAAAATTAGCTATACTAGCTTCTTTGTTCATAGCACCTGCTGTAACAAACAGCATTTTAAATGAAACTACCCAGAGAGTGCCTTTCTTCCCAGGACAGGAACAAGCCATCATCACCTGTTGCAAAACACCTGTGCTTTTGGGTTTGGATGTTGTTCCATCATGAAGACAAAAATAATGTTCTGCCATTAAGAGAGAAGTTCACTGAGACAAAAGAGCACTTTTTTAAGACAGATTTTATTTTTAGTACAGTTTGCACATCAACAGCCTTCCTTTATAAAGAATAATTTTAGAATTCTGTTCAGCATTTTTTACTTAGTTCGTATCTGAAGGTCTCCATGACAGGAGATTTTAATTTAAGCCAAAATGCCAAAAATTTGTGAAGTTCTTCAATACTGCTTTTGACAGCTCCTTCCACAAGGATGATGTATCATCATACCCCACAACTACACGTTACCAAACTTCAGAGATGGAGGGCACCAATGTATCACAAACAGACGAGCTGCAGCTGAGAGCCCAGTAAAGGTCAGCTTTCAATCTGCTCATTGCTCTTTGTTGAATGATCTTCCCCCTTTGGAGTCTGTGCATAAGAGTATTAAAAAAGAAGGTGATTATTGACAAACCCATCCACCCACTTGCCAGAGATGATTTTCCTCTGCAGTATGTGTGTGTATGTCTGACAGGAGTGCTCTGCTGAGGAATTACCAAAAAGCCAGCTCAAAGCACAGTTTCTCTAATAACACCAATAACACTGTGAGGCCGTTCATGTTCTGCTCTTTGGATTCTCCTCTCTGCTAGCTGTTCTCCCTCTATGGTGAAAGTACTCAGGTCACCACAGCTCTCCAGGTACAGCGATCCAGGGTGCAATCTAGAAGGCAACACATGGACTCTCAATGATGTGGCTTGCTGGGCAGGTGTCATCACCTTTAAAAATAAAAGAGAAGTTTAAATCAGTTTTGTTTTCTAGTTCTTGTTCTGTTAGAATAGTTTTTTACCCAACTAGGAAGAAGCTAGTTGTAGTGTTGTCTGTTATGTTTAAAGAATAATTTAAAAAGCTTTAAAACCCCTAGCATTTGCCAAGGAGGCACGGGAAAAGGAGTCCTACTTGGGAAAAGGAGTGGGGTGATTTTTGTTGTTGTTTGTGGCGTTTTTGTTAGGCTGGTTTAGTTTCCCCCTCAAAAGGGGGAAACTAAAGATGCACAGGAATTCCCTCACTCCAACCTATGGCATGTCTGGTATTGTTATAGAAGGAACCTAAATATTGCTTCCTTGCAGAAGCTACTGAACTGTAATAACCTTCAGGCCTGTGTGATAAATTAAATTCTCATAAGGAGCCTTTTCTCCTCCTGTTTCTGTCAAATTTGTCAAGGCTTTTGCTGCCTGAAGGCTGCAGTGGGAAATCCCACTTTATCTGCAGAGCCTAAATGACACTGATGTGTTTTGCATGAGAACCCAAACCAAAACCAGCTGTCATAGCAAATCACTTGTGCTATGCATGAATCAATTTATCTACCCAAATGGTCTGTAAGTTACCAAAACACTTGTTTGATGAAGTGTGCACTGTCTGAAAGTTCTGGATATTCACTCCATTAATGTAAGCACAAATTTTCTATTTTCTGCTTTTCTTTCTTTAGCACTAGGTCTTATTTTTATCCTGAGAGCCAAACACAAAAAAGTTGCTTCTAGCGGGTTGACATAAAAATTTCCATGTCAGCCTCCATTCCTTCAGGTTTCCAATAGCAATTGCTTATTTATAACATCTCTCCCTCTCTTCTGCCACAATCAGTATAAAATGCTGTTACATTATTTACCGTTCATGATTCCTCAATAGAAGACTGACTCATTTTTTAAATACACACATACTCTGGCTTCTAGGTGATAGAGCAGAAAATGTCACAGCCTCTCACACACGCCCTACATGGAACTGTAGTGCTGAAGGAAGCTAGTTTGGTCCAAGAACTCTGACACACAGACTGGCAAATGGAAACCTATACTTCCGAACCAGGGGCAACATCTGATCAGTACAAGTAATAAAACTACCTGCTCAAGGAAAGTGGCACTGGTGACAGCTTCTGCCATATGTTTCTCATCTGATTTTAAAACAGACTTGATATTTTCCACCAAGTCATGTATGTCTGGGCTCATGCTGCAGGACTGCTCAAGGATCCATGCCACACGCTGTTTAGTGTCCATGTAAGAGTTATAGTCTATCAGAGACTGGGGTCTTCCCTTCGAAGCTCTGGCTCTTGAGCTCTTCCGCAAGGTGACAGCGTTCAGTGGATTTACATCATTGAGTGTTGCAGTTTCACAGCTGAGCACTGTCCCCGAAGACAAAAAACAAGTAAACAATCTGCACAGTTCATGGTATTCCCAGAGACTCCCCTCCTCGTTCAGTGAGGATGCAGTGCATGGTTTAACCTTGTACAACTTGACAGTGTGGTATGGTCAGGGTGGCTTGGAAGGCTCACTCTATCAGATTTACACAAAATGCCTGTAAAACAGTCATATGTAGCTATGACTGAGTGCATATTACATGTCACAGTGTCTGGAGGGACTCTTCCCCTTTGGAAAGCTCTTTGTCATTTTGTGTACAATTGGTTCCTTTCTCTTGTTTCTCATCTGAAGAGACCTGAAATGCCTGTTGAGTGTTAATGTAAACATAAAGGTATAAGGCTTTTATGATGTCTCCTAAACTCTTCCTGACTTCTAGTTATTAGCAGTCAAGAGGACAAATTGTACCTGAAAATCACTACCTGCAAAGCTGGAAGCTAGTAATACTGAAATTCAATGAAAAAAACCAAAACAACCTAACCCACACCAAAACATTCAAATTTACCTTGCAAGGACTAAACAAAGGGCAATACAGAATCAATTTTGCTACCTTTGGTCAAAAATTCACTGCCTTTGGTATAAACAAGTTTCCAAATTTTGACCCCATTAAAATGAATAAAAAAACCAAAAAAACCCAAAACCACACCTACAGATTATTCAAAAAGCACTTTAATATTGGCTTCAGACCAAAAACTGTTAGGAGGAGACACAAAACTTCCCAGCAAGAAGGGCACTACCTCGAAGCAAATTCCTCTGTTGCAGTGAGTTCCTATTCTGCAGCACTGGTGACTAACTCAGATCTAACTGCTGAACAGACCTAACCTCAGGAACACCGAGCCTAAAGCTTCCAAATGCTCCTGACGTGGGGTCTCTTAACAGTGGAAGCACTCTGCTTTCACAGCTATGAATAGTTTCTGTGTCATGTAACTACTGCTTCAGCAGCAGATTCTCTGGGCCGCCGTGGTGGAAGTTGATAGGAGGACAAAAAAAAGCACATGATACAGCAGAACCATGAAAACATTCCACAAAACCAGCAAGTGTAATCCAGACAGGCATGCTCCCAATATCCAAAATAAATGGCTGTTACTAACATGCCCCATTGGCACTTACATTTTGAGTGCTGGCATGTATCAGCAGCTACTGTTGAGATTCCAATATCCTCTACTAAAAACTGTGTGACTCCTGACAGGTTTTTTCAAGATTGTCAGCAGTATCACAGACTGTGTAGTCACATTAGCAGTTTTCCCACAGCAACAGAATTAGATCACTGACACCAAAGCAATTTCATCAACTCTCCACCATGGGTGGATTTTTAGAGGTTTTTTTTTGACAATATGAGGCTTGATAAAAGGGGAGCAAATTTATAGGCTAATACAAAATCCCCAAGCTAATTATGCCTTACTGCTCACATTGACAAGTGCACTTGTAAGACTCCAGATGTCAGTGCACTGAGGAATCCTGTGTGCTCTCTCTCCTCATTTTCCACTACCCCTCCCTCATACCCAGACCCTGCTACAGACCCTATTCCTAGATATGAAAACCTGAAACAGCACGATAAGGAGTTAGGTGGAGAAGGTTTGGCAAAGCACAAAGTACTGTTATGCAGGTGCTCTGTTGGGAAACAGCAGCTGATTTCTGCAGGTACGAGGTTTGATGTACCGAACTTCTGAAAAGTTCTTTCCAAGAACCATTACACAATCACTGACAGAGAAAACAGAGTCACCTTGAGGCAGCTGGCAGTGCAGGAGCCCAGGGTCACTTTTGGAACATTTCCGCAAGGGACTGAAGGCTCTCCTGTTCATTCCTGCAGGCACACAGCATGCATTTGAAGGGGAAAGGCTCACTCTGCTGGAAGGCTCCTGAATTTCTTCAGCTGAATAATCAGAAACAGAAAAGTAGAAGTAGTCAAAATAAAGCTAATCTGTAGAAGCCATTATTAGAGACTGATTTTTTTTCCCATCTGTAATGGGGAAATCTGAAAATCTGTAATGACAGAGGTCACAAAGGTCCAGAGGTGCATGTATGTATGCACAGACCCACACTTACTGAACAGTAACATTTGTCTAAACCTTGTTTAAATGTTTTCAAAAACCTGTTCAGCCTTATGCAACCGGAGTACCAGTTGCATAAGGCTGACTACAGTCTAGTACACCCTAGTACAAAAATCACCTTAAAGTACCTGATCAGAGAGAAGGGAACTACAGCTTTACTGGGGAAAAACTAAATCTCACAGAGCCTCAAATCCTCCTGCATATAGGCAGTTGTACCAAGATAAGACAGCATACAGTCAGAGAGGTCAGTCAACTTTTGCAATTAGGTATCTTGTTAATCAGTGACCAGCCCCTAAAAAGGAATTAAAATATTTACTTAAATATTTTCCTGCATTCTTGTGATATGCTACATCCTTCCCACTCCTTCTTTTCCTAAGAGTGAAACTATGAGCTGCCATTTAATGAACAGGACAGGATGCAGCTGTGTTCACTTCTCACTAAGCTTGGTTCTGTACCTCCATCTAGTGGCACCTGGCATATTACAAAAAACAATTTCATTGATCATTCAGGAGTTAAAAAATTTGTAGTTGGCTGCCCTTAGTCAGATGCCAGGTACCCACCACAGTCACACCCCTCTGCAACTGGACAGGGGAGAAAAAATACAATGAAAGGCTCATTATTTGAAATAAGAACAGGGAGAGATCATTCATCAATTACTATCATGGGCAAAACAGATTCAGCTCGTGGATATTGGCTGACTTTACCCAAAAACGAGCAGAATTAATGAGAAGTAAAACAGATCTTAAAAACACCTTCCCCATCCCTCCCCAGGGCTTCATCCTCTGCCCTGCAGCAGCGCAGGGAATGTGGGTTACAGTCAGTTCATGGCACGTTTCTGCTGCTGCTTAGGGAGAGGAGTCCTTTCTCTTCCACAGTGTGGGGTCCCTCCCACAGGAGACAGTTCTCCAGGAACTTCTCCAGCTTGAGTCCATTCCACGGCAACAGTTCTACATAAAACGCTTCAGTGTGGTCACTCTTCCATGGGGTCAGTCCTGTTCCAGCGTGGGTCCCCCAAAGGGTCACAAGACCTACCAGGAAACCTGCTCCAGCATGGGCTCCTCTCTCCAGCAGTCTGCAGGTCCCTGCCAGGAGCCTGTTTCAGCACAGGCCTCCCATGGGTTCACAGCCTTCTTGCACACACCAACCTGTTCCAGTGGGGGTTCTCCATGACCTGCAGGTGGATCTCTGCATCCCTGTGAACCTCCATGGCTGCAAGGGTACAGCTGCCTCTCCATGGGCTGCAACGTGGGCTGCAGGGGAATCTCTGCTCCAGCACCTGAAGCAACTTCTGCACCTCCTGCCCCTCCTTCTCCACTGGCCCTGGTGTTTGCAGGACTGTTTCTCTCACATATTCTCACTTCACTCTTCTCTGACCACCAATACATCTGCAAAGTAACTTATTTTCCCTTCTTAAATATGCTGTCACAGAGGTGTTACCATAATTTCTAACTGGTCCAGTCTTCTCGAGCAGCAGGTCCATCTTTGGAGCTCTGCCAGGCATAAAGGAAGCTTCAAACCTTCCAGCAGCTTTCCTGCCACTACCAAAACTTAGTCATGCAAACCCAGTACAAAACCAAATTCATGTAAATAGTCTTTTATTCAGAACACAGCAAAAATCTGTGGTGTCACTCTTAACAGGTATGCAGCAGTGGCAGGAGCATTAAGAAAATTTAGGCTTTGATGATATGTACTTGTTGAGCACAGCACCTTATTGTCTACACAAATGCAACTTAGAATCTCTTAAGAGAAGAAAGAGTGACACAACCTATATAAAACAGGTACCAGCCTAGCAAATCAGAAGGTAAGGCACAACAACAAAATATGGCAGATCAAGAATCATGCAGGATTTAAAGAATCCATCACCAATCTAACCTTTTCAACACCAGTGGAGCTGTGTTAGCAGTAAGCCCTGAAGGTACAATGCTGCTGTTACTTTGGAGAGGTTGTTTGTTTGGTATTTTTTTTAAATTCTAAAGAGATTAATCAACAGATTTTGTGATCTTAAGATAATCCTTAATAATGTTAATGTTTCAGAGAGATAACTGTCTCATGGTGGTGTGAACTGGAAATGCGTACACCTAGTTTGTAATGATACAGAGCAGCTAAGCACTTCCTGCCACCAGCAAAATGTTGCATTGCCTTCCTACTGCAGTCAGCAGGGGAAGTCCCTTTCTGCTTCACAGGAGTGATTACGAAGTCAGTAAAACAATTTTAGCTGGCACAGAGAATCTTTACAGCTCCTCCTGCAGACAGCAGTCAGGATTCCCCTCACTCTGCTGGCAGAGTAGTCCACAGCTCTAACTTCCATCGGGAGCTATGCTCAGTTGATCAGCCCTGATGATGCCAAGGGAATCACAGCGTCATACACGAATGCCCTGGCATGACAGCCCGCCAGTATAAACTGAAAGATCAAGTTTTATTTATAGACTGCTACACTGCATCAGCTGAGACCGCCCACAGACTTCCTCTGCCACAATTCCAACATAAGCCTCATCCTTGTATTTCCCTCCTCCAGTGGTTTAACCCCAGCAGGCAGCTCAGTCCCTCACAGTCACTCTCACACTTCCCCAGTGATATGGGGAGAAGAACTGAAGGACAGAAGTGGCAGAACTCATGAGCTAAGGACAGCTGGAGTGAGGTGGGGAGGGAAAAAACCCAAGAAACTCAAGGGAAAACAAGTGATGCAAAAGCAGTCACTCACCAGTGACTGATCCCAGCCAGTCCCTGAACAGTGACAATGCTGGAACACTCCCCCCAGGTTACAAATCCAAACCAGCAACACAGGCTGCTATGAAGGAAATTAACTCCATTCCAGCCAGATGTAGTACACCTCTCCAAATTTAAATAAAGAAAGATATTCTGCTCCATGTATTTCTTTTTTCCTAAATTCTAGGAAGCCTTGGCATCTAGAAGAAGCAGCAGAGTTAATTTTCTTTCTTAAGAGGCTTACTTTCTTTTTTTATCTGAATTTAACAGGCAGGCTGATAATTAAATGTTTCTTTACAGACATTTTTATTAAAAAATACTGGACAAACCAGTTAGGATGATAGAGAGGAGGGTACCCTTTGCCATATGTGCTCAGGTAGGTCTGATTCTTCTAAAGGAAAATTTTAAATACAAATGCCTCAAACAATGTGGTATCAGAGCCTTTTTTCAAAACAAAACAAAACAAAACAAAACAAAACAAAACTGGACAAGACAAAACAAGACAAAATACTTTCCTGACTGTCCTTCCCTGCAAGTGCATTTTCTATGCTATTTTTTTCCTGTTTCCAGTCCCCATAACTTTTTAGCATGTATCCTTATATTTGATAACCTCTTTTTGTTTGAGCACAGGAAGCTCAGAGACAGCAACAGGACTTTTATCCACAAGAAAGCTTTGAGAAAGAAATCCAGAGGAGCTGTAGCAAAAGGTTTCATTCTGATTATCACAGCTAGCAAGACACCATAAGCACCCAAGTGCTTGTTTTCAGAGGTTTCAGGCAGACAGTCAGAGTTTAAAGGGATTTTGACAGAGCTGACATTTGGCTAAAGTATGACTTTACGCAAACTCTTTTTTCCCCCTGACTCCATATAACTGGAACAATTCCAACTGATGCAGTTCAAACCCAAGGGTTTTTACAATTTAGTAAGTAGGCTGGCAGAAGACAGGCTGCACTTAAATAAAAGATTTGGGGCTTCCCCCCTGCCCCAGTCTTTACTCTGTTGTGTGGATATTGCAAATGAGACAATCTTGCCATAATGGCCAAGTCCTAATGAAAATTGGAACACATTTTCATGGGCTGTACTAGAAAAGCTGGAAGTTAATGATGTTCAGCCACAAGCCTACATTGCAACAAACATTAGGCTAAAAAAAACTTTTGAGTGGCAGCCATGGTTTTCTAAAACAGTGCAGAGCAAACTTGATGTGGTCTCTAACAGAAGTTTAGCTATCTCCTGTACCAGGATGCAGAAATTATTTAGTAATTCTTCCAGTATAGGCTGGATAATGGAGTAATTCCCAGTTTAGTCCACACAGTACTGCATTATTCAATCCTTTTCCTATTTTTACCAGCAACAAAATGTTACCAGGCCCCATCACATACACTAAGCAAAGGGAAGCACCAGAGGTGGACATCATTTCTTAAAACATATGGGTATAGTGTCAAAACCTAACTTTTGGGTTACTAAAAAGGAAACATATCCTTCTTTCCGTATCTTGCATGAAAACAACTTGCTGTGCTTTTAAACATTTTAAATATTAATCCTTGGTCCCACCCCAAAACAATCATGATTCTGTATTTCTGGTTTGCAGTATGGTGGCTGTCTGTCAAAGAACTAATGCTGCTGCTGCTGCATTAAGTTGTATGTGTTGGAGGGAACATTCTAGAACAAACATTAAAATTACTTTTTACCTTGAGAGGACTGCCTGTCACTTACTTCCCCTGAATCAAGCTCTTCCACACCATTTATTTGAAGTGCACCTCCCTGGAATAGAATACAAAAGTTGAAAAATCACAAGTCACCACCTTTCTCTGGCGTTTCTAAGAACTGCAACATCCACCTTAGAAATGTAATACCTGTTCTTAACTACAGAGAGACTGTGTGATATGACTTCAATCCCATGGCAAAATCAAGGCCAGTGCATATACTCATCTTCAGTCTAATATTCATATTCATCAACTAGGTCAGTGAATTTGATCCTATCCAGTATTTTCTGGGAAAAAGTGCCTGTCTTTTGAAAACACCAGTGAAAAAGAATGGCCATTGATGCAAAAACCTTGACCTAGTCCCTCATGGGAGGAGTAAGCAGAGTAAAGCAAGGAAGTCTTTTAGAATAACCAGCAACAGGTGTGCTCCACATTGCTTTCTGCTCCTTCTCCCTATGCCTGGGCAGCTTTCCAAGTGGAGAAAACTTTTCAGTTTCAGAGATAAATGACTAATTAAAATCTTTGGTGAAATTTACATTCATAATCAAATGTATCCTCTGGATGTACATATACCATGCTTGAGTGCAACCTCTCCCTTAGAATGGAAAAAACCAAACCAGACATTAAACTCCTGTGGCCCATACCTGCTCAGAGCTTTTTAAGCTGCACACAGTTTCGTAGGGTGGAGGTGGGTCCAGAGGGCAGTACACTTCAACCCCTCTGATTCGTGTTACATAAATATAGTGCAGTGAAATCACATCAGAGACAGGTGTGCTGCAATAAATAACACAGATCAAATCTATTAGTATGGCCTTACAGCTGCAGAAAAACATCACCTGTTACCAAACCCCACCGGCTTTCTGTGCCAGATCAGATTTTGGGATGCAAGTCACAGGTACTGGACTCGCCAAGATCTGCAAGATTTTGTCTCAGAAGATTGCAGGAATAATTCCCAGTTTAGCTCCTCAGGACGTGCCTCTCTAGTGTGTTCCCCAGAGTTCAAACATCTTTGGGCAGCACAGGGCCTAGGAACCCATTCCAGTTTTACTTCAGAGATTCAGTTTTGTGACAAAAAATTAAAGTACAGATTGTCACTCAAAATGTGACAGCCTATCTCTGAGTTTTGTGAACCACTGAGTTCTTACTTATAACCTAAATTCAAGATACTTCTGACCTGGTGCTTTATGCTCAGATACAGCTGCACAGAAAAAGCCAAATCCAAACTAAAGGCTGTTTTTGTGAAAGGCAACAATATTATGGCTGACCAATTCCAAAGGCTTGTATGAGGCAAAGGCACCTCATAGCTGATCTTACTCCTCAGTTTCCAAAGAGCTCTCTGAAACCTCTACCACAGCAGAAATCCCAAAGGCCTTCTACTGCAACATCTTTCTCTTAGGAAGTAGCTCAGAGAAGGAAGAAAATAGAATAGTGCCTGGAGAAGCCTTAATTTTGATAAACATACATTTACATTGCCCCAGGAACACTGTAACAATGCGGTGGTCAACAGCAGAGCTAGCAAGACGACCTTCCCAACACAATCCTCAGAGAAGTCTGTGACCCAAAGCATCTCAGTTCTTCTCTGCTTTTTATTTTTTAATTTTAGTTGCTGATTTGGTGCTGAGCAGGAACCTCAAGAAACACACAGAAACCCATATTTTGCTCTCTGAATTTTGGTCAGGTTTCATTCACCATCACTAGTGGATGCTACTCTCTATAAAGCAAGTCCTTCCTCACAGAATTTAGGGCTTCTCTGGAGACTGGCTAGAAGGAACAAAGATGACTGTGAAAGTTTTTTCTTGCAAGCTCAGAGAAAAGGGCAGAATGACAGAAATGCTGATGGAAGACCACTTGCACAGACAGGAAAAGAATATAACTTTCAAAACGCGAAGCTGGAAGCCCCCTTATGAAGGCAACGGAGGTAATGCACAGAGAAATCTGAGGAAAGGAAAGCAGATATTTTGACAGCTGGCCATTATCTTTTTTAATCTTAAAAATGGGGAAAACAAAATATGCTAAAATAGTTTTTAACTACAATCTACTTAATCTGTTCCAAAAGGCTTCAGAACAATTCTGGAGACAGATCCTCCATCAACATCACTTCCTCACATTTTCCTAGTATGCTGATGCTGAATTTACATTCAATGTAAGCCACAAAGTTATATACGTTTTGAATCTTAGTTTTGTTTTTAAACATGCCTGATCTGGCCTACCCAGCTCAGTCATACCTTGAAAATTAATGCTATGTCCAACAATTATGGTAAAACTTATTACAGAATATGCAACTAGAAAAGCACTCCCTGGAGTCCCTTAATTGTAAAAGTAATTTCCAGGAGGTATCTGAACAATATTTTAAACTGAACTGAGGTAGATTTCTAGGCCTTGCTGCCCAACATGCATTATCCCTTCCCTTAAATTTACACGTCTTGTGACACTTTCATAGAATCATAAAATATCCTGAGCTGGAAGGGACCCACAAAGATCAAAGGCCAACTCCTGCTAAACTTCACATTTTATTTTTCACCTGGAAACTCAGCTCTCACTGTTTGTGTTGTGCCAACCCTGAAAAATAATGTAATTGCTATTTTTTACTGTATGAAACAAGAGCAGAGATAGGAATTGACCAGACACTTGAAGGGCTAGGGGTTTTTTTGCTATTAAATACAACAAATGTAGAAGTTTCCCATGAACAAGCGAGCAAACCAACTGTCTTTTGACATCTGGACCCCTGATGTTTCAATTTAAAGAGTGGCAGAGTAGGCCTGCCCATTCCAAACATGTCTTTGGCACAAATTCTGATGAGTGTAGTGTTTCCCTTTTCAGAGGATATATCTGTCTCGGAGCTTGCAGATGGGGCTCACCTCCCTGGATGTGGTTCCTGTCACACCCTCCTTGCACACAAAGGTTTGGGATGCAGGGACCAGGGAGCTCAGCACAGAAAGCCAGGGCACAGGAGCTAAAAGGAGCTCAGGGTACAATCTGGGAGGAAGAAGTGTGAGAAGGCTGACTGAGAAATGGCCACATCCCATCTCAGCCGCTCTTGGAGGATTCAGCCTGGGCTGAGTCATAATTACTCATCTTCCAAAACAGAAATAAAGCCAGTCTGCTGCTTTAACTTCTGCACTCCTGTATAACTACCCAGAACACCCTAAAACAAGTAGCCTGACTTCAGAAAGATGTCATCATCAGCATTACTATCAGCCCGTAATTACTATCGTTACTTCAGTATTACTATCAACCACTTTTAACACAGTCACGGGCAAGGTAGCTACTCAATTTTAGACCACAGAAGCCTTAAATACTGTTCAGCAGACCCTCCTGTGCCCCCCAAAATATAAATATAAATATAAATATAAATATAAATATAAATATAAAATATAAATATAAATATATATATATATATATATATATGTACTGCTGCTGGGAAGGAGATAACCATCCAGAATGACATGCTAGACAAAGAACAAATGGTCCGTTTTAAAGCAGGAGAGCTGTGAAAAGCATAAATAATTATTCTTACAAAGAGATCATTATACATTCCACTCTGTTGTCATAAGCTGCTTGAACCAATACTTAAATAGAGGATTTCAGTAGTATTTTGAATTCAAATCCAGCCTCTAGTGTTTCAGAGGACCTGTTCATTCTAAATCCTACTGTTGTGCCATGTTATAATTTTCCAGGCAATCCCAAAATCTGTAATTACTTCTGCCAGGAACATACAGTATTGAAAGTCATGCATGCTATTTCTGATGAAACAGTGAAATAAACTAAACACTCCTGCTCACTGCAAAAAGGAGGAATTTTGAAAAAGAGTCATACAGTCTGCCTGAGCACCGTAATACTTTATGCATAAATATTGTATGTTCAGAACAAAATAATGCAGCCCTGAAGGCACTTGAGATACTAGTTCATGTTCTGACTCAGGTGTTTATTATTTATGAGTAAAACAGTCTCACAACCATGAGTTCTGCAGCTTTTCATTAGAAGGCACAAAATGGCTAACAGTCTCTTGTTACAAGGTCTTTTAACACTAAATTATCCAATTAATGACACCTAGATTATTTTCCCTTTTAACCCAATGACTGATCCCAAAGACTGATCCCAAAAGTCCACAATGTGGACTTTTCTGCCCAATTACAAAACATCACAGTCACAAACCCATGAAAAAGAAGGAAGAAGGTAAAGAATAACAACCTGACTCCACCCTAAAACCTCCATCTTGCTTCATATTTATTTCTATATTCTAAAATCCCAAACTCTTAGGTTTTCCACCCTGTGATACTACACACTTCTAACCAACTACACACCCGTTATCTCAGCACTATCAGTGAGTTTTGGAAGCCTTCTTCACAGCCTCAGGTCCAATGCAGTGTTCTCTTGTGGGTCTATGCCTATAAGCACAGAAAGTTTAAAATTCTCAGCATCCAGGATTCCAACAGCCCCACGTGAGTCATAAACTAGTAAAGCCAACTTGCAAGTTACTTTTAAGAGCAAATAACCTGCAAGGTAAGGGATTTTTCAAGCAGTGCAGTCAAAACACACCCTACAGTCAGCCCTAAGAACTCAAGAGGGAGAAGGAAAACGACTCAGGTCATAGGGGGAACACCATTCAGAGTCTCTGGCTTGCCAAATGGTTGTGTTTGGCTTCCCACTGCTGTCCTCACCCCCTCTTGACAGCATCATGTAAGTCTTCAGCTGTGTCAAGCAGTAGTATTTCTCTCGCCCAGAAATAGTTCCTAGAGAATCTAAACTCAAAACCACAAAATTTTACCCCCTTATCCACACTGTATTTATGCTTTCTCCAAACTAATAGGTTTTTCCTTCTTTTTTTTTAATCCCCCTAAAATCACAAACCTTTTTCACCTGAGAAAACAATCTTAAAAAAAAAAGATTAGGCAGTGTTTCAAAAGACACTAGAAGAAAGGGAGTGTACAGTTTTACCTGTGACTTTGTGGAGTACAAGAATTAAAAGTTGCAAAATAGGACGGAGGTGGGACAGGTGGGACAAAGTCATCAGGATCCAAATTGTGATCTTCACCTTCAATCTCACATTCATCCTATTAAAAAAAAACTTGTGTTAAAAGCCTTCTGAGCTATAAATATTGCTGAACAGTGTAATCTGTTAGTACTGTTTGTACACTCTCTATGGCAGGCAATGCCTGGTGCTCACTTACGCTGCAGGATCTTCGTGATGCAAGTGTCAGTAAGTAATGCAGGGCAGCCGCTGTGAAGCAAACTGTGGCAGTGAGAGCATTCAGGGCACTAAGAGCTAAGAGAACCTTCTAAAGAACATGAAGAATATCGAAATTAAAAAATTAAACAATGGTATTTGTAAATGTAAAAATAATAATAAGTAATAATACAAAACTAAAACAAATAGAGAAAACACAGGGATGATCATGGCAATTACTTCTAAAAAATGTATGGGATGAAGTCTTCAGCACAATCTTCAAGACTGGAGTAATTCGCAAAACTTGTTTTACACTATTTACTGTCCTGACAGAGAGATCCAGAAGGGTTTAATATAGCTCAGATGTGATTTATCCATTTACTCATCCAAGAATTACAACCTTCCTCATAAGTTCTCTGTGGGAAATACAGATTCAAGATGATCACCATTAAAGACATGTCAAAGCCTTTTGATATTTGAAGATGGTGTTGGTTGGGAGTTTTATTTTAGCAGTTTGTAAGCCACAAAAAGCTGAGAAGTGCAAAAGACTAACAAAGGCATCAAATAATTAGCTAAAATTTAGATCTCATTTACCCCTGTAATCTTGTCTGGATTCAACAGCAGTTTTGGTGGAACTAAATACAAAAAACAGGCAAGAACTGCTTATTGGCTCAGCAATGCACTGGTCAAAACCCAGACATGAAACCCTCCCCCCTCCTGTCATGTTACAGTACCATGAAGAGCTTCTGACTGGCCAGAAAAATAACAAAGTTTTTCCCAGTAAACACTTCAGCTCTGCACTGCTGCATGAGAATGGACATTATAAAAGCAGTATACTGCACCCACTGATGGGTGTGCAGGGTACCTTGAGAACACGGTGGGCAGCACTGCATGACTTCACGTGGTATAGCTTCAGTACAGCCTTTGCTTCTGTGCAGGTAGTAGGATGAAGTTCTTCACAGCAAAAACAAGTCTTGTTTTCATCCATATCCATCTTCAAAAAACAAAACTCGACTTTTTAATTGTTTTATGCAATATTTTTACCTGCATAATATAGAACCTATTGTCTTAAACTAAGCCCATGACTACAAAGCAGACTGGAAATACAGGATCATATAACTGAACAGTTTGGTATGCCAATGATTCCTGTGTTATACACTTCTTATTTGAGAGAAAGTATTACGGGTACTGCATTAAAACACTTAAATACAACTTATTGTAATCAAAGCTGCACTGATTGCTAAGCTATTTTACTACTTATACTTTTTCCAATGCATAACTGCCTAGAAATTATTTCTCTGACTGTTGTGCAAACCCCTCTATATGAACTGTACACATTTTCTATGGTTCAAGAATATATCTTGCATTTCTATGGATGGAATGAAACCCTCAACTCTAATTTCAACGCAGTCAAATCATTAATAGCCATATCTGTACACCACAGGTTTTTGTAACTTTCACTTTCAAATTAATCTTATCATCTTAGTTTTCAAAGCAGAAATTCAATGCTTCCATATCTAGAAATAATCGAGGTTTTAGCTTTCAAACTCTGGAGTCACAATGTTGGCACTCTTCCACCTATAGAAGCCACTCTACAAAATAACTGATGATTCCAGGAATGTCTTTTTGCTGTACCCTATATTTCCAACTACAGACAACTCAGAAATTCCTGCAATATTTGACCACCTCATCTGGAATATCATCATTAATTCTCATTATGGCTTTGGTACAGTGATACTGGATTAATCTAGATTCCCATGGGTTTATAATCTTGGACTCTCACTGCAATACATATACTGGTATGTCAAGGAACTAACAACAGCTTTCCTGAAAGAATAAATGAATGAAAATATATATTCAAAGATCTGTTCCATTAGCCCACAAAGTCCTTCAAGCTTTTACACACAATCATCTCTATCAACAAGTGACTCTGTACTGTATCCTTAAATTTCAATTATTCCACAGTTTCCCGTTCATCAATAGTGATTCTTCTATTTCTCATGACAACCACTTGAGAAAAATCTTTCGCATTCTGTCCTGCCTTCCTGCATCTTCCTCAAGCGGAAGTGTTCTGAAAAGCTACTATGATTTCATCTACCTTATTTTTTTTTCTCACAGCTTCTGCTGCAAGGTATCACAGAATGGTCCTTCCCAGGTGAGGCAAAACAGGAAGAATAATTCCACCCACACATTATAATGAACTGAACATTTTGTTGGTAGCTCACCATTACCCACACACAGGCTTTTTTCAATGGTTTATATTTTTTACATTACTACAAAAATCCCTTGTGCTAGTTCTTTAATTACTTGCAACTCTACATCAGAACATTTGTGATCTCAGCACAGCAAGCTACTATGCCATCATGAGAAGAAATCCATGTAAATCAGTATGCGTGCTTACCAAATCGCATCTGGGTACCCCAGACGCAAACTGAATGCCTTGACATCCTAGTATTAATCCAGTCACGTTCAGCATAAAACTGATCATAGACAGCAGAACAAACAGGTTAACCTGGAACACGAAAACAAAGTTAACTGCAGTGGGCACAGAAACCCAACTCAAGGAAACTATTACAGAGTAAATCCCATTCACAAGCTGAAGCTGGGAATGACTCTCTGCTTTTTCAAAACTGCCCATGACTTCAGTGCCCCAAGGTGTCTTAACCTATTCCCAAAATTCTTTGTCTTCTCTCTCCTAATTCTGGACTAGTTATGCAACTATTGAAAATGTCAGTAATAACAGTACAAGAAATTAAAGGTTTTGTTGGAGTGCAAAGTATGATCTGCAAGTTGCCCAACTTCCAATGAGTGTCACACTCTCCCACCAAGTTTAACTCTCAACACATTCAGAACAGTAAAGAAACCTGAAGAGGAAGAAACATCTTAAGACAACATTCACTGTGCACACTTCCAAAATTATTCTGCAGCACAAATATATGAAAAATGTTTGTTCCAGTACAATAAAGATGGAAACACTTTAGAGACTTGAGACGCATGATTTCATTTCCTCCTGGCTACTAAAACCAGAATATTAGGAAATCAGATAATACTTTCACAGTTTATAAAACACCAGAAACCAAGCAATGGCAAGAGCAATAAATACAGGAAAAAAGGACAAGCAGAAGCAGCGGACAAAATGATGTGTTGCTTTCACCTTACAATCTATGCTTACATGACTTTGGATGTGGATTTTGGACATACGAAAGAACCATCCCTGGCCCCATTCATACAGGCAAAAATATCCTGTACTTCAAGAAAAAGTACTGGGTAAGACTACTACTTTAGAGACAAATAAAGGTAAGATTCCTCTTTAAGCATTCAATCCCACAATGCAAGTATCAGATTCTTAACGTCCTAAAGCATCCTTCTTAATAACAATCTGCTCACTCAGGTTTCTTTGTAGCAAAATGGTCCAAGTAAGGATATCACAAAATACAGAGGAAGAGAAGGACTCTATGAGGGACATGAGTTCAGTCCTGCTCCAGACGTACAGAAGATCCAGTAACAACGACTTCCTAAACATGCAAAGAACACAATGGCCTTCCAAATAAATTTATCTGATGTACCATGGTTAGCTACCTAGATTCTGAAGCAGAAAGAAGTAACAGCTGTTGCACAAATTATGTTCCCATTTTCTGAGGTTCAGGGAAATAATCCCCAATGAATGGACATGAGCCAAAGAGCATTACTATGCAAGCAAGTTAAATTCTTCAATTGCACATTACTAGTCATTGCTAGTTTGATGATAACACTATCCTGTAAGGTATATTTTAATCCCAAAACCCCTAATAATTGATGTAGCTATTAGTGAATCTCTGTAGAGAACTGGGACTACTTTGTGTTAGACACACTAAAAACAAAATAATTTATAAACTATTAAGAGGAAGAGTATTTTGTCCTAGCTTTGTACTAATCACAAAACCACAGATAAGAGGGGTTTCGTTCTAGAAAGCACTCTGAGTGCCATTTTTTTTCCATGCAAACACAGAATCTAATGATTTTTTAAAAACTGCACCATGCTCAGAATGTAAATGAATGAAACGCCTTCCTTACGCTTTTACCTAAATTATCCTACTTACTCTTCTAACAAAAAACTACTTTGAGAAAAAAATTTGGTATACACAGGTATTTCATATAAAGAAAACTTTTCAACTGGGTTCAACACAGGGCACTGATAATTAGGAATTAGCCAATACTGTAAGTGAAACAGAAGCTGTTTCAACATAAAACATATTTATAGCACAACTCTCATTAAATTATATTAATAAAAAAACCAAGAGGTGTGTTTCTCCTTTTTCAGCTGATGACTGTCGTGGTTTGAGATGAAATAGATTTTCTGGGATGTCAAACCATGACAACGACAAATGGAGAAAAGAAGTTACGTGGCCAAAGTAAAGAAGGATTAAAAAAAAAAAATAAGCTAGCAAACTCACATTTAAGTTGTCTCCTGTGGTACAGAAGCTGCAATGGAAACAATTCCATCTATAGCTATATAAAAAGCTATATAAAAAGTTACAGTTAAAATCAAGACTTCTAATTAAAAATTTTGAAAAACAAACAAAATCATTAATATTTTACTAAAGGAATGCCAGAAATCAAAGAACAAATAGGAAGAGAAAGAGTATTATAATAAATATGTGAAACAAGGATGATACGTTCTGCATTTATGTTCTAATAAATTCTACCATGTGCAAATGTAATCTTGATCTGTTTTTTTTATAGATATAGTGTATTTTTGACTGAATAATCCAATATTCAGAAAATCCTGCCAAATGAGCACAAGATAAGAATAATTCCTCTAGATTCTATCTAAAATACTACCATGATCTGAACCATAACCACAAAACTCTCTACCACACATCTTGACAGTTGACAAGACATTGTACTTGACTGTCAAGAGAAAGAATCTTTTTTCTTTCTGCTCCAATCAGTGGTCAGCATTTTTACACAATAACTGGGATTGGAAGGGACCCCTTGAGACCATTTAAATCTAATCTGCTGTTCAAGCAGGTGTCACAACAAGGGACCTGGAAGCATAAGATCCCTTCCAACCCAGAACATGCTGTGATTCTGTGACCTACTGTTGCAGACATCTTTTCACTAAAAATCCTTCCTTAGGATTTTTTCCTCCTGAGAAGCTGTGAGGCCTCAGGGACAAAATGTAAATAATGGTTATCTGCTGCTGCGGAATGCAACAGGTGGATCTGTGATTGGTCTCATGTGGATGTTTGGAATTAACAGCCAATCACAGTCAGCTGGCTCAGACTCTCTGTCCGAGCCACAGACCTTTGTTATTCATTCTTTTCTATTCTTAGCTTAGCTAGCCTTCTGAGATGAAACCTTTTCTTCTATTCTTTTAGTATAGTTTTAATGTAATATATATAATAAAATAATAAATCAAGCCTTCTGAAATATAGAGTCAAATCCTCGTCTCTTCCCTCATCTAAGAGCCCTGTGAACACCGTCACAACCTACAGCAAGCTGCTGAATATAATGCCCAGTTAGTTTTGACTATCTCTACATGTAACCTACACCAGTTTTTAACCATCAGAACAGTAGAAAAGTTGTTTTCCATGTTCAGATGGAGTTTCCCATTTTCTCAGTTCTGCTCACAGCCTCTTGTCCTGGCAGTGAGCACTACTGAGAAAGGTTCAGCTTACTATTCTTTGTTCCTTCCCATCAGCTATTAATGGAGATGCAGGAGATTACCACTGGGCCTCCTCTCCTCCAGGCTGAACAGCCACAGCTTTCATACCTCTCCAGGTGTTTGAAGGATCACATCCCTTGACCTGTTGGCAAGTCTCTGCCTAATCCAGCCCAGGACACCAGTAGTCTTCTCTGCCACAAGAGCACTTCGCTGTCTCATGGACAGCTTGTTATCCACCAGGATCCCCAAGTTTTTCTTTGCAGAGCTGCTTTCCACCATGCTGTTCCCTCCTGTGTGATAGGATAATTTCCCTGCGCAGGCAGGACTTTGTATTCCATGTTGCTGAACTTCAGGAGATTCCTTTCAATGCAATCTTCAGCCTGTCTAGGTCATTCCAAACGGCAATATTTAGTGTATCAGCCATTCCTCCCAGTCTGGCATCACCTGTGCTGACAGTGCACTCAGATCCACTGTGCAGAGCACTCGCTTCAGTGGTACTGGCCCCTCATTTTCTACCCCTCAGGCTCACCCCTGGTCCTTGGCTGGCTTGGCTTTCACCACTGATCACAACCTTCTGTGCCCACTTATTCAGTCACTCACTGTTCCATCTAACATGTACTATCAGCTTATTCAGTTACTTATATTCTCCTGCAGATTCAAATTTAAACGTCTACTCACCTACAAGTAAAAACAGGGGTTACACTTCATCCCAGCAACAGAAGATCCTACCCAGAGGAGAGAAGTTCTTCTCAATTTAGAAAAGAACAGAGAAAGGCAAACATGGTATTTCAAAAACTAAAATAGATGTAACTGGTGTTGACTGCAGTTATAAAAACGGAAACAAACTATGGCCTTAGTTTGGCTCACAGCTTCATCTTCAGAGCATTAGATACACATGGACTGTGAACAGCTGCAGAAAGCCATGAGGAACCTTCATATGAATTAAACTACACGAAAGTGAAGTGTATTCTATTCATATTTGCTAAGGTCTTGCATGTATGATCTTTCTTTCAGGTAAAAAAGTCCATCATCATGCCTTTTGAGGACTCCAAGGAAGAATAAATTTGCATAGTAAAGCTCTGACACTATCTTTCATTCTGAATGGGAAGTTCCTGTTTGTCCTGCGGCTGCTGCTGCCACTGAAGCAAGTATCTAACACCAGACAGGAACTGCTTTCACTTGAACATGCACGTGCAAGACTGATGCCCAAGCAGGCACTTAAATGAAAGAAAAAACAGTTGCTTCAACAACTCTTATATCAGTTTACAGCCTACATATATTCTTTATAAACATCCTGTAGAAAAGAGTACATCCGTTTATTAATTTCCCACCTGCACAGCAGCAATAGCAATAATTAAAACTCATAAGACCTTATTAGATTTCTGTCAGTTTTGAGAGCTATTCATTGTACTGTATGGAAACCCACAGTACAACGGTGGACAAAGGAAAGCCCCACATGAAAAGACAAATTAATTCATTTAATAAAAAAGACACATATTTTAAATGCAGCACTAAAATGCCCCATGTATGAGAGAAAAGCTTTTGCAGCATATAAATGGCTAAAAGCTTCTAATAGCTTTTCATAATCTGACAACTAAAAGAGTATTTCAATTTCCTTATACTGACTTTAAAACCTGTGCATAATTACTACTTATTGACTTAATGCTGGAGTCTAGAGTGTGAGCAAAGAGGTTAATACAGAACTATTTTACTTCTAAAATACAGGTAAAAAAGATACTACTACAGTAGTTCTCACAAGTCAAATGCTTGTCATAAAGCACATGCCCATGGAGAGACTGGTTTTCAGGGTCAGGGACATGATAGGGAGCTTCTGTTCACAGTTCACTGTTACTAGCAGAGCTAAAATTTAAGAACACTGCCTGAATGAAGTATCTTGATCTATACATTAAATTTTAGTTAAATTAATGAAAATCTGTCAAGGTGCAGATATCATAGCAGTAGTCAGCCCTAAGAAATCTTTATTTAAAGTTTTCTGGAACACATATTTCTTTGGATAAAAATTTTCAATTAAATAAATTCTTCAAAAATTTCCAGGTTATAAATAAAGCCTGAATTCCATAAACTTTTCTGTTTTCAAAGTAAGATCTGTAGATATTTCTCATTAACCAACTATAATAACACATTTAAAGTGCTTCAAATAAAAATTTCAAATCCTTATGTGACCACACTGTAAAACATCTGAAGAATCGAGACTGAATGACTCATGCTGGATGTGCAACTCTTGATTTTTCTGTCAAACCCCTCAAAGCTTTACACGAAAACAACAGCATGTATGAACACAAAAGCTGTTGTGCTAGCAAACGGTATAAAGCATGCAGTACTTGACACAGCTGAAAGCCAGTCACATCCAACCAGCCTGCATGTGTTCTGTTGACTTCTTGATCCCATGCATTTTGCAGGTACCAGTCTGCTCCCCAGTACTTGCAGCCGCAGCAGTTAAACTGCACAGCACAACAAGCTAGTGTCTTGTTGGATGGTGGCACCCCTTTCCCTTTCTTTCAATCACAGCTACATCTCCTCTTTAGCAGCAGAACTCAAGCACCAAACAGACACCAGAGAGATGCTTAAATTGAAGTCTTTGTTTCACTTGGAGAAAAAAACCCCAAAACCAGAAACAAACACAGAGAGTCACCTAAAAAGCACTCTCCAGGGCTGTAACTAATTTGTGCGTGACTGAAAGGAAAGGATGCTTAACTAGCTAAGGGCTTCTTTATTCAGCAAAGCATGAACGGCTCCTGGCAACTCCTGGGAATGCAACATAAACTCCAATCAGTCCAATCTGGCATATAAGTAAGGACAGACACTATAGCAGCTAGCATGACCTGTCAAAGACATGAACTGCCCTCAAAACACCCACAATCAAACTAACAAGGGAGAACTGACGTACTCTCTGAAAGAATTTAAGTTCCTTCAGGTAAAACTAAGATTTGAAGCTGTGTGAAAGGAAGGAGTTTAGGAGCAGAGAGAAAGAAACTGGATTCTATGCATGGAGGAAGGTAACATTGAGGAAGATTGAGCCCAGAACAGTTCAGAGCCAATACCCATGTAACTTGGAGGGGTGGGTGGCGAGTTTCCCTTTTCACATTAATGTATTTGGACAGTCCTAAAGAAGAAGAAACATAGGATCATTAACATTTCCAAGACCATTGAGTCCAGTGCTAACTCAGCATTACCTCAAAGAAAAATCAGCTTCAAAGCACAAGCGTTACAAGCTGAGTTCCAAAACTGATTGACACTTGATATCGATATCCATAATGGAAATTCTGCAAACACCTAAAATCAAGGAAGGACTGAAACCAGACTTCTCAGCAGCTGTACTGCTCAAGGCTAGGCCTTCCTTGCAAAAATGTCCTTGAAAATAAATGACAATTTTGCCTTGCAGTACCCTCTCTCAGAGATATATTATTTATCTAGTATCGTCCCACACTGTTAATACAGCTGTAAAACAGTGTGGATGGCAAAACCCAAATATGGCTCTCCATTTTATTTACTAAAAGGTCTTATCACATCCATCCCTCTTCACGGCTGTTTTTTCACAGACGGTGCTACTAAAGGTCCACTACATCTGTAATCAATGTGTTTCCCTTCCTTTCTCCCTGCCAAGGAAAAAAACGAGTGGCTGAAACACCACAGCCCATCCCCAGCTCATTTCTCACAGCACTGCAGCCCTGTGCTTTCTTCAAGCATCAGCAGCACCAGAATCTTGCTATCACAGAAAAAAAACCCTACAGTCTGGTTCCTTTCTCCATTACCAAGGCCTTGAATTGAAGTGGCAGCCTTGACAGCCTGACCCTTCACAAAAACCCAAACACAGACAGTGAGAAACTGTAGGAATCTATAAAGTTAGAGGGTTATGAATATGAAATATGAATTATGAAATTATGAATAGGGTTTTATGCTTTGTTTTCTTATAAATGAACAAGCAAGTATTGTTTTAACCCCAGCTACGTGTGCTTATGTTGATTAGATAGAATCACTGTCAATATGCTTTCTCTCTGTGTAATTGGGTGGGATGAGTATTTGGTGACTTGTAACAAGTGAGTTTCTTTGGCTTGCTGCCTGGATGCGAACTGTCAAGATCTTTGCATAGACAAAACTATGTATTATAAAGATTCTGGAAAATAAATGGTTCCGATGCATCCTTCAGTAGTCCCGTCCCGTTCGTGTCTGTATATAAACTGCCGGCGCAGAAACCATCACTGGGAGTGCTAAGGCTTTACACAAGGAGTTGTAAGAGGAGGACAGTCACAACTGACAAATGGGTATGTTTTAGTTCTGAATGAGTTTTCTAGTCTTGCTTATGAATATCATAATTCTAAGTCATGACTGTGTAATGATCTCATTGCTGAGACATTTAGGAAGCTCGCTTTTGCAATTTGTTTAATAGTGCATCTCCATAACTCCCTAGAGAAAACATTCAAGTTAGTAGAGGGTAGACATTATAGATATTTAGCCCAGCATAAATATGCCCACAGAAACTAACAATCTGTCCTTGAAAGACTGTAGCTAGTTTAAGGCATTATTTCCTTATCCTCAAGAAGAGTTTAATGTTTATTTATTTTTATTTTTCCACACAGAACAGAATATTTCAGTTGGAAGGAACCTACAACAATCATCTAGTTCAAATGCCTGACCACTTCAGGGCTCACCAAAAATCAAAGCACAGTATTAAGTGCATTGTCCAAAATGCCTCATGAACACCTATAGCTCGGGGAATCAAACACATCTCTAGGAGCCTGTTCCAGGCTTTCGCTGCTCTTTTAGCAGAAATGCTTCCCAGTGTCAAGGCTGATCTAATCTGGCTATCAAAAATCAAACTTCTATAGAATTCACATACAAATAAGAAAAAAACCCCAAACAGTTACATAGAATCACATAATCACAGAATAATTGTGGCTGTAAGAGAGCTGTAAGACTCCTGTGTTATCTCCTGCTCAAAATAGGGTCAGCTATGAAATCATGGCAGGCTGCTCAGAGCTTTTATCAATTTCATGTCAAAAACTTTTCCTGCTGCATAATATCCCAGGGCAATCTTCTTCAGCATGTGACCATCCTAAAGACCATTTGAAATAAAAGAGGGGATCAAGAATAATTTGTGTTTTCTATTTAGGTAAAACTAGGAAAGGAAAATAAGGTTTATACAAAGGAGAATGTTAAAAGAGTGAAAGAGCAAAAACATGCTATAGAAACCGCACAGAACACAGGCAGTATTAGCACAGGAGTACTGCGCAAGCCTTAGGCAGTTTGAGACTGACAGCATGTACATTTATCTTGATGAAAATATGGTCCTTCCAGATTGGGAGTCTTTAACAGTGCACTCCTCTCTATATCTACAAAACTCCTAAAAATTTGCCCATGTTAACCAACGCACACTGAGAAATAACAATGGATGTTAGGGGTGCTGGTTGACAGCTAGCTGAACATGAGCTAGCAGTGCGTGTGCCCAGTGGCCAAGAAGGCTGGTGGCACACAACCTGTGTCTAGAACAGAGTGGCCAGCAGGACGAGGGCAGGGATCGAGCCCTGGGACCGGGCACTGGGGAGGCCTCACCTCAAGTCTGTGCTCTGTTCTGGGCCCCTCACTTTAGAAGGGACACTGAGGGCCTGTCCAGCGAAGGGCAACGAGGCTCCTGAAAGGACTGGGGAACATCTCTCATGAGGGACAGCTGAGGGAGCTGGGGTTGTTTACTCTCAAGAAGAGGAGGCTCAGGGGGACCTCATTGCTTTTTGCAGCTCCCTGTAAGGGGCTGAGGTGAGTCGGGGCCTGAATCTGCTACAGGGCCTGCAGTGAGAGGACAAGAGAAAATGGCCTCGGGCTGAGACAAGGGAGAGTCAGATCAGACACTAGAAAAAGCTTTTTTGCTGTTGGGGTGGTCATGCTTTGGAATAGGATGCACCAGGGAGGTGGTGGAGTCACCATCCCTGAAGGTGTTCAAGAAGCATCTGGATCTGGCATTGAGTGATGTAGTTTAGGGATTTGAGGCAGTGCTGGGTTGACAGTTGGACTTGATGATCTCAAATCTCTCTTCTAACCTTGGTGAAATCTATGATTCTATCCACAGCTCACACATATAATCCTTGGTACTCCTCACTGATACCCATGTGGACCCCAAAAGAGTGCTGCAGAAAAATTAAAACAACTGCCTTGGCCCGAAAAATGTCTTCAGAAGTGACAGTAAGGTAAAAAATTCTGAGCAAATACACAAAAGCAAACAAATCAAAATCAACCAACCAAATGCAAAAACTCGCTAAACTCACACACAAACAAAAGCAACTCCACGGCTCCTTTTCAAATCCCAACTCTGAGACATTAAGAGCTACACAGCTTCAGATTTCACTTACATGTGGAAACAGCTTACACACCCTGCACATCAATCTACTCTCACAGCAATGCAATGTCCACTGTACATGAAACTAGCACTGGATCCTGTTGTAAGGTGTTACATTAGCTCTCAAACCCATTGTCAAAAACTAAAACACTACAACTAAGCTAGGATTTAAAGCCATCTCCCTCATTTCAGTTTAAGCTGCACGACCTTGGAGAACTAAATTACTTATTCTAAGCCAGCATTTTCTTATACATAAAAATACATAAAATGTGTGCTTTAAATAACATTAACAATTCTTCCAGACATGGTCCCCTCTTGCCCTTACAGAGGACTTCATTCATGCAGGAATGACTATGGCCTTGCATGGTCTTTGACTTCTCTTTAAATAATTATGATTCTGCAATTTGAAAAGAGACTCGACACTATTTTTTTGAAAGGAGAAAGGGGTGATTATTTTTTTAATGACAACTATTAAATTAGGCTCTTTTTTTTTATAATTTCCTTACAAAGTCTAATCCATACTTACCAAAAGCCGCATTGGCCTCTTCCATGTTGTTAATCCTAAAATTCCACATAAGATTGCCTACAACATAAAAAAACATGGCGTCACCAAGAAGTGAAGAACTGTTTACAAAATGCTATTTACACTGTTTTTATTACTGTACTTTGGAATACTATAGCAATGCTGGGAAGATACGAAGATGAACTTTAAAGCAGAGAATACCTACGCTGATGAAGTTCTTTGCTCCTAAGAGCATCCTGCGAAATAACAACCAAGTTACATATGCTGGTTTCTTACTTTTGCCTCCCAGAAAACATGCATGGGGACAAGTAGTATATCAGCAATTCCAACCTCCACATTTGCCTTAAATAACTGCTTTCAGCCAACTAAGTATTTGTTCTCTGCAACATGGCTAGGCAAATCTAAAAATTGTCCTTTTCCTCCCCTCTCTCCATCACCATCTCAGCACTTCAGTAAGTGCCTACTTCCCTCTTCCCTTTTGCTGACTTCTGATCATTCTGGTGAGCTAAAACCCAGAGCATGAACCCTACCAAAATCAATAAAGAGCACTACCACTACCTGCCTGAAAAGTTTTGCTATTTAATCAGATGAATGCCAGTATCAGGGTGAGGAAAGAAGTTAAAATAAAAGCACATTCTTCTGCAACAGCAGTTTTTAGACCAAACTTGCTAAATCACAGAACTGAACCTTATGATTCTTTCTTTATCTTATAGGACCAAACAATTAAGAAATTGTAAAGAATTGCTGTAGAACTGAAACAAACAGCATACCTGAATACTCTCTCACAGAAGAATAGGAACCCTATAAAGAAAGGCAAATAAGTTTCTAAGTACGTCCCATAAGTCAACAGCTATACTTTTAACTTGATGGACATTGTGACTAAGCCAGCCAAGCTCCTATCCCAAAAAGAAACAGGAAGACTGGAACAACCAGGAAGTCATCCACTAGTATTTTTAATAAATCCCTTCTATAACTTCATTCACTTGACATGATCAATCTAATCTAGCGTAACACGCATATACAACTTGGCCAAAACACCTACTGATATCATCACTGGTGTTGCAAAACCACATACATAACCGCAGTTTCATAACAAAGTATTTTTTGAATTCTCCAACTGCAAAATGGACACATGATTTTATAACAGAGCACATCAATGTGCGCTGACATAATTTTTTTTCCTTCATGACTGCAAATTTATTTCATTACATCTGTTGATAAGAAAAGAAAGTCCTTCTCAAAATTTTCCTGACATGCCCCTCACAAGTCAGCATGTAGCATCCATAATGAAAAGAAAACCAAACCAAAGAGCAGCCAACCAGATACAGCAGGCAGCTTTTAATGGCATCTGCTTTTCCAGGTTGCTTCTGGACTAAAATTTTCACACATATTTTTACACCCAAACAGTATTTTGATAACTTTTCTGATTGTACTATTGTTTCAGAAATATAATTTAAAAAACCCCAAACAAAATCAACACCCTTCTTGATTATTAAAAATACTGAATACCTCTATCTTACACATGCAATTTTAAAGCATTTTAAAAGCACATATTCTGTGGGCAGAATTCAAAGAATGTCCATTGGTTATATAAACTTTTAACCTAGAGTTAGAATTAAAAAAAAAAAAAAGAAACAAAACAAAACAAAAAGGATGAAAGATCACAAGAGATACCAAACAAAGTCATTTGGATGGTCTGGATTTCCCTCACCCCCGAAGGACTGTGTACATTCAGGGATGAACACTGCATTATACAGATGAATAGGAACTACTTGATCCCCAAAAAACTGCACTGAGTGCATTTTTACAGGTGGTGAACAACATGGCAATTTAATTGAAATGTGTAAAGCAAGGGAAAAGCTGATACTGCTCACACAGGCAGCAGGAACTGAGTGTCCCAACCCAGTACATGACTTTCTGACTGCTGGAGGGCCCAAACTGGCACTAATCAATCTGACTCTGTTACACTTAATAACTTCTGCTTACTGCTGCCTAGCTTCTGCAATATAAACTCTTGCATACATTCCATATTTATAAACCTGTGGTTTAAAGCAGGGCCCAACAGGAGATGGAATAACTTCTTTCAGTAGTCTTTCCAAAACTGTGCTAAGTCCATCCATTTTTTTCCCCAGGAACATTGCTGATTTATCCCTACCTTATGCCTACGATCAAAGGCACAAAGCACAAACATTCAACAGCTACACACACAATAATTTTTGAAAATCCTGTGTCTGATAGCGCAAAATAACAGAGTACTTTTTTTTTCTTTCGAAAATGCACGTCAGGAAATAAGCCCCCTATGTGCTTGTCTCGACGCTTGTAACTCCGCTGGGGTCCTGCAAACATCCTACAAAGCTGTCAGTAAAAAGCCGTTGCCCCGTTACCCAGAAGCTGCTTCCAAGCGGTCGCGGAGGAGCGGGATCGCGGATCCCTCGGGACAGCCAGCCCCGCAGGTGCCGAGCACGCACGGCCGGACCCCAGCATGGCGTATCCGGCCCGCGGCCGTCACTTACCGAGGAGCCGGCCCAGAGGGGGCACGCGTTCTTCACCTGAGGGGCGCTGCTCAGCGACAGCGCCCCGAAGCACAGAGCCACCAGGGCGCAACCCAGGCCGGTCTGCAGCAGCCCCAGCCCGAGCAGCGAGCGGAACAGCAGCAGGGGGCACGGGCGGTGGCACCGCGACGCGCCCGTCTGGGGCAGCGGGACGAGTCCCGGGAGAGGGCAGCAGGACCCCGGCAGCACCATCAGCGGCAACACGAGGGGTGCTGGCGGGGGTTCTCGGCGGGCGACCGCTGCGGACGCCTGGCCGGGCCGGGCGGGGCCGCCCCACCGCCGCCCCCGTGCCAGCCCCCTCGGGCGCCGACTTCCTGCGGCGCTGCCGCCGCCTCGCCTGTCGTGCGGGCTGCGCTACGCTGCCCTGCGGGAAACACCGGCCGTGGTAGCGCCCTCAGCGCCAGGCGGGGCCGGGGCCGGGCCGGGGCCACCCTAGCAGCCGGTGCCGAGCCCGGCGCAAGGTGCTTCGCCGGGGCTCGGACGCCGTCCCTGACTCTCCCGGACCCTGAGCCATCCTTCCCGTCTCGGGTCTCCCCGCTGATGCTGCTGCAGCCGTTTTGCAACAGCTTTGGTAGGGTTTACCCTTCCTCTTGTTCCTGTGCTCCCTCCCTTGCCCTTCTCCTTTGCCCTTTTATCCCTTGTCACTGTTGCTACCGAGCACTATGCGTAAAGTTTTAAAATAACTCTTTACTGGGAGGAGGGTGCGGGACGCCATTGGATTGCATTTCGCGTCGTTGGCGCCCAGCCCGACAAGAGGACGAGGTCTGGCAGACAGCACGGCGTGTGTTGTATTTGCATGAGTGTGCCTGGGTGCTTGCCGATGCCATGTTGTCTGAGACAGGGACAGAGGAATCTTTTTTACCCGGCAGTTTTCATATCTTTCCTCTCTCCTCGCTCCCTACCCACTCTCCCCCAGTACTCTTCCTCATTTTCCCTGGAAAATCTTGCCGTTACCGTGGTCTGTCCTTCTCCACTTGATGCACTCCAAGGAAGGAGGCTCTGGAATTTATTTCAACCGTTGTGTTCTACTCTCTAGCTCAGCCAAAGCAATTTTATTCCTGTTTGGCTTGTCTGAACATGGCTTCAAGAAATATGAAAAATACAGCTTTTGGTACATCAGGAAAATAAGGCATGTTGAAAAGGGTCATTGGCTTAGATAACAGCCATTGCTCTTTTTCAGGGAAAGGTGCAGAAGTTACTTTTGGAGTTGCACTCTTATTACATCTCTTGGTTTGTTTGTTTATTTATTTATTTTAAACAAAAATATTCAGTATTTAGAGTGCTTCTTACCAATTAAAAAAATTCGCAGAATCACAGAATGTCCTGAGTTGGAAGGACCCACAAGGATCATTGAGTCCAACTCCTGGCCTTGCACAGGGCATCCATAAGAGTCACACCATGTGCTGGAATGTATTGTCCAAATGCTCCTTGAACTCTGTCCAGCTTGGTGCTGTGACCACTTCCCTGGGCAGCCTGTTACAGTGCCCACACCCTTTGTGTGAAGAAACTTTTTCTAATATATAACCCAAACCCCTAACACAACATCAGGCCATTCCCTTGGGCCCTGTCCCTGGTCACTACAGAGAAGAGACCAGTGCCTGCCCCTCCTCTTCCTCTCACAAGGAAATTGTAGGTTGCGATGACGTTTCCCCTCAGACTCCTTTTCTCCAGACTGAACAAACCAAGTGACTTCAGCCACTCCTCGTATGGCTTCTCCTTAAGACCCTTCACAAGCCTCATGGCTCTCCTTGGACAGCCTTTAACAGTTTAACGTGTTTTAACATAATTTTGTGCTCAAAATTGCCTCAAGGTGAGGAGATTCCCTGTGCAGAGCAGATCAGAACAATCCCCTCCGTTGTCCAGCCGGCAATGCTGTGCCTGATGCCCCCCAGGACACCCTTGGCCATCTTGGCTACCAGGGCACTGCTGACTCATGTTCAACTTGCCATCGACCAGGACCTCCAGGTCCCTTTCTGTGGTGTTGCTTTCCAGCCTCTTGTTCAGCAGGTGGGGGAAGTTCATACATATGCCTGAAAATAAATACACATAAGAAAAGACAGAGCTGTAAGAAATAAGCTGACTTGTCTTGTTGGGGAGAAGTATATTGCTGCTCATTCAGTTGCTTCAAGTTAACCATTGGAATTTCCAATCAGGAAAGTAGCATGTTTTCCATTCCTACATTTTAACTAAAGTGAAGTTATTTAAGACTTATGCTGACTTGCTCTCCTTTATCACTGTCTACATGGTTCATGACATAACTCTTTAAAGTTATTCTTTAGTCTGGTTTAACCTGGTTTATTTTTGAATATTTTCTCTAACAAAGGGAAACAACATTTATAATACAGGTAATCACTGTTAGTAATTTTGTGTACTCCAGCTAGACTTGTCAGCTGGTCTGTTTGTGTCATTGTCACTAAGACATTGATGTATGGCTAGTAAATTTCAATTTTTGTATTTTTAATAGTGAGTTCATGGCAGTGGTGTTTATTTCTCCTTAAACATACAGAAACATACATGTTCAAATTCAGTGAAGAAGTTATGTTCATATTATCAAAATATTTGGAATTTTTTTAAGTAAGAAGTATTATCAGAAGAAATCTTCCCCTTTGAGAGAATTTTCTATAATCATTTTTTGGTTGTTTTCTCTAAACACTGCATCTAACCAGAAATTTGTCCCATTTCATATGCAGATAATGTTGACTTCTATTAAGTCATAGTGGGTCCCACAGTTGTTCCTTTTTGTTTTCTCAAAGCACTGGCTGTAAGAAAAACCATGAAACCTTTTAGCCAGCTCTGGCAGGAAGGGGGTGATCACAATTTGCATTCCTCTAGCAAAGAGGAATTGCATGCTCCTTGTTCCTGTTAGCATCAAGGTGTTATGTTGCCTCTGAGAGTGTAAAACACACTTCCATTCAGTAGTGATAATACAGTATTTATCTGGAGCTCCTACCTATGCTTCTAAATATAATATGAAAAAAACCAAGGAAAAAGTAATGGAATATCAGTTAAATTCTACTTTCACTCAAAATCGCATTTTTGAGGACATTTAAGCAGTTGGTGTGAACACCATATTTTGAATGCCACAGATGCCAAATGTCTTTGAAAATGTGTCCTTTGAGGTCACATTAATGCTTTGTTCACAAAGCGCATGTCCAGAGCTGTGAAGTAGTCAGCAGATGGGTGGTTTGTTTTCTTCTTCACCGCAGTTCACACTTCTGCAATTGCTTAGCTGTCTCCACTGACTACCCATAGAAGTGAACCTTCCCACTCTGAAGTTTCTTCACTGAATGGACTGCCTGCCAAAACAGCTGGGTTTAGGAGTAGCATTTTCATGATCTCGCCTAATTGAGTTGAAAAGTTACTCTCCTTACTGCTGTCACCCTACCATGAATTGGTAACACCTCTTTACAAACATGCTACTTGATGTCAAGCTTACTGCCTTATCTGTGTTTCTTTTTAAGCTATCTACATTGATAGAGGAAAATGAAGGCTTTCCTTTTCCTGCTTTCCTAGGTGATTTTCACTTAAGCCCCTGGGGTTTCTGTGAAATCTAACCCATTCTGTAGAGCTGTCAGTGTTCCAATACCTGAGATTCCAATATCTGAGTATTGTAGTTCCTCACTGTGTGCATAAAATGGATTAGAGGCATCATTTTTGTTTTGGAGACAATAGTAAATTGACATGCTAGTCATGCGTGCCTTAGTTGTATATGCTTCTTTTAGTGCTTCTATACCCTTTCTGAAACAGTTTTTTACAGAAGGGGTGAAAAAGTACTAAAATTGTCTGCTCAGGATATGGCAGAGTCACCATCCTGGATGTGTTTAAAAAAAGGATTTGATGTGGCACTCTGTGCCACAATTTAATCGAGGTGTTAGGGCATGGGTTGGACTTGATGATCTTAAAGGTCTGTGATTCTAATAATGGCTTTCTTCTTCTGTGGCTGTAATTTACCTTGCAAAAAATTCCTTTTTCTCTTTTAAAAGTTTCTCTCTTTCTGACATGAAAAAACTTTCTACCAAGAAAGTCATTGGACTGTTTCTTAGGATCAGTCAGGGGCTCAACTTAGGAGAGTCTTCAATGGAGAACATTTCTTCATGAAAAGTGCAGCTCTTCAAGGAGCCTCATAACTACCATTTTCTTTTGCCAGAATAAATCTTCTCTGAGAGTGTTCTATGGCTAGTCACAGAGCTCTGGTTATCCCTACAGAGTGGTGTTTGGATGCAGAGAAGTTGTGCTCTGAAGCTCCCTGGCCTGTTTTCCCAGAAACCTTTCTAACCAGGTAGCTACAGGGCCCCTTCTGTCACCTCAGCTGCAGATAAAATGCATTGCAGGGAGCAGCATGGTCGTGCCATCTGGGCACAGGAACAAGCCTTGATTTTGCACATTCTCCTTTGCAAATGCTCTTTTTCCGGGCTTTTTTGGAAACACTTCTGTTGCTGTGGCTGCAGAAGAAATTCCTGTGGGAGGAGGCACTCCCAATATCATCCCGGATCTCCAGGGCCCTTGGCTAATGAGGGTGCACAGGGTCAGGGAAAGACAGTAAGAGAAGGGAGTGAAAGCAGCACCTAGAGATTTTATCAAGGATACAGCAATTTATTTCTTTTTTCTTTAATAAGAACTTACTGAGGCCTGCTACTGCTGCTGATCGGGTGGCCTCTTTTGGGGCTGGGGATAGTCCAGATGGCTAGCAGCCCTCCTCCTTCTGGAACACCGAGGCCTTCTGGGCAAGGGGTCCCTACCCTGGCTGGGAGTGGAGGAGCTGTGGCTGTCACCTTGGGCAGAGGGATCTGCCACTGCTGCTGGCTCCAGCTCCTCCTGCTCTGCAGGGATGGGAGCAGATGGGTGGAGGGTGTGGAGGACAGCTTCTGATATGCTGTGTTGGTCCTCCATGCTGGACCCTGCCAGGCTGCTGGCAGGGGCTGCCTGTAGGGCAAGATTTTCTTCCTGTGGGCTGGGGGAGATGGGCACAATGCTGTTGGCCTCCTCCCTGGCAGGTTCCTCTGCCACTGCCTCCTCCCCCTGCTCCTCCTGCTCTGCAGGGGTCGGAGTAGATGGGTGGAGGATGTGGAGGACAGCTTCTGATGTACTGGGTTGGTCCTCCTCACTGGAGCCTGCAGAGCTGCTGGGAGGGCTTGGGTAGGGAGCAGTAGTATCCGTCTGAAATCTGCTGAAGGTGGACACAGGATTGTTCTGTGAGACAGCATAAGAGTGTAGCAGCCTTTGGGCCTCTTGTGTGCACTCATTCACAATGATGCTGATGAGGCCATGGATCAGAGGTTCTGTATGTTCCTCGAGGAAGTCCTGCAGCACGTGGACCAAAACATTCTTAGCTGGACCACAGAGGGACACGGCATGCAGGACAATGCTCTCTGCAATCCTTGCCATCCACCATCTAACCCCATACTTTGCCTCCAGCTCTTGGCGCAGCCAGGGCACCACAGGGTCAAGGAGATGCTCTTCTCTTTGGAAAAGTTCTGCCCACACTCTAGGCAGGAGGCCACCCACGGGCTCTGCTCGTGCACCCCGATGCCCTGCTGTGCGTAGTATCTCCCGTCGAGCACGAGAAGGGGACTCCACAAAGGGGCTGTTTTTAACCAGCTGTCCTAGAGTTATTCCTGTCCAGTTGCTGGCATTTACTGACTCTTCAGAACTTGTGAAGACACAGTCTATATAGCTGTCTGTCTGCACAGAAAATCTGACAGCCTCTATCACTTCTCTGCAGAGTGGGCACACTCTTTGCATCTCTGCCCAACGCATAATGCAAGCCAGGCAAAACTGATGGAGACAGGGCATCACATAAGTGAGGTCATCTCGAGCATCACGGCAGATGGGGCAGTTCCACTCTGTTTCTGTGGCTCTATCTATAACGTTTGGCAGTCTGGATTGAATTAAGAAAGAGAAGATGCTCCCCATCACTGGCACTGGCACTCCCAAAAGGTGTCGTGCACTGCAAAATGGGGATGCTATGGTCATGAGCTGTCCTGGGATGGGGGAAGATGAAATGCTCAGGCCCCTCAAGGGGGACCCTCCCAGTTCCCCAAGCCTGAGCACTCATTCTATGGCCACCCCAGGGGGACATTTCCCTGCACAACTCACCTGTGCTGTGCCCAGCTGCCTGAGCCTGGCAGAGCTGGGGAAATACTATTGTGGGCTCCTGGATGGGTACTAAGAGCTGCCAATGGCAGCATGCAGCACTAGAAAAAGCCTGGATTGACCCTCCAGACCTCGTGGATATGTTCAACAGTAGTCCAGGCATAATCCAGACTGGGCCAGGCTCTGGCAGCATCCAAATATACACAGTAAGGGACACAAGGAGACAACCAATGTGGTGATGTCACAGTCCACTGCCAGTGATCCACTTCCACTACCCTCTAACATCACAATTGGGTGTCCACCTCCATGGTATTCAGACCAACACAGCATGTCAGAAGTTGGTCTCCATGGGTATGACAGTAATCCCCTAGAGAGGAGGCCCCAGGCCCTGGACTCTTCTGCAGCTGTGCAAGTCCCATCAGAGTAGTTGTAGTGCTTTTTCATGCAGACGGGACAATGGAAGAAGTACTGAAAAAACACCAGTCATGCTTGTAGAGGAATCATGGGTGAAAGATTGGCTAGGCATTCCTCATGCAAGATGAGGAAAACTCCAATAATGCCTAGTACGATATCTGCTTACCAGCAAAGGGGCTTTGATCCCAGAAGAGAAAGTCTCTGGTGGTGGGAGTGTGACTACCAAGAGTGGCTCCTGAAAGGTCAGACAGTAAAGTTTCCTTAATGCAGTTAGAGTTCAGTTTAAGCAGAGGAAAAAAGAAACCCCTATGCATTGATATAAAAATTAGTATTTTAAGAGGAGAGGAGGAAGAAAGGGAAAGATACAGTAGATTATGGATAGGAAAAGTAGGTAATACCAAAAGCACAGTTCATATGAAAACTACAGGGATATTTCAAATAAATGAAAAAAACCAAAATGAAACCAAAGCAAAACCAACCCCAAATCCAAACAAAACAAAACAAAACAAAACAAAAAAAACCCAAACCAAACCAAACAAAACAAAAAACAAAAAAAACCCCGTCCAACCAACCAAACAAACAAAAAAACCCCAAAAACAAAACAAAACAAAACATAGGAAGAAGGTTTATACAATATTGTTTGAAACTTTGGAAACTTTGTTTCCAGATGCATTCAGTTTATATAGTGGTTGATACTCTTTAGAGAGCAGGAAAAAATATTAAAGGCAGTTGATGAAGGAAAGGAAAAGCCATATTAAGCATGTCATGTTTTTTTTTCTGATATTTCTTCAAAATACCTACCATAGGTAACTCTGAACACAGAGAATGCTAGTGTGTGGGATGCACTGCAAGAGTTGTAGCTTTGTGACTTGTTTCTTAGCAAGCAGCAAACACCCTAACTAAACAGACATGACTGCCGTGCTGCATCCTCATGGTCATTGCCCCTCATTGGCTTTTCTGATAAGTGGGCTGCTGTGAGCCCCCAGGGTCACTCTGGTAGAGATACCTGAGCCATCTGTAGATGTGACTCAGCCCATAGGCCCTGGATGGCAAGAATGCATTCCCAGAGGAGGTGAGCTCACCTGGCCAATAACCTCACAAAGTCAAGAACGGGAGCAAATGTACAGCCCAGAGGGTAGCCATCACTATCATCCCAGGAAAGAGCAAAGTGACAGAAAGTAGAGGAGAGAGTGACCCACTCCAAAGCCCAGCTGTGCAGTGGTATCTACTGCCCTTGTGCTCTCTGCCAGCCCTAGCCAGAAAAGGTATCTTTGAGTGCAAAGCCTCTCATGCTTAGCCTGAACTCCAGAGCAGTGTTCCACTTGAGAAGCTTAAGGTCTTGCTGGAACAGATGAAGTATTTGTCAGTAGTCATTTTTCAGATTAAAAATGTAGTTTTCTGATAAAATACACAGAATCATATGGAATCATCCAGGGTGGAAGATACTTTCAAGATCATCTAGTCTAATCATCAACAGAGCACCACTATAACCACTCTTATACCATATCCCCAAGTGCCACATCCAGATACCTCTTAAATGCTTCCAGAGGTGACTCCAGCACCTTGCTGGGCAACTTATTCCAATGCCTGAGTCCTCTTTCAGTGAAAAGAAATTTTCTAATATCAAGTTGATCTTCCTCTGGTGCAACTAAAGGTCACTTCGTCTAGTCCTTTCGCTTGAGACATGACAGAAGAGGACAACCTGCACCTCACTACAACCTCCTCATAAGACATGACTTCATCAGCTATGTTGCCCTTCTTTGGAAACACTCCAGCACTGAATTTTGCTTTTTTGAAGTGAGGAGTCCCAAAACTGAACACAGAACTCAAGGTGTGGCCTCACCAGTGCCTAGTACAGTGGGACCATCCCTTTCCTAAACTGCTGTCCTGTGCCTTATCCCCTTTCCCTTCAATGTAGTTTAAAGCCCTCTCAATTAGCTGTGGCAACTCATGGGCCATAATACTTTTCCCTCTCCAAGACAGATGGATGCTGCCTGTCACCAGCAGGCCTGGTGCTGTGTTATCTGTTATAGGTAAAAGTTAAGTTAAATTGGGGTATATAGTTCAATTATATTGTATTAATTATATTAACTATATTATGTTAAAGGGGGGGGGCTTATTAGAATGTGCTAGGGGAAGAGTCCAGGATTTGGTGGAACAGTGGTCTGGCGGGGCAAGGCGAGGTCGAAGAGGGATTGGATGGAAGACCTGACCAATCATTCGAAGCCCTGCAGAAACGATTGGTTCAGAATGAACGGCGTTAAAGACCAATGAGAAGCCTGGAAATGGACCAATCATCATACGGATCCAAAATGGACCAATCCTGGACTCAAAGAGGGCTATAAATGGAGGAACTTCGGTTGGTTTGGGGTTCTTCTTTCTGGATACTGGTTTGTTTTTGGGAAGAACCCAGTGCACTTGAGGTTAGCGCACTGTTTTGGCTTTTGGCTCACTGTGTGGGTGCCTGGGCTTATCCTGGGTACTCCGTTCCTTGTAGCTATTTTAATAAACAAGAACTTCTTTCTCCGGAGAAAGTTTGGCCTTGTTCTTATTCATAACATTATCCACAACATGGTAATAAAACCCAAAATTCCACCTATGGCAGCAGCCTTTAAGCCATGTATTAATCAGGTTTCTTTTCCTGTTCCTTTCAGTATTTGGTGCTGGTAGTGAAGGAATGCAGGAGAGTAAAACCTACTCTTTTGACCAAAAGCCCCAATGCCCTAAAGTCCTTTTGATTATCCTTTAATCTCTTCACTTGGACAAATAATAGAGGTTAAATGTCAGAGGGTTGTACAAGATCAGGGATTTTCTTATGTCAGGGATTTTCTCAGGGATTACTCCTGTGCCTTCCCAGAGCACCAGGGAGACAGCAGATTTCCCTGGGGGGTGGGTCCAGCTGGCATATTGGGCCTTTCTTTTCCCTCAGATGGGAGTCACCTACAACAATTTGTTTTGCACTTCCTCTGGAGGAAAAAGGAATTTTGTTTGAACATTGAAGTATTTAGGACAATCCAAGTAAATGTTTAATTTTGGATAGAAAAAAACTTAGTCTTGGCCTCCCAAGGTGTTCCATGTTATGGGGTGTTCATGAGGGAGAGATCCCACTTCCAAACGGGTATAACAGATGTAGTCACTCATAGCATTGCGAAGTCGTGTATATCAGTACTTTTCAAACAAATTCAATTACAAATTTTCATTTTGAGATGAACATGCAGTCTTGATGCTAAGCAGATACTGAAATCCTACTTAATTGCTGTATAAACCATTCTAAATTCCTGCTGATCAAATGAAATTTCAGTATATCCTAGTTTTTTCACATTTGTTTTTAACCTCAGGTCCAGTTGTTCAGTGATGTAAAGTAACTTTACTTTCTCTCTGAAACATTTTTTAAAAAGCTCCACATCTGTATATGCTAACTTTTGCCTTGGCTGATTTTGACATAGTTTGTTAAAATTTGTTTTGTAGAACAGCTTTGTCCATAAAAAGACATCTGCCTGTTTATGCCAATGGTAGAACTTTTAGTCCCAGGCTAAGTAAACTCTAGGTTATGCCCTCATGCTGGGAGCCATGTAACAGCGGAACAATGAATTATGAGGTTTTTTTGTGGTTTAATTTTTCTCTAATAGGCAGGTAAGAAAAAAACTGACTTTAGCAGTTAGAGACTAATTAGAGAGATAAGCAGTAATTTAGGAGCTTGTGAAAAACCTAAGCTGAAGATTTTCAGCCTTCAGCTGTTAAAGTTCAGATGTTGTAAGTGGAGGCTCTTTACCAGGTCAGGGCAGTTACCTCCGCAGAATTTATGAAGGACTGGATTTTACATTTTCAGAGACTAGTATTGCAACTCTGTTTGCACTAGTAGAGTGCAAATCCTAAATCTCAAGAAATGTTGTAATTTGGAAAGCTGAGGACAAGAGCAAATTCTAAATCAGTACTTTATGCTTTAAGAGAGTTGTTCTTTCTAACATCTTCCATTGAGTCCTGGATGCTCCTTATTTTCCTATTTCTTGTTCACAGGAATACAGATCATGCTACTGATTTCCACTTGAACATTGAGACATTGTAACTCTTTCAATGAGGCCATCCAGCCAATTACTTATCCATTAACTACTTCATTTGTTAAACTCATCTGTCTCCAATTTAGCTACAAGAATACTGCAGAAGACTTTGTCAATAGCCTAACAAAAGACCAGGTACATGACTTCTATGACTTTTCCCTTTTCCACTGATGCAGTTATTGCATTGTAGAGGGCCCCTGGGTTAGCCAGACATAAGGTGTCAGGACCTCTCTCATCACTCTCTACAACTAACTGAAAGGAGACTGTAGCAAGGTGGGGCTGAGTTCTTCTCCCAGGCTCCCAGTGATAGGACAAGAGGACATAGCATCAAGCTGTTCCAGGTAAGTTCAGGTTGAACATCAGGAAGAATTTCTTCATGGAAATGGTTGTTAAACATTGGAACAGACTGCTCAGGGAAATGGTGGAGTCACCATCCCTGAGGTCTTCAAGAAATAACTGGATGTGGCACTTGGTGCTATTGGTCTAGTTGACAAGGTGGTCACTGGTCAAGAGTTGCTCCTTTTTTTTTCTCTTGGAACCATGCATCTATGGAGGGGAGCATCCTATGATGTCATCACTGAGTGGTAGAAGGTGACATCCCAGTGTCAGATTGTAACGTCATCAGGGATGGATTGTGACATCACATCTCTTGCTAATTGTATTAGTGTACTGGCAGAACCTGAGCCAGTCTGGCTCCAGGCTTGACTCCTGCTAAGCAAACTCCGGAGGATGTAGCCAGGCTTCTTGAAGTGCTGGGTGGTGTACTGGGGGCTGTCTTCGGCAGCTCTTGGTGCCCATCCTGGAGCCATCAGTACTGTTTCCCTGGCCCTGCCTGGCTTAGTCACCTGGGCATCACAGGTGTTTGCAGCAGTGAAGGCTGGCTGTGCAGGAAAACATCCCCCTAAATTGGGGTGGGTGATTGGGTTCAGGCACCCAAGATGGTTTCCTTCTTGATGGGGCTTGGCATTTCTTCTTCCCCTCCCTGGGACAATCAAGAGAGCTCTCACATAGTCACACACTGCTCTGTGTGACACCACCAAGGGGGAGCAGCTCCTGGTCCTCAGCTCTGCCCAGCATGCTGCAGGGCACAGAAATGGCCATGGGAACAAACTGGAGTTGCCCTATCTGCCAGGGCACTCAGAATGATACGGCTTCTGCTCTGCCCTGTCACCACCAGTTCTGCCTCGGCTGCATCCTGCGATGGGCACTGAGAAATCCATCGTGCCCACTCTGCAGAACACTTGTAAGATCTATCAGGTTCTCTGAGCAGAGTGAATGGGACTATCTACAGTGTGTCATCACTCCCTCCAGTGAATCACCAGAAGCCAGCAGCCAAGCAGGAGGAACTCCTGGAGAGTTGACAGTGGCTCCAGTGATGAGTGAAAATGGCTGCCATTACCCTGTGGTGTCCCCTCCATCTTCTCCACAGGAGACTCTATCCCTACCTCAGCAGGCAAGTGCAGGGCCAGAGTCCACGGCTGACATCCTGCCTGAGGTATGGGCAGAACTTTTCCAACGACAACAGCATCTCCTGGACCCTGTGCTGCCCTGGCTGTGCCAAAGGCTGCAGAGAATATTCCGGGGCAAGTGGTGGCTGGTACAGGCTGCGGAGAGCAGCATCCTGAATGATCTCTGTGTCTATGGTCTGGATGTGGAGACCTTGGTCCTGAGGCTGCAGAACAGCCTCGGGGAAGGCACGGCACAACTGCTTCATGGCCTCATCAACGTCATTGTGGGCCAGTGCAGCAAGGAAGCTCAGAGGCTGCTGCACTCCCACGATGATGAGGAGGAAATCCACAGACCTTCAGCCAGGACTAGGCCTCCCAGCTCCAGCTCCAGCAGCTCCAGCTCCAGCAGCTCCTATGTGGGAATTTCTGCCAGCAGCCCTACAAGCTCCAACATGGACAAGGAAGCTGGTTCATCAGCCTTCCATGGAAGTTGCAGTTCCCCACAATCTGTGCCTGTCCCCACAGAGTGGGACCAACCCCAGGAAGAGCCAGGAAGGGCAGTGGTGGCAGGTCCCTCTGCCCAGGGCTGTAGCCACAGCCCCTCCACTCCTGGCCAGGTCAGGGCCTGCTCACCCAGGAGGCCCTGGCATGCTCAAAAGAGACGGGCCCCTAGTCCCCAGGATTCTCTTCAGTCCAGCGAGAGGCCAAGGCAGGGACCTGCCTGAGCCCTACAGCCCTCGGACTCTCATCATCACTTTAGATGAAGTGATGAAACCTGGGGCCACTGAAGTCCACAGAATCTTCAGGAATCAGCCTCACCTATGGCATTTTAAAGGGGAACACTCTAAAATGAGTTCTCTGCCTTTGTTTTAATCCCTTTCCACCAATAAGGAGAAGCTAAATACAAATAGATTTAAGTAAAAAAATAGCAGTTTACTAACAAGCAAAATTGAAATAGGCAAAAATCCCTAGTAAATAATCACTAGATACAGAATTGCTAGATCTCACAACCCCCCCCAGAAAAAGAAGAAACCCAAAATGGTGAAATACCCCTTCCAAGATGGCACCTGCCAGAGGGAGACAGAGGGAAAATGGCGTCTGACCCACCCCTCAAGACAGAGGCCTTCATAGGTGGCCATGTGGTCAGGGAGACAAATGGAAAGGATGGCAGCAAACCCTCCCAGGAAGATTGGAGCTTACAGAGAAGTTCCAGTGGCGGATTGCGCCGGCAGTTTATATACAAGCACGAACGGGACGGGACTACTGATGGATGTGTCGGAACTGTTTATTTTCCAGAATCTTTATAATACATAGTTTTGCCTATGCAAAGATCTTGACAGTTCGCATCCAGGCAGCAAGCCAAAGAAACTTACTTGTTACAAGTCACTAAATACTCATCCTAGCTAATTACACAGAGAGAAAGCATATTGACAGTGATTCTATCTAATCAACATAAACACATGTAGCTGGGGTTAAAACAATACTTGCTTGTTCATTTATAAGAACACAAAGCATAAAACCTTATTCATAATTTCAACCTTGCTATAGAAACTTTTTGCAACTTAGAAAGTTATTCCGAATCGCTAATACATAGCTCTATTGTTCTATTCCTCACGTCTTCGCTACAGCTTAACAAGATGCATCAGCAATATCCATAGCTCTGCTGCACTGAGGCCTGTCTGTTTTCCCACAAACCTGAAACCCTCTAACTTTATGGATTCTTACATTTCCCCCTCTCTCTTGACCTAAAAAGAAACCTTTAAAACTTTGTCGCTTACTACTTGCGTTTCATAGCCATACTATTTTTGCTTACTATCTGCTTAAGACTTGTTCTTGTTGCTTCTAAGCATTGCTATATTACAACACAGCAAATTAATGCTGTGAAGGCTCAGTCAGTGTAAAAGATAAAAATCACATCTGGCAATAGTTATAAGTCATTGTTCAAAAAACTCTTGTCGATTCCAGGGTCTTAATTCAAATCCCTCTTCTATTTCTATACTTTCATCTACATTTTCAGTGAGATTCCAAACACTTTCTGTGATTCCACTTCCTAATTCTCTTTCTTGTATAACAAAAATTTCTCTGACCGTTTTGTTCATCATTCGACGCACGCAATGAAGTATGCAGGGGATCACTATTAAAATCACAACCAGAACACCCAATACATAGAGACTTATCTTGCAGAGTTGCCTTAGCCAAGGTGCAACACCCCATCTTTGAAACAAGTCATCTGTCTAGGACCCGACATCTTCTTTAATTTGGGCTGTTAAATCTTTCAATTTTTGTATACTTTTGTGAATGGATTCAGAATGATCTGACAAATTCATGCAACACAATCTTTCAAATTCTTCACAACAATGTCTTTGTGCCAGTAAAAGAAAATTGATTGCTGCTCTATTTTGAAGAGTAGCATGTCTAACACTATCAACATCGGTTAACATATCACTAATTGCAGAGGACGTGGCATTAGTTTGTTTACTCAACCAACATCCAACCCGATCTAATTGTTTCAGTGCTACTGCTGAAGTCCATTGGGGTAAAAATATACTTGTGGAAACCCTTCTTGTTGCTTTCCAAGGCATGAAATCACTTCTACAGTTCTCATCATAATGACGAACAGATCTTGTTCTCCTTTGTTTCCTTTTCATGACCTCTTTAGCTGTGGGCGCAATTACAGTGAGCATTCCAATGCTACGTGGGCCACCTTCAAGGTGAGCTGGAATGCCTTGCCACGCCCTATCTCCACAAATGAACCAATATCCCTTGGGCAATTGTCTTGGATATTGGTCAGCCTCGGAACGCACATTCCAACTGTTTGAAGAATTACACCAAAAACTTAAATTTCTATATGCAAAATAATAAGGAGTAACATTGTATTTTGGAGGGTCACCTTTTCGCCAACTACTAGAGGTAAAGGTAAAGCAAAAATCCATGGTTAAAGAACCAAGGATTTCCAATTCTTGGGGTTCAGATGCAGCTCTGGAAAGTTTTTTGGCCCAAACGTTCCAATTCAGTGTGGGATCATTCCCATTGGCAATTTGACCTAGCTTACCACTGGATTGCTTTTTGACCAAAGGCAACTCTTTTACTGGCACACCAACCAGACAGGTTGAGAAAGGTTTTTCTGGTTCTGAATTAGACAAACATATAGTATCCGAGCCGGCTGCCTTGGCTAAGGTCACCCATACATTCGTTTTTGGTTGTTCCACAGGAAAATCTGCACGACAAAAAACAATTAAAACACACCAAAACCAACATACAACTTGCATTTGATCCATTCTGCTCATGACCTAAATTTTGGCAAAATCCTCACATATATACCAATTTTTGAAACCTTGATCGTAGCCTTAAAAAAGATTTTCCCTTGAGGATCCAATAAAGAATCTATATCTTAACAAAAGCAAAAAACCCACAATTTTACCAAAAGTCAGCTCTACTAAACAATCATTTGACATACAACTAACACAATTATAAATAACATTCGTTGACACAAAAATCAAAGTTTGCAGATTCCACCGATGCACAAGGAACGTCAGGCGTGACTTGGGATCCTTCCACTCGGCTCACGTCTGTGTACTTGCTTCCTCGGTTCTGGACTCGTCGACACATTCTGGGGTGCGATATGGTTTGACGTTTTTGGCAGGAACCCACTTAATTCCAGCACTTGTAGAGACAGAAGCATACCCTTTGCCCCAGGTGATTAATCGGAAAGGACCTTCAATTTGACTAGATTCAGGGTTTCTAATTAAGACAGGAGGATTTTCTTTCAGTTTTGCCTGAGAGCTATTTGAAAAATGCCTAAAAATCGGTGGGTCTGGTTCTGCAACCGAACTGTTTAAAAAATTAAAAACATACAAAGCTTTGTTCAGTCTCATCTGTGGTGTGACCTCTACTCCCCCTCTCTGTTGATCTAGAATGCGTTTTAATGTTTGATGTGTTTTCTCGATGATTGCTTGGCTTGTGGGAGAGTGAGGAATACTAAAGATGTGACGAACACCCCATTCTTTTAAAAATGTGGCCAATTTTTGAGATATATATGCGGGACTATTGTCAGTTTTTACTTCTTGGGGCACACTCAATGAAGCAAAAGCTTGCAAAAAATGATGGCAGGCATGATTGCCTGTTTCACTTGTGTGAAGAGAAGCAAAAATTGCACTAGAGAACGTGTCTACTGAAACATGAATATTTTTGAATTTGCTAAAAGAAGGGTATTTAGTGACATCTGTTTGCTATAACTGCAGACTTTGCAAACTTCGTGGGTTGACTGCTCTTGTAGAAACAGGAGGCTGCACAAGCTGACAGTCAGGTCAAGCACTGATGATTGCTTTAGCTTGATTTTTGGAAATTTGAAACATTCGCACAAGTGCTTGTGCGTTTTGGTGAAAAAAGGCATGACTCAATTTTGCTTGTTCAAAAATGTTTGGCAAAGTGTTTGAAATAACTATTGTCAGTTTGTCTGCTCTCGCGTTTCTTTCTACTAAAAATCTAGGAAGCGAAGAATGAGCTCTGATGTGAGAAACAAAATATAGGTTAGTTCTATATTGCAAAGTTGTATAAAGACATGAAAGCTAACGGTATAAAGTATCATTACTAACATCTTTCAAAACTGAGCTCTCTATTCTCTTAACTACATTAGCAACATAAGCAGAATCAGTGATTAAATTGAAAGGTTGTGGAAAGAGCTGAAAAGCCTGAACTACAGCAGCAAGTTCAACAATTTGAGGAGATCTCTCTATCAATTGAATGTCTGATTCTCAAGCATTAGTTTCTTGATTTAACTAAGTTACAGCTGATTTATGACTTTTGCCAGAACTATCAGTGAAGAGGGTTATGGCATTTAAAGGTTCTTCACTCAATTTAGGTTTCTCTCTAAAACTCAATTTAGATTGTAGTAATTTGTGAGCTGGGTAATGAATAGAACACACACTTGGGAAGTTCAACAATGCATACTGCAAATCATCAGAATTTTGCATTGTCCAATCAAGGTAATCTTTTTTCAATGGCAAATAGATAACTGCAAATTCTTGGCTGACTAAAGTTAAAAGTCTGGTTCTGGCTTTAATTACAATTTGTGCAATCATTTCTAAAACTGTGAAAATTGTCTTTGGAAACTTGTAGGGAAGAAAAATTTATTCTATTATCAACAAAGGATCTGTTTCAGAAGGGTCTCACTGGAAAATGAGGCTACAAAGTTGCATCTTTTCTCCTAAAATTGCAAAAAAGAAAGGCTTGTCCGGAACACAGCGATGAGCTTGTCTTCTTTGAAGAGTTGATGTCACAGCTTTGGGTTTTTTTGTAGAAATGTCAAGTCTAGTATCTTGGATTTCAGTCACAATACTAGTACAGGTTGGCTCTATCTCTGTCTTCAGAGGAGCTGCGATGAGGAAGTCATTTATGTAGTGTAGAATCTTGAATCTTGGAAAATTCTGTCGAACTGAAGAAAAGACTTGTACAACAAGACATTAGCAAATCATATACATTGTGACACTTAGATAGATCAGGGAAGCTACATTTTGACAATCTGCAGGAACTAAATCAAATGAATTAAAAACACATTTCAACACATTATCAAAATAAGGAGAAGAAAACTCGCTTTCTTTTAAAGCTTGACGCAATTCTTTTATATCATGATAAGTAAGACTTTCATATCTGGGGTTAGCATTGTGACGACTATATCTTACTGGCAAAGCAAGAAGTGGCTTCTGAGAATCAAAATCTTTTTCTAAATTTTGATTAATATTGGACCAGTCAGGTAAAATCAATGGTGGCTCTGAGATCTTTTTCTTCCCTGCCTTTTCTGGCTTGGAAGAACAGACAGTTTCAGTGAAAGTTTTCGTTCTGGGACTTTTGCTAACTTTAGAGCTCTTGGCAGAGGTGTTGTTATAACAACCAACTTTTCTGGGATCTCCGCCAGTTGGGGCGGGAGCAAATGACTCTGATATCTGGGCGGGGCTACCACTGGAGGGACAAGCCCCTTCAGGATCTCTGCTGAGACAGAGGAGTCGCTGGCCTTCTGCTCTAAGGGCTTTGGCAGCGAGCTTGGATCTGAGTAATTTTCTTCACTGTCACTGGAATAAGTATTATTAAATTTAGACAAATTAGACTGTTTTTGAGTTTTAGATCTTGATTTGGTTTTTGTGACACTTTCTAAAGCATTTTTACAAGTTACACATCGCATTTTTGACTGGGGAGACTCAGTTGGAAAATTGCCAGCATTAAGCTGTGAGCCCAAAAGGCTAATTTTTCCCTCAGTAAAAACAGAATTAGGTTTTAAGATTCCAGAATCATCAGTTTGTGTTGATACAGAAGTCTTTTTACATTCTCTTGCCTTAATCGTAACTCTCTTTCTGGACCGAGCAATTTTAGTTTCACCAGCCTCAGGACCAACACCCAACACTTCATTGTCTCTCCCTGCCCTGCCATCAGGAAAAGAATCTCTATTCACAACAAAAGACTCTGTATCTGAGCATTCAACAAACCCAGGGAGATTAGGACAATTTACCAAAAAAGGATTCTTAGAATTGCAAAGCAACCTGTCCTCTTGAACCACAGTCGAGGACGTATCTCTTAAAGGAAGGGAAGCAGAGGCAAGTTCACTCCCAGCCCCCTGAACAGACAAATCAGATCTTAAACTCATTTCAACTGTTTCTGCTTGTGCACCTTCAGAATCTATAATTTTCTTATCACAAAACTTCTGCAAACTCTCATTTCTTCCACTAGCACAGTTTACACACTCCCCCGAACACATTTCAGCATTAATCACATTCCCGGAATGCAACGAAAACTCCGAGCACCTTTCCTGACATGGCAAAAGTTCATTTTTCCGTGGAGGAACTTGTGGGAGCCAGACAGAAGAAACAGGGACACAGGGAAACTTGGAAGGAACAGAAAGCACAACCTGAGCTGAAAGCTGATCTGGTTCACAGCTTCCAGGAGACACAACACTTTCAGTTTTATCTGGAGAGACACCAAACTCACTGGAAGAAAACCGACCCTCCGGAGAACTCGAAATTCCCACAGAAGGTGACGCCGCTTCGGTATTGCTTGGATTTAAAGGCTCTGAGCAAGATGTTTTGTTTTGTTGTCTGGAAAATCCTGTGTCACAGTCATTTTGTTTAAAGCAGTCTAATATAGCTCGAGAAACAGGAATTAGCTTATATAATGTCTCTTCCTTTTTGAGAGAAAACAAATTATATATCTTCCAATTTATTTGATCCCAAAATTCAAAGGTAAAAGCAGTCTGCAAGTCAATATTTTGAGTGTTCGCTTTTACTCAGACTAATAAGTCTTTCAGTTCAGTTTTTGAGATATCAGAACGTCCCTTTTCTTGTAAAATTGTGTCAAGCTGGTAAAAAACGTCGCATTCTGATTTAGCCAAGTGATTTCCCATAGTCACCCAAGGGCCCCTAATAAAAAGTTACTTACAAGAACAAGCTGCAGCAGTAGACGAAGGGGATGAACTAACTCTTTGTTTAACACCTTGGGTCTCTGACGCCGAACCGTTGCAGAATTTTCTTTTTTATTTCTAGTCTAACCCTTTGTCCTCACACGAGGAGCACCATTTGCGCCGGCAGTTTATATACAAGCACGAACGGGACGGGACTACTGTGGATGTGTCGGAACTGTTTATTTTCCAGAATCTTTATAATACATAGTTTTGCCTATGCAAAGATCTTGACAGTTCGCATCCAGGCAGCAAGCCAAAGAAACTCACTTGTTACAAGTCACCAAATACTCATCCTAGCTAATTACACAGAGAGAAAGCATATTGACAGTGATTCTATCTAATCAACATAAACACATGTAGCTGGGGTTAAAACAATACTTGCTTGTTCATTTATAAGAACACAAAGCATAAAACCTTATTCATAATTTTAACCTTGCTATAGAAACTTTTTGCAACTTAGAAAGTTATTCCGAATCGCTAATACATAGCTCTGTTGTTCTATTCCTCACGTCTTCGCTACAGCTTAACAAGATGCATCAGCAATATCCATAGCTCTGCTGCACTGAGGCCTGTCTGTTTTCCCACAAACCTGAAACCCTCTAACTTTATAGATTCTTACAGCGGATGAGAAGAGCCAGCATGTGTGGGGTCAGCACTGCCACCGGCCACTTCCTCCTGCTGCCTACCGGACTCCAGCAGCACTGGCGCTTCTGTCCCCTGAGCTGTGCCTGTGGTTGGGGGAGAAAAACCATCTGTTGGCACTGACAGGGGGTGGCCTGGCCCTGGCACAGCTCAAAATTCACTGCAGGATTTGAAATGGTCATTGTGAAGCAATTTCTGGTTGGGAGATGCAGCTTTGCCAAGTTGCTACTGTTATGAGCCTAGAAAAACCCATGCTAAACACCACTCTGCCTTTGAGGGCCCAAAAGGACCCAGTCTACCTCAGCTCTAAGGCAAAAACCAAGAAATAAGTAAGGCAAGAGGTGAGAGAGCAAGCCAAAAGGCAAAATGGGTGCTCTGCCTGGGTACCCCAACCTTGTCGAAGGGACTGACATCACCTCCACCTCCTCCGCGATTCTGGGTCTGCCTGTGCTGCTGCACCTTAAAAACACAGCAGTAGTATTTGGACACAGATAGATATGGTATACTGTAAACTTTTTAGTCACCCAGACACCTTCCCAGGTCTTGCTTACAGAAGGTACTTGGGAGCAGTCCTCCAGCACCAGGGGTCTGAGTAAATGTATAAATGTCTACCCCTCAGCAACTGAGAGAGCTGGACATACTGAAACATGAGTGTATTTGAAAATTTAGTCCCAGGTACAATCTGGTTTGTCAAAGGAATTTATGGACCAAGAATCAAAAAGCAATGGAAAAATAGGGTTCTGACAAATTTCTCAGTTCTTGCAACTTTAACTACTACTTAGAATAGCTCACATTGTGTTCTTGGACAGAATCCACTTGAAGAAATATATTCCTCTACTCCATTAGAAATGAGTGACAATGTGCCCCATCCCCAGAGCAGTGGTATGGGAAGGAGGGAACATAACTCTTAAGTTAACCCTTTAAACTTTAATACAGTGGCTGATCATTTTGTAATTTAACTCTAATAATTGAACAGCAAGGAGTTCACTCAGGTGGAATAATGAACAAGGATGAGTAGTTTTATAGTATTTTTTCCTCCTCTCAGAATCTTCCAGTACATTCCCTCCCTTCCTCCTCATCTCTGTATTGCACATATATGGAAGAATTTAATTTTATTTTGAAACTGATGGGAGCTGTGTTTAAAGGTGTGACTTTTGACTATGATATTTCTGAATCAAACTCGAGATTCCCAAGGGTGCTTGATTTTAATTCTGAGGGATCCATCCACAGCAGGATCTGCCCTGGAGCTGTTAGTCCTAGAAGTAGTACCTTGGAGTGGTGTTTCAGACGTCATTTTGTAATTTAATGGATCAGATTACTTTCTTTTCAAGAAAAACTAAGTTTCTTGTGGGCTCAGTCAACGAGATGGAGTCATTTCAAGAATAAGCCAGACATGACAGTACTGCACATGTATGTGGAAAACTCATTTTCCTAAATGATTAGTTTCTCTGTCCAGTCTTAC